>NC_141156.1:60271809-61471809 GCF_053477565.2 Lygodium microphyllum | reverse complement strand
TACATCCATCTGATGTAAAGACCATCCCTTTGATGCAGCCATAGCAATGACTGCTCTTACGGTTGCCATCCTTGCAATCGGACTGAATGTTTCTTCATAGTCAATGCCATATGTTTGTGCATACCCTTTGACTACTAATCTTGCCTTGTATCTGTTCACAGAACCATCTGCATTGTGCTTCACCTTATAAACCCACTTACAGCCAATTGCATTTTTACCTTTAGGCAAAGGTACTAACTCCCATGTAGCATTTGCTTCCAAGGCATCCATTTCTTCATCCATGGCTTTCTCCCATTTTTCTTTTCCCATGGCTTCCTCAAAAGAAGTGGGTTCTGGTTCCTGTATCACTTTAACCATATATGCATAGTGAATGGCTGTAAATCCATCATATTTCAGCCTATCCACAGGATACCTAGCTCTCGTAGACCAGCGCAAAATAGATTCACTCCCAGGTGCTCTCAAAACATCCCTGGTCTTCCTTACTCTAGGTGTAACAATAGAAGGAATACCCAACTCATCATCAATGCTCTGTTTTGAGCCACTAGATTCACCATCCACATAAGAGTGACCTGCATTCACATCAAACATGGGCTGATCAACCTTCTCTTTTCCTTTTCGTGATACCTGCATACCACTATCTACATTGCTTTGAGAAGATTCTCCTGATCTCAATCTGCCTGTCCATGGCGAAGAATGTGAACCACTGCTAGAGGACGCTCCAAGTCCACTAATATTTTGTGACTGCTGCTGTGAATTCTGTGCAGCATTACCATTTTGTGCATCTACATCATCAATCACATTTACTGGTTTATACCAGCTATTTATCTCATCAAAAAAAATATCTCTACTCACTGTAAACTTACGAGTAGAAGGGTTATAGCATCTATACCCTTTTTGCTACAGAGAGTAACCAATAAAGATGCACTTCTCAGCTTTTGGATCCAACTTGGATCTCAACTCATCTGGCACATGTACATAGGCAATGCAACCAAAAATTTTCAAATGAGAAATATTTGGTTTCCTACCAGTATACCTCTCCTCTGGAGTCATTCCATGTATTGCTGCAGTGGGAGTCGTGTTCATTATGTAGACTGCTGTAGCAACTGCTTCAGCCCAATAAAAATCTGGCAAGTCTTTTTCATTGAGCATGGCACGAGATACCTCTCCAATATGCCTGTTTTTCCTTTCTGCAATTCCATTTTGTTGTGGGGTATGACTGCATGAATATTGTTGCTTTATGCCATGCTCCTGCAGGAACCTTGCAAACTCATTTGAGAGGTACTCTCCCCCTCCATCTGACCTTAGGCATTTTATCTGTAGGCCTGTTTCTTTTTCAACCATTGCTTTAAGAGTTTTGAAATGCCCAAAAACTTCACTTTTCTTTTTCATAAAATACACCCAAACTTTTCTGCTATAGTCATCAATAAAACTGACAAAATAATGACAGCCTCCAAGAGATGCAGCTTTAGTAGTCCACACATCAGAGTGGATTAATTCCAATGGCTTCTTACTCTCTTGAACATGTCTAGGAAATGGTTTCCTTGCCTGTTTTCCAAACTGACAGGCTTCACATACCTTATGCATTTCTGCAACCTTGAATTTGGGCAATCCTGCAACAATATTTTGGGCCTGCATTGATTTAAGTCACTGTACATTAACATGACCAATGCGTTTATGCCAGATATCAATATCTGCAACTACACCGGTCCCATGTGCAAACATTGCTGCACTCAATTCAGACATGTCTGCATCCAATGTAAACATTCTGCCCTTCTTCTTTCCTTTTGCTATCAAGCGACCTTTATTTTTCATATCCTCAACAAAGCATCCGTGAGGATTAAATCTGACCTGCAAGCCCTGCTCAACCATTTGACCAACAGAAACCAGATTCTTGGTGATATTCGGGACATGAAATACATCGGACAGGTATTTCTTTTTCCCATCCTGCATAGACAAAGGAATTTTTCCAATCTGCACAATAGGATGTGCAGTATCATCACCAGTCTCCACAAATCCTGGTTTTTCCATTTTCCTTGCATCCTCCATCCATTCTGCATGACTTGTCATGTGGTTTGATGCACCTGAGTCAACATACCATACATCATTGCTTTCTTCTGCACTTGTCATAGAATTGTTCATGTGCTGCACCATAAACAAATGCTCATTTCTGTCATCACCCTGTCTACTAGAAGATGCATAATTCCCTTGTTGCAGTTTTCCATTCATGATGTCATTCTGCTTTTTATAGCAGTCTTTAGCCATATGACCCATTTTACCACAGTAGTAGCATTCAACATTACTGTTTGCATTTTGGCCTCTTTGCCATCCACCACGACCTCTTTGGCTCCCCCTGCCTCTAGAGTTACCACGTCCTCCTCCATAGGACTGGTTTTCTTGAGTTTGCTGCATATTCTGATTTCTACCACGGCCTCCATATCGGCCTCCTCTACCTCTGCCTCTACCTCTTCGAGCATTTGAGTAGAAGACAGCTTCTTTTGAAGTTTCTCCTGAAGAAGATGCACCACCATTTCTCTGCTCCTCAGAAATTAGAAGAGCAATCAACTCCTCAAAATCAGGAAATCTTTCACGGACGGAAATGGATGTTCAGAACTGTGCATAATCCTTTCCTAGACCATTCAAGGTCACTGAGACTAAATCATCATCTTCCACTGGCGACCCAATGGAAGCAAGTGCATCTGCAATCTTCTTCACCTTCATGTGGTAGTCATTGATGCTCATACTTTCTCTTTGCACATTGTGCAACTCTTACTTGAGCTCCATTTTCCTGGCTTGCGTATTTGTGCTATACATTTTTGACAAAGTATCCCATGTCTCCTTTGGCGTACTTGCATCTTGAATATGCACAATCATAGAGTCTGAAATGCTGATAGATAGCCAGTACATAACTTTCCTGGCTCTCTCATGCCATGCTTTAAATGCCTGCATTTGCTGTTGATTGGGAACATCAGGAAGAACTGGTTCTTCTTCATTTCCTGCAACAAATTTCCAATATCCTTTTCCCATAAGGAAATTCGTCATTCTTGGAAGTTGTTCTTGTCAAGCTTTTCAATGACAATCTGTGAGAGAGAATCAGACGCCATTACAGAACACTGCAAAAAGTTCTGTCACTGCAAAGAACACAGCTTTAGCCTCACAAAGGCAAATCTGCAAAACTGACGAAAGTGGTATTTGACCACACAGTCACTTCCTAGTGACGATTTTGCATCAACAGGCAACAGGGATGATTCTGTAACTCCCAATGTCTCTGCGCACAAGCATACGATGCAATTTCTACAGTAACTTTTCACCGACCTATAGAATAGTGGCTGCACTGCATAAAACTGGGCCTTTTCCTGAGTGCGTGCAGAAAACTTCCGCCTCCAAAACAGGCCCCGAAATGGCCTCAAATCAAAAAAACAAGGTCGCCAGGGCTAAAGCCCATTCCCGCAGCATATACTGCCCTCTTGCTTCACCGCGAAGGGCGTCTCAACCTGAGACAATGCACTCCTGCACTTTCCGGCTATGCTACCTGCAGAGATCTACTCCCAAAACAGAAAATGAAAGCAACACTGCTCCTCTTACCAGAACACCACGAGCTTGGCTTGCTTTCTTGAGCTCCTTACCACGAACAAGGCTCTGATACCATGTCAAGATTGTGGGAGAGAAAGAAGGAGTCTCACTTGTAGCTTTCTTGCTTGCACAATGGGGGAATACACACAGAGGTGGAGGCTGAAAACAGTTTTCCTCTTCTTAGTTTGTGTAAGCCAAAAGAACTCTCTTACAAAGAAATAGAAGAACCCTATATATGGGTCTCAAACCAAACTCAAATAACTAAGGTGGCATACTAACTGAGCCACGAACTAGAGTAGATAAGGATAGCTATCATGTAGCTATTATTCATGGGCGGTGTACCAACCGCGTCTGCAACTGACAAGTCGGTGACATAAATACACAACGGTCACCCTGGCGTATCACGAGTGGAGCTCGATATCTCAACATTAGTTGTATATAAATCAAACTATTTTTATGATCATATGTTGATTTAGAGTCAAGTAAACACGCTCTTTTGTCTCTGTCCTAGCAAACTAGAAGCGATGAGTCCAAAACACCCTTGGGGATATCATTTTTAAAATATGATACAACTCGAAGCCAATAGAAGAAAACTCGAATGTCTTATCCATGATAAAGAACGGATATTCACCACGTGACATTTGATGCTCACAACTATTTAAGGGTTGCAAAAGGGCTTAGTTTACACTTGACTTGCGAGAGGAATGAACAGAAGTTCCTGTTATCTTGAGGGAATGAAACACTAGGGTAAACTTGTCAAGAATCGCTTGGTGGGGGGACTTGCTTGAGCTGCTGCGCCAAACACACATTGTATACACAAGAAGAAGCTCACTCAAGAACACAAGAAGAGAGATGGAGGCCAAAACGTTTTCTTGCTGGTTTCTTCTTCTTCTTCCACACATTATACAATGTACACAAAGTATAGATAAGTTACAACATAAAGGAAAGTGGCCTACTAAGTCAAACAGTGTAGAACCGACTACACTAATCGACTGGCACTATGTCTTTGCCAGTTGTAGGTAGGTGTAACAAACTAAATATAATAAGTGATAAGTCAGTGGCCATGTGAGTATCATAATGACCACCAACGTGCTAAGTGTAGAAGTGCGGACCCATCTAACTAGGCGGTCCATCATCAATGTCCGCACGTGTTGAGCTTGCCATCTCAACACTCCCCCTTAAGCTCAACTCTATCTCTGCAACTCCAAGTAAGCTTCAGAACTTTCGTCCAAATCACCTAATAACTTGTGCAACCATACCACCTCACATGCTGCCATAGCATCACCTCTATACTCAGCCTCTGTACTCAATAAAGCAATTGTAGGTTGTTTTTTGTTGCTCCATGTAACTGCTACACTACCAAAAGAAAACATAAATCTGCTTGTAGATCTTCTGTCTGACATGCTACCAGCCCAATATGCATTTGTGTATCCAAATATATGTACATCCTTACGTGCCTCATAAAAAATTCCATAATGTAAAGTGGACTTCACATACCTCAATGTATGTCTAACAGCATCCAAATGAGGCTTTCTAGGCATCTGCATAAACTGACTGACAAGGCCAATAGCATAGCTCAAGTCTGGCCTTGTGATAGTCATGTAAATCAAACTCCCTACTATCCTCCTGAACATAGTAGGGTCTTCTATCTCATCCCCAACGTCGACACTCAACTTCACATTTTGCTCCAATGGTACTGAAAGAGGCTTACATGCTATCATACCATACTTGGATAACATATCCAAGCCATACTGCCTTTGGGATAGCCATATACCATCATCACATCTAATCACCTCAATACCAAGAAAGTATCTCAGCTCACCCAAATATTTCATCTCAAACTTCTTCTTCAAGAAGTCCTTAACTTCAACAATCCTAGTGTCACTATCACCTGTAATAATCAAGTCATCCACATAGATGACTATGATGACCAACCCTGCATCTCCCTTTCTCACATAAAGTGAGTGATCAACATTAGAAATACAAAATCCAATATTGACAAGATACTTTTCAATCTTGTCATACCATGCTCTAGGTGCTTGCTTCAGCCAATAGAGTGCCTTCTTTAACCTGCACACATATGTGGGATGCTCTAAATCCTCATAACCTGTTGGCTACTCCATATACACTTCTTCTTGCAATTCACCATGCAAGAAGGCATTCTTAACATCCATTTGTTGCAAACTCCAACCTTTGGCTACTGCCAAGGCAATCACACATCTAACAGTTGCCATCCTAGCAACTGGACTGAGTGTCTCTTCATAATCTATGCCATATGTTTGAGCATAGCCTTTTGCAACCAGCCTAGCTTTATACCTGCTAATTGAACCATCTGCCTTATGCTTGACTTTGTAAACCCACTTACAGCCAATAGCTTTCTTACCCTTAGGTAAGCGTACCAAATCCCAAGTCTTATTGGCTTCTAATGCAGCCATCTCCTCATCCATTGCTGCATCCCAATGAGCATGACCAACAACATCCTCAAAACAAGTGGGCTCAACATCCTCAACTAGTTTCACCATATAAGCATAATGGTGAGCTGCATAACCTTCAAAACCAAATCTTTTAACAGGGTATCTAACCCTGCTAGATCTGCATACCACCAGATCACTCAATGGAGCCTTTACATTACTATGAGCTCTCTGTACACTTGGTGTCCTGACTAAAGGAATGCCAAGCTCATCATCCAAACTCTCCGAACCACTAGAATCTCCATCAAATCCCAAATGACTGGTAGATGCATCATTACCATCCAACACTTTCTTCTTTTCTTTGTCCTTCCCTGCAACACTTAGATCCACCTGAAGATGTGGGACTACTCCTTAGTCTCGCAGACCAATGGCTCACTGTAGGTATAATACCAAATGATGTTTCTGGTCCACTAAGACTTCGTGCTTCTTTTTTATCTTTCTGCACATAGCTGTCCTGATCATTATCATCATCCAAAACATCTCTAGTAGGTGTATACCAAACTGATCATTATCATCATCCAAAACATCACTAGTAGGTGTATACCAACTTCCCATCTCATCAAAGATAACATCCCTGCTCACTCTAAACTCACCAGTGACAGGGTTATAATAGCGATACCCTTTCTACTCTAAAGAGTATCCAATAAAAACACATTTTTCTACCTTTGGATCAAGCTTCTTCCATAGCTCATCTGGCACGTGAACATATGCAACACATCCAAATACCTTCAAGTGCGATACATCATGCTTCTTACTAGTAGTAAAGCATTCTTCAGGAGCCATCCCATGATTTACAGCTGTGGGAGTTCTGTTCATAATGTAAACAGCAGTATGGACAGCCTCAAACCAAAAATGTTTGGGCATATTCTTTTCAGCCATTAATGCCCATTCAACTTCTGCAATATGCATGTTTTTTCTTTCTGCAACACCATTTTGCTGTGGGGTATACCTGCAAGTAAATTGCCTCTTTATTCCATGAGTCCTCAAGAAGCCACTAAACTCATTAGAGATGTACTCTCCCCCTCCATCTGATCTCAAGCACTTTACTTTTAAGCATGTTTCTGTTTCAACAGCTGCCTTAAAAGATTTAAAGTGCTCAAACACATCACTTTTCTCCTTCATGAATTATACCCATAACTTCCTTGAACAGTCATCAATAAATGTGACAAAGTATTTGCTACCACCAAGAGATACATTTTATGTGGGCCCCCAAACATCTGTATGCACTACATCAAGTATTTTTCTACTCACTTCTCTATCATGCGAGAAGGGTTGTCTTGCCTGCTTACCAAACTGGCATGCTTCACAGACTTTATGCAATTATGCAACTCTAAAAGAAGGCAACCTTGTAACCAATCCTCTAGACTGCATTAATTTTAGGCTTTGCACATTTACTTGTCCCATACGTTTATGCCATATTTCAATATCTACAACTACTCCTTTTCCTTTAGCATATATAGCAGCATCCATTGCAAGAATTCTAGCATCTAAAGTGAACATTCGGCCAACTCTACTTCCTTTTGCGACCAACCTGCACTTATCATTAAAGTCTTCTACAAAACAACCTTTTGCATTGAATCAAATCTACAACCCCTAATCTACCATTTGGCCAACAGATACTAGATTCTTTGTAATTGATGGCACATGTAATACATCTGTCAGATTCTTTGTCTGTCCATCATACAAGGACAAGGGAACCTTTCCAATGTGTGAAATTGGGTGGCATGAATCATCACTTGTTTGCACATAGCCTGGGTTTTGTAAGTCCTGCATCTCTCCAAACCATTCAACATGACTGGTCATATGATTAGATGCACCTGAATTGACATACCATACATCATCATGTGTCCCCTTTCCTGTAGCTGCATTGATCATATGCTACATAACAAATAGATACTCATTTTTGTCTTCATTCTGTCGTGAAGACGATGCATAGTTTCCTTGCTGCAATTTACCACTGCGAATATCATCCTTCTTTGCATAGCAATGGGCTACAATATGGCCTGTTTTGCCACAATAATGGCAAACAATATCAGAATTTCTAGAACCTCTATTCTGCCATCCACCTCTTCCTCTAGAGCCCCCCTGCCTCTAAAGTTTTCTCTTCCTCCAGAGACCTGCATTTCACCAAAATGTTGATTGAACCTGTTTTGCTAGTTATCGCCAACACGTCCAATACCACGGCCTCTCGAAGAGGATCTACCACATCCCCTTTCTGAACTCAAGTAAAATGCTTGGACCTGTTCACCATTTCTTTCAAACAAATCACCCTGCATATTGATCTCTTCAGTAATCATGAGAGAGATCAACTCATCAAAATCTGAAAATGGCTTCCGTACATATACTGAAATAACAAATGATTTCCATGCCTTCTCATTATTAAGGCCACTCAGAGTGGATGAAACCAAATCATCATCATCTGGCATTGCATCAATCATTGCTAAAGCATCTGCAATGCTCCTCACCTTTAACACATACTCATTGATAGACATTTTTCCTTTCTTCAAGGCATTCAACTCTTGCTTGAGTTGAATCTTTTGTGCCTTTGTATTTACTGAAAACATGCTCTCAAAAATTGTCCAAGCTGCATGTGAAGTTTCTGCATTCCTAATATATCCCAGCATAGTATTATCAATGACTGCAGATAGCCAGTACATCACTTTTTTGTCTTTCCCATTCCACTCTTTCCATGCTTTTAATTCATCTGCAGTTGGAGGTATATATAGCTCTGGCTCCTTTTCTTCACTTGAAACAAATTCATAAAGGCCCTTTCCAATGAGGAAGTTTGTCATACGGAACTTCCATGAAGGGTAGTTGTTCTTGTTGAGCTTCTCAATAATGTGATTTCCATTGTTTTCTACCATTATCACAAACAAGGATATAACACAGCAAGCTAATCTTCTGCAATCTTTCACAACACATGCACAGCAACACACCAAGCAATATTTTTCACTGATTGCTCAATAGTACATGTAATCAGCAACTTGTTTGCAGATAAACCTTACGTTTGCTTCTTGCAAACACCTCAAAAATTACAGATTCGAAATCTGTAACCTGTGCACCCACTTTCGGTCAAAACAGTCGAAATCACAGTGTACCCCGAAATTGCTTTCTCAAAATTACAGAATGTACAGTGCTCTGCTCACACACTAAATCTCACAGCAATCTGAGATTTTTGCTTGACCCTGCTTATGGTGCCTCCACAAGCACTATCCAAGAGAGAGAGTGAAAGAATGGGAGAGCTTCTTACCCACTGCTTACTTGCTCGAACTTTTCTTCTTCTCCTTCACTTCAGCTTTCAAAATCAGCCTCTGGCGGGGCTCTGATACTATGTCAAGAATCGTGTGGTGGGGGGACTTGCTTGAGCTGTTGCGCCAAACACACACTGTATACACAAGAGGAAGCTCACTCAAGAACAAAAGAAGAGAGATGGAGGCCAAAACGTTTTCTTGCTGGTTTTTTCTTCTTCTTCCACACACTATACAGTGTACACAAAGTATAGATAAGATACAACATAAAGGAAAGTGGCCTACTAAGTCAAACAGTGCATAACTGACTACACTAATCGATTGGCGCTATGTCTTTGCCAGCTGTAGGTAGATGTAATAAACTAAATAAAATAAGTGATAAGTCATTCGCCATGTGAGTATCATAATGACCACCAACGTGCTAAGTGTAGACATGCAGACTCATCTAACCAAGCGGTCCATCATCAATGTCTGCACGTGTTGAGCTTGCCATCTCAACAAAACTTAGAAACCCCGATAAACTTCTAGTGCAAGAAAATGGTTACCAACAGATCAATTGAAATCCTAGTTTGAGTCATCTAAGACCTATGACCTTAAGATAAGAACACAGGACTAAAGGTTAGGAAATAAGGGGAACTACCAATGTGAAAACTATTGGATATAGATCTAATAGCGTAATTGCTCGCTCCTATCACATAGGATTGAGGTTGGAATGAGGGTATCCTCTATCCCTTAGAAGGTTATGGAAGTTGATATCAAGGCCAAAAAAAACCCAAAAAGGGTGAACACTAAGCGTTCAACAATAGGAACTCCATCTTAGTAGATTTTCGGAGCACTCACCTTCATTATCGTTTATGCTTGTAAATTTAGGAACACCATTTGTGAAAGGACTGTGTGACCCCAAACTCACAAAAGAAATTGGAATAATGAATTAGGTTGAATTCATGGAGGGTGCACCAAACCACCCCCAACTAGTTGCCAACCCTATCCAAGGGGGTTCCAAATAATCGTGAGGGGAACGCGGACTGAACTTGCCACGAGAGGTCTCTTCGTGGGTTAGTTTGAATGTAGGAGGATGCTTGGATCCTAGGAGGGGCTTTGGCTATATTTTTCCTACATCTGGGTCCTACTCAAACAATCTACGTGACTCGAGATGAATTATTGAGGCCTTATTACTAGTGCAAGGGCAAAACTTTCGAAGAAATAAGACACAAACCTCACAGATTGCGGAAATAGTCCTTTTGGAAAGACTTGTAGCTCAGTTAAAATGTTAATATAAAGTTTGCTTCCAAGGAACCTGTCTGAATTTCTTTCATGTTAGTGCCATAAGTTATGTGAACAAACCCTGTTCCCTAAAAGGATTAATTAAGGAAGCTTATTTTAAATATCGCACATAAATGTGATAGGACCTAATTAAATAACTAAATAATTCCTATTGAGGGAAGTGGGTGGGCGGAACCCCAGATGGGTTTGTCCTACGGTAGGGTGGCTCTAGATAAGTGGGAGGCTTCTCACAAGGTTTTACCATTATTCGTTGACCCTTAGGTATTGTTAGGTTAGAACCCGATTCATGCCATTTTAGGGGACGAGAATGGGACTAGGCCCTACAAGCAGAGGGGTTGAGTGGCGCTTCCCTCTCGTTTCCCATTCTCTTTGAACCAAGTGCAGCATGGGTCTACATCTGATTGAGTATCTCTGCATAAAGTAGGATGTCAAAGACCGGTTGCTAGCACACTGTCAGTAGATATTGATCACTAGGAATCCATATTTTAGGTCAATCCTAGTGTGTTCTGCTGGGAACATTCCATTGCGAGAGATGGACTTGGAAAACCCTAGGCGTGACAAACCCCATAACATTCCATGGGAGTGTTGGGTGACATTGCTTAGATTCAGACCACTAAAAACGTTCTCGGATAATCGATAGGTGGGCACATTACAGTTGGTATTAGAGCAAACCAACGAATAAAACAATCAGGATAGGAATAAATTGGGAAGAGTGAATTGATGTTTTCACTAGAAAATAATTTTTTAACTCATTTGTGGATTGTTACGGCTTCCAGACTTACGAGGCATGGAGCAAGTTCCTCGTATTTCATTTCATGTTTAGGACGGCTATGAACTCTTCAATTTATCATAGACAGTCTGACATGATGGGGATCCTGGATGGACTCTACAACCCTTCACAGCTGTATGCAAAAAGGTGTTGAACTTGGAGCATGGGAGTAGTGCTACATAAATGCCAACCAACTCGCCTATCTTCAAAACAATCTGAAGAGGGTAAAATGGTTGGAAGACTTGAATATCATCAAGTTATTCATCTTCCATGAGGCATGTGTGAACTCGATCCTACACATTAGATGCCAACAAGCAGAACAAAATTGCTATATCTATGAGGAGGTGGTCAAAGTCTTGCCAGCAGACATAATTAAAGTAATGGGATGAAATGAATGTCATGGCTATAAAAAACTGGGGGATTTCCTAAACTTCCCATGAATTACCGCTTCCTAAGAATCCATTCCCCCAATCCATATTACTATGCTGAATCCAATAGGGAATTATTACCGTGGCATTGATGTATCTCTTGAAAAGAAAATCATCCCAACCAATCTCTATATATTCCTGAATAATTATACTTGAGGCTTATGCTTCTTTATGGATAAACAAGAATTCTATGATTATTTGATTTGTCGCACACACACAGTAATGATGAAAAATACTTTGTGCATTGATTTAATTTGTGTAGAGATGTGTCAATGCAATCCTAACACAGAGGTTTAAATTGAAAACTAGATACAACCCCAAGCGTAGAACCAGAATCTTGTTTCCACACTAAGCTCGGGGGAGGCACAATAGAAGAAGTGTCTTCTCAAACAAATTAGACCACCACAATTTGAAGGAAAAGGGAAGACTGTTGAAGCTGATGCTGAAGTATGGATTGAATCCATGGAGGATTACTTCAATGTAATATCAACAACACTTGTAAACCACGCTATGATTGCCAAGCTCAAACTTACCAATGAAGCTAGGCTCTAGTGGAAGCAATGGTGTAAAGACCAAGCAATCACTGAAAGCACAGTAACTTGGGATAAGCTAAAGGAAGCAGTGTTGGGAAGGTACATGCCACTTGCATATAGAACTCAGAAGATGAATGAATTCTTCAAGTTGAAACAGTTGGGCCTATCTCTCGAGGCGTACTGCTCAAGATTTGTCTCCTTGCTAAAATACGCCTCGACAATGAGTATTTCCCAACAAGTCTCGAAGTTCTCTGATGGGCTGAACCCACCAATAAACACTCGGTTGGGATCAACGCGTCCTTCGGATTTACAAGATGCATTGATAAGTGCAGGTTCTATTTTCCAAGAAGTCTAGCCAAATTCTAGGAATAACAAGCCCTGGTCTCACAAAGACCAGAATCTAGGAATGTTAAAAGCTCAATTTAAAAGGACACAAGGATAGAGTCAAGGCCAATGGAAGAAGGCGAGGGCAAATGCAATCAGTAACTTTGTCCCCACTCAAAGAAGTGACCAAAGCCTGCGATGTTTTCACTGCAATGAACCTGGGAACTTCAAAAGGGAATTCCCCAAACTTGGCAAAGATCATCATTAAGTAAAATTCAGTGGCCCAAGCCAGAGCTACCCATGGCCACGATCGTGCAGCAATGGGAAGGGTAAAAACTTCCTATATCTCCACTAAGGGAATCAACGAAGAAGAAGGCTCGTCCATGGAAGCTAAGATTGAGACGACATTTGTTCATGCTGCTCTCCATAAAAAGGGGCCAAAACTACCAATTGTTGGTGATCCAAACACCATCGGATTACCAAGTTAAGAAATTCAAAACCCTGATTGACTGTGGCAGCACTCATTGTGCAAAAAGGTTAGGAATAGCCACTGTAGCTGCACCTACTTTGCTTGTCATACTAGCAAATAGGTGAGAAATCACTTGCACTAGACAAATTGCTAAGGTGGAATTCCTACTCGAAAATGAGGCCATGTTTGTTAAGTTCAAGGTAATGAATCTAAGAGTCCATGAGTGCCTACTTAGGATGGATTGTGGCTAATCCCGAACGATGCTCACATCCATTGCGGGAAAGGACAAGTCTCCTTTTGGGAATCCTAAAGGTGAGCTAGTTACAACACAAGGAGTAGCATGTAAAACAAAGATCCAACTAGCTAAGGCAACATGAATAGTTCAAGGAATAAGAAAAGGATTACTCGTCTATCTGATCAAGCTAAAAAAATTAGAATAGGTAGAGGACTCCAATGAAGAACCATCATAGCTAAAAGAGTATGCAGATGTGTTCCTAGCAGAAATGGTTGAATTACCACCAACTAGGGAAGTGGATCATGAGATTAAGCTAATACCAAAAGTTGCACCAGTTGCAAAAAGGCCCTACAAGATGTCCATTCCTAAAGCTATTGAGTTAAAGGAACAACTCAAATAACTATTAGACCAAGGGTACATATGCCTTAGCAGTTCTCCGTGGGGGGCTCCAGACTTGTTCCAAAAGAAGAAGGATGGTACACTTCGCCTTTGCATTGATTATAGAGGCCTGAACCTAGTAACCATAAAAATTAAATACCCCATTCCAAGGATAGACGAGTTTCTTGATTGATTGCAGGGAGAAAAAATCATCTCCAAGATTGATTTGAGGTCAGGATACTACCAGATTCGCATCAAGGAAGAGGATATTTCTAAGATGGCATATTCAACACCAAATATGGTCATTTTCAATTCACAGTAATGTATTTTGGATTGACAAATGCCCCTGCCACCTTTAGCAGGCTAATGCAGGACATTTTTATACCATATCTCGATGATTTTGTACTTGTCTTCTTTGATGACAGCTTGGTTTATTCCAAGGAAGAGAGATCATGAATCCCAATTTTTCATCGTCCTTAAGACCATGAGGACTCATAAACTCTATTCTAGGAAGAAAAAGTGTGCATTTCTAAAGAGGCAGATCAAATATATTGGATTTATTGCATCAAATGAAGGAATCTTTGTAGATCCTACAAAGGTTAAGGATGTCCAAGAGTGGCCTCCACCAACTAGTGTTAAAGAAGTGCGTAGCTTTCTTGGATTAACAGGTTGGTACATGATCTTCATTAAGGACTATGCCTTAATCGTAACACCCCTCACAAATTTGCTGAAAAAGCAACTTGCCATAGTGTGGACACCCACTGAACAATGAAGTTTTGATCAACTCAAGCATAGCTTAGTGACATCATCAATTCTGAAACTCCCTGACTTGAGCAAGGAATTTGAAGTTGTCACGAATGCTAGATCACTTGCACTAGGCTATGTACTAATGCAAGAAGGTCATCCTATAGTATATTCTTCGAGAAAGCTAAAAACCCATGAAAGGCATTATGCTACCCATGACCTCGAGCTATTAGCAATTATTCATGCTCTCAAGATTTGGCACCACTATTTTCTTGGCAATATGTCCTCTTTAGTAACGGACCATAAGAGCCTTAAATGGAACTTCATCCACACTGACCTCAATATGAGGCAATACCGTTGGATTGAGGTTCTGCAAGAATATGACTTTGAGATTAAGTATCGGCCTAGCAAAGAGAATGTAGTCACTAATGCCTTAAGCCGAAAAGTGTTCCTCAACTATCTTATTCTAGAGGAACCCTCAATGGCAAAATCATTAGCAACTATAGCATCAATGCTTAGCAACCCTATCCTTGAATTAGTTAAGGAGGAAGCTAGCCATGACCCAAAATATCTGAAGATGATGAAGGAGGTTTTGGAGAAGGACCAAAACACTAGACTTAAGGTCAAGTATCAAGATTTTTCTATCAATGAGGGACTTGTCTATTTTAGGACAAGATTATGCATACCCTCAAGCAAGAAACTCAAACAGAGAATACTTTGGGAAGCACATGACTCCCCTTTTTTAGGCCATACCGCATATGTCAAGACCTTCAACACAATTAGAAAGAGCTACCTTTGGGAAAGGCTTAAGGGAAATGTGCTCAAATATGTCACGAAATGTTTGTCTTGCCAGTGCGTTAAGGCAGAACATGTCAAGATATCTGGAAAGCTGCAATCTCTTGACATTCCCCAAATGAAGTGGGAATTTATCAGCATGGACTTTGTTGTTGGGTTACCCTCAGTTCAAGGAGGATACAATTCAATTATGATTTTAGTAGACATGCTCACCAAGGTTGTACACCTCACTCTAGTCAAGACAAACTATAAAGCTTCAGATATTGCCAGATTGTTCATCAAGGAGATATTCTGACTCCATGGGTTGGCTAGAAGGATTGTTAGTGACTAGGATACCCTCTTCATATCTCACTTATGGAGAGGGATATTCCAGGCTATTGGGACTCAACTATGTTTCAGTATAGCCTATCACCCTCAAACTGATGGCCAAATGGAGAGGGTCAACCAAGTCATTGAAGATATCCTTAGAGCATATTGGTGTCGCAAACCGAGGAAGTGGATCAAATATCTACCGTTGGTAGAGTTCACCTATAATGCTTCCTATCAACAAAGCATTCAAATGACACATTTTCAAGCATTGTATGGGCATGATTGTGGGACTCCATTGAAATTTTCATATCCTACCTTTAGGGTAGAAGCTTCCAAGAAAATGCTTGAGGAAATGGATGAGAAGGTCAAGGCCATCAAACAAGACATTAGAGCTGCCAAGGATTGGCAGAAAGCCTATGCACATCTAAATAGACAAGAGTGACTCTTCAATGAGGAAGATATGGTTTTTTATCATGTATGACCCAAACAGAGTTCCTTATCATTGGGAGAATTTAAGAAATTGAGTCTAAGGTATTGCGGATCCTTCAGGATCCTCAAGTGCCTAGGGCCCAATGGCTACAAAATCCAACTCCCTGAGAACGTAAAGGTTCACAATGCATTCCATGTTAGCCTACTAAAGAATATGTATCCAATCCTAGCCATGTGCTCAATGATCAACAAGTTGTAATGCCAAGCTAAGGAGTCCTTGAGCTCTAGCCAGATAGAATCCTAGATGTTCGAGAAAAGAGATTGAGGAGTAAGACCCTCAAAGAGTACCTCATCCAGTGGAAGGACTATCCTGAAGAAGATGCTACATGGATTGATGAGAGTTCTCGCAACCAACAATACCCCCAATTCCTTTCGAGATGAGGACATCTTGATTCCTTAAGGGGGGAAGGATGTAATATTTCCACAGGGCCGTGAGACCCCCCCTTAAAACCAAATTAAAACGATTTTTTTTTGTCACCCCCTGTTAGCGCAGCCAGTTGGCAAAGGGAGGGGGAGTTGTCGATGAGGTTGAGGGAAGAGACAAACTATGAGTCGACGGGGATCCAGAGGCGGCAACAGTGAAGATGAAGATAACGCTAAAGAAGACGATCAAGCAGTGGACAATAACAACGATGGGGAGGAGGGGCACATGTGTGCCACCTCCAACCCCCTCATTATCACTCTTTCTCATCATTCAAACTGACTGCATGGCAGGGGGACCATACTAGCTGCTTGGGTGAAGGCAAAGGGAGGGAGCCATGTGTCAACACCCCCCCATAATACCCTTCTTTCCCCCTCTATAAACCCCCCTTAAGCAAGGCATGATAATTTTCTTCTTTTTCTCTCCTACTGCTGGTTTGAGAGAGAGAGAGAGAAGGGGAAACTTAGAGTAAGAGAGGAAGGGACACATAGAGAGAGAGAAGAGGCTCAAGAGCAATTTGTTTCTTGCACGAAGCTTTGAGTACCCTCTCTCCCCACTGCTATTTCTTGAGATATGTCCATCAACTACCTCTAGTTTATAGAAAGATTGTGAAGGTCAAGGCAAGGCACAGGGAACTCCGTCACAAAGGAGTGCTATAAGAGAAGTAAAGGCCACCGTATTTGAAGCTCCAAAACAGCCCCGAAGCACAAACTCTCCCAAGTAGCCAGAAAAGCCACAACCATGAAAGGAGGATTGGGCAAGGATGTCGCCGCTAACAGGAATGGGTTTTCGGGTTTAAAACACTAATTTGACACTCAAAAACTAGGTATCGTTATGATTTCTAGTCCTATAAATGAAATAATAAAGCATAACCATCGTAAAAAGAAATCATACTTTTCCATCATGCAAATTACGTAACTAGAAAGGTAGTTGTAAAGGCTTAATGACCATGATTTGCCACAAGTCGATTAAGCATTTACGAGTTGTTGCAGTACTAAGCCAAGTATTAGACTCAAATTTTTGCAAGTGCATCTCAAGTTGCCAATGTATATAAATATACCGTGTAAGTTGATTGCATCCTATAGACCATTAGAGTGAATTAACTTGAAATTACATTAGGCATGACGAATTCATGTACTCACATAAAGAAAAATATGAGTCGCAATTCATGAATTGCATAAGTTCATTGAGATGAATTTCAGGGAATGAAAGTTCTGCATTGCATCATCAACTCAGGTTAGACTTGCACGGCATCATGGATAGCTTCGATTGCACTACATAATAGGGATTCATCTTAGAATATATATTTAAGATGCACATGTGAATTGCTAAGCTTAATTGCAAGAGGCAGTTCGATCTATATGATAAGTAAGGTTAGGGTTTAACTCGACTCAATTAGGGTTTAGTTGTAAATAAGTTAAGCTATTGTTATGATCATATGTTGACTTAGAGTCAAGTAAACACGCTCTTTGGTCTCTATGCTAGCAACTAGCCATGATGTGTCCAAAACACCCTTGGGGATATCATTTTTAAAATATGATACAACTAGAAGTCAATACAAGAAAACTCGAATGTTGTATCCATGGGAAAGAATGACCATTCGCCACGTGACATTTGATGCTCACAACTATTTAAGGGTTGCAAAAGGGCTTAGTTTACTCTTGACTTGCAAGAGAAATGAATAAAAGTTCATGTTATCTTGAGGGAATGAAACACTAGGGTAAACTTAGAAACCCCGATAAAGTTCTAGGTGGGAAAATGGTTACGAATTGACCGATTGAAATCCTAGTTTGAGTTATCTAAGACATGTGACCTTAAGATAAGAACCCCTGACTAAAGGTTAGACAATTAAGGAAACTTCCATATGAAAACTTTCGGATATAGATCTAATAGCGTAATTGGTTGCTCCTATCACATAGGATTGAGGTATGAATGAGGGTATCATGTATCCCTTAGAAGGTTATGTAAGTTGATATCAAGGCCAAAAAATCCCAAAAAGGGGTGAATGCTAAGCGTTCAAAAATAGGAACTCCACCTTAGTAGATGCCCTAAGAACTTGCCTTCATTATTATTTGTGCTTGTAAATTTAGGAACACCGTTTGTGAAAGGATTGTGAGACCCCAAACTCACAAATGAAGTTGGAATAATGAATCAAGTTGAATTCATGGAGGATGCACCAAACCACCCCCAACTGGCCGCCAACCCTATCCAAGGGGGTTCTAAATAACCGTGATCGGGACATGGACTGAACTCACCCACGAGGGGTCTCTCCGTGGGTTAGTTTGAATGTAAGAGGATGCTTGGATGCCAGGAGGGGATCTCGCTATAAATTCCTTACCTCTCCGAGTCCTACTCAAACGATCTATGTGACTCGAGATGGATTCTTGAGGCCCTGTTACTAGTACAAGGGCGAAAACTTGGAAGAAATAAGATGTATCATCATAGATTGCAAAAATCGTCCTTTTTGGACAAGACTTCTATCTTAGTTAAAATGCTAATATAAATTTTGCTTCCAAGGAACCTATCTAAACTGTTTTCATGTCAGTGCCATAAGTCACATGAAAAAACCATGTTTGCTAAAAGGCTTAATTAATGAAACTGATTTTAAAAGTCACAGATAAATGTGATAAGACCTAAGTAGATAACTAAAGAACGCCTATTGAGGGAAGCAGGTGGGCGGATCCACCAATGGGTCTGTCCTACGGCAGGGTGGTCGTAGAGAACTGGGAGACTTCTCCCAAGGTTTTATTGACATTCGACCTTTAAGTATTGATAGGTTAGAACTTGATTCATGTCGTTTTAGGGGACCAAAATGGGACTACATCCTACGGGCAGAGAGGTTGAGCAGTGCATCCCTCTCATTTCCCATTCTCTTTGAACCAAGTGCGGCATGGGTCTGCTTTGGCTTGGGTATATCTGCGTAAAGTAGGATGTCCAAGGCCCGCCGATGCTAGAATGCTATCAGGAGATCTTGACCACTAGGAACCTAGATTTGAAGTCGATCCTAGTGGATCTAGCCATGAATGTTCCGTTGCGAGGTGGACTCGAGAGATCCTAGGCGAGAAACCCCGTAACATTCCATGGGAGTGTCGGGTGGCATTGCTTAGATTCGTCTCTCGGATGGACCGCTAAAAACATGCTTGGCGGGCACATTATAGTTTGTATTAAAGCAAACCAACGAATAAAATAATCAGGATAGGAATAAATCAGGAAGAGTGAAGTGATGTTTTCACCAGAAAATATTTCTTAAACTCATTTGTTGATTTCTGTCGCTTCCAGACTTATGAGGCATGGAGTAGGTTTCTCGTATTTCATATCATGTTCATGACAGCTATGAACTCTTCAAGTTATTACAGACGATCCGACATGATGGGGATCTTGGATCGACTCTATAACCCTTCACCACTGTATGCAGAAAGGTGTTGGAATTGGAGTGCGGGTTACTGCTGCATAGATGCCAACCCACTTGCTTATCTTCAAAATAATCTGAAGAGGGTAAAATGGTTGGATGTAACATGTCCCCGTGTCCACTTGCAGGACACGTCTTAGCAGCCCATCGGAAAGAGAGTCCAGAAATCGCCGCCCGGCACTCCCATGGAATGTCACCGGGTTTGTGATCTAGGTCTTCCCGAGTCTGCCACGAAGCGGAAGCATTCCGGCCATTCCCACTTAGAATCGACCTGAATAAAGGTTTCTCTAATGGTCAAGTTCCTAGAAGGTAGCTAGCATCGAGCCCCCAGATGAACTACTTTACGCAAAAACATCAGGATCAAAGCGGATTTATACTACACTTGATTCAAGGAGAATGGGAAACGAGAGGGATGCGAAGCTCGATCTCTCTGCCCATAAGGCATAGTCCCATTCCGTTCCCCTAAAACAGTATAAATCGGGACTCTAGCTTTCTAGATTCTAGGTCATCATTTCCTTGCTATGAATTTCTTTGAGAAAAGTTCCCAGCCAAGCGGGACCACCCTTTCGTAGGACGAACCCATGGTCACATTCACCACACTTTCCTCAGGTTGCTTTAGTTGTCTAATTACCTACCACATTTAGTTTGACAAGAAAAAAATAGCTTCCTTAATTAGCCAATTAATCATCGGTTCCTTCACATAACTTAAGCACCGACATAGAAAAACAATGTCAAGTAAGTTCCTTTTCAACAATTGATCTTATTTATCAATCTTTGGAATACATCATATAATCTAGCCCGAAGGCTATTCCATAATCCGCCCGAAGGCTAGTCCATAATCCGCTCAAAGGCAATTCCATAATCCGCCCGAAGGCAATTCCAACAATCCTCACGGATTACTATTCCAAGTTTCCGCCCGTAGACTAGTATGCGGGTCTCGAGATCCAATCTCGAGTCATGTCGGTCTCTTGTGCAGAACCGGAAGGCAAGGGATTTACGGCCAGAGCCCCCCCTGGCACCCAAGCGTCCTCCTACTCCAAGTAGCACCCACGGAGAGACCTCTCACGGCGGGTTTGGTCCACGTACCCTACGCGGCTAACAACCCCCTTGGATAGGGTCAGGCAGACAGTCGGGGGTAACTGATGCTGCCTCTCCCTCCAGGCCTTCAACCTAAAGCATTAATTATTCTTCAGCATTAGTTCCTTGAGCAAAGAAGTACAAACAATGCTCCTAACTATACAAACACAATCAATCTAGTGGTTGTTTGTTCGATCAACTTCTAAGGTATAATTTCCTTCTCTCCGAATGCATTTAGCATTCGATCCGGGATCAATTGCGACTTGGCGAGATCCCAAGGGTTTCGTAAGCTAAGTTTCTTGTTTACCCTCTTTCCTTGGGTTAGGGTTTATACCCTGCTAATCCAAATTAACAAATACCTTAGGTTTCCTTACATTAAGATCAATAATTCCTGGACAACCTCATTGCCCTAACTTGATTGGTCAATTGCTTGCTAGGTAATTCATAATTTCCCTAAATTGGCAAATCAGCCCCAAGGGAAGGTGATGTAGCAGGGACTACTGATCCTCAAGATAATTTGACTTGTACTTAGGACTTGCCAACCTCATTCTAAGGAGTGGCAATACTATTTTGTGATCTAGACACAAAACCATGCGACATTGCAACTTGTTGCACGAGACAAGTGTCGCACCTAGCTTATGGGATTATTCCTCCCATCACACGGTATTCCTTGGTCAAGAATAATTTTGGTCAAGAAGTAGGGTTTGGGAGTCCTCTTGATCCAACCCAACCCTAACCCTACTAGGCCGATAATGCTTTGGCCCTTACGGTTCCTAACTTCCTTGCAGAAGTCTAGCATTTGGTCATCCGATCATTACGGTGAGAACCCTAGATCGTTCTTGCATGGGCATTTAGCTAATCCTAGCATTCCGTGAATGTGGGTAGGATCTTTGGGATCGAAAGTCTTGACTTGGCATCCCAAGTGCGATACTAGGCAAAATTTTTAATGTAACTAAACCCTACCTAGCACTTTGAGGTGTTCGTCATACTAACTATTTATGCTTTTATGAATCCCATGTGGGTTATGCCATTACAAGCGATTGAACTAAATCGACCTAATTGTCTTGCAACAAGAGGTGATCTTTCCTTAGAGATGCAAATACTTTTCCTAAGAGATGTAAATAATTGCAAGATATAACATTTCATGCAATTATGCGAATTTAAAAACCATAGACTTTTTCCTTCTATGCAGCTATAAGATCTATAATGGTCGTTACTTTCCCTTGTCTATAATGATGATTGACAAATCAGTGCTAACTCATATAAAAACCTACATTGATTTACATCAAGAACTATGCTTATAAAGCCTTTGTTTAATGCATTGAATTCAAGCTTTAATATGAAAATGCTTCCTTTCCTAAATACAAACTTCGATAAAAGAACTTCATGCGTGAGTGAATGCCATGAGACCATTATTGATTTAATTCATCCTTCAACACTTAGCCCACCCTAGGATGTAATTATCACCGCATGCAATTTGCAAGGTACATAAATCCCTTTCATGCATTGCAACTACTTGGACAACATCTAATGGACGTCAACAATTATCTCATACGAATCACAACTAGGAAATTATTACCTAATTGCATTATGCATTGTTCTTTTTCGCGAGGCAATCAAGGATGCATTTAGACAAATCCACCTTTTGACCTATGGAATATGCGTTCAGGATTACAACTTGGAAGTGCAAGTTATTTCAAATGCACATCATGCAACTAAATCTTGTAAAATTGGGTGAGCAATTAAAATTTCCAAATGTATTTAACTTAATTACATGAATTAAAGACATGCTTAAATGCATTATTTTCATGCGAGAATCAATTTTAAGAACCTGGGCATTGATGTTCGAGGTGTTGTCCACACACGAACTCGGAGTGGAAGCTCCTGCGTGTGCGCCTCACGTCTTTAGCTTAAGGGCCATTTATGCAATGTATTTTGTCGCAGGAACTCCCCCTTGGATTACTCGTGTGTTCCGAAGTCTCCTAGTCCGCGATCTCCCTCTCCCACATAATACATGGCCTTGCGGTTGTGGATTTAAAGCACCCTGGGAAGGCACGGTGAGAACAAGGCTTATGGAAGCCTTTAGTGGAAGCTTCCAAAGAGAAGCTTCTAAGCTTCTGTGGAAGATAAGTGACGTGGAGAGAGAGTGTTGATGAGGGAGATGATGAGGATGAAGATGAAGGAGATGAGGAGGAAGATGATTACGATGATGATCGCGATGATGGCAGAGACGGGAGCGTGGCGGCAGCAACAAGTGGTGGCGACAGCTATGGCAGCTCCTCACGGTAGGGTGAGCAGCACGGCAGCCTTCCTCTCTCTCTTCCCTCCCCCTCATGCTTGAGAGGGGGGAGGTCTTATAGGTGGAAGGGGGAGGGATAGCCATACACATGGCTAACTGCATGCTTCCTCCTCCCCCCGTGCTCTCCTACTCCACACCACTCCTCTCACACTTCCTCTCCCTCGCCATGTAACGGCTGAAGGCGAGGGGGTTATCTTAAAAAAATTTGCACAAAATTTAACCATTTTCCTTGTAAATACTAGATCCTCGTTGGTTTGCTTTGATACCAAACATGTCCCCCTGTCCACTTGCAGGACACGTCTTAGCAGCCCATCGGGAAGAGAGTCCAGAAAGCACCGCCTAGCACTCCCATGGAATGTCACCAGGTTTGCGATCTAAGTCTTCCCGAGTCTGCCACGAAGCAGAAGCATTCTGGCCGTTCCCACTTAGAACCGACTTGAATCAGGGTTTCTCTAATGGTTAAGTTCCTAGAAGGTAGCTAGCGTCGAGCCCCTAGACGAACTACTTTTACACAGAAACATCAGGATCAAAGTGGATTTATACTACACTTGGTTCAAGGAGAATGGTAAACGAGAGGGATGCGAAGCTCGACCTCTCTGCCCATAAGACATAGTCACATTCCGTTCCCCTAAAACAGTATAAATCGGGACTCTAGCTTTCTAGATTCTAGGTCATCGTTTCCTTGCTGTCAATTCCTTTAAGAAAAGTTCCCGACCAATCGGGACCACCATTCCGTAGGACGGACCCATGGTCACATCCACCGCACTTTCCTCAGGTTGCTTTAGTTGTCTAATTACCTACCACGTTTAGTTTGACAAGAAAAAAATAGCTTCCTTAATTAGCCAATTAATCACCGGTTCCTTCACGTAACTTAAGCACTGACATAGAAAAACAATGTCAAGCAAGTTCCTTTTCAACAATTAATTTTATTTATCATTCTTTGGAATATATCATATAATCCAGCCCGAAGGCTATTCCATAATACGCTTGAAGGCTAATCCATAATCCGCCCAAAGGCAATTCCACAATTCCCCCGAAGGCAATTCCAATAATCCTCAAGGATTACTGTTCCAAGTTTCCACCCGTAGACTAGTATGCGGGCCTCGAGATCCAATCTCGAGTCACGTCGGCCTCTTGTGTAGGACCCGGAGGCAAGGGATTTATGGCTAGAGCCCCCTGGCACCCAAGCGTCCTCCTGCTCCAAGTAGCATCCATGGAGAGACCTCTCGTGGCAATACTATTTTGTGATCTAGACACAAAACCATGCGATGTTGCAACTTGTTGCACCAGACAAGTGTCGCACCTAACTTATGGGATTATTCCTCCCATCACACGGTATTCCTTGGTCAAGAATACTTTTGGTCAAGAAGTAGGGTTTGGGAGTCCTCTTGATCCAACCCAACCCTAACTCTACTAGGCCGATAACGCTTTGGCCATTAGAGTTCCTAACTTCCTTGCAGAAGTCTAGCATTTGGTCATCTGATCATTAGGGTGAGAACCCTAGATCGTTCTTGCATGGGCATTTAGCTAACCCTAACATTCTGTGAATGTGGGTAGGATATTTGGGATCGAAAGTCTTGACTTGGCATCCCAAGTGCGATACTAGGTAAAATTTTTAACGTAACTAAACCCTACCTAGCACTTTGAGGTGTTCATCGTACTAACTATCTATGATTTTATGAATCCCATGTGGGTTATGCCATTACAAGCGATTTACCTAAATCGACCTAATTGTCTTGCG
This sequence comes from Lygodium microphyllum, assembly GCF_053477565.2. Taxonomy (NCBI): domain Eukaryota; kingdom Viridiplantae; phylum Streptophyta; class Polypodiopsida; order Schizaeales; family Lygodiaceae; genus Lygodium; species Lygodium microphyllum. Next base: position 61,446,816 of record NC_141156.1, on the reverse strand, counting down.
ACAAGAGGTGATCTTTCCTTAGAGATCCAAATACTTTTCCTAAGAGATGTAAATAATTGCAAGATATAACATTCCATACAATTATGCGAATTCAAAAACCATAGACTTTTTCCTTCTATGCAACTATAAGATCTATAATGATCGTTACTTTCCCTTGCCTATAATGATGATTGACAAACCAGTGCTAACTCGTATAAAAACCTACATTGATTTACATTAAGAACTATGCTTATAAAGCCTTTGTTTAATGCATTGAATTCAAGCTTTAATATGAAAATGCTTCATTTCCTAAATACAAACTTCGATAAAAGAACTTCATGTGTGAGCAAATAACATGAGACCATTATTGATTTAATTTGTCCTTCAACACTTAGCCCACCCTAGGATGTAATTATCACCGCATGCAATTTGCAAGGTACATAAATCCCTTTCATGCATTGCAACTACTTGGACAACATCTAATGGATGTCAACGATTATCTCATATGAATCACAACTAGGAAATTATTACCTAAATGCATTATGCGTTGTTCTTTTTCACGAGGCAATCAAGGATGCATTTAGACAAATCCACCTTTTGATCTATGCAATATGCATTTAGGATTACAACTTGGAAGTGCAAGCTATTTCAAATGCACATCATGCAACTAAATCTTGTAAAATCGGGTGAGCAATTAAAATTTCCAAATGTATTTAACTCGACTATGTGAATTAAAGACATGCTTAAATGCATTCTTTTCATGCGAGAATCAATTTTAAGAACCTGGGCATTGAGGTTCGGGGTGTTGTCCACACGCGAACTCGGAGTGGAAGCTCCCGCGTGTGCGCCTCGCATCTTTAGCTTAGGAGCCATTTATGCAATGTATTTTGTCGCAACAAATCCCCCTTGGATTACTTGCGTGTTCCGAAGTCTCCCAATCCACGATCTCCCTCTCCCATGCAGGACACGGCCTTGCGGTTGTGGGTTTAAAGCACCCCGGGAAGGCACGATGAGAATAAGGCTTATGGAAGCCTTTAGTGGAAGCTTCCAAAGAGAAGCTTCTAAGCTTTTGTGGAAGAGAAGTAACGTGGAGAGAGAGTGTTGATGAGGGAGATGATGAGGATGACGACGAAGGAGATGAGGAGGAAGATGATTACGATGATAATGGCGATGATGGTAGAGACGGCTGCGTGGCGGCAGTAATGGGGTGGCGGTGGCAGCTATGGCAACTCCTCACGGCAGGGCAGGCAGCCTTCCTCTCTCTCTTCCCTCCCCCTCATGCTTGAGAGGGGGGAGGTCCTATAGGTGGAAGGGGGAGGGATAGCCATACACATGGCTAATTGCATGCTTCCTCCTCCCCTCGTGCTCTCCTACTCCACACCACTCCTCTCACACTCCCTCTCCCCCACCATGCAATGGCTGAAGGGGAGGGGGTTATCTTTAAAAAATTCGCACAAAATTTAACCATTATTCTTTTGCTTTTCCCGTGAAGGGTGTTCTGGTGTGGGCTTGCGGTTTCAAGCCACAGTCTTCCATACACAACACGAAGCTGGAGTTTATTAATGCACGTAGAGGGAGCACTTAGCCACCAACATTTATCGATGCGGAAGATTATTTTGAACCATTTTTTGCGCGTGGTGTGCGGGGTTTAGGGTCAATTAATATTTCATTGCGGAAATATTACATTGGAAGACTTGAATATCATCAAGTTATTCATCTTCCATGAGACACATGTGAACTCGATCCTACACATTGGATGCCGACAAGTAGAACAGAATCGCTATATCTATGAGCAGGTGGTCAAAGTCTTTCCAACAAACAAAATTAAAGTAATGGGGTGAAACGAACGTCATGGCTATTAAAAATGGGTATTTTACGAACTTCCAATGAATTACTGCTTCCTGATAATCCATTCCCCCAATCCATATTACTATTCTATCCCTATAGCTAAATCCAGTAGGGAATTATTAACTTGATGTTGATGTATCTCTTGAAAAGAAAATCATCCGAGTCAATCTCTATCTATTCCCGAATAATTGTACACTTCTTTATGGATAAACAATAATTCTATAATTGTTTGATTTGTTGCACAGTCGTGTGATGAAAAATAATTTGCGCATTGATTTAAGTTGTGTAGAGATGTATAAATGCAATCTTAACACGAAGGTTTAAATTGAAAACTATATACAACCCCAATAGTAGAACCAAAATCTTGTTTCCGCACTAAACTCGGCAGAGGCACAAGCGAAGAAGTTTCTTCTCAAACAAATTAAACCACCAGAATTTGATGGAAAAGGGAAGATTGTTGAAGCTAATGCCAAAGTATGGATTGAATCCATGGAGGATTACTTCAATGAAGCAAGAACAACATCTCTAAACCAAGCTATGATTGCCAAGCTCAAACTTACTAGAGAAGCTAGGCTCTAATGGAAGCAATGGTGTAAAGACTAAGCAATCACTAAAAGCACAGTAACTTGGGATAAGCTAAAGGAAGTAGTGCGGGGAAGGTACATGCCACCTACTGATGGGACCTAAAATGGGCCGGCACTGGCTAAGGCACTAGCCGGGCCTCATGCACACAACAGACAACCCCACCACATGGCCTCGTGGGCCAGGAGAGTCTGTTGAGGGACACACTATCCTAGACACTTATCACTATGCGTTTATAGTCTGTAGTCCAATGATTTTTCCCTTTCCCATCTCCTCAGAGGGAGATCACACACATATCGGCAATAAATGTCACGTATCACATACACAGGAGGCACCCCATCGACTGATTGACATGGCCCCATTGCAGCTCTGCTACATCTTGGGGATTGGCCCCTCGATGCGTTGCTTCCACATATAGACACATTCAAAACAAACTCCCCTCTTGGTACCAATTTATTTATCATTCCAAGAATGCACCGATCCTCACTTATTTGTCCCCTTGGACCCACCGTGTCTGTGTTGGTCAAGTTCTAAGGAAACAAAGTGATGTGCATCCATGAGCTTGTAATTGATACTGTTTAATGATTCTCAATGAAAATTTGTATATGATTCAGTGCTCAAACATTCAGAAAACAGTATCGTGCATCATGCGAATCCATTCTTTTCATGTTTCCACAACTAATGTCTAATTGCTGCGATGAGAGAAGACACCGAGCCTTATACTCGTGATGTACTTCTCTTCATTTAACTTAAGATCATCCTATCTGAATAATACAACAAACACATCACATTTTATAACATATTTCAGTGCTCAAACTCCCCTCTCTCCCTACTATTTAGATTTTTGCTTGTGGTGATAGGTAAAACAGGCGGTTTCATGTGTATTCCTCATAAAATAAGCAGTAAATACACACTAAAACACATAAAGGGGGATAAACTGAGGCAAACCCTCATGCTTTATCCTCGTTATACACTCACACACACATCCTTAATTTTCCATGAATTTATTTCATCATTCTCTAATTTCTCCCCTTTTAAAATGTATTTTTTTCCATTTTCTACCATTTTTTATTATTTATTATTAATAAAAATGGAAGAAAATTAGCATTATTTTAGAGTTGTGGCTCTTGATTCTTAGAATAGCAAAAATCTAGATTTTTTAAGTGTTTTGTTTCATATTTATCCGATCTGAAGCCTAGAATCCCCATTTTCCCTCTAAAAACCATACTTTTTGTGTTTTGGCCAATTAATTTCCACGGTTTGGGTGTATATTTACTGATTTTTTTATTATACAAATAGGAAATCAGCAGCGAACAACATGTCCATCAATTTTCAACCCATAAGAACATTGTTAACCCCATCAAATGTGGAAAAAGAGCCATTTTCTTTTTATAAATGCCATTATCGTGTTTTTTTATTATTATTTCGGGTTTGGAAACTTGTTGCGGGTCTGCAAACCAGGCCCCGTTGATGCTCAACCCACCTCCACATTGCCATATTTAGCCTCAAGTCGATCTTGGAGCAACCCAGTACCACACTGAGCAAGCAATCCTCAACCGAGCTTTGTTCTTATTCATCCACATGAACAGCCTCCTTACAGGAGAGAGAAAGACTAGATTTGTATCTCTCCATCCGGGCAGCCATAGATCGCATGAGGGTAGGTGATAGAATTAGTAAAAATATGCAAGATCATGTCTGCTCTCTGTTGTATGGCTTCTTTGCAGCCATAGATTTCACCATGGAGGGGGGGTGTCAAGATTGTGGGAGAGAAGGAAGGAGTCTTAATTGTAGCTTTCTCACTTACACAATGGGGGAATACACACAAAGGGTGGAGGCTGAAAACAGTTTTCCTCTTCTTAGTTGTGTAAGCTAAAAGAACTCAAGTACAAAGAAATAGAAGAATCCTATATATGGGTCTCAAACCAAACTCAACTAACTAAGGTGGCATACTAACTGAGCAACGAACTAGAGTAGATAAGGATGTCTGTCATCTAGCTATTATTCATGGGCCATGTACCAACCACATCTGCAGCTAACAAGTCGATGACATAAATGCACAACGGTCACCCTGGCATATCATGAGTGGAGCTCGATATCTCAACACTCCCCCTCGAGCTCAATCCCAATTTCTGCACATCGAGCAGGTCTCTGAACTTGCGCAGCTTCTCTGCGCCCAATGCCTTCGTGAATATGTCAGCTACCTGATCCTCTGTGCTGACATAAACTAGATCAATAAGACCTAGTAAAACCCTCTCCTGCACATAGTGATAATGCACGTCAATGTGCTTTGTTCTAGCATGATAGACTGGGTTATTTGCCAAGTGTATACTACTCATGCTGTCACAATAAATGACAATTGGCCCATCTGTAGGCTGATGCATATCATAAAGTAGCTTATGCAACCAAGCTACCTCACATGCAGCCATTGTTGCACCCCTGTACTCAGCCTCTGTGCTGCTCGACAAGGAAACTGTAGGCTGTTTCTTGCTGCTCCAAGTGACTGCAGCACTCCCAAAAGAGAATACATATCCATAGGTAGATCGTCTATCAGAAATACTACCAGCCCAATCAGCATCAGTGTATCCATACAAGTGTATCTGAACCCCAGTCTCATAAAATAGTCCATACTGCAATGTGGACTTCACATACCTGAGTATGCGTCTAGCCGCATCCAAATGTGGTTTCCTTGGAGCCTGCATAAACTGACTTACCAATCCAACATCATAGCTCAAATCTGGCCTGGTAATAGTCATATAAATCAAACTTTCTACTATGCGTCTGTACATAGTAGGGTCTCCTAGAAGCTCACCTGCATCTGTGCTCAGCTTCACATTCTGCTCCAAAGGAACTGAAATAGGCTTACAACCTGTCATCCCATATTTGGACAGCATGTCCAATCCATACTGCCTCTGCAAGAGTCGTATCCCACTTGGTGATCTAATCACCTCAATGCCCAAGAAATAATGCAGCTCTCTCAAATCCTTCATCTCAAACTTCTGCTTCAATAGCATTTTCACATGAAGGATATCTTCATTACTATCACCTATCAATAATCAAATCATCAAAATAAATGACAAGCAGCATAATATCTTTCTCTGTTTTTCTCACATAAAGTGAGAAATCTGCCTTGGAAATCTAAAAGCCAATAGTGACAAGATACTGTCCTATCTTGTCAGACCATGCTCTAGGTGCTTGCTTCAAGCCATACAAGGCTTTCTTCAATCTGCAAACAAACTCAGGATGAATAGCATGCACATGACCTGGTGGCTGCTCCATATAGACCTCTTCTTGCAAATCACCATGCAAGAAAGCATTCTTTACATCCACCAGATGTAAAGACCATCCCTTTGATGCAGCCATAGCAATGACTGCTCTTACGGTTGCCATCCTTGCAACCAGACTAAATGTTTCTTCATAATCAATGCCATATGTTTGCGCATACCCCTTGACTACTAATCTTTCCTTGTATCTATTCACAGAACCATCTGCATTGTGTTTCACCTTATAAACCCACTTACAACCAATTGCATTCTTATCTTTAGACAAAGGTACCAATTCCCATGTAGCATTTGCTTCCAAGGCATCCAATTCTTCATCCATGGCTTTCTCCCATTTTTCTTTTCCCATGGCTTGCTCAAAAGAAGTGGGTTCTGGTTCCTGTATCACTTTGACCATATAGGCATAGTGAATGGCTGTAAATCCATCATATTTCAGCCTATCCATAGGATACCTAGCTCTGATAGACCTGCGCAAAGTAGGTTCACTCCCAGGTGCTCTCAAAACATCCCTGGTCTTCCTTACTCTAGGTGTAACAATAGAAGGAATACCCAACTCATCATCAATGCTCTGTTCTGAGCCACTAGATTCACCATCCACATAAGAGTGACCTGCATTCACATCAAACATGGGCTGACCTCCCTCCCCTTTTTCTTTTCGTGAAACCTGCATACCACTATCTGCATTGTTTTGAGGAGATTCTCCTGATCTCAATCTGCATGTCCATGGCAAAGAATGTGAACCACTGCTAGAGGACACTCTAGGTCCACTAATATTTTGTGACTGCTGCTGTGAATTCTGTGCATCATTACCATTTTGTGCATCTACATCATCAATCACATTTACTAGTTTATACCAGCTACTCATCTCATCAAAAACAACATCTCTGCTCACTGTAAACTTACGAGTAGAATGGTTATAGCATCTATACCCTTTCTGCTGCTACAGAGAATAACCAATAAAGATGCACTTCTCAGCTTTTGGATCCAGCTTGGGTCTCAACTCATCTGGCACATGAACATAGGCAATGCAACCAAAAATCTTCAAATGAGAAATATCTGGTTTCGTACCAGTATACCTCTCCTCTGGAGTCATCCCATGTATTGCTGCAGTGGGAGTCCTGTTCCTTATGTAGACTGCTGTAGCAACTGCTTCAGCCCAGTAAAAATCTGGCAAGTCTTTTTCGTTGAGCATGGCACGAGATACCTCTCCAATATGCCTATTTTTCCTTTATGCAATTTCATTTTGTTGTGGAATATGACTGCATGAATATTGCTGCTTTATGCCATGCTCCTGCAGGAACCTTGCAAACTCATTTGAGAGGTACTCTCCCCTTCCATCTGACCTTAGGCATTTTATTTGCAGGCATGTTTCTTTTTCAACCATAGCTTTAAGAGTTTTGAAATGCCCAAACACTTCACTTTTCTTTTTCATAAAATACATCCAAACTTTTAAGCTATAGTCATCAATAAAAGTGATAAAATAATGACAGCCTCCAATAGATGCAGCTTTAGTAGTCCACACATCAGAGTGGATTAATTCCAATGGCTTCTTACTCTCTTGAACATGTCTAGGAAATGGTTTCCTTGCCTATTTTTCAAATTGACAGGCTTCACATACCTTATGCATTTCTGTAACCTTGAATTTAGGTAGTCCTGCAACAATATTTTGGGCTTGCATTGATTTAAGTCGTTATACATTAACATGACCAATGTGTTTATGCCAGATATCAATATCTGCAACTACACCGGTCCCATGTGCAAACATTGCTGCACTCAATTTAGGCATGTCTGCATCCAACGTAAACATTCTGCCCTTCTTCTTTCCTTTTGCTATCAAGCGACCTTTATTCTTCATATCCTCAACAAAGTATCCATGAGAATTAAATCTGACCTGCAAACCCTGCTCAACCATTTGACCAATAGAAACCAGGTTCTTGGTGATATTCGGGACATGAAATACATCGGACAGGTATTTCTTTTTTCCATCCTGCATAGACAAAGGAATTTTTTCAATCTGCACAATAGGATGTGCAGTATCATCACCAGTCTCCACAAATCCTGGTTTTTCCATTTTCCTTGTATCCTCCATCCATTCTGCATGACCTGTCATGTGGTTTGATGCACCTGAGTCAACATACCATACATCATTGCTTTCTTCTGCACTTGTCACAGAATTGTTCATGTGCTGCACCATAAACAAATGCTCATTTCTGTCATCACCCTGTCTACTAGAAGATGCATAATTCTCTTGTTGCAGTTTTCCATTCATAATGTCATTCTGCTTTTTATACCAGTCTTTAGCCATATGACCCATTTTACCACAGTAGTAGCATTCAACATTACTGTTTGCATTTTGGCCTCTTTGCCATCTACCATGGCCTCTTTGGCTCCCCCTGCCTCTAGAGTTACCACGTCCTCCTCCATAGGACTGGTTTTCTTGAGTTTGCTGCATATTCTGATTTCTACCACGGCCTCCATATCGGCCTCCTCTACCTCTGCCTCTACCTCTTCCAGCATTTGAGTAGAAGACAGCTTCTTTTGAAGTTCCTCCTGAAGAAGATGCACCACAATTTCTCTGCTCCTCAGAAATTAGAAGAGCAATCAACTCCTCAAAATCAGGAAATCTTTCACGGACGGAAATGGATGTTCGGAACTGTGCATAATCCTTTCCTAGACCATTCAAGGTCACTGAGACTAAATCATCATCTTCCACTGGCGACCCAATGGAAGCAAGTGCATCTGCAATCTTCTTCACCTTCATGTGGTAGTCATTGATGCTCATACTTTCTCTTTGCACATTGTGCAACTCTTGCTTGATCTGCATTTTCCTGGCTTGCGTATTTATGCTATACATTTTTCACAAAGTATCCTATGCCTCTTTTGGCATACTTGCATCCTGAATATGCACAATCATAGAGTCTGAAATACTGATAGACAGCCAGTACATAACTTTTCTGACTCTCTCATGCCATCCTTTAAATGCCAGCATTTGTTGTTGATTGGGAACATCAGGAAGAACTGGTTCTTCTTCATTTCTTGCAACGAATTCCCAATATCCTTTTTCCATAAGGAAATTCCTCATTCTAAACTTCCATGCTTGGAAATTGTTCATGTCAAGCTTTTCAGTGACAATCTGTGAAAGAGAATCAGACGCCATTACAGAACACTACAAAAAATTCTGTCACTGCAAAAGATACAGCTTCAACCTCACAAGGGCAAATCTGCAAAACTGACGAAAGTGGTATTTGACCACACAGCCACTTCGTAGTGATGATTTTGCATCAACAGGCAACAAGGATGATTCTGTAACTCCCAATGTCTCTACACACAGGCATACGATGCAAGCAACACTGGTCCTCTTACCAGAACGCCGCAAACTTGGTTTGCTTTCTTGAGCTCCTTACCACAAACCAGGCTCTGATACCATGTCAAGATTATGGGAGAAAAGGAAGGAGTCTCACTTGTAGCTTTCTCACACAATGGGGGAATACACACAAAGGGTAGAGGCTGAAAACCGTTTTCCTCTTCTTAGTTGTGTAAGCCAAAAGAACTCAAGTACAAAGAAATAGATATATGGGTCTCAAACCAAACTCAACTAACTAAGGTGGCATACTAACTGAGCCACGAACTAGAGTAGATAAGGATAGCTTTCATCTAGCTATTATTCATGGGTGGTGTACCAACCGCATCTGCAGCAGCTAACAAGTCGGTGACATAAATGCACAACGGTCACCCTGGCATATCACGAGTGGAGCTCGATATCTCAACGGGGGGGGGGGGGGGGGGGGGGGTTTGTCACGTAGCTCCCTGCAGCGCATGCCAAAGCATGAAGAGGAAGATGGGGAGGGGTGCCCTCTTGAAAAGGCACCCCCTTTCATCTCTCACTTGAGCACCTTTCCAATTTTGGGCCAATTTTTTGCTATCTTCCCCATCCGGCCTCTGATTCAGGCTCTGTAAAATTCTGTGCATCCGCATCGATTTTCCGCACTGCCCAGAAGCTCCCAGCATCCTGTTTGGCAACCAAAAAGTTATGAAAATTTCGCAATCATTGCTTGGGCGGCCTTCAAGGTGCTTTTGGAAACCGTATTTTGCTTGTTGCTTAAAATCGTCCTAGCTGCGGCGGCTGCCGCCTTCGACAAAGCATATTTTTTCCCTAAATTCGAGATTTTTTGGCAAATTTTAGGCACATTTCCTGCCTTAAATCCAGCTCTCATTGGCGACCACAAGATAGGGTGACTCAGCTCGTTGAATCCCACACATTGACTTGCACAAAAGACAACCACAGAAAGCATCAAGGTGATACAAGAAAAATTACACTTCAAAGCACAACACAACTCTCACTCTACTCCTTGACAAAACCAAGGCATAAAATACATGAGGAGTAGGTCTAGCATAATCTGTCAGAAAGCCCAAGCTAGTCTCTAACCGATTACTCCAGCACGGCCAGGCTGAAAAACCTATCAAGGAGGTTGCCCTTAATGGTGGTCTGAACAAAGGAAAACTGAACTAGGAGCCCCTCCTGGGCAAAGACTCCTATAGCCTGGTCAAGAATATTTTCTTTTAGCACACAATTTTTTCCCCCGTTAGGATATTATTCTACCATACGCGGGCGTGTAAAAAGGAGGGAGCTAAGTATAATGACCCAAGGAGAATAGGGCGTCGGCCTCAGGTCTAGTCTCAGTACCCAAGAACCTACAAAGCAATCGCAAGGCGACACTATTCATTATTCTTTTGTATCTTCTGCTCACTTTTATTTTCACTCCAACCTTCTTATTCAATTTCTTATTTTCCAGCTAGAAGCCATCCCTAGGAAGACAAGGCATCGGTCATGGGTCATACTTGTCCCCAGGAACCTACCAGGCCTTCGCAAGGCGATGATCCACAGCTCATAGAATTTTACTTTTCTTTTATTTTCTTCTTTGAGGGATTAGAACCCCTTTTTGCACACCTCTCTATATTGATATACTATATCTGTTAGATATTCAGAGTTTCTTTTCTTTTATCATTTTTAACAGGCTTCTCTAACAGCCTCACTACTAACACAAACTCCTAGAACGGTCGCCTATCAGGTCAGCAGAATAGGGTCACTAGAACTTCCTACCATAATAGGTTTTTAATGCCAGACAATGCCTTGATAGAAGGCAAAAACTACCTAGACCCCCTCAAACATACCTATCCTACTACCTAGGACTTCATGCCTTGATTTTTCAGTCCCCAAATAAAAGAAGAAATCCCTTACAAGAACATAGACACATATAACAAAAACGATGAAGTACTCACAAAAGAAAAGATAGCACCTGGATCGGTCACGAGAAGCTCCAATGCTACAAAGGCTCCCCCAAGTTGTCAAGAATCGTGTGATGGGGGGATTTGCTTGAGTTACTGTGTCAAACACACAGTGTATACACAAGAGGAAGCTCACTCAAGAACATAAGAAGAGAGATGGAGGCCAAAACATTTTCTTGCTGATTTTTCTTCTTCTTCCACACATTATACAATATACACAAAGTATAGATAAGATACAACATAAAGGAAAGTGGCCTTCTAAGCAAAACAATGCATAACCGACTACACTAATCAACTGGCATTATATCTTTGCCAGCTGTAGGTAGGTGTAACAAAATAAAGATAATAAATAAGTGATAAGTCAGTGGCCATGTGAGTATCATAATGACAACCAATATGCTATGTGTAGACGTGTGGACTCATCTAGCTAGGCGGTCCATATCAATGTCCGCACGTGTTGAGCTTGCCATCTCAACACAAGTCACATAAGATTTGTCAAGCATAAGACTAAAAACAAACAACCATTAAATGCACCCACACGAAATAGAGGAATGGCCCTCTTAGCCTAATGAAATAACACAATTCACTACAAATTAACTGGCCCTCTTGGCCTAAAGAAATCAGACCTTAAAACCTAATCGAATTGGCCCTCTTGGCCTAAAGGAATAAAGAATGATAGTGCATCTATAGATCTCCTTGGAAAACAATCCTGATAGACACTCAAGCGCATACCATTCAAAGAAAACCACCAGGGCGCATAGCCCTAAACCAAGTGCATTAAGTTGTGACCCATATCTCCTGCATAGACAGCAAGAGGGGTACGCATAGTATGTCAGAAAATCAACCTATGGGTCCAAGATAATAACAACAAATGGGTTTTGATGATCTCTTGCATCATCCATACTAACCATCGCCTACCGTATAAAGCATGTTCTAATAAAAATCCCCACAGTCGACCAAGTCTTGTCTCATCGTTGATACACATATCCGCACTAGGACCACAATTGAAAAAGAGGTCTTTCTCATAAGCAAAATTAGCCAGGGAATCCGCAAACTGATTCCAATAATGTGGAATCAACTGAAAAGACACTCTCTCAAACTCATCAAGTAGGGCTAAGGCAGCACAATAATACATACGAAGGATGAGATTTCGCACAGTGACGTCCCATTAAGCTGGTTTAAAACCAACTAGGAATCCCCCTTTATCAACAACCAACGGAATCCCCCTTTACCAACAACCAACGGATACCCCCTTTACCAACAACCAACAGATACCACTCTTCTTGGCAATATTCAGGCCCATAATCAAAGCTTTATACTCCGCCATGTTATTGGTAAAATTAACCTTGAGATAGACCGCTACCTTCATGACAACTTGATGCCAGGGATCTCGAATGACTACACCTATGCTCCCTTTCTTGGTAGGGCCCCTGGACACTCCAGCAAAGTACAATATGTATGTCCATAATGGGTTAATATAGCCTGCCATCCTCTACTCTACTCGTAATTACGACAATCAAAGTTCAACATATTGAGAGGATACATTGACGGCTCCATCCCCCCATCATCATTAAAGGCTACAGGGATGCTCGTCAAAATTTGCAGACAGTGATGGCAGAAGACTTTAATCTCCCAATTAATGTCCCATCTTCTTGCTCGATCACTTTATAACCTTTACTCCAACAGATAAGCTTTCCCTGATGGTATCTCTGCTCTAAATATGGATGCTCCAGGTAAGGGATCAACACAACCCATCAACCGCAATTGTTATTCCTTGCAGATATAAGATCAAACATTCGTGGGCCTGCAAGGTAGTCGTAGAATTAGTTCAATAAGAAATAATAAGATTTAATCTTATTCAGATTAACCTTATTCTTAAATTCCACACCCTTGAGATCTACTAATAATACTATGGATTTATTATTTCTTACCTTGACAATCCTATATGGACCGTCCCACTTGGGCTCCAACTTGCCTGGGAATAATTCTCTATGCGCATCATAGTATAATACCAGCTGTCCTTTCTTGAAAGTGCATTTCTTGGCTTTAAGATCATGTAACTGCTTCATTCGCCGCTTGGCGACTTCCTGGTGTAATAATCTCTGTAGCTTAAACTTGTCTAAATGTGCTAACATCGTAAAGCGCTCAAATATGCTAACGTCGTAAAGCGCTCAAGAAGTGCATCCTCATCCCCCTAAAGAATGATTAATCGCAAATCTTATCATTGGCAACTCGATCTCTAGAGGCAAGACGTACTCCTCTCCATATACCAACTTGAATGGGGTATGTCCAGTGGCATGTTTAAACGTTGTATTGTATGCCCAGACTGCCACGTACAACTTCTTATCCCAGTCCTATTTCTTTTTCGAAATGACCTTGGACAGGATACCCACGAGTTGTTTATTGGTGCTTTCAACCTGCCCATTCGCTTGTGGGTTATAAGGGGTTTTTTATTGTGCTTGGTCTATTAGGTCTGAGTCAGGCTTTTTATCACATTGTTTAAGAAATGTGTCCCCTAGTCCGATACTATTTCTTTTGGCGGATCGAATCAGCATATGATTTGTTCTAACAAGAAATTGGCAGTCTCGTTAGCATCGTCCTTCTGTGTTGCGTGTGCTTTCGACCACTTGGTACAGTAATCAATCACTATGATAATATATCTTTTCTGTGTAGTGGACGACGGAGTAATAGGACCCATGAAATCAATACCCCATTTCTCGAATGGAGGGATCGCCATGATAGGAGTGAGTGGTCGCTTCCTATTCTCGCAGCTATCATGCCGTTGGCAGATATCGCATCTTTTTACATACTGGAATGCATCTTGAAAAATAGCCGGCCACCAATATCCCACTCTCAAGGCTTTTTGCGCAGTGAGCCTTCCAGAAAAATGACCTCCGCAAGTTGAGTCATGGCATTCTGCCAAGATAAATGGAACCTCGTCAAGCATGACGCATCGGCGATAAATATCATCAACCCCTTGTCTATACAACGTACCTACGATTACTATGAATTTCAAAGCTTGCTACTTGATCTTTCGCTTCTCTGACCTTGATAGGCTAGCTCCAATCTCTCCCGTAGATTAATAATGTGTTATTGTTGCATACCAAGAGGGAATGAGTGCCATATCGAACTTGAACAATGCTTCCCAATCACTGCCCTCAGCCAAATCTTCCTCCAAAGTTGACAAGGCACTCCTCCACAATGCCCTGCAGCCTGGGTGGCTTGCTCTTAACCTCGTAGTCAAATTCCTGCAAAGTGATCAGCCACTTTGCCAACCAATCAGGCAGTTGCATCTTATTCATCAGCAACCGTAACCTTTCCGCCTTCATGTATAGGACAACCTTCTCATAGAGGATATAATGCTTGAATTTCTTGGTGGTGGCGAAAACCATTGCCAGGCACAACTTTTCCATATATGTGTAATTAATTTTGAACGCACCTAGATTCCAACTGGAAAAAGCGATTGGGTGATACCATTTCTCTTCCCATATCTGCGCTAAACAGTAACTAATGTTGTACATGGTAGCTGTCGAAAAAATATAGAACATCTCGCCCCTCTTAGGTGCTTTCAGCATAGGTGCTCTTGTGAATTCTTTCTTTACATCTTCGAATGCTACCTTACAAGGGTCACTCCATGCAAACATGTAGTTGAAGGACAATAAATTTGTTAGTGGCAATGTTCTCTCTGCCAAGGCATTTATGAACCATCGATAATATCCAACTGATGATAAGAAAGCTATGGACTTCTGTGGGAGTGTGCGGCGGACTACTTTGATCTTTTCAGGATCCGTCGCAATCCCCACTGAGCTGACTACATGGCCCAGCAGGAGTCCATAGGGTACGATGAATACGCACTTTCTCGGGTTGAGAGCTATGCATAATTGCCAGCAATGTTCGAAACATCTTCTCAAGATAATCATTTTCCTTTCTCGCACAGTATCTGCCCTTAAATCATCTATGAATACCTTCAGATCTTCAGGGGAAATATCCCCAAAGATTTTATTCGTCGTTCATTGCCACAAATCACACACATTGCATAGACCAAAGGCCATCACATGATATGCAAAGGTGCCAAAGATTGTAATGAACATCATTTTCAGCTTGTCCTCTTCTGCAATTGCCATATGATTATACCCTTAAAAATAGTTCATGAAAGAATATATATCCCTGCCCGCCAATTAATCCAGGATCTGGTCAATAAACGGAAATGGATAATAATCCTTAATCATCTGCTTATTGAGCTCTCTGAAGTCTACGCAAATCCATATTTGATTATTCTTTTTCTTTCTGATAACTACGGGCGAACACCATTTAGTATGTTGAACAGGAAATATCAAACCAGCACTTAGCAGTTTTTGTAACTCCTCAAATAGTCTATCCCTTAATTTGAAAGGCATATGCTTGACTTTTTGATGCACAGGCCGACAACCTTCCTTTAGCGGGATCGTATGGATGGCAAGACTAGGAGGGATACCTTCTAAGCTTGTTGCAACTCCAAGCGAAGAGCGACATAATCTTTCCGTTCCTTCGTACTGAGCATAGACCCTAATTTTATTGGCCATGCATCGTCTTGTGTGCTAAGGTCTAGCTCAATGACGTCTGCATCCCTTATCTGATCTTGAGCTTCCATCGGCTCATTTAGCATTATTTGATAAATATCTCCCATGGTAGATCCTTCCCTAGATTCATCACTTGATGACGTGCCACTAACGGATGCATCTTCTAATGTCTCCAATTCCATCGAGGATAAAGGAGCTCTCTCGCTCTGAGGAGATTCGGGGTAAGCATCAATTACGACTCGACTGGCACCTCGACCAAATATCAATTGACCGGCGAGTATATCAACTTGGCAGTCGAATTGTAGGATCCATGGCCTTCCTAGCAAGACCTCATAGCTAGGATGCCCTGCAAACCTAATCACCCTAAAGTCCAAAATGCATTCCACATTAGCCACTATCACATGAACTTTAGTGATGCAACCTTCAGGCTGTCTAAGACTGTCGTTTGCCATCCTAAGAATCGTGGAGGTATCTTTCAGGATTTCCAACCCAAGTCGCTCCATCAATTCCGAACTCATAATGTTAACAGAGGATCCCGTATCTATGATAGCATGATCCACCAATATTCCATCAATGTATGCCGCAATCCTCAAGCAATGCTTTTCAACATGCTCTAACCAGTCGTCTCCTACTCGCTCTATGCCCAAGGTTCCACGATATACCCACTATGTAGAATTTTTTTGAATTCTTTATGTATTCCTAGCAAAAGCTTAATCAACTGCAAGAGATTTACGTCTGGCTTAACTTCGCAAAGAGAACTCACTAGATCAAAATCTTGATAATTAGCCAAAGCCCTCTTTTCTTGCCAGACCATTCTCTCTTTTGGTCTTGGACCTGATTTTGGTGCCTCCTTCCTAGCTTTTACTTTCTTCCTGGGAAACTCCTTCTCCTTCTTAGCATCAACTTTACTCTCTACGGGTTTTAGAGGTCCGCCTTCTGCATTAGGGTTAAGGACTTGTGTCCCTTTATCATCTTGTTTAGGGTTTCTATCAATAGGCTTCACATTATCCTTGTCGTTGTCTCTACCCTTTTGACCTAGCGTAATAGCCCGTAAATTAGCAACTTCCGTGCCATTGACACGTACAGCCTTGATAAGGCTGACTCCACTGCCACTAGGCAGCTCTTCTATAGTCACTTTTTCCCTCTGAAGGATTTGCTTAGGCCCATCATCTTGCTCGAGATTATTCCCTTGCGCACGATGGTTGATTGGACCTGGCTGTCTACTACCCTCCTGGAGGGAGCTAATCTTACTCCAATAGGTGGCAGCTAAGTGGTTGAACTTCCTGCAAATGTCACATTTAACGTTTGGGCAATTGCACGGATAATGCTGACCGCCACACCACTTACAGAAAAATCTTGAGGGTGCACCCTCGTCAGGGCATCTACTCCCCATTAGGTTTTGCTACTTCTTTAGGAAGTTAACGTCAACAGCTATCTGCCAATATTTCTCAGAGATCATGTCCATGTAGTGCTTCATCGTGTCCTTGACTTCACCAAGGACATTTGACAAACTCGACTCATACCCCTGATCATCCACCCATTGGTCCATTGGCTGCACAATTTGATGAGGCATTGCTTGCATTGATTTTGCTGACCCATAGGGACGGGGTTAGGGTTGACCTCTTGGGTTCCCATGTTGGGAGCTATCTGACTAGCCGTAGGCTTCATCACGTTGGGAGGAGCTGGCAACATAGGGATAGTTTGAGCCATGCTTCCTCTCCCATTAGGGTTACTCATAGGTACCCCCCCGATTTCCAACTGCCAACGGTAGATTTCCTCCGGGACCTAAACCCGCATTGGCATTTACGCGAGAGGAATAGGTGGCTTGCAACCGTGATTCTATCTCTTCTGCTCGGGTGATGCCAGTGTCTATATCATTAAGGGTGACACTACTCAACTGAACTTGGATATTAAAATCCAATCCGTGCAAGAAATACTGCAGCTAAGCTACTGGAGGGATAGGGATATAAGGTTGTAACTTGCGAAACACCTCCTTTAATTTCTTAGCATACGCTTTCACATTCTCATGCATCTCCTAGTGGGTTATGTTCAGAATCCTCAACCAATATTGGCTGCCTCTTTCAGGATCTTACTCTCATTGGAAGGCTTCATAAAATAGGTGAATTGTGGTTATGGTTCTAGCCTCTAGGCTATGATAGGACATTGCAGCCCGTCCTTTTAACGTCATGTTAAAAAACATCATGAGGCATCCCTCATCCTGGATACGACAATTAAACATAAGCTTTTGGAATATGCAGATATGAAGTTTGGCATCCTTTTGTGCTAACCCATTAAAGATGGGCAAAGGAAACCCTAAATCGGGTAGATCTGCCATCCCTGTTGGGATCGCAATAGGCTGGGCCATTATCACCAGTAGATTTACAAACAGATTCTGGACTAGCGGGATTACAACCCCACTCGAAGTGGGATTACTCACCGACGGAGAAGAAGTACTTGGGCTTCCTCCCACACTCGAAGGACTACTTATAGCACTTGGGTTGCTAAGACACTGCCTCTTATGCATATTGGACTGCTCTTTGAGGAGAATAGCATCTTGAAATCTCAGCCCGCTGTCTAGCCCTCTCAGCACATTCTTGTTTTTGAATTTCGGCTTGACGGTCCTTATCAAATGACATAAACTGACTAATTGGTCCCTAAAGACCCTAGATTCGAGGACCACCACTTTTAAGTGGCTCCTGGCAAACGTACCACTCATGGGACCCAAAATGGGCCGACATTGGCTAAGGCACTAGTCGGACCTTATACACACAACAGACAACCCCACCACACGGCCTCGCGGGCTAGGAACGTCTGTCGAGGGACACGCTATCCTAGACACTAATCACTACGTGTTTATAGTCTGTAGTCCTCCCTTTCCCATCTCCTCAGAGGGAGATCACATACATATCAACGGCAATAAATGCCATGTATCACAGACACAGGAATAGACACAGGAGGCACCCCATTGGCTGATTGCTGTGGCCCCATTGCAGCTCTCCTACATCTTGGGGATTGGCCCCTCGATGCGCTGCTTCCACATATAGACACATTCGAAACAAACTCCCCTCTTGGTGCCAATATATTTATCGTTCCAAGAATGCACCGATCCTCACTTATCTGTCCCCTTGGACCCACCGTCTAGACCTACAGCCGGGTTGCTCACTCTCTCTACGTTGGTGAAGTCCTAAGGAAACAAAGTGTTGTGCATCCACGAGCTTGCGATGATAGGTAAAAGAGGCAGTTTCATGTGTATTCCTCATAAAATAAGCAGTAAATACACACTAAAACAATAAAGGGGGATAAACTGAGGCAAAACCTCATGCTTTATCCTCATTATACACTCACAGACACATCCTTAATTTTCCATAAATTTATTTCATCGTTCTCTAATTTTTCCCCTTTTAAAATGTATTTTTTCCTTTTTCTATCATTTTTTCTTATTTATTATTAATAAAATGGAAAAAAAATAGCATTATTTTAGAGCTATGACTCTTGATTCTCAGAATAGCAAAAATGTAGATTTTGTTGGCGTTTTGTTTCATATTTATCCGATCTGAAGCCTAAAACCCCCATTTTCCCTCTACAAACCATACTTTTTAGGATTTGGCCAATTAATTTCCACGGTTTGGGTGTATATTTTCTGATTTTTTTAATTATACAAATAGGAAACTAGTAGCAAACAACATTTCCATCAATTTTCAGCCCATAAGAACATTGTTAACCCTATCAAATGTGGAAAAATAGCCATTTTCTTTGTAAAAATGCCATTACTGTGTATTTTTTTTATTGTTTCGGGTTTGGAAACTTGTTGTGGGTCTACAAAACAGGCTCCCTGCAGCTCCCTGCAGCACATGCTGAAGCATGAAGAGGAAGATGGGGGGGTGGCCCCTTGAAAAGGCACCCCCTCTCATCTCTCACTTGGACACCTTTCCAATTTTTTGTTATCTTCCCCCTCCGGCCTCTGATTCAGCCTTTGTAAATTTCTATGTGTCTGGCTCAACGTTCCTCACTACTCGACAGTTCCCAGCATTCCGTCTAGCAACCAAAAAATTTATGAAAAATCCAAAACCGCTGCTTGAGTTTCCTTCAAGGCGCTTTTGGAAACCGTGTTTTGCTTGTTGCTTAAAATCATCCTAGCTGCGGCTGCCGCCTTCGACAAAGCATATTTTCCCCCTAAATTTCGAAATTTTTTGGAAATTTTTAAGTACATTTCCTGCCTTAAATCTAGCTCTCACCTACATATAGAACTCAGAAGATGAATGAGTTCTTCAAGTTGAAATAGTTGGGCATGTCTCTAGAGGCGTACTGCTTGAGATTTGTCTCCTTGCTAAAATACGCCCCAACAATGAGTATTCCCCAACAAGTCTTGAAGTTCTATGATGGGCTAAACCCACCAATGAACACTCGGTTGGAATCAATGAATCCTTCTAATTTACAAGAGGCATTGATTAGAGCACGTTCTATTGCCCAAGAAGTCCAGCCGAAGTCTAGGAATAACAGGCCCTGGTCTCACAAAGACCAGAATCTAGGAATTTTTAAAGCTCAATTTAAAAGGACACAAGGATAGAGTCAAGGCTAATGGAAGAAGCTGAGGGCAAATGCAATCAGCAACTTTGTCTCCACTCAAAGAAGTCACCAAAGCCTGCGATGTTTTCACTGCAATGCACCTGGGCACTTCAAAAGGGAATGCCCCAAACTTGGTGAAGATCGTCATCAAGGAAAATTCAATGGCCAAGCCAGAGCTACCCGTGGCCACGGTCGTGCAGTAATGGGAAGCGAAAAAACTTCCGATATCTCCACTAAGGGAATCAACGAAGAAGAAGTCATTTCCATGGAAGCTCAGATTGAGAGGACACCCGTTCATGCCGCTCTCCATAAAAAGGGGTCATAACTAACAATTATCGATGATCCAAACACCATCAAATTACCAAGGTAAGAAATTCAAAACCCTGATTGACTGTGGCAGCACTCATTCTTTCATTTCACTAGCTTGTGCAAGAAGTTTAGGGATAGCCACTGTAGCTGCACCTACTTTGCTTGTCGTACTAGCAAAATGGGCAAGAAATCACTTGCACTAGACAAATTGCTAAGATGGAATTCCTATTCGAAAACAAGGCCACATTTGTTAAGTTCAAGGTAATGAATCTAGGAGTCCATGATTGCCTACTCAGGATGGATTGTGGCTAATCCCCAATGATGCTCACATCCATTATGGAAAAGGACAAGTCTCCTTTTGTAATCCTAAAGGTGAGCTAGTTACAACACAAGGAGAAGCATGTAAAACAAAGATCCAGCTAGCTAAGGCAATGCGAATAGTTCAAGGAATAAGAAAAGGATTACCCGTCTATTTGATCAAGGTAAACAAACTGGAATAGGTAGAGGACTCAAGTGAAGAACCATCATGGGTAAAAGAGTATGTGTATGTGTTCCCAAAAGAAATGGTAGAACCATCATGGCTAAAAGAGTATGCGTATATGTTCCCAAAAGAAATGGTTGAATTGCCACCACCTAGGGATGTGGATCATGAGATTAAGCTAATATCAGAAGCTGCACCAGTCGCAAAAAGGCCCTACAAGATGTCCATTCTTGAAGCTATTAAGTTAAAGGAACAACTCAAATAGCTATTGGACCAAGAATACATACGCCCCAGCAGTTCTCCTTGGGGGGCTCCAGTCTTGTTCCAAAAGAAGAAGGATGGTACACTTCACCTTTGCATCAAATATAGAGGCCTGAACCAAGTAACCATAAAAAATGAATACCCCATTCCAAGGATAGACGAGTTTCTTGATCGATTGTAGGGAGCAAAAATCATCTCCAAGATTGATTTGAGGTCAAGATACTACCAGATTCGCGTCAAGGAAGAGGATATTCCTAAGACGGCATTCAATACCAGATATGGTCATTTTGAATGCATAGTAATGTCTTTTGGATTGACAAATGCCCCTACCACCTTTAACAGACTAATGCATGACATTTTTATACCATATCTCGATGATTTTGTACTTTTCTTCTTTGATGACATCTTGGTTTATTCCAAGGAAGAGGAGGATCATGAATCCCAAGTTTGCATCGTCCTTGAGACTATGAGGACTCATAAGCTCTATGCTAGGAAGAAAAAGTGTGCCTTTCTCAAGAGGCACATCAAATATCTTGGATTTATTGTGTCAAATGAAGGAATCTTTGTAGATTCTACAAAGGTTAAGGATGCCCAAGAGTGGCATTTGCCAACTAGTGTTAAAGAAGTGCGTAGCTTTCTTGGATTAACAAGTTGATACATGATCTTCATTAAGGACTATGCCTTAATCGCAGCACCCCTCACAAATTTGCTGAAAAAGCAAGTTGCCATAGTGTGGATGCCCACCAAACAATGAAGTTTTGATCAACTCAAGCATAGCTTAGTGACAGCACCAATTCCGAAACTCCGTGACTTGAGCAAGGAATTTGAAGTTGTTGTGGATGCTAGATCACTTACACTAGGCTGTGTACTAGTGCAAGAAGGTCATCCTATATTATATTCTTCGAGAAAGCTAAAAACTCATGAAAGGAATTATGCTACCCATGACCTCGAGCTATTACCAATTATTCATGCTCTCAAGCTTTGGCGCCACAATTTTCTTGGCAATAAGTTCACTTTGGTCTCATGGACCATAAGAGCCTTAAATGGAACTTCACCCTGACTGACCTCAATATGAGGCAACATCGTTGGATTGAGGTTCTTCAAGAATATGACTTGAGATCAGGTATCAGCCCAGCAAAGAGAATGTAGTAATTGATCCCTTAAGTCACAAAGCATTCCTCAATTCTCTTATTTTGAAGGAACCCTCATGTCAAGAATTGCGTGGTGGGGGGACTTGCTTGAGCTGCTGCACCAAACACACATTGCATACACAAGAGGAAGCTTACTCAAGAACACAAGAAGAGAGATGGAGGCCAAAACGTTTTCTTGCTGGTTTCTTATTCTTCTTCCACATGCTATACAATGTACACAAAGTATAGATAAGATACAACATAAAGAAAAGTGGCCTACTAAGTCAAACAGTGCGTAACCGACTACACTAATCGACTGGTGCTATGTCTTTACCAACTTTAGGTAGGTGTAATAAACTAAATATAATAAGTGATAAGTCAATGGCCATGTGAGTATCATAATGACCACCAACATGCTAAGTGTAGACGTGTGGACCCATCTAGCCAGGCGGTCCATCATCACTGTCTGCACGTGTTGAGCTTGCCATCTCAACACCTCAATCGCAAAATCATTAGCAACTATGGTGTCAATGCTTAGCAACCCTATCCTTGAATTAGCTAAGGAGGAAGCTAGCCATGACCCAAAATATCTAAAGATGATGAAGGAGGTTTGGGAGAAGGACCAAAACCCTAGACTTAAGGTCAAGTATCAAGATTTTTCTGTCAATGAGGGACTTATCTATTTTCGGACAAGATTATGCATACCCTCAAGCAAGAAACTCAAACTGAGAATACTTTGGGAAGCACATGACTCCCCCTTTTTAGGCCATCTCGCATATGTCAAGACCCTCAACACAGTCAGAAAGAGCTACCAAAGCTTAAGGGAGATGTGCTCAAATATGTCACGGAATGTTTGTCTTGCCAGTGCATTAAGGCAGAATATGTCAAGATGCCTGGGAAGCTGCAACCTCTTGACATTCCCCAAATGAAGTAGAAATTTATCAGCATGGACTTTGTTTTTGGGTTTCTCTCAGTTCAAGGAGGATATGATTTAATTATGGTTATAGTAGACATACTCACTGCTCAGCAAGGCTCGTGTAAGTTACTCATGAATATGTGTGCATCAGGTGGGGTCAAAGTAATTTATTTTTAAAATACCATTTTTATATATTTTTTGCATACAAAAGGGTATAATATAAGGGGATTATTTATGGATTGAATAGAAAATAGTCATGTTTTATTTATGAAAATTTCACAGAAAATGATATTTATAAATAGGCCCTTGAACGCATGTGATGTAGAGGATATACATATAGTAACTTCCCCTAGCACCAAGGTTGCGCACCTCATTCTAGTCAAGAAAAACTATAAAGCTTCAGATATTGCTAAATTGTTCATCAAGGAGATATTCAGACTCCATGGGTTGGCTAGAAGGATCATTAGTGACTGTGATTCCCTCTTCACATCTCACTTCTGGAGAGGGATATTCAAGGCCATTGGGACTCAACTCTATTTCAATACAGCCTGTCACCCTCAAACTA
This sequence comes from Lygodium microphyllum, assembly GCF_053477565.2. Taxonomy (NCBI): domain Eukaryota; kingdom Viridiplantae; phylum Streptophyta; class Polypodiopsida; order Schizaeales; family Lygodiaceae; genus Lygodium; species Lygodium microphyllum. The sequence continues at coordinate 61,423,056 of NC_141156.1, read as the reverse complement.
ATGGTCAAACGGAGAGGGTCAACCAAGTCATTGAAGATATCCTTAGAGTATATTGATGTCGTGAACTGAGGAAGTGGATCCAATATCTATCATTGGTAGAGTTCACTTATAATGCTTCCTACCAACAAAGCATTCAAATGACACATTTTCATGCATTGTATGGGCATGATTGCCGTACTCCATTGAACTTTTCATACCCTACCTTAAGGGATGAGTAGGTCAAGGCCATCAGACAAGACATTAGAGTCGCCAAGGATAGGCAGAAAGCTTATGCAGATCTAAATAGACAAGAGCAACTCTTCAATGAGGAAGATATGGTTTTTAATCCTGTACGACCCAAAAAGAGTTCCTTATCATTGGGAGAATTTCAGAAACTGAGTCCAAGGTATTGCGGACCCTTCAAGATCCTCAAGTGCCTAGGGCCCAATGGCTACAAACTCCAACTCCCTGAGAACGTAAAGGTTCACAATGTATTCCAGGTTAGCCTACTAAAGAAATATGTATCCAATCTTAGCCATGTGCTCAATGATCGACAAGTTGTAATGCCAAGCCAAGGAGTCCTTGAGCTCTGGCCAGATAGAATCCTAGACATTCAAGAAAACAAATTGAGGAGTAGGACCCTCAAAGAGTACCTCATCCAATGGAAGGACTATCCAAAATAAGATTCCACATGGATTGACGAGAGTACTCTCAACCAACAATACCCCCAATTCCTTTCGAGATGAGGACATATCGATTCCTTAAGGGGGGAAGGACGTAATATTTTCATAGGGCCGTGAGACCCCCCCTTAAAACCAAAATAAAATGAATTTATTTTTCATCACCCCCTGTCAGCGTAGCCAGTTGGCGGAGGGAGGGGGAGGTGAACTTATAGTCGACGAGGTTGAGGGACAAGACGAACCATGAGTCGACGGGCAGTCAGAGACGAGGCAATGAAGATGAAGATAACGATGAAGAAGATAATCAAGCGATGGATGATAACAACGATGGGGAGGAGGGGCACACATGTGCCACCTCCAACCCCCCACTATCCCTCTTTCTCACCCTTGAAATCACAGGCTGCAAGGTGGGGGGGCCATTCTAGCCGCCTGGGTAAATACAAAGGGAGGGGGCCCCTTGTCAACGCCCCCCCCCATAATACCCTTCTTTCACCCCCCTATAAACCCCCCCCCCTTCCCCCCTCCCCATTAAGCAAGGTAGGATAATTTTCTTCTGTTTTCCCCCAGTTGTTGTTTTGAGAGAGAGAGAGAGAGAGAGAGAGGGAAGGGAAACTTAGACTAAGAGAGGAAGGGAGAGAGAGAGAGAGAGAGAGAAGAGACTCAAGGGCAATTCCTTTCTTGCATGAAGCTTCAAGAACCTTCTCTCCCCACCACTATTTCCTGACATCTCTCCATCAACTACCTCTGGTTGACAAAAAGATTGTGAAGGCAAAGGTTAGGCATAGGGAACTCCGACACAAAGGAGTGCTGTGAGAGAGTGAAGGCCGTATTCCAAGCTCCAAAATGTCCCCGAAGTGCAAACTCTCCCAAGTAGCCGAAAAATCCGCAACCATGGAAGGAGAATCGAGCAAGGATGTCACCGCTAACACGAATGGGTTTTTGGGTTTAAATGCTAATTGGACACTCCAAAACCAGGTACTATTACGATGTCTAGTCCTATGAACAAAATAGTAAAGCATAATCATTGTAAAAAGAAATCATACTTTTGCATCACACAAATTACTTAACTACAAAAGTAGTTGTAAAGGCTTAATGACCATGATTTGCCACGAATCGATTAAGCATTTATGGGTTGTTGCGGTACTAAGATGAGTATTAGACTTGAATTTTTGCAAGTGCATCTCAAGTTGCCAATGTATATAAATATACAGTGTAAGTGATTGCATCCTATAGACCATTAGAATGAATTAACTCGTGATTACATTAGGCATGACGAATTCATGTACCTTGCATAAAGAAAAGTATAAGTCACAATTCATGAATTGCATAAGTTCATTGGGATGAACTTTCGAGAACGAAAGCTCCGCATTGCATCATCAACTCAGGAAAGACTTGCATATGGACTTGCATAGCATTATGGATAGTTTGGGTTGCACTACATAATAGGGATTCATCTTAAAATATAGATTTAAGATGCACATGTGAATTGCTAAGCTTAATTGCAAGAGGCAGTTCGATAAATGAAACCCTACATGATAAGTAAGGCTAGGGTCTAACTTGACTCAGTTAGGGTTTAGTTGTAAATAATTCAAACTATTGTTACGATCATATGTTGCCTTAAAGTCAAGTAAACATGTTCTTTGGTTTCTATCCTAGCAACTAGCTGCAATGAGTCCAAAACACACTTGGGGATATCATTTTTAAAATATGATGCAACTCGAATCCAATACAAGAAAACTTGAATGTCGTATCCATGGGAAAGAACGACCATTTGCCACGTGACATTCAATGCTTGCAACTATTTAAGGGTTGCAAAAGGGCTTAGTTTACTCTTGACTTGTGAGAGGAATGAACAAAAGTTCTTGTTATCTTGAGGGAATGAAACACTAGGGTAAACTTAGAAACCCCGATAAAGTTCTAAGGCAAGAAAATGGTTACCAACTTACCAATTGAACTCCTAGTTTGAGTCATCTAAGACATATGACCTTAAGATAAGAACCTTGGACTAAAGGTTAGAAAATTAGGGGAACTACCATCCAAAACTTTATTGGATATAGATCTAATAGCGTAATTGCTCGGTTCTATCACATAGGATTGAGGTCGGAATGAGGATATCCTCTCTCCCTCAGAAGGTTATGGAAGTTGATATCAAGGCCAAAAAAATCCCAAAAAGGGGTGAACACTAAGGGTTAAAAAATAGGAACTCCACCTTAGTAGATGTCCTGAGCACTTGCCTTCATTATTATATGTGCTTGTAAATTTAGGGACACCGTCTATGAAAGGATTGTGTGACTCCAAACTCACAAAAGAAATTGGAATAATGAATCAAGTTGAATTCATGGAGGGTGCACCAAACCACCCCCAACTGGCCGCCAACCCTATCCAAGGGGGTTCTAAATAACTTTGAAGGGAACGTGGACCAAACCTGCCACGAGAGGTCTCTCCATGGGTTAATTTGAACATAGGAGGGTGTCAAGATGCTGGGGGGGCTCTGGATGTAAATTCCTTACCTTCGGGTCCTACTCAAACGATCTACGTGACTGGATTCTTGAGGCCTTGTTACTAGTGCAAGGGCAAAAACTTGGAAGAAATAAGATGCAACCTCATGGATTGCAGAAATCATCCTTTTTGGATAAGACTTGTAGCTTAGTTAAAATGTTAATATAAAGTTTTCTTCCAAGGAAGCTGCCTGAACTGTTTTCATGTCCGTAAAAGGCTTAATTAAGGAATCTGATATTAAATGTCACTCATAAATGTGATAGGACCTAATTAAATAACTAAAGAAGGCCTATTGAGGGAAGTGAGTGGGCGGAACCCCCGACAGGTCTGTCCTATGGCGGCTAGGTGGTCCAAGAGAACTGGGAGGTTTCTCACAAGGTTTTACAATCGTTTGACCCTCTGGTATTGCTAGGTTGAAACCCGATTCATGCCGTTTTAGGGGACCAGAATGGAACTATGCTCTATGGGCAAAGAGGTTGACCGGTGCATCTCTCTTGTTTCCCATTCTCTTTGAACCTGAAGCAGCATGGATCTGCTTTGGCTTGGGTATCTACGCATAAAGTAGGATGTCAAGGACCCTAACGCTAGAACATTGTCAGGAGATCTTGACCACTAGAAACCAAGATTTCAAGTTGATCCTAGTGGGTTTGGTCGTGAACGTTCCGTTGCAAGGTGGACTGAGGAAAGCCTAGGTGAAAAACCTTGTAACATTCCATGGGAGTGCCGAGCGGCACCACTTAGATTCGTCTCTCGATGGATAGCTAAAAATGTGCTTGGACAGCCGAGGTGGGCACGTTACACTCTCCCTCATCTCATGTCTTCTTCTTCTCATCTCGTCTCTTCTCTTGTCTCACATGTGGCTATGGAGCATGGATCTTGGAGGTGGAGGCTTGAGGATGCTTGAGCTTGCATCACCAATCATGGAGCTACCGGTGTGTGCATGAGGGAGGAGGGTACTCAATCAGGCATCAAGGTAAGCTCATTACACTCATAGAGAGGGATAGTGTGTTAGCTATGTGAGAGGTAGCCATTAGTGCTCGGTTTGAAACGCTTGAAAGAATAAGCAATCCATGGGTCTTGGATGCGGATCGTGAGTTAGTAACATTTTGGTTTCATTGTCGGGACCAACAGATTTGAGCCTTGAGTGCTTGCATACTTTGAATCGAGCATTGAAGTAGGGTTTCACTCGTGAACCGATACTTGATATAGGTAGAAGATTTAGGCGCTTTGATATTCAAAACAAGTAAGTGTTTGGAGTTTTTTTTATGAGTAGACAAGTAAATTACTTTAGCCCGAGGATTACTTGTGATTTTTAATTGCATTTAGGTAGATTAGGACTAAGAACTTGTACAGAAATAGTAGGGTTTTGCTGCTATGAAACGGGAACAAAACAAGGAGAAGAAAATGAAAAAAATGAGTTTTGGGATTTAATGCATCCAAGACATGGAGTTGGAAGGTTAAAGATGGCTGGATAGGACCCTGATAGGACCCTAAAAGCCCAAAACCAATAGGGGAGAGCTTATTTTTGCACTTCAATGTGAGAGAGAGCTTGAGAGAGAGAGAGAGAGAGAGAGAGAGAGCTACATGTATAAAATAAATCAGGCGTGTTGATTTCAAGTCCATCTTCCATTTCGGGCACTTCCAGGCCTTCCTTGTGCTCTATTTTCTTGTTTTGGAAGATTACAGGTTATGCCATAAACCCTAGGGACCCCTGGTATCCATCGTGCGAGCATCTCTATTTGCGCCCACTGTGATTGGACAACCCCATCGGTCTCTGACTCCCAGAGTTGGACTAGTCGGATAGTTTAACTAGTAGAATCAAACTAGCCCATTCAACAGCCGATTGAACCATCGAATTAGATTGGTGCCAGTCAGATGACTTTCTATCCAATCAGACACCCCATTTGGACCACCTTTTTGACTAGTCAAACAACCCCTAATTGAACCAAACTTAAGAATTGGACCACTTTGGTCCGATCCAACACACCCAATTGGACTTGGACCGTTGTCAAGCATTTTTCTCAAAACTGAAAACCCCTAGTCAAACTATAGTTAGATTTGGTTTTTGTTAGCTTAGTTGTTTGTGTGATAGTTTGTGTTGTCATTTCGTAATTGGATTTATTGTGTTTGTCTAGCTTAGGATTTGTTTCTATCATTTTGTTTGGTTTTTTTAGTGTGAAACTTGATAGCCTTGGTCGAGCTTGATATTTTTTTGGACAGGTTGAAGTTGGAGTTTGCTAGTAGTTGCCAAACATTGTGAAACAAGTTTGTTTTCTTACCAAGACTCTAGCACATCATGGGAACTATGGGTTCACGAACACTTCATATTGCACTTGTTTGATTGCACTATACTCGGGGGTCATCTCCTGAATTGTTCAAATACTTCCATGCCATGGGTTGGGTTTATGCACATTTTGCACCATCATTGAACACTTGCACGGCATGAGGTCCGCTACAGCTATATGCAGTAAATCCTAGTTGCACATGCACATGAGAGAGCACCTATCATTGAGCACGCACTATTTTCTTGCGCACGATATTTGGGATGTTCATCACAAAGTTGGGAACCTTTGGATGAGTGTGTAAGGTGGTTGGGTGAGTTAGAGAATCGTGAAGGACGCCACCAATTGTGAGATGGGTTTGTTCTTATTTAGTCAACATCTTGAGGACCGTCATTTCTAAAGCAACGGTAAGATTATGGGTGGGTAGAGCGGAGATTGATATCTTTTCTTCCCGATGAGCGTTGAGAGGTGAGATTAAGGATTTAAATTAACAAGGAATTCTATTTGCATTATGCATGACGCACGAGTACATGTAGATAGGCTAGGCACAATTCCTTCAATGCATACATTATTTTTGTGTGTAGCATAGATTGATTGGTTGCATACCATGATCCAACATTGCATATTTTTTCAAATCATGAATGATTGGGTACGGAGTTCATTTCAAAAAACCATATTTCTGCTAGGGCACACTGCATAAAATCCAAGTTCATATCCAGAGAATATTTATTTGGAAGACTCAAGGATCGAAGGAAAAGATCGTAAGTTTTACATCGTCAATGATTATTTCTTGAAGAAAAAGAGGACATGTGTTGAAAGTGTGTGCAATTACAAGAATAATAGGCCAAGGAAGGGAATAAGTTGTCCAACAAAAGATAGAGAAAACTGATGTGATTTATAAAAATCTATTTTTTTTGCCTATTTTCTATGGATTTTTGCACTTTTGCCCACGCAAGCTTGTCGACCAATTGCATTCTGATCATTTTGAGTACCCGAACGACTATATTCAAAGTTCATATGACGCAGTTATGATCCAAACAAGTTGTAAACAGGCATAGGGCAGAAAAAACGAAAATAGTGAAAAGCAATAGAAAAGAAAAAGCCAAAAGTTGAAAGCAAAAAAGCCTAATGTATGTAAGAGTGAATGAAAAACAATATAAGGATGAGGAAGAGAAGAGCAAGGGGCCTTCCCCCTCAATTCCAATTGTATCTTGTGAGAGATATGAGAGGAGGGCCACATGCAAGAGCAAACTCTTGTTGTGCTAACTTGTGAAGTCGGAGAACTTGGAAGTTGAAGCACTAAGTGTCGGCCAAAGATTATCAAGGTACGAGATTTTTCATGTGGTTGGATTTATCTTCAAGATTGTTTTTTGAACGTTGTGTTGGGCTTGTGTGATGCTCTACCCACATTTGGGTTTTAAGTTGTTTCGTTTCGTGTGTGGCTTGTGGTGTTTGTCAAATATTTTTTTTTTAAAGGTGTGTTGTGCATCCAATAAAGTCAATTACCCGAATCGGCACTCCTTAATGTCTTGTTATCAGGTTGTGAGTGAGGCTTGCTCTTGATCACCACTCTTGTAACACCGTCTGACTCCTATCCGATTCTGGGATTTGAACCATCAAGGCATAACATAAAAATAGTGACAAATCACCCAACCTTTGACCACCAAACCCCGGAACCCCCCTAGATAAACGACCCGGCTTATGAAAGCCGAGAACATAGGAAATTGTGACCTATAGCCTAGAGGCAACCTCTAGAAGCCTAGTCGAGAGTCCAATGCCACTTAGAGCCAAAACCAACTCGTAAGCCCCAATTCCACCCTAACCAAGTAGAGAAGAGCAGTAAAGACCCTATACAATTATTAGGAATAACCATAGAACGTGCTTAGAGTCACATTAGGCTATGAATGAAAAAGGGAATAGCACGAGCTGCATTTTCCATTCTGCATTGGTATCCCACATTGATTTTATCACTTGAAGTGCACTAAAAAGCCGAAAGCATGATTTTGCAACATGCACTAAAGAGCACCACGTAGTGAGTGTAAATAATTTAAGAATTGGTAGCAATAAGAAGGGACGGACCTAGACTTAATAATCTAAAGGAACCCATGAGTAGGAGAAGACCCAAGACAAGACCCAAGACATAGATGAGTGCCGAAGACCCCCAATTCTAGGACCTTCAAAGACAGTAGAAGGGATCACAAGCCTATCAAGAATTGCGTGGTGGGGGGACTTGCTCAAGATGTTGCGCCGAACACACACAGAATGCACAAGGAGAAGCTCACTCAAGAGACAAGAAGAGAGATGGAGGCCAAAACGTTTTCTTGTTGATTTCTTCTTCTTCTTCCACACTCTTTACAATGTACACAAAGTATAGATAAGATACAACATAAAGGAAAGTGGCCTACTAAGTCAAATAATGCATAACCGACTACACTAGTCGACTGGCGCTATAACTATGCCAGCTGTAAATAGGTGTAACAACCTGAATATAATAAGTAATGAGTCAGTGGCCATGTGAGAGTCATAATGACCATTGACGTGCTAAGTGTAGACGTGTGGACCCATCTAACCAAGCGGTCCATCATCAATGTCCGCATATGTTGAGCTTGTCATCTCAACACTCCCCCTCAAGCTCAACTGCATCTCTGCAACTCCAAGTAAGCTTTGAAACTTTTGAAGCTTCTCTGTACCCAATGCCTTCATGAAGATGTCAGCTATCTGATCCTGTGTGCTAACATACACCAAGTCAATATCACCTTGCTAGTACCTTCTCTCTCACAAAGTGGTAGTGTACCTCAAAATGTTTTGTCCCAGCATGGAACACAGGGTTCCTAGCCAACTGTATATTACTCATGTTGTCACAATAAATGACAACTGGACCTTCCACCTGCACATCCAAATCAGCCATTAACTTTTGTAGCCATACTACCTCACATGCTGCAACAGCAGCACCTCTATACTCAGCCTCTATACTCGACAAAGCAACTGTAGATTGCTTTTTGCTACTCCAAGCAACTGCTGCACTACCAAGAGAGAACATGTATCCGCCGTTGGTAGATCTTCTATCAGACATACTAGCAGCCCAATCTGTATCTGTGTATCCAAACACCTCTACATCTATACTTGCCTCATAGAAAAGTCCATAATGTAATGTGGACTTCACATATCTCAATATGTGTCTGACTACATCCAAATGTGGCTTTCTAGGTACTTGCATAAACTGACTCACAAGACCAATAGCGTAGCTCAAGTCTGGCCTTGTAATGGTCATGTAGATCAAACTCCCCACTATCCTCCTGAACATAGTAGGGTCTTCTATCTCATCCCCAACATCAGCACTCAACTTTACATTCTGCTCCAACAGGACTGAAAGTGGTTTGCATACTGTCATACCATACTTGGACAACATATCCAAGCCATACTGTCTTTGGGACAGCCATATACCATCATCACATCTGATCACCTCAATACCAAGGAAGTACCTTAGCTCACCTAAATCCTTCATCTCAAACTTCTTCTTTAAAAAATCCTTGACTTCAACAATCCCACTATCACTATCACCTGTAATAATCAAGTCATCCACATAGATGACTATGATGACTGCATCTCCCTTTCTCACATAAAGTGAGTGATCAGTATCAGAAACATAAAAGCCAATATTGACAATATACTCTCTGATCTTGTCAGACCATGCTCTAGGTGCTTGCTTGAGCCCATAGAGCGCCTTCTTCAACCTTCACACATGCGTGGCATGCTCTAAATCTTCATAACCTGTTGGTTGATCCATATACACTTCTTCCTGCAAATCACCATGCAAGAAGGCATTCTTCACATCCATTTGCTACAACCTCCAACCTTTGGCTGCTGCCAAAGCAATCACACATCTGACAGTTGCCATCCTAGCAACTGGACTGAAGGTTTCTTCATAATCTATACCATATGTCTGGGCATAGCCTTTTGCCAACCAGCTTACTTTGTACCTACTAATAGAACCATCTGCATTGTGCTTAATCTTATAAATCCACTTACATCCAATAGCTTTCTTGCCCTTCGGCAATGATACTAGATCCCAAGTCTTATTGGCCTCTAATGCAGCCATCTCCTCTTCCATTGATGCATCCCAATAAGCATGACCAACAGCCTCCTCAAAACACGTGGGCTCAACATTCTCAACTAGTTTCGCCATATAAGCATAATGGTGAGCTGCATAACCTTCAAAACCAAATCTTTTAGCAGGATATCTAACCCTGCTAGATCTGCGTACCACCGGATCACTCAATGGAGCCTTTACATTATTATGAGCTCTCTATATACCTGGTGTCCTGAGAGAAGGAATACCAAGCTCATCATCTAAGCTCTCTAAGCCACTGGAGTCTCCATCAAGAACTGCATCAATGTCATCTAACACTTTATTATTTCATTTGTCTTTACCCATAGTGCTACTAGATGCACCTGAAGATGTAGAACTACTCCTTAGTCTCCTAGACCAAGGACTACCAGATGATGTCTCTGGTCCACTAAGAGTGTGTGATTCTTACCTTTCAGCACGCACATGAGTGTCATGATCATCATCATCATCTAATGCATCACCACTAGATACATACCAACTGCTCATTTAATCAAACATGACATCCATACTCACTCTGAACTTACATGTGACAGGGTTATAACAGCGATACCCTTTCTGCTCTAAAGAGTATCCAATAAAAACACATTTTTCTGCCTTTGGATCAAGCTTCTTCCATAGCTTATCTGGCACATGAACGTATGCAACATAGCCAAATACCTTCAAGTGCAATACATCAAGCTTCTTGCCAGTAAAGCATTCTTCAGGAGACATCCCATGAATTGCAACTATGGGAGTTCTATTCATAATATAAACAGCAGTATGAACAGCCTCAGACCAAAAATGCTTAGGCATATTCTTTTCAGCCATCAAGGTGCGTGCAACTTCTGCAATATGCCTGTTTTTCCTTTCTGCAACCCCATTTTGCTATGGGGTATACCTGCATGTGAACTATCTCTTTATCCCATGAGACCTCAGAAAATCACTGAACTCATTCGAGAGGTACTCTCACCCTCCATCTGACCTCAAGCACTTTACTTTCAAAGCTTGTTTCTCTTTCAACTGCAGCCTTGAAAGTTCTAAAGTGCTCAAACGTTTCACTCTTTTCCTTCATAAAATATACCCACAGCTTTCTAGAACAATCATCAATGAATGTGACAAAGTATGAACTGCCTCCAAGAGATACATTTTGTGTAGGCCCCCAAATGTCTGTATGCACAACATCAAGGATATTTCTGCTTACATCTCTGTCATGTGAAAAGGGTTATCTTGCCTGCTTACCAAATTGATATGCTTCGCATACCTTATGAAATTTTGCAACTCTAAATGTAGGCAAACCTGTAATAACCAACCCTTTGGACTTCATTAATTTCAGCCTTTGTACATTTGCATGTCCAATACGTTTGTGCCAAATTTCAATATCTGCAACAACACCTTTTCCTTTAGCATATATAGCAGCATTCATAGTAGGAATTCCAGCATCCAGAGTAAATATACGTCCAACTCTACTTTACTTTGCAACCAACCTGCACTTGTCATTGAAGTCTTCTACAAAGCAGCACTTTGCATTAAATTTGACTTGCAGCCCTTGCTCTACCATCTGACCGACTAACACCAAGTTATTTGTAATAGATGGCACATGTAATACATCTGAAAGACTCTTTTTCTTACCATCATGCAAGGACAAGGAAACTTTTTCAATGTGTGAAATTGGGTGGCATGAATCATCACCCCTCTGCACATAACCTGCATTTTGCAAATCCTGCATCTCTCCAAACCATTCTGCATGGCTGCTCATATGATTGGATGTACCTGAATCAACATACCAAACATCATCATGTGTTCCCTTTCCTGTAACAGCATTCAACATATACTGCATAACAAACAGACGTTCATTTCTATCTTTATTCTGTCATGAAGACGATGCATAGTTTCCTTGCTGCAACTTACCACTGCGAATACCATTTTTCTTAGCATAACATTGGGCTGCAATATGACCTGTTTTGCCACAATAGTGACACACAATACCAAAGTTGTTAAAACCTCGGTTCTGCCATCCACTTCTTCCTCTAAAGCTCCCCTTGCCTCTAAAGTTACCACGACCTCTTGAGACCTGCATATCGCCACATTGTTGATTCAATCTATTTTGTTGGTTGTCACTACCACGTCCTGTACCACGGCCTCTTGAAGAGAACCTGCCACGTCCCCTTCCTGAACTGGAGTAGAAAGCTTGGACCTGTTCACCATTTTTTTCAGATGTCTCACTCTGCATGTTGATCTCTTCAGTGATCATAAGGGAGACCAACTCATCGAAATCTGGAAATGGCTTTCTGACATATACGGAAGTTTCAAAAGACTTCCAAGCCTTTTCATTGTTTAGTCCACCCAAGGTAGACGACACCAAATCATCATCATTAGACATTGCATCAATCACTGCCAAGGCATCTGCAATGCTCCTTACCTTCAGTGCATACTCATTGATAGACATCTTCCCTTTCTTCAATGTATTCAACTCTTACTTGAGTTGAATCATTTGTGCCTTTGTATTTATGGAAAACATACTTTCAAGTATGGTCCAAGCTGCATATGAATTCTCTGCATTTCTAATATGTCCCAGCATATTATTGTCAATTATTGCAGACAATCAATACATGACGTTTTTGTCTTTTGCATTCCATTCCTTTCGTGCCTTTGTCTCTTCTGTAGTTGGAGGATCACTCACCTCCTGCTCCTTTTCTTTACCTGAAACAAACTCGTAGAGACCTTTTCCAATAAGGAAGTTTGTGACACGGAACTTCCATGAAGGGTAGTTGTTCTTGTCGAGCTTCTCAATGATGGGGCTTCCACTGTTCTTTGCCATTATCACAAAACTACTACCAAACAGTAAGTAAATCTTCTACAACCCTCGACATGTAGTGCACAGCAATACACCAGACAGCCTTGTTCACTGTCTGCTCAACAATACATGCAATTTGTAACCTGTTTGCAGATAAACCTTATTTTTGCTTCCTGCAAATACCTCAAGAATTATAGATTCACAATCTGTAACCTGCGCACCCACTTTCGGTCAAAACAGCTGAAATCACAGTGTATCCTGAAACTGTTGTTCGCAACCTTGCGGCTCTAAAACGAGGCCTGAAACGGCCTCAGATGCCCAAAATAACTGCGATAAAGCCCTAAAGGGCCTATCAGCAGAATACACAACGCCCTTCGCGCACACCAAATCTCACTGCAATCTGAGATTTTTGCTCTGTCGTGCTTCCGGTGCCTCCACATGCACTATCCAAGAGAAAGAGTGGAAGGATGGGAGAGCTTCTTGCCCATGGCTTGCTTGCTCGAACCTTGCTTCTTCTCCTTCACTTCAGCCTTCAAAATCAGCCTCTATCAGTGGCGCGGCTCTGATACCATGTCAAGAATCGCGTAGTGGGAGGACTTGCTCAAGATGCCGCGCCAAACACACACAGAATGCACAAGGAGAAGCTCACTCAAGAGACAAGAAGAGAGATGGAGGCCAAAATGTTTTCTTGCTGATTTCTTCTTCTTCTTCCACACTCTTTACAATGTACACAAAGTATAGATAAGATACAATATAAAGGAAAGTGGCCTACTAAGTCAAACAATGCATAACCGACTACACTAGTCGATTGGCGCTATAACTATGCATGTAAATAGGTGTAACAACCTAAATATAATAAGTAATGAGTCAGTGGCCATGTGAGAGCCATAATGACCACCGACGTACTAAGTGTAGAAGTGTGGACCCATCTAACCAAGCAGTCCATCATCAATATCCGCATGTGTTGAGCTTGTCATCTCAACAAAGCCAGTATCATTGAAGACACAAAGATACCAGATTTGATTAGGCTAATTAGCAGTCTCGTGGAGCTTGAAGTCACCAATATGTTAGGAGCTAGTACAAATCAAGGAGATGACCAGCTAGACTTGGGAGAATTCCCGATCAAAATCCAGCAGATGGTAGGACAATATGATGTGTTAGCCAGTACAATGCGCCACGATAGGCCAGCAAAGAGGAGACCATCACAGACCTCGAGGAGGAGAGAAGATTGGTTAGGAAGGTGCTACAGAGCATAACAACCTATAACCACGAGCAAAGGGCTAGGAAACTGCATATGGACATAAAAGTGTGAGAAGTCCAGTACATCCTTGCTCTAGCTAGTAGAAATAGGAAAGGACCTAACACAAAGAGGGAGTGAGAACTAGAAGCTTTTGATCGAGCTTGTTACCAAGTTACTCATAGGCAATACAATTGCCGAGAAAAGCGTAGCAGTACTAGCAACCTCATTGCTTGGGGCCAAGGCTTCAAGAGCCAGTCCAAGATCCCTACGATAGCCAAGTAGTTGGATAAGTACCATCCTAGCAATGACCCATATAGTTTTGTAGAGCAGTTCAAGAGCAGGTTTGCAAATCCAATGGTCTCACGGACCTTGCCCGATGTTCCTAAGCATTTGGGCTTTGCTTAGGAAACAAGGGTAGAACTTGGTACACTAGCTTTGACGCAATAGAGTGGAACAATTTCAACTACCTCAAGGATCTCTTTATCATGAGATTCTTTGAGGCAAGGTACTCAGACAACCTCATAGTCTGATTGATGAACGTTAGTCAAAAGGACAAAGAGGACATAAGGGACTATGTTCCCATGTGCAGAGTCTCTTTAAGAGAATCCCATTTAACAAACGACCCAACGAAGAATGAGTGGTCTCTACGGTGTATATCAATGAGATCCTGAACGAAGAGCTTTACAAGGCCTTAGCAAGCAACTTCAGCCTATAGAGAGATGTTCTAGCTAGGGTTTTCGATGAAGCCATAAGAGTGGATGACTAGCTCAAGGAGAGGAGCTCTAAGAGCTTAACTTAAGATAGCACTAGTTCTAGATGCTGGGAGAGAGAGATGCTACATCTAGTGAGCGATCAACCCCTAGCACCCAAGACAAGGGGAAGAGCATAGATCAAAGCCAAGAGGAGATGACTGAGATGAATATGGAGATAGAAAGGCTACAAGAAATGGTGAGGAGATCAATGTGTCCACACATCCAATGCATGCATTGTGGTGGCAACCACCTCCCAGTGAAGTGTCAACACCCTAGATCCAGGCAGTAGGTTCGGCCATGATGCCATGCATTGCATGCTACTAAGAAAATTTATGTATGACCAGTAGTATAACCCACCATACCTAGGGAATAGGCCACCAAATTTCTTTGGAAGGGGAGTCTCATTAGCTCTCCCAACACCCAATGGTGCAGAACCAGCTATTCCTAGGATGAAAATCAATCCAACAAGCATACCTATGCCACTAAGACCCTTCATAACCCACCCACCAAGCGATGCTCCATTACACTATGTGGAGGAGCCAAATGACAACAAGGATTTGTACATAAACCCTTATGTCATCTCATATAATGAAGAGGGCAATACAATCCTCATGGGGACTACCAACCAGTGCCAGTGATGGCATTAGGAAGAGATAGGGATACAGGCTTTGGGGGGCAAACCCAAGAACTTGCGGTCACCCAGGCCATATCTCCTTGCGCTGCCCCAAACAGGAGTAAGCTAATTGAGAACAGGCCAATCTTAGGTGCCCAAAGTGTGAAATCACTCACTTTTTTGCCAAATTCCCTAGACAGAAGCTACTCTCTAGTCCAAAAACAAGCCATCAGTACCATTGGGGATGTTTGGAGTTGAGACATTTGATAGAGAGGATACACCTATCCGTTACACATCATGACTTGAAGGAAGTCTGCCTGGACCCAGAAATCTAGACGCATCCTTGATTAGGGAAAAAGAGGCGTAGGTGAAGGAAGAAGAGGATAGAGGCCAAGGTCATGCTTAAAATGGAGAGTGCTATGACACTACCCATAGGAAAGAAAGTCATTGATACAGAGGCAGCAACATTTGCTCCAAAGACGACGGAGAAAGGGATTGGTAAGGTAGGGGAATACCCCAATCCAAAACACTAGCTCATAGCCATAGACAAGGTCAAGGAGTGGGTGAAAGAGGCCTAATAACACTTGAAAGATATTGAGCCCATCCTTGTGGATGAAATCGATGAGATCTCTAGCTTAAGCACATCGATTTCACTTGCAAGGGTAAAATCAAGAGACATATCGACACCACGGGAAGTACCACAGAGACGGAGTTTAGATGCTATGGGCCAGTGAACTAGCCAAGGCCAATGGCCAAGAAGTGCTGAATTGGGAGAGACACAGGCAGTTGATAACCTCCTTGCTACATTAGTGACAACCCCTATGACTTTTTCTTTGGGAGATCTACTTAGGCAGTCCCAAGTGTGGCAAGGGTTGAAGCAGTGGGTTGAAGGACCAATGGAGCAAGGGGCAATTGACTTACATAATCATGATGTGGTAATTCAGATACTCAATCTAACACTACACTCAGTGCCCAAGTCACTACACATGAATGCTTTTTGGGAGGGTATAGAGATGCATGCACTCTTACCAATCCTAGCATTAGGAGATGCCACACGAAAAGGCATCATGGACACAGGGGCATGAGTCAATGTGCTTAGCCATGCAATACTCCCCCAGGCTTGGGGTAACCCACCTATTAAGAATGCTAGGTTTAATGTTACACTAGAAAATGGAATGAAGGTTAGGCCATTCAGAGTGTTGAAGAACTAGTCATTGAAGATCATAGGTGTCCAGTTTTCTGTGAACTTCATTGTCATGAAGGGAGTGGGGACTACGGCATCCTCCTAGGTCTGACCCTAGATGAGGAATGCACATCATAGAGGACTGGGGCAATGGTCTAATCTTATTAGGAAACCAAACGAAAGTAGTGAGATTGGAGATGGATACCCAGAAGACCACTTCAGTCCACTTGGACACCGTTTTTGCCATGCTGAAGGGCAATGCGCAAGTAAGGAACTCTTGGAGGCCACTCACAAAGTATATCCCTTTCCCAAAGGATAAGCAATATTGGATGCATGTACTTGCTACAATCAATTTTCCATTCTTAGATGAGGAAGAGGAATACAAGCAAGCTGCAAAGACCGTGAGAGTTCCCAAGAAGGAGCCTACAGTGCCACTCTGCATGATGGCTAGAAGATCTCGCAGTTGATCCAAACCTGTCACATTCCATGTCCCTAGCAATAGGCTAGAACTCCACAAGGTCTTGGAGTACCTGACATCTAGTTAGCCAGAAACCATGGCGCTAACTTGAAACCTCTCAAGGATCTGGGGCAATGGTCTGATCTTATTAGGTAACCAAACAGAAGTAGCGAGAGTGGACATGGATACCTAGAAAACCACTTCAATCCACTTGGACATCATTTCTGCCATGCTGAAGAGCAATGCGCAAGTAAGGAACTCTTAGAGGCCACTCACAAAGTATATCGCTTACCCAAAAGATAAGTGAGATTGGATGCATGTATTTGCTACAATTGATTTTCCATTCTCAGATGAGGAAGAGGAACACAAGAAAGGTACAAAGAAAGTGAGAGTGCCCAAGAAGGAGCCTAGAGTGCCACTCTACATCATGGCCAGAAGATCTCGCACTCGATCCAAGCCTGTCATGTTCCATGTCCCTAGCAATAGGCTAGAACGCCACAAGGTCTTGGAGTACCTAACATCTAGTTAGCCAGAAACCATGGCGCTAACTTGAAACTTCTCAAGGATCTCTTGGACGAACCCAAGTGGAGGTGGACAAAGATGCACAATCTCAACTTGATGTACCATTGGGACCTAGTGAACCAATGAGAAAGAAAGAGAGCATCGAGGCTTAGGACATGAAAAGTATTCAGATGAGGAGAGTTTAGATGATGATTATTAAGACTGCTATTCCAGGAACGAAGATAGTAAAGAGGAGGACACTAAAGAGGAGACTGGCAAGGTAGATCTCGAAGCCCCAGATGGAGAGGGCATAGGCTTCTTCAATGGGAGCCGCATTAGGAAGTGTTACCCCCCATGCATCCATTGAACAAGCCTCCCATGCTAGAGCCCCCTATGAAAGTCCAAGTCGCAACATTAACAAAAATTGAGGAAGAAGATGAGGAGGCAGTGGCACTCGCCTACCTGTGCATGACTGTCACTACCCAACAAACACATACATTTGATGTACTTATCAATGAGGATGCTGATTTTAATATCTTGACTCATGATCATTGGGCTCAAATTGGAAGACCACAGTTACATCCCAATAATGCCAAACTTAGCCCATATGAGGGTTGATCATATTATGCACATCTGGGAAAGTGCAAGATTGTAGTCTTTATCGAGCCTAAAAGCCTACCAATGATATTTTATGTGCTGTTGAATGCGAAGGATGCACATACATAATCACTATTAGGACATACATTTAAAGAGTAGACACTTTGTAATGTTGACTACTAGTCACAGCGCATTCATCTAGCCATCGACAACATATGTATAGTCATGGCTTTTAGTAAGGGCAATGCGGCTCCATCAAAGCTTGCAAAGCCACCGGGTAGAGCAACCCACCACCAAGCCTAAGGAGGGGGATCATAACTCGTCACAACCCACCAAACCTCAAAGCCCAAAAACTGTTGAAATCAAAGCTAAGGCCCTTGAAGTAGGCACACACAACCTCACAACGCTAGAAACTCACACCCAAGAGTTAGAAGGCCACAGAATAGGTGATACATGTGAAGAGGAATGGTCAAGATGTAATGGGTTCCCAAAACCTTTGCAAGTGCATGGCTATTACGAGGGCAACGCCTGGATATGGGTGCCTAAAGCCAAAATTGTTAAGGGCACTACTCAAGTGCCACCCTCAAACCCATCTATGCAAGATCAAATAGTAGTTAAGGAAGCAAGGCCCCAAGAGACCCTCATACCCAAGCTTGCAAAGCCCATAGCTACTAAACCCATAGAGCCCAAGATCACTAAGCCACCGGCACTACAACAAGTCCATCGACCAAAACTATAGCCGACTCCCATTGACTCAACCACCCCCAAGAAGCCTAGTAACCCAACTACTTCTCAAGCTGAGCGTAGTACATCCCCTAAGCCGCAAGCCCAACCCATGGTCCCTAAGGATGCCATTACTCCTAAGGACCCATGGGGATCGGCCACTAGAAAATCCCTTGTCTGGCTCATTTTGACCCTACTTGTGAGTAGGTTTTAAGCCATCCTACGAACGAAGATCGATCCTCAAGTTGGCTAAAGACCTAGTTGAAAACATAGGAGATGACCTGGTCACCTGCATCAAAGTGCTTAGATGCCACTTTCACCCTACTTGCTAAGAGCTATGAGTGCTTAGACCTAGGTCTACTTGATGCATCCTTAATGTCTGATGTCCGCTCCTTGCCATGCACCAGGGAGGAATATGAATTCGTGATGGTAAAAAACCCCATGGTTATGGAGGAATTGATTGCCAATGCAAGATATCTTGAGACCAAGCCCTTAAATAATGGCTAATCACCTCCTATAGGAAGAGTAGAGTCACTGCCCTTTGCAAGCTAGCCAATAATGACTCGTCCTTCTTACACAAGTGATATGCTCTCTGACTTCAGTGGGAACAAGAATACTGCCAAATCATGACCAATGGTAAGCATAGCAATGCATCATTAAGACCTCCGAGTATGATCCTGCTTACGTAGCTCCTACGTCTTTTAGGTTATTGGCCATCACTCACAATCAATCATTGGAAGATCATGTCATGAGCCACCCTTACCTAGATCGAATCCTTACTAAAGAAGAGCTACACATTTCTAGAGTAGGATTGACTCTAGTGATCTTACCATTGATGTACTCACGTATAACACACATGTAGGCATCAGACCTCACGATATGGAGGACTGCTATGCTCAGCTGGAATATAACCCACAATTCTATGCCTAGCTTTTGCAAGGTAATGTCCTACCCATGCTCGCTTAAATGCCCTTAACCCTTTGCTCTCCAATCCTAGGAAAGATTCAAATCATTCCCAAGGGAGGGAGGGGGTAAGGTGGAAAGGAAACAAGCATAAAAAGAAAATTGGAAAAGAAGAAAACAATCATGCCTTGAACGTCAACCAATGTTTAAAGGACAAGACTCAGAATGTGGAAAATTTTATCATGGATATTTTTGAACCATCTGGATTGCTTGAAGCGGAAGTTTTACTCTATACTTAAGCGTTTCACATTCTTAAGAGTTTTCATGTATGTTTATCTACCTCCTTGTGGAAGTTGACTCAAGAAAACTAATGGTGAGCTATGATATATGACATGAACCTAAAATGGTAGGGCAAGATAAAAGTGGAAAGCTCCCATTCACAAAGGAAGAGCAAGCAAAGTATGGCTTGATGGTAGAAATGAGGGGCTTTAGCCCGTTCACATTCAAGCATACCCCAAACCTAGAAGATGCCATCATGGATGAGCCAGCCGTAAAACATCTCGTGGATAAGTGCAGTCTATAGAAGTATCTAGAGAAGGTTAGGTAGGCTGTTGATTACAACAAGCGCGCAAAATTTCCGAGGAGCTTCAATGCTAAAAGAAACTATGGCACGGTGATGGTAAGAAGAGGAGAAGAAGCCCGCCAAGTAGAGGTGGAGTTGAACCCTGCTTGCACAATGGTGGAGAAGGCCCTAGTTTAGCCAACAGGACTGAGAAATGCCCAAGGAGGGATGTGTATAACATGTTGGGGGTGAACAAGGCTGTCGTGTGCACAATTGATGGGATAATCTTGGTGGACATCCCAAACCCTGAAATTAAAATGCAAGCAAAGATGGTTCATGCCATCTTCTCCCGTCAAAGATACAACGCCCTTATGAACAGAATCGGGGTACCATTGCTGGAAAGCATTACATCTAGATCCCCAGATGAGGTGGACCCAAACACAATGACTAACCCTTTCCATGGCATTCTCAGAGACAAACTCAAGAGAATTCTCACAAGAATCTCCAACAACATCAGGCAACACATTAAGTTCATAGTTCTCATTCAAGTACCCAACTGTCCAACCCCTTTCACCTTCTACCTCACACACTCTTTCAAACTCGTTTCCCTTAACATCAGCAACTTCACAAACAAAATCCTCTCCTGGGCTCCTCAAACCATCATCAACCAACTCACAAGACTCGCAAAGTCAACAAAAACACCCCAAACATCACAACAACAAAAGTCAGATTCCATAACCTCCAAACTCTCTTGATCAACACCTACATTCAAAAACTCACTACAATACTCAACTACATCAACTTCATCAGGAAACAAATCCGAAACATTAACTTCATTATTAAATCTTTCAATTTATAAGCCCTCCCTCTCATAGTCTTCTAAGAACCTCCAAAAATCCTCCTCAATACTCTCTTCATCTTGCAAACACTCATATCTTTCATCAAGACTTTCTCGACTCTTTTGTCTCTCCCCATCTCCCTCAAGATTTACTAACTCCACTACAATAGATGACACCTCTTGAATAGAATCACTTTCTGAACTCTCATCCTTATTATCATCTTCTTCAAAACTATCACTCTCGTCCTCCTCTTCTTCTTCTTCTTCACTATCATCCTCATTCACCAATTCTTTTCTCGAAGATATATCAATTTTCTTTGCTACTCCTCTACGATCATAAATTGTTATGATTCCTTTTCCCAATCTTGTATTGCTCCTATCTTCCTACGCCATGGTTTGTCCAAAATAAGCAAAAAAACTTCCCAACCTTGATGGATGACAATCCATTTTCATAGACACACCATAAATCTTAACTTCCAAATTCTGAATGATACCTAAGCATCTCACTTTAGCATGATTAGCAAGCTTGATTTGAAACTTAGTTCCTTCTACAACTCGAAGTCCAAACTACTTTACACAAGCCTCAGTAATCGTACTAACTTGTACTCCTTCATCCATATATGCATCTCCCATATTCTAATTCTTATACCAAGCATCAACAATAGGACAAATTTCGAGTAACTCCTCTATACGCAAAACTCTCACTATTCCTTTCTTTCTTTCCTTATACTTCGGATTCCTACAAGTCTTCCATTTCCTCCTCTTTCACTTCCTAAATTGTCTTAGCTGGTTTGATCTACAAGTTCTCCACTTCTTCTTCCCAAATGTCTTCCTCACAATGCTTCTAACCTCATGTTTTGCATTTGACCCGATAATTGATCCTCAACCTCTAGAGCTAATTGAGCATTTTGTCTTGCCAAAATCTGAAAATTTTGTCTATCCCCTTGCCAATTTTGATCTCTATTTTCTATATTTGGTGTTCTAAATTGTTCTCTTTTTTTATTTTTCTTTATTTTTCTATGGCAATCAACACTATTCCTCAAAGGTACTCGGTTTCTTATTTTCTAATTTTGTTCTTACCTCTCCCTACAATTTTTCTACAAAATATTTTATTTTCAATATTTCAGGTGCTCTCTCTCCTGGGCATAGAAATGTGTTCCGATGATCCCAAAGTCGACTGTACTCTAAAGCAAAAAATTCTATGGTCTGGTCTTCCTTTTTTTGAAAATTTTCTATTTTTCTCCCAAGGTCCTAAGAAGTTTCTTGGAGTTTCAGAGTTGAGTCATTCACTAGATGATGCATCCAAGCTCCAATTTTTCGAGGGATCATTGAGGATCCTCTCCTATATCCTACCATGAAATTCAGAGAAAGAACTGGCCATCAGAAAATAGTCTCAAGCAAGAAATCAATCCACAAATCACAAAGTCAAAACTTTTTCGGTACTCCTCAATGTGGGCACCAAAAAAGAGATGCTTAACGAGTGGGGTTTGAAGACAAGTGTCTTACACAACCTAAAAACAAGACAATAAGGAATGCCGGTTGGAAAATTGACTTTGTCGATGTTCAACACAAAAAGAAAATTTTCAAAGTTCAACAACCACAACACAACCACCACACCAACACTAACAAACAACTATGTCTCTTGTAGTTTCAAAAACATTGAAAATACCCACCAGGTAGAGCATCAAACACAAATTTCGAGAAAAAAAGAGTTACATAAAGTCCTTATACCTTGTTGAAATTTGTTACAACACTTCAAAGATTTAACATCAACACTTCAAAGCTTCAACATCCAAGTTTATTTAACACTTCAATCAACACGACAAGACTCCACTCTCTTGCGTGCAACCTAAAGGGAGAAGCCCAAGTGAAAGCATGAGCAAGCAAAAGCAAGTGAGATGTGAGCTATGATAGAGAGAGAGAGAGAGAGAGAGAGAGAGAGAGAGAGAGAGAGAGAGAGAGAGAGAGAGAGAGAGAGACTTAAGATGTGGGAACTCCAACAGTCACAATGTGTGACTAGTCTTCCCTTAATTCAAATGTCATTGAAAGAATAAAGAACGAAGTGACAATGATGGGCACCGCTGCCTGCAGTGTGCTTGTGCAGGTACTGTTAGTGTAGTAATATACAGATAGCCAGGCACAAGCATCTTTATCCCCAACCACCTCCCACTTAAATGTGAATATTCCTCCAGTGAAGAGGGAACAAGAAAAAAAAAAGACAAAGTACAATGTGTACATAAAGTACAGCAAGATGAGGAATAGAGGTCATCTCATTCAACGCCCATCAACTTCCTAAGGAAGGAAAAATGCTTTGTTGAGAGACTTTTCATGAGCAAATATGTAATATTTTGGTCAGTTGAGATCATGACAAGATCAACAGACTTGTCTTCAACGACCTCTCTGATAAAGTGATACCACACCACCTCAATGTGCTTCATCTTCGCATGGAAGACCGGATTCTTGACTAAGTGGATAGGACTCATAGAATCTGAATGTAGTGTAGGGACCATGTCAATTATACCAAGGTTTAAAAAAACCTCCTTGCAAGCCTCAGTGGTTGCAACATACTCAACCTTTATGGTAGAGAGGACCGTGCATTTTTGCACCTCAGACATCCAAGAAATGGCAACCCCAACAAAGGCAAACACATAGCCAAATATGGATTTCCTATTGTTTGCATATCCTGCATAATCAGAGTTAGTGTGTCCCACAACTCTTGTATCGTGGCCACCATAACATATGCACATATATGCTATTCCCTTCAAGTACCTCATGATACCCTTGACGATAGCCCAATGCTGCCTACCAAGTGTAGCCATATAGTGTGCCACAACTCCCACTGCAAAAGCTATGTCAAGTCGAGTGGATATCATGGCATACATCAAACTACTCACTACATATGTATCAGGAGTCTTGGCCATCTTGTCCTTCTACTAATCAGACACTACGGACAATCGCCCTTGCTCACCTTCACATGGAAAGGCAAAGGACAACCAATAGGCTTAACATCCTACATATGAAACCGCTCAAGGACCTTATGGACATACTTCTTCTATGACAAGTAAAGGAGCCCTTGAGAGCGGTCACACGTAATGCGCATCCCAAGAATATGTGAGGCATGTCCCATGTATTTCATCTCAAAGCTCTTCTTGAGGTGACTTTTCAAAGCATCCAGCTCATCTTCAAGAGCTCTCCCAACAATCAACATGTCATCCACAGTGTCAAAATCAAAAGGCTGCCATCTTGAGCCTTCTTGTAAAAACAGGGATCCATATCATTGCGTGTATAGCCCTATGAATTCATAAAAGCATCAAACTCGTGGTACGATTCTCTAAGTGTCTACTTAAGGCCATAAAGGCTCTTTCTCAATTTGTGCACTAGGTGTTTCTTTCCTTTTTCCTCAAAGCCTTTAGGCTACTGCATATGAATCTCCTCATGCAAGTCCCCATATAAAAAAGCCATCTTAACATCCATCTAATAAAGGTCTAGATCTAACTAAGCAACTAATGCTAGTGCCAAGCGTAGGGTAGTAATCTTGACTACAAGAGAAAAGACTTCCTCAAAGTCAACACCATACTCTTGTTTAAAACCTTTAGCAACCAAACTAGCCTTACAAGCAGGCCTGGGGAGTTCGTGGATGCTCTTCAACTTGTATACCCACTTACATAGCAATGCATACTTTCCACTAGGCAAAGGAACCAACTCCCATGTATGATTTTTCTGTAAAGAGTCAAACTCTAGCTGCATGGCCCTCCCCCAAGAGTGACTATCACCACAACCCATGGCCTCATCATAGGTGAGAGGCTCACCTGCATCTGTCACCACCACATAATCAATGAAGGGCTCAAACCGCTTAGGAGAACGTTTGGCTCTAGCAAAGTGTCTCAAGGCAGACTGAGGAGCCTCCACATTATGTCTAACATCATGGTCATGGGCCTCTGGAGCATCAAATGCTACAACTGCAGGCTACATGCTATCTAGCTAGCTGTACTACAAGAGGAGAAGGCTTCTCCTAAAATATAACCCTATGTATCTCGACTATCCGCTCAAGCTGTTTATGTATCTTTTTATTATGAAAAACTACATCATGACTACGGATGACTTTCTGAGGTTGTGGATCCCATAGGTGATAGCTTATCTCACCTATATCCCCATAACCAAGACAGATGCATTTTATGGACTTAGGATTCAACTTTGTGCATTTGTCATTGGATACATGGCAGAAAGCCTCACAACCAAGACACGCAAATGAGTATGGAGGTTTTCCAGACCACACCTCGGCAATCTAAAAGTTAATAGTACTGCAAGGAGATCGATTGATTAAGTGTACAACAATAGTCACTACCTCAATCCAAAACCGTTGTGATAAGCCTACCTAGCTAAGTATACTATGGATCCTTTCATGTATTGTCATGTTCATGCACTCAACCATACCATTTTGGGGTGGGATGTACAAGGCAGTCAATTGGTTCTTAATACCCCTCTCGTCACAAAACTACTCAAAGGCTTCAAAGACA
Source organism: Lygodium microphyllum (assembly GCF_053477565.2). Classification (NCBI taxonomy): domain Eukaryota; kingdom Viridiplantae; phylum Streptophyta; class Polypodiopsida; order Schizaeales; family Lygodiaceae; genus Lygodium; species Lygodium microphyllum. The sequence goes on along the minus strand of NC_141156.1, from coordinate 61,397,828 downwards.
TACTCACTCCCATTATCGGATTGTAGGCATTTTAGCCTATACTCAGACTAGTTCTCAACCAATGTAAGCCAATACTGAAAGATAGCCAAAACATTAGATTTTAGCTTTGTGGGATATGCCCAAACCTTATGTTGAGTAATCATCAATGAATGTGACAAAGTACTTCACACCTCCTAACGACTGACAGGGCATAGGTCTACAAACATTAAAATGAATAAGAGCCAAAGGCTTACCATGCACAAAGTGCCAGACTTCTTATGTGTATTGCATGTCTACCTGCCATACAAACAATGATCACATAACTCAAAACATTTATAGTCAAGGGACAAAAGATACTGCAAACAAGTATTTTCGTTCCCTTTAAGGGCATGTGCCCAAGGTGACGATGCCAAAGAGATACATGTGAAACTGCAACCACAAACAAAATATGATCTACGAATCCAAATACAACCAAGGGATATAAAGTACCAAACTTGGTACCACGTTCCAAAAAAAGGTTCCCATGGGTGATCTTTCAAGAAAAATCTCCAAAGGAAACAAAGTAACCCTCGTCATCTAGTGTGCCAGTAGAGATAAGACTCGATACATGTCAAACATTATGCAAAGTAAACATATTGCCTAAACCAAATTGCAGCCAGATATCACCAATACCAACTATCTGCAATTCCAATTCATTCCTCAAATAAATAGATCCAATCATACTACAATAGAAGTGGAACCGCTCTCTATGAGGGGACACATGAAATAAACCCCTTGAATCCATCAACCAACACTAAGTAAAACCAAGCGAGGCATCAGTCAGTTGTTGTGAATCATCAAAATAAAAAGCTGCAAGTATGTAACCATTATCAGAGTCATTACTACACTACATTGATCTCTTCAATCTTAACACTAGACTTAGCAAGGACAATGTTGCGATCATCAGACTTGTCCTACACTTTTCATTTGTCCTTTTCCTTGTGCTTGTCAACGCGCATTTTATGGCACTGCAGCCTAATATATCCTACTTTTCCACAATAATGGCATGTCAAATCACAAAACTTAGTGCGATACTTTCCATGGGACTTAGAATGAGACTTCTACAAGTCTCTACCATGGTGGTCATTCTTGCTCTTGCCATCATGGCGACCTTGAACGGTCACAATATGAGAAGTATGAGAAGCATCCACATTCTTCCTATTTGTCTCCTCTGTCAGAAGTGCATCCTCTATATCAGAAAATTTCAATCCATTCTCGGATATGTTTGCACACATAGTAGTACAAAATGTTTCCCAAGACTCATGCAGTGTGACCAACAAAAACAAAGTTGGAAGATTGTCCTTAAAGTCAATACTTTGCGATGACAACTAGCTAATGATAGTATGAAACTCGCTCAAATGCTAAGAAACATCGATATCTTCCTTCATATGAAGATCCATAAGTTGCTTTAGCCAATACATCTGAGAAGTAGGGCTCTACTTATCATAGAGATTACGGACTTTCTCCCAAAGATTCCATGCAAATTCCACATCTATAACAACATTATAATAAACATGCTTGTTGAGAGACAAGATCATTGTGGACGTGCAAAGCTCATCTAAGTCATCCCATGCATCTTGATATTGACCTTTCAGGCTTAATGCTCTTATATCCAACTTTTCAATGTTGAAAATGGCACTGTCATTTGAATGACCAGCCATATACTACATGAAAAAATGGCACAGTATAGACCAAACAGGCTACTATAATACATGCAAACAACCCCAAAACCACTGCCAAAACAAGTTGAAAACAAGAGATACTGAGCAAATAATGAGCTGTCCACAAACTATGACCAAAAGAGCATCAAATGGAGAGTGCTGCTCTCATAAATAATACAATAGTCTAGACATGCAAGCAGAAGTTAAAGTAGCTCAAGCTCAACTGCAAATAAAATCCAAAGCTCAATGTAACATCCAAGTGTCAAGGAAGTGGCTCCCACTGGAATAAAAGTCAAATGCCAGACAAGCAAACAAAGCTCAAATCCTCATGTGAGTGGCATCCAAGTATCCAAGATACATCAAGTACATAGTCAAGAGCATAAGACCCAATAAAAGCTTCAAGCTCATTAGGTCATAGAACTTTGAGGCATCCAATGAAGTAACTGACAACCAATGTCAAATATCTTGAGCTCAAATCAAATCTTAGATGCCTTCAATAGCATAACCAAGTATAGAGATTTAATGTCATGCATCAATATATTCAATAGAATGCCCGAATAGCATGAAAGAGCATTAGGCATAGAGTGTCCATGTTAAAGCATTAGGCATAGAGTGTCCATGTTAAAACATAGATATAGAGGCATCCCAAAAAGCATATACAAGCTCCAAACATTGAAGATATGGTTGTCCCTGTTTTATGATAGCATGTTGCCTTGTTTACCCAATTAATAGCAGAAGCTCAATGACTCAAAACCAATGCTCATCTCAATGTTAATGGTTAATGCTAGAAGAAGTGGTAAACAATGTCAAAGCCTTTATCTAATGCCAAGGAGTGGTTGAGCAAATACAAGTGCTTGAAAATGGCCATAGTTAAAAAAACGTAATTGTATTTCAAGCCTTGAATTTTAAGCTGAATACTCCCTAAAATAAGCTCAATGTGGGCTCAAGAATGCCCTAAGATAGCCCCAATAAGTCTTGAGAAGTCCTAGAGAAATAAGAGCTCAATATGAACCTCAAGAGATAGAGCTGGGGTTGCCAATGGTAAAACCCTATTGTAAGTAACTTGAATGAGAGTTGAAGCAATGCCAGATTGAGCTCAAGCTCACAGAGAAGAAGGCTCTAATACCAGTTGAAGGAAAAAGCCCAAGTGGAAGCACGAGCAAGCGGAAGCAAGCGAGATGTGAGCTATGGCAAATAGAGCAAGAGAATAAGAGAGAGACTCAAGATGTGGAAACTCCAACAGTCACAATGTGCAATTGGCCTTCCCTTTATTCAAATATCACTGAAAGAATAAAGAATGAAGTAACAATGATGAGCATCAACTGCCTACAGTGTACAAGTGTGAATATTGTCAATGTAGTAATACACGAGCAGCTAGGCACAAGTGCATTTACCCCCAACACAACCCTCCACTCTCCTCACACTAGATACAAACTTCAATATCAAAGGAAGGGCAAGGTCCCTATAACTTCTCTCTCCTTCCTTTATATAGTTTCTCCTCTTTAGAACATACATTGTGTTTTTGAAAAGCTAAAGCTTTTCTAATCGTTTCATACTTTCAATAAAGCTCTTTAAAGCTTTAATCATTTATGCAAACTAGAAAGCTTTAAGGCTTTTAAATCTTAAAAGCTTTTTAGCTTTTTGTCTATTTCTATCGCCACCTTCCGTGTTCGTATCTAATGCCGCCATCAACAACTACCATATCTACTTACACCTATTCCTAGTCTTCATCTTTACTGCCATGAACTTCAAAATTTGAAGATATGGATCTTTTCAATCTTTTGAAGAAAAACCTTCTACGACTTGATATAGTCTCTCTTTATGCTCAAATTATCTTTGGAGAAGACTATTCATTTCATGAGACTACTCTGACTCTTCAATCACTTCTTCCATATTTTCATATAGTTCTCGATATCCTCTTTTCAATTCCACATTCAAAGACTCCTTCATTGCCAACTTCGTCCTCAACTCATGAATCTTGCCTTTAGATACTTTCCACCCAATCTCCTCATTTTCTTCCGCTAAATGCAGCATTTTGCCATCAACATCTTTCCATTCTTAAGGATCGAGCCTTTTACATTATTTCCTCCTCATTTCTTTTCTTTAGACTTGGGCACATAAGCTCCATTGCATCATCCCCTCCATTTTTAGCAATTGTTGTTGAATGTTTATATCTCGAAATCTTACAACTCGATTTTAGGCACTTTGACTATTTGGGTAGCTCAAATCCATAACACACCAAAGAGCTATATAACTCTAACTACTCCATAATTTCCAATTTGAATTTCAAAGTAACAACCATGAAAAAATGCTTCTTCCAAATTTTTTGATATCGAGTTTAAGTAGTAGCTCCAAGTTATTACATACTTACCAATCATGAGAACTTCATTACACCTTGCTTTCCCTTTGGTATATACATTGCCTTCATAATCTTTCACAACCATTTTGAGAGAAAAGAGGTAAGGAACAGCCTCTACTCCTTTCATAGTATCCTCATGATCACATTCTTCTTTCTCTTTCTTGGCATGATAATCATTATCCATCTTCAAAAGAGCTTTCCAAAAAAAACACACAATCCAACTTTGAATATGGTAACCAATGTAACCAACTCCAGTCTTAATCAAAAAATTCTTCTCCAAGATCAAAAGCTCTACCTTGTGTTAACTCCCCTCTTTGAATCTTCAGACTTGTATTTTCTTATATACTTACTTTTTAATCATGCAAATTGTCCTAAAGAACAGGCTTTAAAAATGTATATTGTGCTCAATCAAACATGAATTGAGAAGAGATGCAACATCTAATCCATGCTATGCAAACAAGTGATGCTCCACGCTAAAAGATGGATGCATTGGTAATTGGAATACCTAGACTATCTACGTGTCTATGCATCATGCAATATGTAAACACAATTCCTTAATTAAATCCTTAATCTCACCTCTCAACACTCAACAAGACAATTATTGTACTCCGGTCTACCCACCCAAAATCTCACAATCTCTCAAGAAAATAATAGTCCTTGATATATTGACCACAAAAACAACTCATCTCACAACTAGAGGCATCATTCATCACAACCCTTAAATTCACCCAATCACCTTTCCTCTCAACAAGAGATTCCTAACTTGGTAATAAAAGTCCTAACTCTCATACGTGTAAGAAACAATGCATGTACAATGAATATGCTCTCTCAAGTACGCATGCAACTAAGATGTACTGCATATAGCTATAGCGAGCATCATACCATACTAATACTCAACGATGGTGCAAATCATGCATCAATCCAACCCATGGCATGAAAGTAATTAATAAAATTAGGAAACAACTCTCGAGTGCAGTATATTGAATAAGTGCAACATAAAGGACTTGTGAACCCATAATCCCCGTGATATGTGCAAGAGTCTAAGCAAAAAAATATACATGTTTCAACAAGATCAACAACTATTAGCAAACTCTAACCTGTCCAAAAAAAATACCAATCTCAACCAAGGCTATCAAGTTTTCACACTCAAAAATCCAAATTAAATTACAAAAATAATTCTTGAGCTAAACAAACACAAAATATCCAACTACAAAATACAAACCAATCTATCACACAACCTGGCTAAGCCACAAAATATCTTATCAATCTAATGTTTTTGTAGGAGTTTTCACTTTTCACAAAAATGCTTGACAATGTCCTAAGCCACAACCTGGCTAAGCCACAAAATATCTTATCAATCTAATGTTTTTGTAGGAGTTTTCACTTTTCACAAAAATGCTTGACAATGTCCTAAGCCACAACCTGGCTAAGCCACAAAATATCTTATCAATCTAATGTTTTTGTAGGAGTTTCGACTTTTCACAAAAATGCTTGACAATGTCCTAAAATCAAACAAATTACTCAGTATCTTAGTCCCTTCTCAACCTTAGCTCACCTCTAGCTAAGACCGTATGTTAGTTACTCTTCTTCCAAGGCTAGATTAATCTCCAAGCAACTGTCATAAGTTCATTGGATTGAGCTAAATGGGTAACCACTTGGGATAGGGTTGAATCTTTTTTTTTCTCTTACTTCTAATGCTAACTCTATCAAGGAAATTGAAGGCTTTTATTTTTATTTTGCTTTATTTCCTCCTTGAAGCCTAATAAAGTGGGCATAAGAGTCATATTGAGAAGAGGGAAGGTCTATCCTCTACCAGTGGTGTAACCACTATATATTTGATGGCCTCAACTTAGTTTACACATTTTACCTCATTGACCATTTGTGCCACTTGTAAGCTATAGGTTAGTTGCTCTTACTTAAGCTATTAGTATGTTGAGAGGAGATCAATAAGGATTCCTTCTATCACATTTCCATTTGAATCATAACCATAGTACTGAAGCCCATGAGAGAGCTATGTCATTTTCATCTTAATCATATACTATAGTATTGCAACCATTGAGAGATTGCATACTATCTCCTAGGAGAGACCCTCTAAATTACAACTTCATCATGTAATATTATTGACCTCTCCTTTCTCAATTCTCTCTTTAACTTTATTAATTCTTTAATTTCAATCATGAACTTTGAAGGTATGTCTGCTACAATGTGATGACTTGATCCTTGTGCTTGAGATGAAACTTGTGCAAAAATGCCCAATTGAATACACGTGCCTTGAGAAGCTCAATGAAAAGATGAAGACCTTACTCATACTTGCCCATTAAGTGACCGTAAATAAGCTCATCTTTGTTTTGAGATCCTATTGATTCATATTCTCTGGAGGGAGAGCACAAAACTGGCTGACCAGCTATCAGTTCCACCGTAAATTGAGTTACCTGATCTTTAGAAATGGCCAAAATAGGGCCCAGGCCAGAAGAAATCCTAAAATGGTCCCTGATAGTGAGCTGGATCAAGCAACTCAACACCACCTCTATCACCTTTACTCAACACCTGCATATACAAAGCACAACAAAACAAGATCATCATCAATAGGTGGTGCTATCCAGCATCTCAGGTGCAGACAAAACGAAAAAAGACTACAGTTCCACTGGAGCATGCATGAGTGCAGCAGCAAAAAGGGGCCACTCATAGCCCAGTCCTTCACCTTCTTTGACTTCATTGCAGATAATTCTTCACCATTGCATCTGGGTCGTCATTATTCTAACCTTCGAGCAGGTAACTTTCACCCATACAAGCATGAATCACAGAGGTAAACTTCAATGCCTGATAATTGTTATCCAGTTTACAGCTTAACGATATTTGGATTTGGTCAGAGACAATAGTCCTGTTCATTAAGCATACGAAAAAACTCTATATCTGAAGACAACCAATGTTTAGTCAGAAATGTGAGAATTTTCTAGGACAGGTTCCAGGCACACAAAGATCATTTCCATTTTGACGTGCACATAAAAAGATAAGACAGCTAAGTGACCAGTTGGCAAAACCCTGGAATGGGTGGGTCATACATCGATGCGAAGTGGAAAGGCACAGGCAACAACATGCTTCTCATAGCTCAATTATCCATGTTATTTGTGACCATTAGCAAGGGTCGAGCAAAAAACCTGTGAACAGTCAACACAAATGCAGGAAAATGCCTGCTAAGGGATCATTGCATACAATTGTCCTCTGCCAAACATCAAAAAAGCAGGTAAAATTTTCAGCAATGACTAGAAGCTGCAAAAAAAGAAAGGATAGATAAAATGCACAGAACCAGAATTTAAATTGACAGATTTAATGAAGCAGATGCATAGGCAAATCTCATGTTCTAAATGTCCCATCCTTTTTTCCCAGTCGCTGGCATGATTGCTCCATGCTGTGCAACAAATACAATGGAGAATAGGAGTTAGTTGCATGAATTTTGAACAGTAAGTCTTCTTTTGAAATTCTTGCCATGTGTAAAGAGAAAAGTGGCATACCTCTCTAGTCAGCGATGTTGCAACCAAGCCGATACAAGAGGAGAACAAAGTATAAAAGTGTTAATAAGCTTATTAATCCACTTTTCTCAAACACCTGAGAAACAGTTGCAATTTCAGTGCATGAGCTCTTGACCGGTAAAGTCTGACACCCAGGCTAGCAAGATGTGCAGGCAACTGGTAGACCTCTCCAACAACTAGTCCGCTCAACATAGGAGAGCACAACCACTGACATTGTATAGCCATTGCACTAGTGAGCAATGACTATCAATCAGAGTGGCCATATCCTGCCACCAGAGTTCATCGTTCCTCATCTCTTACATGTCCAGAGATATAATGTAGCATTAATGTATCTCTGCTGGCTTGGAGAGAACTTACAGGCAGCTAATATACACATGCACAAATGCATTGACAGTCAGAGACCCACACCATACCAAATCATTCACAACACTCCTCTAGTATGGTTTACTGGATATGGACTCTGGCTGTGCACAATGAGCCCGAGCGTTTCAATCATATTAACACTTAAAATCCTGAGCCAAGAATCTGAGCATGAGTCAGTTCACAAACAAAGCTGCAACTTAATCCCCACGCTCATTCATCCAACCTCCACCTGGTCTCATGTGTTCAATGTGGTAGCAAGTTAGGCTCAACCCCTCCATGGCATTGTTTCAGTCTGAAAAACCTTTAAGTCTGACTGTAGAACCAATGAGCCTCACCCTGTTGTCACAGCACATACCTCCTCAAAGTTGCTGGCTCTAGATGTAGCATCCAGATTGTCGATGCAGGCATAGATATTTGATAGAGTAATGTAAGGTATGCAACAATTTGATTCCAACTCAAAACAATGCTTTGCAGCACGATTTCCACGCTTTAAATCACCATGAATTTTGCAAGCGGCTAGTAAACAATGCCAAGCAACAAAAACATCTTCAAGTGGTATGAAGTTGACTATGTCTTCCGCAGCATCTAAGAGGCCTGCACGGCCAAATAAATCAGCCATGCCCAGATAATCATCAAATGTTGGTGCCAAGCCAAGGACTTGTCTCATTGATAAGAAAAATTGCACACCTTCTGCAATTAGGCCTGTATTAGTGCATGCATTTATTATGAAGACAGAAGTAATGGAGTCTGGCTTTAGACCAATGGACAGCATCTGACTAAGTAGACTCAAGGCTTCTATACCTTCACCATTTTGAGCAAGAACTTCAATCATAATCGTCCAAGATACTACATTTTGTTGTCTTATCTTCCCAAAGGCATCCTTTGCAGCCAGCAAACATCCACATTTGCCATACATCTCCACAAGAGCAGCTCCCAGAACAACATCCTGCCCGTATCCGCGATTATGAATGGCATCGTGAACCTCCTTCCCCTTCTCCAAGGCTACCAGTTGGGTGCATGAGTTGAGAACACTGAGAAATGTGATCTGATTGATTTCAAGACCTTTGAGCTGCAGCTTTGCATAAACAGCTAGCGCTTCCTCACAATACTCGTTCTGAAGAAAAGCTGTTATCATAGCATTCCATGATACAATATCATGATCAAGCAGTATGTCAAATATACTATATGCTTCATGAACTCGGCCACAGTCACCATACATGCTGATTAAAGAATTGCTGACAATGACTTGATGGTCATGTCCTGCCATGACAGCTATTGCATGGAGCTTCATGCCCTCATTATCATCTGTCAAGCCAGCACATGCATCCAGGGCACACACAAAAGTAACATGGTCTGGTGATATGCCTTCAATTTCCATGTGCCAAAAGAAATTCAAGGCCAAATCAGGGCAATTGTTGTGCAAGAATGCAGTAATGATGGCATTCCAGGAGACATGATCGTGATAGGTCATTGTTCGAAACACGCTTTCAGCAAAGAAAGTACTCCTGCACTTGCCATACATGCTGATTAGAGCATTTATCACTAACATATCATGTTTATAAGTACTGTTCAGAACAATCATATGGATCTTCTTTCCCCATTGGAGAGCTCCCAAGCTTGCACAGGCATCAAGAAGACACACAAAGGTGATGTTGTTTGTCGTGATACCTTCAAGCTGCATCCTTTGAAATAAGTGCAAAGCCCCACTGCCATCCCCATTCTGTGCAAGGCTGCTAATGATGGCAGTCCAAGTTATAATGTTCAAAGTGACTAACCTGGAAAAAACATTTTTCCCATCTTCAACATTCCCAAACTTGCCATACATGTTGATCAGAGAATTTCCAACTGCGACATCTTGTTCATAACCTAATTGAACAATAGCACAATGGAGCCTATGCGCTTCTCTCAGAGATCTGAGATTGGTGCAAGCGCTCAGGGTACTGACAAAGGTTATTGCATCAGGTACCACTGCCTCGAGCCACATTTGGCAGAGAAGATCCAAAGCATCTTGGAAACAATCATTTTGGACGGTGGCAGAGATCAAGGCGTTCCAGGACGCAGCTGTACGGCGAGGTGCTCTGTGAAAGACAGCCCTGGCGCCCTCTAGGAATCCATTCAGGCCATAAGCATGGATCAGGATGTTCCAGGAGAACAGGTTGGGGTGCAGGATGTTGTCAAAGCTCGACTGTGCGTCCTCGACACATCCACAAGTGCCATAAAGCTGAATGAGGCAATTCCCGAGGAAAGTGTGTCGATGGTGGGCGCACTCGGCGATGTAACTGTGCACTGCCCTGCCATCGCGCAGGGCCCTGGTGTCGATACAGTGGCGCAATCGAACGGCCAAAGAGACGATCTCCTCGTGCTCGCCAATACGCCTGCAAATGGGTGGAGCTGATCGTTGCTTCAGCAGCGACAAGTCCATTCATCAACCGGGCTTAGGGACGTGTGTGTCATCGACTTAAGAAGCTAACAAGGGTGACTTGCCAACTTCCTCAAGGGCTTAGTGGTTGACACTGGCATTGTGTTGTGTGCGTTCCGGGTTCAATCCCAGGGATTGGCTCAGTCGTCATTTGCTCCACCCATATGGGGGGTCTTGGCATCCTAAAATCTACCACATTTAGAAAAACAAGAGTGACCAAATCACACAAGCTCACAATAAGTTTTAGACAAATTCCCTCTCTAGTTCCCACATTGTGAATCGCAATGACATCATGAGCTTTTGCACAAGAGGTTGGCAGCCTCCTTTCCCCACCCACCTCACAAGGTACCCATAACTGTACCTAGCAAGTCTCCCTCATAGAAGCTCATGATGCCGATGTAATTCAAATTGCAAGAATTATATTGGGAATTCATCTAAAACTTCATGTTTTCTTTCTTTCCCTGCTCCCCAAGGCACCTAACTAGCCTCCCAAGCTTAACCTAGACCAATAACCCCTCACCCCCAACCATACTTGGCTAGCTATGCAACCCCTCCCTCGCAAAAGCTCATGATGTTGAATACTCTAGGTAAAAACAAGGAGAAGAGCCTTTCCTCACATGGAAAACTATCAAAAACTTATTATAAAGGGCTTGCTTGGAGACTAGCCATTGTGGGTAAATACAAGGGCTTGCCATGATAAGCATAGAGGGGCTACTTTCAAAGGATTAGAGAAGTTGAAGCAAATATTTGGCCACATATTGCCATGATAAGCGCAACTACAAGCCATGGGATAGAATCACAAGGGCTTGCCATGATACAAGTAGAGGCTAGGTTTAAAAGTTTGGTGAAAACAAAGGAAATATTTGACTACTGCTTTTCTATGATGATAAGAACATAGACTAGCCATGGTGTGAAGTCACAAGGGTTTGCCATGATAAGAGTATATGCTAGGTTCTAAGGTTTAGTGAATGTGTAGAAAATGCTTGACCACTAGTTACCATGATATGAACAAAGACTTGTCATAGTATGTAGTCATAAGGGCTTGCCATGTAAGCATAGAGGCTAGGTTCAAAGGCTTAGGCCAGTTACACACCACCCCCAAATGATCGAGGGAGTGCAAAAGGTGTCCAGTAAGTAGTTTATATGCTAGGCACGCCCTCTTTTGTCACCATTTGGGATTAAGGAATAAAGAGATTTGTGGATGGAGTCTTTTTGGCAGATGATTTGGCAATTAGAGATACAATCCATTTTTGTGCTCTCTTCTCCTTTTTCACCTTCCTGCCCCATTCAAGAAGCCTATTAGGTAAGTGTATGCTTCTCCTTTCTTGTCAGCATAGGGTGCTTGGCTATGGTGATCTCTATTGGCTATGAGGTGAGTTGTGTTGCATGATTGAAGTAGGAGGGCTATTTATTGTGAAGGATAGAAAGCATGGAATACATGTTGGGGGTGAGCATGAGGCTCCTCAAGTCTAAGTTTCATAGAAGAGCTCTTGAGTGGCCACAATGGTGGTAGCTTGAGATGTTATGTGGTAGCTAATGAATTCGAGAGCTAAGCCCAAAGTGGCTATACAATGAGTCGATTGAAGTGGAGAGTGTTAGCATGGAGTTATGTGGCAATTTTTGGGGTTATGGTCAACTCTTAGTTGAGTCAAGTGGGTTTAGTTGTGATACATATACCACTTTGTTGTCTTTTTTTAGTGGTGGTTGGTTAAATGTAACATTAAATGATGTAGTTTTTTAGGCTATGCAATTTTCTAATGAATCTACATATCAACCTATTTCTAATCCAAATGTGAATGATGCACTTGTTGATAAGAGAGCAAATATTGAGTAGTATTGATACTAAAATGGTAAGTCTAAATATTGTGTAATAGTAAATTGGATGCACCTTTATCTAGTCATACTCATTGTTACAACTCTCATATGCATCAATTTGTTATATGCACTAGCCATTTCTAGTATGTATGCTGAGATTGAGCCATTGCCTCTAAAGAGACAAATTTTAGAAAATTAGGTGTCTAGTATGCAATCTCATTATGATATTATTGTTAAAAATGGCACTTTGATACTTATGTGACTTGCCTCTCCTGACAAAAAGACCAATGGTACTAAGTGGTTTTACAAGTGGAAACATAAGCCAAATGGTAGTGTTGGATCATTATAAGGTTAGAGTTGTGACAAAGGTTTATGCTTAATAGAAGGGCATTGACTTTGATGAGATCTTTGCTCTCACTTGCTACATGACAATTAATTCATGGCATTTATGCATAGCTCATAAATGTTGGAATGCATGTTAATTGGATATTAAATTTCCATTTTTGAATTATGTGTTACATGAAGAAGTGTGTCTTTTAGTGGCATGGTCTTGCTTAGAAGGGGTAGAAAACAAAGTGAACAAATTGAATAAAGCATTGTTCAATGATCTAAAGCAAGCACCTTGAACTTGGTATGAGAAAATATATGCATACTTGATTGCTCATAGTTTTGAGGATAGTCCAACTAAGAGTGTCTTATGTATCAAGCATGAGAGTTGTAAAATATTACACAGCGCAGTGAACAGAATCTGAGAAAGAGATAGAGAGTACACAACAGATAAGAGGAGAATCAGTAAATTCTTTAACTTCAAACAACTGATACAAAGATGGCTCTGTCCACCCGTGCGCTTCCACTGTGTGAAGCTTAGATGGCGATCTAGACAGAAGATAGGTGAAGAGCTTAAGGCTAGCTGGAACAACAACTCTGACTGGGTGAAAGATGAGTGAGAGATGGCTGCGAAGGGGTTTAGCTTTTATAGCCCGCGAAGGTCGTTAGGTCGGCCTGTTGACCGACCTACCATATGAGTCTCCACTAGTCGGCCAAGGAATATTCCCTTTACCATCGGGCCGGGGGCGCTGCCCTCGGACCCCCGCCAGGGGGGCCAGCTCCAGGGGCCGCTTCCACGGCCCTCGGACCCCACAATAGGGGCCCCTTTTAACTCCCTTACACCGCAACTCGATGCAATGCGCCTTGAGTTGCTACCAACTTAACCACTCCGTCTAACCCAAAGATTAGACCCACAACAGTCACCTTTTTGCCATCCGGTCACATAGACCTCATCTGATATACAAGTCAAGACTCAACCAATGTCCGGGCTCACATTTGGCTTCTCCTCATAATGGGGACCTTACAACATTGAGCACCATGGATCATTGGTAGCACCTAATGAGGGTGGGGCATTGATCATATCTAACAAGAGTGACATGTCTCTAATCATTGCGGTTTATATCAATGTTGCACATATTCACTCATGTAAGATAGCTAAGGATGCTTTGATATATTTCCATATGTTTGTATCAAGGAAGAAATAAGGCTTGTATATCAATGTTGCACATATTCACTCATGTAAGATAGCTAAGTATGCTTAGGATATACTCTTATACATGTTTGTATCAAGGAATAAATAAGGCTCATATTGTAAGCAATTAGAGAATAAACAAATGGATGAAGGTGATTCCATGGATAATTTTTTTAACAAATATCAAATATCTTAAGGAGCAATAGATTGGCTATTAGATGAGAACTTGCTAAACAATTCACTTGTGCAAACTATTCACAATGGTCTTTCTGATTATTATCAAAGTTTTGCATCTACTCTTTGTTTGATGATGAAAGGCAATCCAAATTCTTTGCCACTTCATGAGTTGGTTTCTATTTTTCTACAAGAAGAACAATCTTAGCAAATTAGGTCCATTTTATATTTTGCAAACCAAGATTTTGTGGCTGGTCAGAAAGGTAAAGGAAAAGTTGCATTTTCTACCAGTAAGCAAAAATTTGCAATTGCTATTTAAACAAAGAAGGCTAATAAGGATGAGTAGAAAAAAGAGAGTTAGATGTTTTATATGTATTGTTAGATAAAAGATTGTATTAATAATGACTATTCTAAACTAGCTACAAAAGAGGCAAAAAAGAAAGAGGCTAGTATGACTATTGTAGATGCCTCTCCTTCTAAGTCAGAATCTAGATAAGTTGTGCAAGATTAAAGAGTGGACATTTAGTGTAGAACGTAGTTATGAATTTGCTTTATATGGTTCTTACATGTTTGGTATGGATTCATATGTATGGTACTTTGATAATGGTGCCGTGAAGCATATTACTTCTCTACATAATCTATTCACTTCTCTTGAGCCTACTCCTAAAGGCAATACTGTGACATGTGTCAATAACTCTGATTATCCTATTAAAGGAGTTGGAAAAAATCATGCTAGTTATTGTAAATGGTAATACTTTCATACGTGCAATTGGTTTGCATGTACCAAAGGTTAATAAGAATTTGCTCTTAGTTTTTACACTTTCCAAGATTGGTTTGATTGTGAAGTTTGTTGATGATAGTCATATAGTTCATGATCTCTATTATGGTGATATAGTTATTACATTTGGCTCCCTATATTATTCGTTGTATGAGCTCAATAACAATGGAAAATACATGGATAGCATGGGATACATAGGTGCAAATTCATATGCAATTTTAGATGCAACACTTTGGCATATACATTTTAATCATCTAAATTTTACTAGTTTGCTATGCGTGCAAAAATCTAATATGGTGTCTTCATTCATACTCTTCAACCACCTAGAAAAAACATTTATGAGGCTGCAGATCGGATAAAATTAGCATGCTCCATTTCCAAATGATCATTTAATGAGAGTCGCAAATTGTAGCTTGTACACAATGATGTTTTGTGGTCCCATGCAAACATCTTGTTTTGGCAACTACTTGTACTTTGTGACTTTCATTGAAGACTACTCTAGGTACATGGTTTTAACATTAAGTTCTAAGTTTTTTTGTACTCAAAGAACTTGATTAGCATGGCTCAAAATTTGTCAAGCTGTAAATTCGATGCTTTCTATTCAGACTGATGAGGGGAGCATATGTCTAAGGAATTTAATGCATATCTGGTTGAATGTGGGATAAAATACCAATGCATAGTATCATATACATCACAACAAAATGGTATATTTAAGAGGAAAAATAAGAGTGCACTATCGCGCACAAGAGCATTGCCCTTTTTAGAGAGAGAATGAGAGAGTGAGAGTGAGAGAATCATTTTTCTATAATTTTCTAAAATAAACTCTTCTTTCTCAAAAAGGAAGATATGAACACACTTCAAGGCTAAGTGGACCAATTAATTGAAGTTAACAATGGGTATTTTTTTTGGGACATGCACCACCTTGTCACCACACCATTGTATAAGCATATGCCCTAAAGGGAAATGCTAATTAGCACATTAGTTTTTACATTTTTGCAAAATATGTCATTTTGGTGTATAAAGGCTTTGTGCCCATGTTTGCACCCAATTTCAAAAACGGCATGCCCACACTTTGAGCAAGGGTTGGGCATTTGTCATTTGGGTGTGTAACCAACCTCAACATGTCTAAAGATAAATGTTATGTTATTTGTACTATGATATAGTGCAAAAAAGTTGTAGACACTTCCTTGTAGTTAAATAGCATTTAATCACGCCAAGATAATAGGGAAAATTAATTGTTAAGGTTCATGTGATCCTCACCTTGGAGAATCCCATGTAAATGCCACATGTTAACACCACTAGCTCTTCAAAGTATATTAGTGGCTAATCATTTTGAAATCATTCCATTTAAGTGGTTGCACAAAAAAGATGTACATATTTAAGCACGCCAATCAATACTTTAAGTAGCAATGACAAACAAGCTCAACAACATGTGGTTTAAAACAATATTTCTCATTTAAAGGCTTTGCAAAATCAAATTAAGAAAAAGAAACAAATAAATTCTCTTACTTGAATGCTTCATGATGCCAAAAAAATGAATAAATTTCAAGAGGAAAATCATTACACAAAGAAGGATATAAAGGGTGAGGCATGTGGAGCAGTTTGCTTACTGCTTACTTTTTGACATGGTAACTTCTTGATAATCATTGAAACACAAATATAAGAGAAAAATCTTAGAAATAATAAGTTGTAGCAATGACATAGAGGACAAATTTCTCCCAAAAACTTGGCATTCTGATGGTACATAGCTACAAATCTATAAAGAAGAGGTTTTGATAGCACTAATAGGGCTAGGAAAGAAGTCTTCCATGTTTAAAGTTACTTCTAAGTCCCTTAATAATTAACACAATTAAGGATTTCCCAAGTAGGAACTATCCCCACTTAAGTGGATAATGCACATGCTCTCCGAGTGATATACATATTTTTGCATTTTTAAAAACATATAGATAACAAAATTAGAAGTGGTTTATCATGTTACGTCAATAGCATCCATCTCTATTGTTATGACTAGATAATAAATATAGATCATTCCTACTTTTACAAGCCTTAAAGGAGAGGTATTAATTGAAATTACATGCATTTTCATGTTGTGCTAATGCCAAAAATTGTTTAGCAACAAGCCAGTTCTTGCACACCTTGATTATTAAGAGGAGGTCCAACCTATCAACTCTTAGTACATTAATTGATTGAACTTGGATCATTAAACATCCATGAAGTTCCTTTGGACCTAGACTTTCCCAATCATCTCAGGATCATAACAGAAAATGCAGGAAATTTGCACTACAGGGAACTTCCTGACACTATAGCCATTTTGTACATTTAATCTTCAGGAACAATATGCAAACATGAACTACATATTATATTCATCAATGCTGAACCACTGTCCTGAAAACGATCACACAGTTTATCATCATCATATTCACTGCTGATCAAATAACTTGTAGTAGACAGCGCAAATAGTCAGGACACAGATACACATTATTAGAACCAAACATAAGCAACCAGAATTTGGCACTGTCCTGAAGAAGACATCAGTTCTCATCACGCAGGAATACAAAAGACACAAACTCCTGATTGTCAAGAAGGTGCTTGCATGTCAGGTAAAAACCTGAATGCTTCATATGACATCTTAGGTCACTTTCCATGTGCTGGCTCTACATGTATGCTAGTACTAAGGTATAAAAGTACTAATATAGTGCAATTCAAGCCTCAACACTTGGCACAGCCTGGTGGATGACTGGGACAGTCAAGACTCGAACCCACAAGTATGTAGCTATATAACGGAAAGCATACAAAGTAAGAAATTACCCAGAGAATACAATTATGCCCTGCCAGAGGCCTTGCACCCCTTGACAAGCCACACTGAGCAACCATGAGTAGAGCCCCTCTAGGATACTCATAGTCCTCTTATGGAGTTGGATAATTGATCCCAAGTGTTAGCAGAGGTCATTACATCATGCCATGAGCAAAAAGAAGATACATATCAAAGTCAAGTAGTAAACCAACTAGGAGTGTACAGAATAATATCTGTGCAAGTAGAAATCTAACACTCCGAATGTGCAGCAACATAGTCTTCAATAAATCTACTACTAGTAACCTTAATCTCTTCATGCACCTCATACACAACTTGCTCCAAAGTAGCATCCCTATCTTCCAACTTAAAATCCTTCTGCTGCAAAAGAGATGCTACATAGTCATCACTTTTTCTCTTCTCATCCAAAGCATATTGCAACTTAGCAGTAAGATCCACTTTGACAGCTTGCAAATCTGCAACTTGCTGAAGCAATGCATCCTTTTCCTGAATTAATGCATCAAACTCAGCTGGAACAAAAGCATTTTTAAGCATATTATAAGGTCTAGAAACCAAAGTGTCAAATTTTCCCATCACTAGCTGCCAATTGTTTCTAACATCACCAATCAAAGCTTGCTGCATCTTAGAAAATTCAGACTTCAATACAACCGAGGCATCCACATCTACTTCCAAATTCTTCAAAATCTGCTCTTCAACATGTTTAAGAGGCTGAAACCTCTCCAACAACAATTTATGCTCAACCTGCAATTTAGCATGCATATCAACAAAACTTTGCAATTGATGCATACACTTATGTTGCAACTCTTGAGTCCATTTCTCAAATAAAGCAGTTGACATTTTTCTATTATCCACTAACTGTTGTAAAGCTGCAATTTTGCCAAGAGACTCTGTTTGCAAAGCATCATACTCATCTTGCTTAATCTTCAACTGTTTAACCAAGGCATCATACTGCTTCTGCTGAAAATCTAACTGGAACTTGACCTGTTTACATTCAGCTGCAGTTTGAGCACTATTTTTGTCAGCCTTCTCAAAAAATGACATCACCTTTTTCATAGCAGTCCAAGCATTTGACACACTACTGACAACAATTTCATCCACCCGAGAGCAATCTAGAACCAAGGGAACACTGGACTGAACAACATCTACCCGCTCTTTAACATCCAAAGATGCTGCAGATACCACAGGGTCTTTAGAAAAAGTCTGCTGCTGAACGTGAGGCTCCTGCATGCTTCTCAACCAAACCTTACCAATTCTAGGTTTCTTTTTAGCATGCCCATACCCAGTAGACTTAAGAAAATCTTCATTACCCTTATTTTCATGAATTGCTACATCATCCAAAGAGACAGAATCCTTTGGAACAAAATCCAAGGCAACTTTACGAGCATAGGCTTCATCATAACTGACCTGCATCAAGTCCCTATATATAGCCTTCTATTGCTCTTGGCCAGCAAAAACCTTATCTGTCAGCATCCTTTTGATGAGAACCAGACTCTACATGTTGATCATCAACATGCACTACATTATCTACTGAAGAGAATGGTTTCGAATCAGACACATTCTCCAAAACAATATCAGGAAATTTGGATTGTGCATACTCATAAAGAGCAGCCAAATAGCATCCCATATGCGACTTCTGAAAAACCTTCTTGGGCTTAGAGATATTAATCTCAGCCATAAGCCTGCTGTCAAACATCAAGCCTGCCCAATTTGGCATACCCACATTCTCAGCATAATAAATAACACCATAAGTCTCTCGCGCTATGTTGTCAGTTTTAATGAATAACATGAAATGCTCAATAAACCATCATAGCTGCAATTTTCGGACAGCATCAACTCTCTTCAAAATGTAAACATGCCGAGGACCAGCAGGCTCCCCAAAGGCCTGATACATCTGCTCATCACTACATTTCCACAAAGTTGGATTTTCATTCATGGGTAATGCAAATACCCGTGCAACCACTGCAGCAGTCAATTCCAAATGGCCTGCAATCATGCCCTAACTTTGCCTCATCATGTCTAATTGGGCAGATGCATTAGCATTGGCAACCCACCGAGACCATGGCAAACATGCAAACGCATATAATCCAATGCCCTGCAGCCAAACGCTATGAACTGCATCATCCACGTCAAGAACCAGGGAAGAATCAACAAACGGTGTACTCACAACACTTGGGCTTGATAGCTGAGAAACCGACATCGGTGTTGACGTGTCCTCCTTGTGTCAACCAGGCCGATCATCTTCCGACAGCTCATACTCCTCATCGTCCTCCTCCTCTTGGCGAGTATGTTTTGGAAGAACCAGCTTCCGGGCAAAACTTCGGCATGTATGTGTCATGTCGGAACGAATAGGGTGCACAGCACACGGTGATGGAGAAAGAGGAGAATCACGAAGAATGCCTGCTTCCTTCTCCATTTGAAAAGTGAAGTCCAAGTCTTTTGCAAGTGAACTGTGTTGTGTGCCAAATGTCATGTCAACATCATGCACAAGTGACCCTTCACACATGTAACCTTCACAATTTGATTCCCTTATATTAACAGGAAAAATTAAATTAACAGGTGGATAATAAGGTTGCAGTAGTCTTTTAAGCCAAAAACCATTGACCGTAGGCTTCAGGATAGTGCCTTGCAATTTTTTGAGCAGAAATGTACCTTGCCCAATATCTTTATGAATAATAAATGGTCCAGCATATCTAAGCTTCAATTTGCCAGGAAATTTTCCCAATCGAGAATTATAAACAACTACCCAATCCCCCTCTTCAAAAATTTTATTGCGGATGTGTCGATTTACCCAAGCCTGTCCCCTTTGCTGCGTGATTCCTAACACATAAGCAGCTAACACTCTGTCTTCCTCCAACTTCAGGAGTTGTTCCATCCGATGCTGCACTGACTGTTTTGGATCCAACTTATATTCAACAGCAACTCTTAAATTGGGAACCACAAATTCCATAGGGACAACAGCTTCCAATCCATACACTAACCTAAAAGGTGTTAATCCAGTTGTCACCTTGTATGCAGTCCGGAAAGCACACAAAGCAGAATCCAACTTGACATCGCAATCCTTCCTGTTATCTTCAAGGATCTTCTTCAAGATACAGAGTAGGATCTTGTTGGAACTCTCAGCTTGCCCATTAGCCTGAGGATGGTATGGAGTTGACTTCTTATGAAGGATCATATGCCTAACAGTCAGGTCCCGAATAACTTGATTCAAAAAATGTTTACCCCTGTCTCACTGACCAGCTCAATAGGACATCCAAACCTAGTCATAATGTTAGTATACAAAAAATTCGCCACGCTAACTACTTTATTATCCTTGAGGGCTTGTGCTTCCACCCACTTTGTGGCATAGTCTGTGCAAACCAAAATATAGTTGTTACATGTGCCTTTAACTGCTGGTTTGATAGGTCCAACAAAATCAATTCCCCATTTCTGAAATGGTTCAAGTGGTAATATAGGATGATCTGGCATTCTATCCCTGTCAAGAGGTTGATCTTCCTTCAAGCATTGCAAACACTCCTTAGCATATTGATGAACATCCTTCAACATAGTAGGCCACCATAAACCTGCTTGTAGTATTTTCCTGCCTGTAATTTCTCCAGAAAAGTGACCTCCTGACAGTCCGGAATGAGCTTCATGAAGAACTGTTGGTTGCTCAAATTTAGGAACACACCTTCTCAACACATTATCAACTCCTTTTTTGTACAAAAGATTCAGAATAACCTGAAAGGACCGACTCTCCAAAGCTAATCTCCTTCTCTGATCTGCTGTAAGGTGTGCAGGCATCACTCCTTCCTGTAAGAAATGTAGTAACTGATCATAATAAGAGTTAGGATCTATAGCCTGAACTTCAAAAAGTTCAGCATCAGGCCAGCTGATTAGGAACTCTTGCTTCCATATCATCATTGTCCAATCTGCTAAGATAATCAGCTACTACAACATGCTCTTTCCCAGGAGTATGAATAACCCTGAAATCAAATTCCTGCAATAGCAACATCCATCTAGCAAGTCTGCCTGTTAAACTGAGGTTTATTGATGATCAGGAACAACAGTGCCTAATGATCCACATGAAATATAGCCTGATTCCCAAGCAAATAATGTCTAAATTTCTGAACTGAGTACACCATACCAAGTGCTTCTCTTTCCGTCACTGGATAATTCTTTTCAGTAGTACTCAATCTTTGACTTGCATAGTAAATAGGTCTATACCATCTAGACACCTTATCTTGCATCAAAAGAGCTCCAACAGCAAGATCAGAAGCATCAACAAAAATATGGAAAGGTAAATCCCATGCAGGAGGCTGCAATATAGGAGCTACAACAAGCATTTTCTTGAGAATACCAAAGGCCTTATCATGATCTTCCCTCCAGACAAACTACATCCCCTTTTTGGTTAAATTAGTAAGAGGAGCACATATATGAGATAGATACCTCAAGTACCTACTATGCCACTTCACTTGCCCGACAAATCTCATAACTTCCTACACATTGGATGGAGCTTTAGCTTTCTGAACCACTGCAATCTTTCTTGGATCTATGCTCATGCCCTCCTCAGAGAGAATATGGCCTTATAGCACTCCTCTCTTTGCTGCAAATACTGATTTGAATGGATTTAAGGACATGCCAAATTTTCTGCATCTCTCAAAACATAACCTAAGATGTTGAAGATGATCTTTAGTGCTGCCAAAAACATAGAAATCATCAATAAACACCCTCATAAAAGTTGTCAAATATGGCCCAAAGGTCTTATGAGCAACTCCCTAAAACTCAGGAGGCCCATTCTTCAGTCCAAAATTCATGACCGTACTAACATATGCTCCCCATTCAGTAATGAAGGCTGTCTTATCCATATCTTCTGGATGCATCCTTATTTGATTGTAGCCTGAAAAACCATCCAGAAAACTATACATTTCATGACCAGCCACATCATCAAGAAGAGAATTAGTAAAAGGAATAGGAAAAGGATCAGTAATAGTAGCTGCATTCAATTTCCTATAATCCACACAAACCCGAATCTTGCCATTCTTTTTAGGTACCACCACTATAGGGGATAACCAAGTGACCTCATTAACTAGTTTGATGAATCCCACCCTCAGAAGCTTGTCGATTTCTTCCTTGACCTGCTTAGCATAATTGGGATTCATCCTATATCTTTTTTGAACAATTGGCTTGGCATCTTTTTTAAGATTGATTCTATGTTGACAAACAGCTGGATCAAAACCCTTCATATCTGTGTAATCCCACGCAAAGATATTCTGAAACTCTTTGCACAACTGAACAAGGTTTTGCTTGAACGCTTGTTCCACAAAAATACTGACCTTAATGAGTTTAACCTTCCCTTCAAGATCCAAATTGACTTCCTGCACCTCATCTTCTACCACCCTCGCAGATGTTCTCAAGGTATGCTCATATCTCAACTCAGCTTGAATAATTGCTTTTTTTCCCTCTTCATCAAGTACTTCAGGACTGTCTCTACATTTATCCACCTCCTTAGGCTGATTTCCAAGTTGCTCTGGCTGAAATTCTTCAGGATAACTACTGCCCTGATCCTGAATCCTATTATAAGTTTCATTTCCTGAGTTCTCCTGAACATCAGGCTGTTCCTGACTTTTAGGAAATGCTTCAGGTTGCTGTCCTGACTGGTTTTCTCCTGCATATTGAACCACTGAATTGTCCCAAACTTTATAGCTTGTAGATATTGAAGAATCTTGATACTTCTGAATAATATTATCCACATCAATTTCAAACACTAGAACTACAGAAGGATTTGCTTGAAGAAACATTTCCTCCTCATCATCTTCCACTTCATCAGCCAAATTAATAGTCTGAGCTACCACAGGTCGAGAAGAACTCTTCAAGGTTACCTTATTAATGGTTGATAATCTGATCTCTTTCAATCCCCATGGTATACAGACATAATCATTCCCCCAATCCTGCTTCAATTTAGCCAACTTAAACCACGGTCTTCCCAACAACATCTTGTAAGAATCTCCAATCTTTGACATTCTTAATACCACAAAGCTTACCCTGAACTTCAGACCAACAACTTGAATGTCTTGCTTCCTGAGAATTCCCAGAGGTTGTAACCTCCTCTGGTCTACCATCCTGACCTGAAATGGGGCTGGTAGCAACTCTTCTTGCTTAGTTGCTAAATATGTATGTTCAGAAAGAATATTAACTCCAGAACCCCCATCCAATAGGACATCATCAAACTTCTTCCCATGATATTCAGCTTGAATAGTAGGCACTTGATAATCTACCACCTCCTTTTGAGTTGGTATAACTGCTTGATAGTCAGGAAGTACTTGATCCTGAACTGATGTACTTTCAATAACCTCCTACTACTTTTCGCTGATCTTCAGGAGTAACTTCTCCTTGAACCTTGGGATCAAATCCAAGATCTGATCCAATGTTAATTGCAAGGAACACTTTGCTAGAGCCTAAAATAGTTCTGCTAAACCTCCCTCCTAAAATTTTCCTAATTCTTTATCTTCAGGAGACTAATCCTGATCATCAGGAAACAGTGTTCCTGACTCTGCCTGATCCTCAAGCTCTTCAAATCTGTCTTTCTCTGCAATTTTTTGCAGTCTTTTGACCTGCTTTGTCACCTTTCTCTTGGCTTCCTCTTGTTCCTGCCAATCAAGCTTCTGGCCTGCTTGGCTTCTAGTAACCGCTAATACCATAGCTTCATCAGGACAATCCTCAACTTTAATACAATTAAAACAATCACAATGAATATGCATACTTGCAGCATTTAAGTTACCTGACCCCCTCTCTTGACCTTCTTGAACCTCTTCTTGCTATATTTCCCTTCCACTAACAGCTCAACTGGGGCAGGTGGATGCTGTAGGATGAGATGCTCCTGCAGGTCTCCCGTCATTGCGGTTACTTGCTACTGGCATTCCTCTCTCAGTCCTATGCCTTGCCCAAAGTTCACAGTTTGGTCCCACAAAGTGTCCTTGACCTCCACAATAATGGCTTGCTCTCGTTTGAGTAGTTTGCTGCTGTGTTCTTAAATTTCCCCAAGGCTATCTTGCCTGTATTCTTCCAGATCCCCTAAAAGGTCTTTGAGGTATTGTGTCAATCATAACTTGATTTACTGCAACTGGATGCAAAGCCCTTAGCCTAGGCTTCCCCATTGGCATCTGCTGTGGCATCCTAACATTAGGATTGTATCAGCATGTCCTTGTTTCATGGCCATTTCTCTGGCATATCTCACAATATTTTTCTTTCCTCTTAGTGTCTGAAAGACCTAAATCCTTCAGCTTCTGCTTGATCTTTCTATCTAGTTTAATCTCCTCTGCTTTTCTTTCATTCCTGTCTTTGGTTTTCTTCCTTCTTGACTTTTCCTTCCTCTTCCTGTGTTTCTTCCTACGAGAAGTTTCACTATCAGAATCACTGACATCATTTTCTGAATCTGAACTATTTTCACTATCATCATCACTAGTATCACTTTTAGATTCTGAATCTGAATCTGTGTCAGACTTTGATCCTGAAGAATCATCCTCTTTATGTCTTTTTGAACGAGAAGTACCCAGCCTTCTCTCCACTCTTATAGCAGCCCTAATCATGGTTTCTAGTGTACCATTCTGTCCCAATTCTACATTAGCAATTGGATTCTTGATCTTACTTTGCAAACCCTTAATAAAATAAGTATTTTGCATTTCCACTGATGGTGCATCAACATTATTCAACCTATTCAAGAGGTTCCTGAACTTTTGAGCATAATCTTCCACCAACATCCTCTTTTGCTTAATTCTCTTTATCTTCCTCAAAATATCTCCTGGTGTTTTGTCTTTCCTGAACCTGCCCAAAAATGCATTCTTCAATTCATCATAGGTGTTAAATGCTGCCATGCCATAACTGGAAAACCAGTCCATGGCTTTTCCCTGCAAAGTGGCTGCGAATTGCTGCTTTTTAACTTGATCTCCATACAATTGATTAAATCCACTTGCT
Source organism: Lygodium microphyllum (assembly GCF_053477565.2). NCBI lineage: Eukaryota > Viridiplantae > Streptophyta > Polypodiopsida > Schizaeales > Lygodiaceae > Lygodium > Lygodium microphyllum. Next base: position 61,372,430 of record NC_141156.1, on the reverse strand, counting down.
GTCCACCTTGTTTCAAACTGAGCTACATGACAATCTGGATCTTCCTTCTTCTTGCCTGAAAATTTAAATGCCCTCACCTTGGGTTTGAACAATTGATTTTGAATCATATTGTGTTTCTTCTTAGGTTTCCTTTGAGGTGGTAAACGATTAAAACTCAAAGATTTATTAACTAAAACCCCTGCATTCCTTAACAGGAATGTTCTCCCTAGAACTGCATGCTGCAGTCTTTCAAGTGCCTGTTTTGGGGGAGTACCCTGATAGTCAGGAAGTAATACTGGTTCTTCATTATCTGATACATCTGGTATGCTGGAAGGGGTTGGAGGTGTAGGGATGGACTCTGTGGAGGTGGCAGGAGAATGATATACTGTGGAAATGCCCTCAGCAGAACCCACCCCCAAAAGATTTATGTCCAACATCTGTGAACTCCTCTTCATCCAGCTTGCCTAATTGCACCACTTCATCTATGTCATCAGATCTCATAGATTGCTATTGCTATCTTGACAATACCTCCCTCAATGCTCGAGATCTGCTCCTTGTGAAAATAAGATTGGAGGAATGAGGATAATTCTCTGACATAAAGACTCCCCATGCAAGGCACCTTGTACATCTTCAATGCCATTAGCATCCTAAATTCCTGCAGCCAAATTGTGTAAGTATTCCTTCCAAGCCGTATACCTAAATCATGAATCACCAAAGTGTTATGGCCTCTCAGGATCATAACAGAAAATGCAGGAAATTTGCACTGCAAGGAACTTCCTGACACAGTTTACAGCCATTTCGTACATTTAATCTTCAGGAACAATATGCAAACATGAACTACATATAATATTCATCAATGCTGAACCATTGTCCTGAAAACGAGCACACAATTTATCATCATCATATTCACTCCTGGTCAAATAACTTGCAGTAGACAGCGCAAATAGTCAGGACACAGATACACATTATTAGAACCAAAAATAAGCGACCAGAATCTGGCGCTGTCCTGAAGAAGACATCAGTTCTCATCACACAGGAATACAAAAGACACAAACTCTTGATTGTCAGGAAGGCACCTACATGTCAGGTAAAAACCTGAATGCTTCATATGACATCTTAGGTCACTTTCCATATGTTGGTTCTACATGTATGCTAGTACTAAGGTATAAAAGTACTAATATAGTGCAATTCGAGCCTCAACAGAGGTGAGCTCTGAAGTGGAAGCACAAGCAAGAGCAAGAGCTATGGTGGAAGAAGTAGGTGGGAGGGAGGGAGGGAGGGAGAGAGAGAGAGAGAGAGAGAGAGAGAGAGAGAGAGAGAGAGAGAAAGAAAGTTATATTAACGTCTTCTAAAGACCAAAACTGGCCTATGAGACAAACTGTGATACAATTGATGAGGTCCAACTATCCAAAATAAAAGTGCTGAATGAAAAGCTAAAAACTGGAAACTGAAAATATGGTGCTGTGAGTGTGATAAGTGTCATGTATGTGTATGTGCGTATGTAGCTCTGGTACTCCAGATAATGGCTACAAAAGGGGAACAAATGTCGGCTGTGATAGGGGAACAACTGTCGGCTGTGATAAAGTGGTGCGATGTGTATATGTAACATATGCAGGGAGATATACTATCCTGGGATGTAGTAGCAGTCATTGAAGTCGCTAATAGCAGGTGATCCCTCCTGGATCCAGGATGTGGTACATTGGCAGTGGAGAAAGAGCAAACTGGAGATCTGAGATCCAATGTGTCGAGTGTCGTAGGATCTCAGTCTGCTGTCGATGTAGATCAAGAATCCTCTGGATCTCTTGTCGGTGTGGCTGTGGGGTCCGAAACCCACGGATCCTCGTGCGGCGTCGGGTACGCTGGTCCTCAGCCTGCTGTAGTGTGAGCCCGGAGGTCTACTGGAGGCTGGTACAGTAGCTCTCACTCTGTCTGTCTGAAAGAACTGTGTAATAGTCGTCTGGGTGGGCCCCTCTCTGACTGGGACTCGTTGTGTGCTCTACTCTCTGATGTGCCATGCCTCTCCTAGAAAACGGCCAAATGATCTTTGATCCATATCAGTCATACATCCCTGAAGTGAGCTGCTCAATGTGTATCTAGATCTCAACTCTAAGTATGCCAGGCATCTGAGAACAAAATGCTCCTCACTCTCCACCTCTGATCTACAAAGGGAGCATATCCTCTCCTCCCGTGGGATGCCACTGGCTCTGCCACTCTCAATCATAATCTGATGAGAGAGAGAGAGAGAGAGAGAGAGAGAGAGAGAGAGAGAGAGAGAGAGAGAGAGAGAGAGAGAGAGAGAGAGAGAGAGAGAGAGAGAGAGAGAGCCCAAACATGAGAACTCTAACCATCACAATGTGTGAGTAGGGAAAAAAGAAAAAAAGAAAGAGAAAAAAATACAAGTGTGCATAGGTACAATAGGATGAGGAAAGATGTCATCTCATCCTACACCCATCATCTTCCTAAGGAAGGCAAAACACTCCATTAAGAGACTTTTCATGAGCAAGTCTGTAGGATTCTAGTCAATTGAGTTCTTGATAAGATCAACAGTCCTATTCTCAATGACCTCACGAATGAAGTGACACCTCACCTCAATGTGTTTTTCTTCGCAGGGAAGACAGGATTCTTGACTAACTGGACAGCACTCAAAGAATCCGAATACAGTGTAGGGATAGCAACTATCAAACCAAGGTCAGCAACTAAATGGCCCAACCAAATGGCCTCATTGCAAGCCTCAGTGGATGCAACATACTTGGCCGCTGTAGTGAAGAGGGTCATGCATTTCTGCACCTTGGACATCCATGAAATAGCACCTCCAACAAAAGTGAGCACATAGCCAATTGTGGACTTCCTACTGTTTGCATGTCTTGCATAGTTAGAGTTAGTGTACCCCACAACTCTTGTATCCTGGTTGCCATAAAAAATGCACATGTCAGTAGTGCCCTTCATGTACCTCACGATACCTTTCACATTATCCCAATGCTCCTTACAAGGTGTAGCCATATAAAGTGCCACAACACCAACTGCAAAAGCAATATCTAGATGGGTGGCTATCATGGCATACATAAGACTACCCGCTACGGATGCATAGGGAATCTTGGTCATCTCGACCTTCTGCTCATCTGTTTGTGGACAATCAGCAATGAACAAGCAATATGCATCACATCTTGCATACGAAAGCGCTCAAGGACTTTATGGATACACTCCTTCTGGGATAGATAGAGTAGTCCTTGAGACATGTCACATGTAATGTACATACCAAGTATATGAGAGGAATGTCCCAAATTTTTCATCTCAAAGCTCTTTTTGAGTTGACCCTTAATAGCATCTAGCTCATCATGAGCTTTTCCTCCCAAAAGCATGTCATCCACATAGAGTACCAAAATCAATAATGAACCATCACGGGCTTTCTTTCTGTACAAGCACGGATCCATAGCACTATGACTATAGCCATGTGACTGCATAAATGCATCAAACTTGTGGTACCATTCCCTAGGTGCATGCTTTAGACTATAAAGACTCTTCCTCAGTTTGCACACTAGGTGTTCCTTACCAGGCCGTGCAAAACCCTTAGGATGCTCCATGTATATCTCATCATGCAAGTCCCCATGTAAGAAATCCATCTTGACATCCAATCGGTAAAGATCCAAGTCAAGATGGGCAATCGAAGCCAGAACTAAGTGCAGGGTAGTCATCTTGACCACAAGAGAAAAGACTCTATCAAAGTCAACACCATGTTTCTACTTAAAACCCTTAACAACTAGTTTGGCCTTGTATGCTAGCTTAGGGGTAGCCAGGGGTACTTTTCAACTTGTACACCCACTTGCAAGGCAAAGTGTTCTTGCCACTAGGTAAGCAAACCAAGTCTACATATGATTCTTATGTGATGAGTCAATCTCAGAATGCATAGCCCTATCCTAGGAGTGACAATCACCCCTACGCATAGCCTCATCATATGTGAGAAACTCTCATGTATTTGTAACTAAGACATAATCCATGGAGGGCCTATAACGGTTAAGAGGCCGTCTATCTCTAGTAGAATGCCTCAAGGCATGTTGTGCTGCCTATCCAACATCATGTCTAACATTCTGGCCATGAGCATTGGCTATTGCTGCACGTTGTCTAGTTGGTTGTGCGGGAGCAAGGCACTCCTCCTGAAAGATAACCCTACATATCTCAACCACTTTCTCAAGCTACCTATGCATCTTGTCTTTATGGAAGACTACATCATGGCTACGAATGACTTTTTGTGCCTATGGATCCCAAAGACGGTAACCCATCTTACCTGCATCTCCATAGCCAAGGAAAATGTATTTCATACTTTTTGGATCCACCTTATTATGTTGGTCCTTGGGCACTTTGCCTAGTGTCTTTGCGTGACTTGCTAATTAGATGGACGGTAGTAGAGAGATTGCCTTAGCCCAAAAATGTTGTGGTAAGCTTGCCTAGCTAAGCATACTACAAACCCTCTCCTTGATAGTCCTATTCATATGCTCAGCCATACCATTCTGGGGAGGGATGTAAGGGGTGGTTAATTGATGTTTAATACATCGCTCGTCACAAAACTGCTCAAAGGCACGTGAGATGTACTCACCCCCAATTATTTGTCCTTAGGCATTTCAGCCTATGCCTAGATTGATTCTCTACAAGAGCGAGTCAACACTAAAAGATGGCCAATACATTAGATTTCTGCTTTATGGGATAAGCCCAAACCTTACGTGAATAATCGTTAATAAATGTGACAAAGTACTTTGTACCCCCTAATGACTGACAAGGCATGGGTCTTAATGTACAAGAGCCAAAGGCTCACCTATGCATGGAATACCAAAATTTTTATGTGAATTCCTAGTTTTCCTACCATATAAGATGTGATCCCATGACTCAAAATGTGAGTAGTCAAAAGGTAGAAGATATTGCAAAGCACTGAGTATTTTCATTCCCTTAAGTGACATACGCCCAAGACGAGCATGCCAAAGAGATACATGTGGGATAGAACCCACTAACAAAACATGGTCAATAGTGCCAGATAAAACCAAGGGGTAGAGGCTGCTAAACTTGGCACCTCTTGCAAGAAAAAGCATGCACATGAGTTATCTTCCATGTAGAATCACTAAATCATATATGATAACCTGCATCATCAAGTTTCTCAGTAGTCATAAGGCTTTTAGTCAGTGTGGGTACATAATGTACATTATCCATAACAGAAGTGCTACCAGAGGGAAACTATAGAGTGATATCACCAATGCCAATAATAGCAAGCGACCGATGATTACCTAAGCACATAGAACCGGATACACTATGATAGGTATGAAACCACTCATCACGGTAGGGGTCACATGAAAGGATGCACCCGAATCCAAGAGCCAACATTGTGCATGCATAGATTGAGCCTCGGTCATCAACGGTCAGCTAATAGGGATCACATGAAGAAGCTACTAATATGTAGTCACCATCGTACTCCTCAGGCTGCATGACATTTATCTCCTCAATCTTTACACTGGACTTTGCAAGTATAATACTGCAATCATTGGATTTCTCCTACACTTTCTCTTCCCCCTTTTCTTTGCGCTTGTCATTGACCATCTTATGGCACTATGGCCGTATGTGTTATGCTTTCCCACAATAATGGCATATAAGATTAGACTTACATCCACATGACTTGCTACATCTACGTGACTTAAACTGAGACTTTTGAGAGTCCTTCCCATGACAATCATTATCTTTCTTGCCACCTCTAATAGATAAAGCATGTGAACTGCGGGAAGCATCATTGTTTTTCATGTTAATTTCTTTAGTCAAAAGAGCACTCTCTACATCTTTCAATTTCCATCAAGATTGTTGGTATAGATCGTAGTGCAAAATACATCCCAAGACTCAGGTAAAGTACCAAGCAGAAACAAAGGATGCAGATTATCCTGAAACTCAATGCCCTGTTGAAGTAGATTCTTCATGATAGAATGAAACTGGCTAAAGTGAGCAGACAATGGGGTGTCAAGATTGTGGGAGAGAAGGAAGGAGTCTCACTTGTAGCTTTCTCACTTACACAATGGGGGAATACACACAAAGGTGGAGGCTGAAAACAATTTTCCTCTTCTTAGTTGTGTAAGCCAAAACAACTCTAGTACAGAGAAATAGAAAAACCCTATATATGGGTCTCAAACCAAACTCAACTAACTAAGGTGGCATACTAACCGAGCCACGAACTAGAGTAGATAAGGATAGCTGTCATCTAGCTATTATTCATGGGCGGTGTACCAATCGCATCTGCAGCTAACAAGTCGGTGACATAAATGCACAACGGTCACCCTGGCATATCACGAGTGGAGCTCGATATCTCAACACTCCCCCTCGAGCTCAATCCCAATTCCTGCACACCAAGCAGGTCTCTGAACTTGCATAGCTTCTCTGCGCCCAGTCCATACTGCAATGTGGACTTCACATACCTGAGTATGAGTCTAGCCGCATCCAAATGCGGTTTCCTTGGAGCCTGCATAAATTGACTTACCAATCCAACAGCATAGCTCAAATCTGGCCTGGTAATAGTCATATAAATCAAACTTCCTACTATGCGTCTGTACATAGTAGGGTCTTCCAGAAGCTCACCTGCATCTACACTCAACTTTACATTCTGCTTCAAAGGAACTGAAATAGGCTTACAGCCTATCATCCCATATTTGGACAGCATGTCCAATCCATATTGCCTCTGCAAGAGCCGTATCCTGTTTGGTGATCTGATCACCTTGATGCCCAAGAAAAAATGCAGCTCTCCCAAATCCTTCATCTCAAACTTCTGCTTCAATAGCATTTTCACATGAAGGATATCTTCATCACTATCACCTGTCATAATCAAATCATCAACATAAATGACAAGTAGCATAATAGCTTTCTCTGTTTTTCTCACATAAAGTGAGAAATCTACCTTGGAAATCTGAAAGCCAATAGTGACAAGATACTATCCTATCTTGTCAGACCATGCTCTAGGTGCTTGCTTTAAGCCATACAAAGCTTTCTTCAACCTGCAAACAAACTCAGGATGAATAGCATGCACATAACCTGGGGGCTGCTCCATATAGACCTCTTCTTGCAAATCACCATGCAAGAAGGCATTCTTTACATCCATATGATGTAAAGACCATCCCTTTGATGTAGCCATAGCAATGACTGCTCTTACGGTTGCCATCCTTGCAACTGGACTGAATGTTTCTTCATAATCAATGCCATATATTTGTGCATACCCCTTGACTACTAATCTTGCCTTGTATCTGTTCACAGAACCATCTGCATTGTGCTTCACCTTATAAACCCACTTACAACCAATTGCATTCTTATCTTTAGGCAAAGGTACCAGTTCCCATGTAGCATTTGATTCCAAGGCATCCATTTCTTCATCCATGGCTTTCTCCCATTTTTCTTTTCCCATGGCTTGCTCAAAAGAAGTGGGTTGTGATTCTTGTATCATTTGACCATATAGGCATAGTGAATGGCTGTAAATCCATCATATCTCAGCTTATCCATAGGATACCTAGCTCTGATAGACCTACGCAGAGTAGGTTCACTCCCAGGTGCTCTCAAAACATCCCTGGTCTTCCTTACTCCAAGTGTAACAATAGAAGGAATACCCAACTCATCATCAATGCTCTGTTCTGAGCCACTGGATTCACCATCCACATAAGAGTGACCTGCATTCATATCAAACATGGGCTGATCTACCTTCTCTTTTCCTTTTCGTGAAACCTGCAAATCACTATCTGCATTGCTTTGAGGAGATCTCTACTGATCTCAATCTGCCTGTCCATGGCAAAGAATATGAACCACTGCTAGAGGACACTCTGGGTCCACTAATATCTTGTGACTGCTACTGTGAATTCTGTGCAGCATTACCATTTTGTGCATCTACATTATCAATCACATTTACTAGTTTATACCAGCTACTCATCTCATAAAAAACAACATCTCTTCTCACTGTAAACTTACGAGTAGAAGGGTTATAGCATCTATACCCTTTTTGCTGCTTTCCAAATTGACAGGCTTCACATACCTTATGCATTTCACTGTAAACTTCTACTCGTAAGTGAGAAGTTTTTGCAGAGAGTTTTCCAAATTGACAGGCTTCACATACCTTATGCATTTCTGCAACCTTGAATTCAGGCAATCCTGCAACAATATTTTGGGCTTGCATTGATTTAAGTCGTTGTACATTAACATGACCAATGTGTTTATGCCAGATATCAATATCTGCAACTACACCGGTCCCATGTGCAAACATTGCTACACTCAATTCAGGCATGTCTGCATCCAACATAAATATTATGCCCTTCTTCTTTTCTTTTGCTATCAAGCGATCTTTATTTTTCATATCCTCAACAAAGCATCCATGAGGATTAAATCTGACCTGCAAGCCCTGCTCAACCATTTGACCAACATAAACCAAGCTCTTGGTGATATTCGGGACATGAAATACATCCGACAGGTATTTCTTTTTCCCATCCTGCATAGACAAAGGAATTTTTCCAACGTGCACAATAGGATGTGCAGTATCATCACCAGTCTCCACAAATCTTGGTTTTTCCATTTTCCTTGCATCCTGCATCCATTCTGCATGACTTGTCATGTGGTTTGATGCACATGAGTCAACATACCATAGATCGTTGCTTTCTTCTACACTTGTCACAGAATTAGTCATGTGCTGCACTATAAAAAAATGCTCATTTCTGTCATCACCCTGTCTACTAGAAGATGCATAATTCCCTTGTTGCAATTTTCCATTCATGATGTCATTTTGCTTTTTATAACAGTCTTTAGCCATATGACCCATTTTACCATAGTAGTAGCATTCAACATTGCTGTTTGCATTTTTCCCTCTTTGCCATCCACCACGACCTCTTTGGCTCCCTCTGCCTCTAGAGTTACCACATCCTCCTCCATAGGACTGGTTTTCTTGAGTTTGCTGCATATTCTAATTTCTACTACGGCCTCCAGATCGGCCCCCTCTACCTCTGCCTCTACCTCTTCCAGCATTTGAGTAGAAGATAGCTTCTTTTGAAGTTCCTCCTGAAGAAGATGCACCACCATTTCTCTGCTCCTCAGAAATTAGAAGAGCAATCAACTCCTCAAAATCAGGAAATCTTTCACGGACGGAAATGGATGTTTGGAACTGTGCATAATCCTTTCCTAGACCATTCAAGGTCATAGAAACTAAATCATCATCTTCCACTGGCGACCCAATGGAAGCAAGTGCATCTGCAATATTCTTCACCTTCATGTGGTGGTCATTGATGCTCATCCTTTCTCTTTGCACATTGTGCAACTCTTGCTTGAGCTGCATTTTCCTGGCTTGCGTATTTGTGCTGTACATTTTTGACAAAGTATCCCATGCCTCCTTTGGCATACTTGCATCCTAAATATGCACAATCATAGAGTCTGAAATACTGATAGACATCCAGTACATAACTTTTCTAGCTCTCTCATGCCATCCTTTAAATGCTTGTATTTGCTGTTGATTGGGAACATCAGGAAGAACTGGTTCTTCTTCATTTCCTGCAACAAATTTCCAATATCCTTTTCCCATAAGGAAATTCGTCATTCTAAACTTCCATGCTTGGAAGTTGTTCTTGTCAAGCTTTTCAGTGACAATCTCTGAAAGAGAATCAAACGCCATTACAGAACACTGCAAAAAATTCTGTCACTGCAAAAAACACAGCTTCAGTCTCATAAGGGGAAATCTGCAAAACTAACAAAAGCGGTATTTGACCACACAGTCACTTCCTAGTGACGATTTTGCATCAACAGGCAACAATGATGATTCTGTAACTCCTAATGTCTCTGCGCACAGGCACACGATGCAATTTCTGTGGTAACTTTTCACCGACCTGTAGAACAGTGGTCGTACAACAAAAAACAGGGCCTTTTTCTGAGTGCGTGCGAAAAACTTCCGCCTCTAAAACAGGCCTCGAAATGGCCTCGAATAAAAAAAATAGGGCAATCAAGGGCTAAAGCCCAGTCCCACAGCATATATTGCCCTCTTGCTACACCACGAAGAGCGTCTCAATCTGAGACAATGCACTCTTGCACTTTCCGGCTGTGCTACCTGCAGAGATTTGCTCCCAAACTCGAAAAATGAAAGCAACACTGGTCCTCTTACCAGAACACCACGAACTTGGTTTGCTTTCTTGAGCTCCTTACCACGAACATGCTCTGATACCATGCCAAGATTGTGGGAGAGAAGGAAGGAGTCTCACTTGTAGCTTTCTCACTTACACAATGGGGGAATACACACAAAGGTGGAGGCTGAAAACAGTTTTCCTCTTCTTAGTTGTGTAAGCCAAAAGAACTCTAGTACAAAGAAATAGAAAAACCTTATATATGGGCATACTAACTAAGGTGGCATACTAACCGAGCCATGGACTAGAGTAGATAAGGATAGCTGTCATCTAGCTATTATTCATGGGCGGTGTACCAATCGCATTTGCAGCTAACAAGTCGGTGACATAAATGCACAACGGTCACCCTGGCATATCACGAGTGGAGCTCGATATCTCAACATGGGGTCCCCTCCTTCATACTGAGATCCATCAACCATTTAAGCCAAAATATGGTTTGCATAAAGTTCCCGAATCTTTTCCCATGGATTCTATGCACTCTGATCTTCATCTTCAACAACATTATTGTGGACCTCTTTAGAGAGTGATAAAATGATAGTGGACTTGCATATTGTATCCAAATCAGCCTAATCATCATCATCCATGCCATTTCTTCGAAATAGCATTGGAGTTTCACTGAATGCGTAGCATCTACTTCGGTTTAATACCTTGGTTTCTTAGTGGCTTAATCTGCAATTTTTGCACCAAAACCTGCCACATTTGAGACTTCTAGTAGCCATAGTTGGTGCTATCCAACTTGGCAATCTTAGACAAATCCATATCTTTGAGATGTCCAACCATAATGAGTCAAATAAAGGCAAACTATGTAGAAAACAGGCTGTTGTAATTAGTAGTAAATAGACCAAAACCATTGCCAAAACAAGTTGAAAATAAGAGAAATGACTAAAATGACCGGCTCTCCACCAAATATAACCAAAAGGGTGTCAAATAGTACTGATTTCCCTCAGTAAATGCTCACAATCTGCAAGTTACAACTTGTTATAATAAATCATAACAGTAGGTAAAAGAAGCCAAAAAGTGGAGCTATCAATGATACATGACCAACTACAACTACCATGAAGCAAATACATCTAATAGTGAGTGAAAAAGAGCAATAAGCACCAAGAACTATCAACCAAGTAGAGTATCAGACAAGTTACATCTCATAGACATAAAAGTCATGCATGTAACAATTCTCGGGTTAACAAAAGAGAACAAGCACAAGCACAACCAATAGAGTAGTTTAAGTAAATCTCAATACATAGCCATTCAAGATGCATACATAGCTAACAACACCGTAATAGAGATAGGTGCTTGCCCAAGAGTAGTGTCATATCAGCCCACTAAGCATGAACTACATACATGAAGCATAGAGAGAGCAGATACCTGTTAATGTGCCATGATGTCAAGCTCAACTGCAAAGTCAAAGCTCTATTTACATCCAAATAGGCTAGATGGATCCAAATAGGCTAGATGTTTTTAGTTGTAGATGGAGGAAGCACTACTCAAATACAACAAGTACATATCATCAAATATCAAACATCCAAGTAGGATACATCTAGAGTATAAATCCCAAAGTAGTGTAAGCACGTAAAGCATAAAGCACTGAAGCTTCCAAAGTTGAGTAGTTGTAAATCAAATAGAATGTCCAAGATCTCTAAAATGTTCAAATGCAATCACAAATGAAGCCCTAAATGTTGATCAGACATTGACATTCCAAGTAGCATCCATTTTTGCATAGGCATCAAAGCATGAAGCCTAGATGTCAAGCATAGACAATAGGCATAAATTATCACAAAGAATGCCAATTGTAGTCCAATGCCAGCTAGTATAGACCAAAACAAAGCTTAATCATAGCTCAAAAGCATTCTAGAACCAAAACGAAGCATTTTCCAACCTACATGGTCAAATGATTCACCCAAGAAGCACATGTAGTAAGCAATAGGTAGAGCATACACTGATCAAATGGGCTTCAGCCCTAGTTATGACAATAGTAAATTCACTGTCAAAATTGAGTAAATCATTCCTCAAATCAAGCTCAAAGGCACCTCAAATCATGGGCATATGATATACTAGTGTACTAGCATCAATGGTACACATCAATAGTGCATATAGAACACCCGAATCATAGCCAAGAGCAAAAGGCATATTAAATCCATGTTAAAAGAGGTTTAGCCTTGCTATATACAACAGTGAGTACATGGTCAAATCAAGCTATTTCAGTCATCATATAAAGTATTTCATTAGGGACATTCTCTAGGAGGCCGTTTAACTTGTTAGAAGAACTTGTCATGAAAGAAACAAGAGGTGATGGTTTCTTTTCTTCTTCCAAAATAGGAGGTTCAAGTCTATTGATAAGATCAAGAGATTTGGAATCCTTTTGGTGGTTTATATCTTTGGATAGCTTTTGCTTTCTCCTTTATCTTGTAATGAGACTCTTTTTCATTGACTAATTTCAAAAAAGACACTTGAGATAGGGATGTACCTTCTTTTGCATTTGCTTTAGAGGTATCAACTTTCTTTTCCTTTTTTGGTGTGACCAAAGTTTCTTTTGGAATAGCTATCATCATACCAAGAGAGGGTGGATTTTTCTCAATCCATTGTTCAGTGAATTCTATAGCAACTGTATGTTGAGACCAAGGATTGTTGGTAGGCATTATAGGTTCTTCTTCTTCCCATGCCTTGATCCAAGCATGATCTTGATCTTCATCTAGTTGTGCTAGGATGTTGATAGGAATGATGGGTTCATCTTCCCATGCTCCAATGCAAGCATGACCGTGTTCTAAATAGCTAACTGTAGCGGAAACTGAGTTTCTCATCAGGGTTTGTGAGTCCAATCATTACAACTAGAAAACTCAAGAGGGGTAGATTGTTGGTTGCATATGCATATATGAGATCTTAATGTTTGATAAAGTGATGCTAGGGAATCAAGATGTTTACATGAGGAGAGGAAGGAGAATTGAGAACTTCTCCTAATATGTTGTAGATAGTGTCTTCTCATTCCCTTTCTTGCTACCCAATGCTTCAAATCAATATGGTATACCTCAATTGGTGATGAGGTGCATCCTTATAGCATAGATCATGATTCTTCTTCTTGATCTGCTTTGTACCATGATTCTTGCTCATTGTTTGGGGACAATGTCCAAGAAGTTGGAGGAGGAGCTCTAGGAAGCTCAACTAACACATGGCATAGTTCTTATTTGAGGACAATGTCCAAGATGTTGGAGGAGTTCCTAGAAGCTTAGCAGAAATCTCTGCATTATACTTCTGGAGAGAAGAAGAACATTCATATTAGTTGGGAAATCATTAAGAGAAAATATGTCTTCTTCAAAATTTGATTTAATTTCATTGCTCTCAATTATCTCCTGTTGTTTACCTTTGCTATGCATCATGCGAAGAATATCATGGTTTTCCAAATCTCTTTTCTTCAAGGAATTTAATGAATCACAACTCCATGGTGTGGAATGGGAAGGGTTTGGCAGGATGGCTTTGTCTCTACTTGTCTAGCAATGTCAGTAGGATTAGATATGTGCTCTAGTCCACTATGTGGAGGAGCCAAATGACAAAGAGCCTTATGTGCACCCTTACATCTCGTATGATGAAGAGGGAAATGCAGTCCTTATGGAAAAATGACAAGTACCTATGATGGTGTTAGGTAGAGGAAGAGGTAGAGGCTTAGGAGGGCAGACCCAAGAGCCAAAAATCATGTGTTGGACTTACGGTCACCCATGACATATCTCTTTGCACTGCCTTGAAAGGGAGCAAGCAAATCAAGACAAGGCTGATCAAACAAGGGATTGTAGACATGGGAGCAGAAGTCAGTGTGTTGAGCCATGCAGTGCTCCAGACTTGGGGTAACCCACCGGTAGAGACGGCCAGGTTTAACGTCACCCTAGCTAATGAGATGAAAGTAAAGCCATTCGGCATATTGAAGAATTGGCTAGTAAAGATTGTAGGAGTCCAATTCTCGATTGACTTAATGGTCATGAAGTGAGTGGACTATGACATCTTGCTAGGTTACCGACCCTAGATGCGCAATGTGAGAGTCATAGAAGACCCTGGATAGTCCACTCCCTTCATAGTCATGAAGGGAGTGGACTATGACATCTTGCTAGGCGCAATGCGAGAGTCATATAAGACTAGGGAAACAATCTGATTTTCCTAGGCAATCAAACAAAAGCCGTGAGAGTAGAGATGGATACTTGGATGACCACACTGGTCGACCCAGATGCCATCTCCACTATGCTGAAGGGTGATGGCTAGAATAGGAAATCTTATGGGCCATTGACTAAGTATATCCCTTGTCCTAAGGACGAGCAAGACTAGATACATGTCTTGGCTACAATCGACTTGCAGTTCTCAAACAATGAGGAATACAAGCAAGCTGCTAAGGAGGTAATTGGCAAGACCTGAGAAGGGCCCTCATTGCCAATCTGCATGATGGCTAGGAGCAAACAAAGAAGACCCAATTTGATCATATTTCAAGTTCCAAACAACAAGCAAGAACTCCATGAGATCTTGGAGCACTTGACCGGTAATTTAGATGGTAACCCATAAGCAAACCTTGACCCACTCAAATATCTATTAAACAAACCTAAGTGATGATGGACCAAAGTGCGTGACTTAAAATTAATGTACAATTGGGCCTTAGTCACTAACAAACAAGAAGGGCAATACATATCAAGACTTAGGAGATGACGAGCAGGCGAACAATGAATATGAGGACTACTATTCCTTCATTGACAAGAGCAAAGGGTAAATTGACACGATAGAATATGACGCTAAGGGACTGGTGATAGAGCAAATACGAGCAGACTTAAAACCACACACGAGAAATGCCCTTAGAATTGAAAGAGGGGTCATGCATATGGATTGCAATCGCACCTGGTTGGAGCACATAGGTGCAATAGACTTTGAGCGAGCAAGTTCACCCAACCAAGTGCCATGCCATTACTTAGGACGGATTCACCATCAGAGCTATGAACACCAGGAGAGACTCCCTCTTCTAGCAAAGATGGAGAGTTCAATTCTGAATCAAAAGTAAGCTCAGATAGTGATCATAAATTACCTTGACCTTTTAAGACTAGATGCACCAAAGGGGGACTTACCCGTCCACCTCACGTATTGAAAGTTAAAGGAGAAAAGAAGGAAATAGCCTAAGGATGTGCAAGTAGAGGAGCAAAGAACACCGCAAGACCTACCAACGAGATTCACTAAGTTCAAGAAAGGTGATAGGGTAGTGATCTTGCAGGGAGCCAAATGCTAGGGGCAAGTAAGCGAGCCAATGGAAAGACCCCACTAAGGTCAAGGAGGTCAATTTAGTCAAGGAGGAGGAGACACCCAAACCTATCTTTATAGATGATGACCTAATCGAGAAAGATGAAGCAAGTCGCAGTGCCCTCTTGTGAGAGTATATAAACGTCTTTGCTTGGTCCCTGGAGGAACTGAAAGGGGTAGATCAGAGTGTAGTGACTCACAATATACCCATGACACCCAATGCAATGCCGATCAAGCAGTGACCATATCCCATGAATCCAAAGCATGCTCACTTTGTCAAGGAGAAAATTGATAAGCTAATGAGAGCAAGATTCATCTATGAGATTGAGCACACACAGACTGGGTTTCACCCATAGTCGTCATACTAAAGAAACATGGGAAGCTTAGAGTGTGCGTCAACTACAAAAAGGTAAACACTGCTACGAAGAGAGATAATTACATATTTTCGTACACCAAGCACATGCTCGAGAGAGTGGCTAGTAAAGAGGCCTACAATTTCTTGGATGACTTCTCAAGGTACAATCAGGTGCAATTACACCCTGATGGTAGGCACAAGACCGCCATCTATAGTCATGCCCTTTGGGTTGACTAACATGCTAGGTATCTTCCAAGGGCTCATGTGTGCAATATTCAAGGATATGCTTAGGAAGGAGTTAGAGGTTTTTGTCAACAATCTGTGTGTTCACTCTACTTGGAAGGAACACTTAGACAAGCTTTGAGCTATCTTTGAATGGTGTTGATTATATCGTCTCTTATTGAACCCCTTAAAGTGCCAGTTTTGGATGAAGCACGGATGCATCCTAGGGCACGTGGTGTCAAAGAAGGGCATTGCCACACTGACTTCTCGAAAGTTAGGGTCATTGCTGATCTTCCACTGCTAAAATGATTACAAGGGAGTTCAGTGCTTCCTAGGCTATATAGGTATTATCGGCAGTTTGTGGAACTATGCATTAATTGTTAGACCTCTATAGAAGCAGTTGATTATATTTGAGTGGATTGAGGAATGTCAACGCGCAAATAAGGAGTTGAAAGAGGCTCTAACCATTGCACCAAGTCTATGAGCCCCAAACTAGACAATCACTTTCCATGTTCACATTGATGCTTCTAAATTTGCCGTAGAAGCGGTATTGTGCCAACCTGATGAACACAATTTAGACTATCTTGTGAGCTTTGCTAGCAGACAACTCATAGATACAAAAATGAATTATTTGACAACGGAGAGAGAGGGTTTAGCCATGGTGTTTGCTAAGAGAAATTTTGGTATTATCTTTTGGCTACGCCCTTTACCTTCTTTGTTGACCATCAAGCCCTACTTTACCTTGTTAATACACTGTGTGCTACAGGATGCATAGCTTGATGGTTACTTCTGCTTTTAAAATTCAACTTTTCCATGGTTGTGTGGCGTAAGGGAAAGCAACACTATATGGTTGACCATATGTCCCGCATCCCCACTGGAGAAGCTGCTGGACAAGGCATTGCAAACGGACTACCTGATGCCCATCTATTCAGCCTATCCAATGAGAGAGATTTTTTAAGAGCTAATCTGATGCCTTATTGGGTAGATGACATTGTCCAAGTGCTTGAGCATGGAATCCCTGAATGACAAATAGAAAAATCCCAACTTAGGCAACTCATTCTCAAAGTCCCAACCGTATCAGTTGATAGTAGGGCAACTCTATCAGCTAGGGCAAGATGAATTGCTACACAGATGTGTGTGCGAGCACGAAATACATGACATGCTTGTAGAGGCACACGATGGAATAGTAGGAGGGCATTTTAGTAGAGACACAACAACCCACAAGGTGCTATAGTCTCAGCTATGGTGGCCTACTCTTTTCTGAGATGTAGCACAATTCGTAAAGCACTGTGACGAGTGTCAAAGGACCAACGCGCTGATTTGTAAGGAAAAAATGGTGTTGAGTCCAATCATTGCAAGGCAACCATTTGAGAAATAGGGAATCGACTTCATTGGGCCAATTAGTCCCGCAACACAATACTTCACAAGCAAAATACATCAGATTGCCTCACAAAGCAGGCAGAAGCACGAGCTACAAGAAAGAATGATGCTAGGACCATTGCCAAATTCCTTTGGGAACAAGTAATCTCAAGATTTGGCTGCCCCATCGAACTCATTAACGACCAAGGCACGCACTTCATCAATGAAGTGATTGCTCATCTCCTATCCACCTTTCTAATCATCCATCAAAAATCCTCGTCGTACTATCCTCAGGCTTATGGCCAAACTGAGTCTACGAATAAAATTCTAGTAAATGTCCTGACCAAGGTAGTCTCTGCTTCGTGCAGCGACTAGGATAACAAACTCATGGCAGCCTTATGGGCCTATTGCACATAACTCATAAAATGGCTGTGGAGTAGACTCCCTTCAGGTTAACCTATGGAAATGAAGCAATTCTACCTATAGAGTTCTTTGTTCCTAGCTTGAGAATTCATCATTAAGAGAGATGGATGGAAAGGAGGCATGGACAAAGTGCCTAGTTGAGCTAGAATGGGTATCAAAAACTCGACTTCTAGCCACCCACATGCTAATATGCAAGAAGGAAAGACGCAAAAGCTAGTTTGACAAGCACATCAAGTAGCACAATTTTGAACATGCAGACTTGGTAATGCTGTACACTCAATTAAGAGACATAAGCAGAAAATGAAGTTTGGAGGGCTAGGGCCTTTTCGAGTTTGCACCATCAGTTGAACTAGCAATGTGGAACTCGAAACCCTAGAGGGTGAGGCCATAGGCTTCTTCAATGGCAGTCGCATAAAGAAGTACTACCCTCCCTCGGACCCACTGCATGAGCCACCAATGCTAGAATCCCCTATCAATGTGCAAGTGGCCACTATCATAGAGATTGACGGTGAGGATGAGGAAGTAGTAGAGCCAACCTACCTAAGCATAATGGCCATTGCCAAAAGCAAACACACACCTTCAATGCATTGATCGATGAGGGAGCTGACTTTAATGTCTTAACTCACAAGCATTGGACTTACATTGGACTGTAGTTGTTGCCCACCAATGCCAAAATCAGCCCATATGGGGGTCAATCATATGCACTCTTGGGAAAGTGCAAGCTTGCAGTCTCTATCGAGTTTGAAAGCATACCAATGATCTTCTATGATTTTTCAAACACCAAAGATGCAGGTACATAATCGCTCTTAGGACGCACATTTAAAAAGCAAGCTCATCGCAATGTCGACTATGAGTCATAGTGTATTCATCTCACCATAGGCAACGTACCTATAATCACTACTTTCAGCAGGGCAATGTGAGTCCTTCAAAGTTTGCAAAGCCACCGGTAGAGAAACCCACTGCCAAGTCTAAGGAGGGGGGTCGTGACTCGCCACCACCCGCCAAACCTAAAGACTTGCAAACCGCTGAAGCCAAAACTAAGACACTTGAACTAAGGCTTCAATGGATACCTAAACATCAAGGCCCACCACCTAGGAGTAGACATCCACGGCCTCACAAGACTAAATCCCCACACTCGAAACCTAGGAGACCAAAACAAAACTATAGACATTGACATATGGTTAACAAGCTGTGATGGGTCCCCAAGACCTTATTGCAAGCACAAGGCTACTATGTAGGTAACACCATGATTTGTTCTATGCTTAGCTTATGCAGACATGAAACACCATGCACATGCGCTGAATGCTCGTAACCCTTTAACCTCTAATCCTAGGAAAGGATCCTTCTCATTGTCAAGGGGGGAGGGGGTAAGGTGAAATCAAAAGGTTAGATCAATTAGGTAATGTGAATAAAACCCACAAGGAAAACTAAAAAACCTCAATCAATGTCCAAAATAGATGAAAAATTAATTTGTGAATTGAGAAAGAATGGAATAAAATCTTGAAATGAAGGGGAATGGATAAAATCTTGAAATGAAGGGACTACTTGAAGGAAAAGTCTACTAATGTGCTTAAGCAGCTCAAGTCAGCAAGCATAAAGTATTTTCTTTTGTGAGTAATTATTTTGAAAAGCACTAATGGTGAATATGGCTTCATGACAAGTAACCATCATGGCAAGCCAAGAAAAGACTAGCAGATTGCCTTTCTTGGAAGAGAAAAAAGTAAAATACGACCTCACTCAGTGGAGATGAGGGTTTTTGACAAGTTTAAGTTTTGACATTTCTTCAACATAGAGAATGTAGCCATTGAAGAACGGGCCATGAGGCACATCATTGAGCAATGCAATTTGCAAAAATACATGGAAGCAGTGGGCCAAGAATAGAGACTACGTCCATTGCACGGAGTTCTTGCAAACTTTTCATAGAAATCATGGCATCATGACCGTGCAGGAGGGGGAATCAATATGTATTGAAAGAACCCGAAATCTTCGCACTACTTAGAAGAAATCTCCAGGCATTAGATCTCTTGGAGCTTCTTCGTAGAAGAAAATGTGCATAAAAATTATAGCTCCTTCTCTGCTGCTCGAAACCCAAATCTGATGGCTCCATTGGCTTCGAAAGGGGGTTAAAAGTTCAGGACACTTGCTCACGGATCTGCCAGTTCTTCTTTCAGTTCAATATGCAGTTTTCAGCCTATTTACAACGATCGCGATGCGCGCAATTTCGTCAATCTGTCTTTTTTTATGAAAAATCTCCTAATTGACTGAAAAAGCAATTTGCTTTTTGCATGCCATCCTAATCTAGAAGCTTTTCTAACTTTTTGGGATTTTTACAATAAATAATATCAAATATAGGCTAAAATTATCCAAAAATCTAGTATTTTTGGATAATCCATGCAACTCGCACTAATATTAATGGCTCAGATCACATTGACTCTCTTGATTAATAACTAATCGGATGATGATGCATTCCATGCTTTTTCACATTGTGTCCGCATAGCATCACCATGTCCACCCCCTTTGACCCTGCACATCCTCCGGTATGTGCCAAAATCCTAGTTGTCACTGAATTCTGAGTCCACCTCGTCCTCTGCAACCATATCCTTTGCTTCTTCATCTTCCATATCTTCCTGGCTAACCCCTGTATCATGGTCACTATTTTCTTCCAATTTTGGCAACTCATAGGCATTAGATTCTCGCCTTTTGAATAATTTGATTCGTTTCCCTGCTACCAGAAGTTTTATGGTTGTCCCATCTAGCTCATTTAATGCATAAGTAGCATTATCAAACACCTGCTTACCACATAGGGTCCAAACCATCTTTTGGAAACTTTACGCATGGTACTATGCTGGTTGTCTAAATTGCTATCATAAACCAATACCCAATCCCCATCTTGTATGGTTCTTGGCCTCAATCTATGTCTTTTGTCAAATCGTTTCTTGTTTTGTATCCTTACTACCTTTAACTTTGCAATTGCTCCCTCTATGTCTTTTAATTTTCTTTCCAACTGTCTAATGCGCAAGGCCAACAACTCCTCTCGATTCAACTCCTCTTCCCAAGGTAGCACACTCCATGTGACTGTCATCTCTTCTATCAGCATGATAGGTTTTTGACCATACATCAATTTTGTAGGCATATATCCTGTAACAGCACTATGAGTTGTTCTGTCAGCCCACAAAGCATAAGGGAGCAATCGTGGCCACTCTTTTACCTTCTCTCCACATGCTTTTGCCAATGCCTTCACAATAGGTGGGTGACCTCTTTCACTTTTTCCATTTCCTTCAGGGTTATAGGCTGAAGTTAAAGCAAGCTTTATCCCTAACCATGCAAAGAAATCATGAGCTTCATCTGTATCCAACTCACCCCTATCTCTTGTAATTTTTCCCACATAGCCATACTGACAAAAGTTCTAAGAGTAAAGTACACACAACATTTGTTGTCTTAGTACGTAAAGATTTCCCTTCCACTTGATTGGTCAAGTCTTCACGAGCAAGGACAAGATACCTCATTTGCCAAAGACCTGTAGGCATTGTGACCGAATGCACCACCCACTTAAAATGAAGAGACAATGGATATGTGGGTTGCAATCCATCCCGATGTCTCACAGATGAATACATTTGACATGTCGTACATGTTTCCACAAAGTGAGCAACATCCTTATATATACCTTGCCACCAATATCTTTCTTTGATCTTTGTAAAAGTACCCCAAACACCTCTATGACTAGCCCACAAGCTTTCATGAAATTCTTGCATTACTTGTGAAGCTCTGTCACCCAAAACTCGCAATGGCATACCCTGTTTCTTTTTAGCATGTTTCCATAAGTATCTATATTTTAAAGAAAACCCATATGCTTTCCTTTTGATTTTCTTAAACTCCTCATCTGACCATTCATCTCTCTTTGTTAATGTACTGAGGTATTGAATGTGTCTTCTCTTTGTTGTCCAAGCTTATGTTAATGCTGTAGCAACACCTTGCATTGCTAAATTCACTCTTGCAACATCATTTTCAACCATAAGAAAGTCATCTTCTTCCTCCTCATCCATCATCCCATCTTCATTCTCATAACGTGCTCGAGATAACATGTCTGCCACCACTGGGTTATCTCTTCTTGCAATATGCTGAAATTCAGGGTTCAAAGATTTGATGTATGCAATCCACTGGAGTAAATCCACCGGAGCATAGCAATGTCCGGAGTAGCACAACTAGTAATCATACCCAATACCGGCAAACAATCGGTCTCAATGACTACATGAGCACCCGTAAAATACTCCTTATCACATTTAAGGGCTCCCACAATTCCCCATAATTCTCTTTTAACCTGTGGATATCTTCTCTATCGTTTAGTCAATACTTTAACACCAAAGCGAATTGCATATCTTTGTCCTTCCTCATCATCTTGCCCAATTGCCCATCTAATCCCAATTGGGCTTGTATCAACAATAATAATGATAGGCTTTCCATGTGAATAGTCAGCCTTTCTCAATGTAGGAGCAGATTTTAAGAGTTGCTTCAATTTCTTCATTGCTTTCTGATGCTTCCTTTCCCAATGAAATTTCTGACCTTTCCTTAGAAGCTGATAAAGAGCATCGGCTACATGTGCAAAAAAGTTAGGAATCCATATCAAATAGAACACACATGCACCCAAGAATCTACGCACCTCTGATACATTCGTGCATACATCTTGCATTCTATCAATCCCATCTATTTTTGTTGGTGATGGCCTTTGCCCATAAGGCCCACACATATGCCCAACAATCAAAACCTCTTCAACTCCAAAGATAGACTTTTGTCCAGAAAGAGTTAAATGCACCTCTTCTAGGCATGTCAAAATCCTCTCACAATCCACAATATGTCTGCAACAAACTATCTGCATCCATGAGCATCCATCTTTTCATTCTTTTCATCCACTGTACACCCTTTGATTTGAACATCATCCAAGAAGGGCATAGTCAATTGTGGTATAAAATCCGTGAGTATCCTATTCATAGCATTTGTCATGTGTGCCACTGAGTTTGTTGCACCCTGTGGGAGGGTACACATCCGTACTAACCCCAAAGGAGTCTTCATGGTTATGATATCCCTCCTTTTAATTGCAAGCTGAAACTGATCATATCCCGAGTGAAGATCACCCAAAGAATAGATTGCTCTGCCTGCAAAAGCCTCTGTAAATTCATCAACCACAGGACCTACACCCACATTTCTTATGGTCACTTTATTGACCGGTTACATGTCTTGAATAAATCTCAAAGCCCCATTCTTTTTGGGCATAGTAAACCAACGATTTGAGTATGGGGCTGAATTTAGCAAATCCATCGGCTTTGGCAAGTAAGATTTAGGCACTGGAATAGGCCTTAAGTTCCATGGTACATGTGGCACAGTAAATATGACCATAGGAGAGACAACATTTGGATCCACACAACCTATTCCACTTGGCTGAAATGCAAATGCCTTCCCATGTCTAGCCAACATTCGCATAAAACAGTCTCTCTCAGCATGCAAAAGAAACCCTTCTGCACCAACTTTCAATTCTTGTAATGTTTCAGATGTAAACTGATGACCTATATCTTTAGGATCCCGTAAGCTTGGCTGCCTTGAAACTTTTTCATACATGCCCTAACTCTCTGGTGGAAGTGGCAAAGCAATTGATTTCACCTTTTTATCAACTGTCTTATACTTTGTCTCCACAAGTGCTTCAGCCCATTGTAATCCTTCCTGTTGAGCAAACAATGCTATAACATCATACATATCCAAAGAACATACTGACAACACTCTGTTTTCAGCCTCATTTTTTGCATGTATAGTTGCTGAAATTTTAGCCATAGTGTCAGTAATATTCAGCCCATAAAAGATGCCTAAAATGCCATCATTTTCAGCTAACAACCCCAATGCTCTCAATTTCTTAGTAGTCCATTTCATAGATATGCGTTCAGCCCTACACATAGCTTGCATAGGCCTAAAACAACATGAACTGTTTGCTGTAAACTGAGAATTACCAATAGTAAATACATGCTTCATTTCATCAAGAGGTGAGTACACCCTCTGAACAGCACTACTGTAGCCCCGCATTACAATAGTGCTTAATGAAAATCCAGGTCTTTGAATTCCCTTGTATTTGGAACCAAAGGAGACTCTCGAAGCGTATTACGATTTCTAGGATAATTAACAAAAACAGTAAGAAATTGGACTGCTTTCCTCCCATCTTTGCTTCTGACTCTTGCATAAGCAAAACCATCATCAAGCACCTTTGTTTCCATACGCACTCTTGTAATATAGGACCGTCCCAAAATCACCGCATATGAGGAATTATCTTGCACAAAGAAGTGTTGCTCTTCTTGTACATCACCAATTGTCACTTTTACATTAGGACATGCAGCATAAAGCTCTCCCAAAGAATTATTTGCAGCCCTCATATGCCAACCATGATTAGTGTCCACAGGCCATGCACCATTTTCATACAATCCACACTCAATGACATTTATCTGAGACCCATGGTCAAGTAAAGAAATACAAGGAGTTTCACATTCCCCTATTTTCACTACCGTTTCAGTGGTAGCCCTGGCCCAATGATTTCTTGTGTAGTGACTTCGAGGAATAAATCCTAGAGTCTCTTCCCCATATTGTTGCATCTGTCTTAATCCACCATGCATATAGCTACAAGATAATGCATCCTGCATAGATAATCCAGTACTTACTTCATGCTCATATTCAGGCCGAATACCCAACAAACTAGTTTCCTCTTCAAATTGCAGCAATGCACTAGTGTTATCACCAAGAAACTGACGCTTCCTTTTAATTATGTCAATGGTCTCATCATGAAATTCTCACTTGGCAATGCCAAGCACCTCTCCCAAGGTAAATTTCACCCGACTATTTAAGATCTGTTCTTCAAGAACCTTCTTAAGATCTGTGGCTGTCTCAATGTCAAATTGCAACTTATATCTTGGTTGCTTGCCCTTCTTTTTGCCCTCTTGTTTGTTATCCTATTTTTTCTCCCCATCGACCTCTTCCATAACATGCTCGGGAGGTGGCTGATTTGCAGCTTTAGGCTGATCCACACTTCTTCTTGTCATTCTTTTAGATGTCCCTGCAATATCTTCATCTCTTTTTCGTTTTTCTTCCACAAGTACATCCGTGTTTTGTACCTTTGCTAAATAGGCATACACTGAATATGCATCTACCGGTGATTCCCAACCAGTTATGCCCATGAATGTCTTGCCCTGCATGAGACATTTCACTATCAATGACCTTTCTCTTTTCAGCTACATGTAAAGCATGTGTCCATATTTTAGCCTTTGGACCCCAACCATCACTTGGCCATGCATTATATCCAACTGTAAACCAAAAGTAGAAGCATGTACCATGGCAGAAGCATTTCAGACAGCCAAGTCTTCCAACAACTTCTGCATATCTCCTTTTCCAAAATTCAAAGCAAGAGGCAATCTCGTTTCTTGTGCATGGATCTTGCCATCTTTCCAAAAGATGAGTTGTCATGCCAAGGCCTCCTGATAGGCAGCACAATCCTTTCTCTCATGCTGCAAACTATCATACCACATACATCTTTTTCCAAGTTTAGTTGTTGCTGCCCATCCCCTTTCCTCTTGTCCTTTTTCATCCAATTTTGCAACCTTCAACTGAAGATCCCACGTCCCTTTGACCAATTCATTCAAGATATCTTCCCTAACAGAGGAAACAATAGCAGGTACAGCCATAGGGTTATCCACAGAAGCGGGTGGCTTACTGGGATACTTCAACTGTTTTGCCTGTAACAGTGGGCAAGCTAGAGATATGCAATCTTTCTCTTCTTCTATGCTT
This sequence comes from Lygodium microphyllum, assembly GCF_053477565.2. Lineage (NCBI taxonomy): Eukaryota > Viridiplantae > Streptophyta > Polypodiopsida > Schizaeales > Lygodiaceae > Lygodium > Lygodium microphyllum. The sequence continues at coordinate 61,346,867 of NC_141156.1, read as the reverse complement.
CTTCACAAGTGTAGGAACAACTTCCTTGACATGTCTCCACTCTATTTTCAAACTTGTCTCTGTAGTCTGATCCTCTAGCGAATCATCAAGCTTCTCTTGAAGCTCAGGATCAGCTGCCTGTAGAAACAATTCAATTTTCTGACTTGCAAGAGCTTGTTGTTCTGCAAGATCCAACTGCTCAAATTGACTTTCAATTTCTCTTAACAATTCTATAGCCACAAGACCCTTATTGGATTGTATAACCCACTCCTAAAAAGTCTTGCTCGTAATCAAACTGGTGTCCTCAATGTAAAATTCTTCTTTGAGTGTCTTCTTGAAGGCTACCTAGTCTGCATCTTGCAAGTATAATTCAGTAATCCGTGCTTTCAGTTCATGAATAGTAACACGTACAAAATACTGACTCCATTCATATTGAGCCACCCCAACGAGTTCCATTTTTTGAGCATAGGTATATACATATGCAGATACATTCCTACCATTGAATAACTTCACCTCTCGCTCAACTGCTTGCAAAGCATTTATCACAACACTTTTTGTTTGAGCTCAAGGTTGCATCACCTGTTGTTGTTGTTGTACCTGCATAAGCATACTCATATTTGCACCAACTATTGCAAAACATCACTGGAGAATGTATTCGAAGATCCTCCCATCTTTTCTTTCCTTCTTCTTGACGACCTTTCACATTGGGTTCACCAATGCGGAAGGGGTTTTTGTTGAAAGATCGAATCCACCGGGGATCAAAAGTAGAAGGAAGTAGAGATAGGAGAAAATCTTCAATCAATGTACGTAAAGTAGATATAATACCTCTATGACCTTGATATGGAGGACAATGAATCTCATTCAAAACAAAAGATCTAAATGGAACTGTAACACATAATCTCTTTTCATAAAACATGAATCCATCATTATAAGATAGTGAATCAATAGGAATCCAGTTATTTCCAACTAATTTATTCCAATCAGCATGAAAAGTAATGTCCTGATGATAAGTGTCTTTCATAGGAGTTAGAGAATCAAATGATATAACAGAGATATTATGAATGGTTGGTCTTCTACTTAATGCATCGACCACTACATTTTCTTTACCTGGTTGATATTGAATAAGGGGATGAAAACTCTGAATAAAAGCTGCCCATTTGATATGTCAGTCAGATATTTGAGGTTGACTAAGTAAATGTCTAATACTTTGTTGATCAGTCTTAATCATAAACTCAGAACCCATTAAGTAATGTTTCCATTGTCTTAAAGCTTGTACCACAGCTAATAATTCTTTATCATATGTGGAATATTTAAGTTCGGAGGGTTTCGGTTTACAACTAGAATAGGCTATGGGATGAAAACTCTAAATAAAAGCTGCCCATTTGATATGTTAGTCAGATATTTGAGGTTGACTAAGTAAATGTCTAATACTTTGTTGATCAGTCTTAATCATAAAATCAGAACCCATTAAGTAATGTTTCCATTGTCTTAAAGCTTGTACCACAGCTAATAATTCTTTATCATATGTGGAATATTTAAGTTCGGAGGGTTTCTGTTTACAACTAGAATAGGCTATGGGATGATTATCTTGCATAAGTACGGCTCCTATTCTAGATCCACTAGCATTAGTAACTACTAAAAAGAATGGTCTATTGAAATCAGGTAGTTGTAATACAGGAGCATGGGTTAATGCATGTTTCACTAATCAAAAGATTTCTGTCGATTATCAGACCAATTATAAATAATACATTTCTTTAAAAGTTTAGTCAAAGGCAAAGCAAGTAATGAAAAATCTCGCACAAATTTCCTGTAAAAAACTAGCAAGACCTAGAAAAGAACGTAACTCATGCACATTTTTGGGTATTGGCCAGTTAAATATTGCTTCTATCTTTTTAGGGTCAACTTTAATACCTTCTGATGACACAATATGACCTAGATATTCAATTTCTGTTTGAAAGAACTCACTCTTTTCCGGATTAGCATATCTTTCAACAACTTGAAAACCAAAGACAGATGTTCATAATGTTCTTTCTCATTTTTACTGAATACCAAGATATCATCAAAGAATACTATAACACAATGCTGATATTTCAAAAATATGCGAAGCATCATTCTACTAAATGTAGCAGGTGCGTTAGTCAATCCAAAAGGCATCACTAAAAATTCATAATGACCAAATTGTGTTCTAAATGCAGTCTTGAATATGCCAGATTTATCTAATCTCACCTGATGATAACCAGATTTAAGATCTATTTTACTAAATATGGCAGAACCTTGTAGTTTATCCATAAGATCATCGACCCTAGGAATTGGATATCTATTCTTTACAGTAATCTTATTTAGGGCACGATAATCAATGCACATACGATAAGTATTATTCTTCTTCTTTACCAACAAAACAGGTGCGCCAAATGGAGAACTACTAGGTCTAATCAATCCTCTGTTTAATAATTCCTCAACTTGAGTTTGAATTTCTTTTTGATCTATCTGGTTATGCCTATATGGTGCTTTACAAGGTGGTTGTGTACCAGGAATTAAATCTATTTTGTGGTCTTCAGGACGTGAAGGAGGTAGTCCAGGTGGTAGATCTTCAGCAAAACAATCTTTAAATTGTGCAAGGAATTCTTTATGCCTAGGGTGCATATATTTTTCTTTAGCTTTAGTTCATTCACCCAAATTAGATAAGATTTACTACTTTTACGTAATGCATGTTTAGCTTGAGTATGAGTAAGCAATGGAAAAGCATTAGATGCATGCATACCATACAATGTAATGTGTTTTCCTTGAAAATGAATATTAATTGAATGCATGGAATAATCTATATAAGGATTATGCTGATGACGCCAAGGCATACCTAAAATAATATCACTGGACTGTAATGGTACAACTAGAAAATTCATTCTTTCAGTATATTCACCAAATTGAATTTCTAAATCATGCACCTCTTGTGTTCCATTATACCTTGTGCCTAAGAATGCTGCTTTAATACGATAATGCATAGGAACAGTTTGTAATTTCAATTCTTTCACTAACTTTGTAGAAATAAAGTCATGTGTACTACCATCATCATGCAAAATAATCTTTTCTTTTCCATGCACTAAACATTTCATTGTCAACAAAGAATGTGGAGTTGGCATACTTGGTAAAGTATCCGAAGGAGTAGTAATGTCGTCCTCATCTTCCGTAAATTCGGGCATTTCCTCATGTTCTTCATCTTCCATTGCTCCAAGATAGTTGATATGGACAGGCAGCTTCTTCGATTGGCAATTGGCTCCTAGATGTCCAGGTTGATGGCATTTGTAACACACTATAGGTTTGGCTTTAGATACATTGTGTGCAATGGCAGGAAGTCTAGGAATATTAGGATTTGGCTATGAAGATGGCTTAGGGTTTTGGTTGGTATTTGATGGCAAAGCAGGTGGTTTTGTCCAAGACTTATGGAAAGATGATGAAGGAAATCGACTTTGGTTGAATCTTCTAAAATTTGAATTGAATTGCTTAGAACCATAGTTACCATTTGCTTGAAATTGTTGTGGATGCTTGTCTCTTCCTCGAAGCTTGTCTTCAGTGTCATGAGCTAGAGAAATTACATATTCAAGAGTTGCAGGCTTGAACATATTGACTTCAGCATAGTAATGCCCAAGTAATCCAGACATATACTTGCGCTTGTGAGTCGCTTCAGGTACGTCTTCAAGCATGCGTAATTGGAGTAAGGCATTCCAAAAGCGTTCGGTGTACTGAGAAATAGGCTCACGATCTCTTTGCTGAAGAAGATCCCATTGCTTTATGGCTTTTTCATGGAATTGTGGAGGAAGGAAATTCTGCATAAACTTCTTCTTGAAATTCTCCCAGGTAGTAGGACAATCTATACTCTTACAAACCACGGTCCACCAAAGAGATGCTGTATCCACTAAATGATTAGTGACACACTTGATTTTATCTTTTTCAGCGTATGTCTCTTCATGAAAGTAATCATCAAACTGACTGATGAATGCAAGAACAGTTTTTCCATCTCGAGTGCCATTGAAAGTATGGAATTTGAAATTTTTTTACCTATCTTTGTTTCTTTGTGGATGGATTGAGCTTCGAGAGTCGCATCAATGGTTCGTCGAATAAGGTCTTCGGGTTGTGGTTCCTCTTTATCGGTTAGTTGATCTTTGTAAATTGGCCAATTGAACTTGCAATGCTTGTCGGGCTCTTCGTTCTTCGTCCAACTGCATCATAATTAAATCCAACTTTTGTTCCACCGTAGGTTCAAGAAGATCGCCTTCAGCCACGTAGCTCAAAGTCGAGTGTACAAGGCTTATATATTTTTGTTTGGCTTTCACGGTCTTCGCCTTTGGAAATTGTGGGATTTGAAACCTTTGTAAAATCCGCGTTTTGACCTTTTGCGTGTGCTGAAACTGGTTCAACAAGTCTGCGTATGCGAACAGAGTCTTCCAAGGAACAACTTTGCAGTTCGATGCTTTTGCACAGGAGCAGTCCTTATGGAAGTTTTGGGCACAAGTCAATTCTGACTTCTGGTGACTTGACTGACTTGCAGAGTTACAAACTTACGAAACTTGATCAACTTGGAAGATTTGTGTGACTGATGACTTGGGTAACTTAGCTTATGGCTAGTCTAGCCAACAAACGATGATTTTGGGGGGGGGGGGGGCGTTTTCTGACGCCGAAAATCATGGGGAAGGGCCACTGATGCCACCAAATTAAAAAAAATTGATGGGCTAAGCTTTTAAAAAGCTTAGCCTTGAAGCTTTTAAGCTTTATAGAAGTTATGAAACTTATCTTTGAACTTCTGAGAAGACGACTTGGATAAGAAGATGTTGGAGTGGTCCTCCGCCGTTACAGGCCGGTCCTTTGCGATCAGAGGTTGTAAACAGAGGTTCTTGACTGCCAGGAATCCACCCGTATCGACTGTTCGCAATGAGATTGATCGTAGAGCTTGATCGTTCCAGGAGCTCCGTCTTCGCACAAGATAGGTAGCGATTGGAAGCTCTCGATCTCAACTTCGCTCTGATACCACTGATGTGTAGATCGGATGCTGTATGCTCTCGTAGTGAATGCCGGAAGGTCCCCAAGAACAAAAGAACTCTACTTTTTGCACAAAACTCAAGGTAGAAAGCATGCACGACATGAAAAAGAGACCAATTGGGTGCAATCTCCCCCCATGCCTTGTGTGAGCACTCCACAAAGCATGTATTTTATGTATTAATCATCTTCAAGCTCAAATAATAGCCCAAATTACAAAATAGCATATTTTTGGCTTTTGAGTTTGCTTTAGCACAAAATAGAAATAAAGCTAATGGGCGGGCGCCCAAAGAGTCAGGCATACCCAATACAATGTCCAAATACAAATATCATAATCGTGTGCCCATGCGCATACAAAATAATAAATAAATATCCAACGCCTTAATAAATAGGCGTGACAAAATATAGGTGCCATGCCTAAGGTATGCGCCCATCAAAATATAAGTGATAACTTGAATACACGCTATCCTCCAATGCTTTCCTCCGCCATTGCTGCTATCTCTACACATCAACTGAAGCATTCACAATCGTTAGTAAAATAATACAATTAAACCAACAAAAGTGAATACTTAGCAGTCTTCAGCTACATAAATAAATCAACTGGTTAGAAATCAATCCTAACCTTAATTTATCACGAGTGTGCACTCTAAACTCATAAACGTTTATTAATTTAATATGTATTTTACGGAATCACCCACTATGGAATCACCCATGTACACACTAAATTAATGAAACGCCTGAAAAGGATAGGCGTCCCCATCAACTTCTCGCACAAAGAATCCACTTTTTGTATGAGCCCTGGTCAACAAAGTTTACGGAATCCACTGTAAAACCTCACGGAATCCACCGTGAAATATGCCTCCTGGCATCAGAAATCCAATCCATGCAAAAAGTATTGCAATTGGGCAGTCGGCGGAATAGGGATGTAAGTATGTAACTTACGAAATACTTCCTTAAGCTTCTTGGCATAGGCTTTCACATTCTCATGGGGTTCTTGGCGTGTTACATTCAAAACACGCAACCAGTATTGGCCACCTCTTTCAGGGGCATATTCTCCTCGAAAAGCTGCATAAAATTGGTCGATTGTAGTTATGGTTCCAGTCTCTATGCTATGATACCATATTGCATCCCTTCCTTTTAACGTCATGTTAAAGAACATCATAAGATGTCCCTCATCTTGGATGTGGTAATTAAACATTAATCTTTGGAATTCACAAATGTGAAACTCCACATCTTCTTCGGCTAACCCATTAAAAATGGGCAAAGGAACTCCTAAAGTTGGCAGATCCCCGGCGTCCCTGTAGGAATTGCAATGGGTTGTGCCATGACGATAATCGCATTGACAATAGGAGTTTGGACTGATGGAATCACACCCACACTTGAAGTGGGTTGACTTGGTGGAAGAGAGGAAGAACTTGCGCTTGCTCCTGCATCTAGAGGACTATGTGCAGCAGTTGGGTTACTAAGACTACTGCTTTTTATGCGTATCGGGCTGCTCCTTTGAGGAGAAAATTTTCTAAGAATTTCAGCCCTCCGTCTAGCCCTCTCAGCACGTTCTTCTTTTTGTAACTCGGCTTGACGGCCCCTCTCGGGAAACATACATCGACTACTTGGTCCCTAGAGACCCTAGATTCACTTTGAGGCGTCTCCCTTAATTATTCCCCTTATTTTTTCCATTTTCTTGATTTATTGGTCAATAAAATATGCTATTTTTTGATTTTTCTTATTTCAATCACTTCAGCGTACTAACATTCAATTTACTTTTCATTTTCCCCCCATAGGAACACATTTCACCCACCCGAAACGACAAAACTATCATTTTCCACAAATCAAGAAAGAAGGAGGATTTTCCGGCTGATCTCTGATCTATGGGTTACTTTGATGCTCCATGCTTGATTTGTGGGGGGGGGTGTTTCACGACGCTGATCATGGCATTGACATGCTGCTGCCACGGCTTGAAAAAATTGGGGGGGGGGGGGGGGTGCCCCCCCTTTAGCCTTAATTTTTGTCCACCTCTCCATTCTTGGCCAGTTTCTGGCATCTTCTGCGTCCGGGCTTTGATTCGGCCTCTGAAAAATCCTGCGCATTCGCCTCGGCATCCCGCACTGATTGGCATCTCCCGGCATCCCACACGGAAATCGGAAAAATTATGAAAAATCCGCAAATGTCGCTCGAGCGCCTTTTGAAAGCCGTCCCTCGCTTGACACTTAAAATTGTCCTAACTGCAGTTGCCACATTCGATGTTGAAGATTTTTTTCCTAAATTTCGGATTTTTTGGCAAATTTTAGACACATTCCGGGCTCAAAACTCCGCTCTCATGTTTGCTATAAACTGAGAATTACCAATAGTAAATACATGCTTCATTTCATCAAGAGGTGAATACACCCTCTAAATAGCACTACTGTAGCCCGGCATTAAAGCAGTGCTTAATGAAAATCCAGGTCTTTGAATTCCCTTGCATTTGGAACCAAAGGAGACTCTCGAAGCATATCACAATTTCTAGGACTATTAACACAAATAGTAAGAAATTGGACTGCTTTCCTCCCATCTTTGCTTCTGACTCTTGCATAAGCAAAACCATCATCAAGCACCTTTGTTTTCGTACGCACTCTTGTAATATAGGGCTGCCCCAAAATCACCGCATATGAGGAATTATCTTGCACAAAGAAGTGTTGCTCTTCTTGTACATCACCACTTGTCACTTTTACATTAGGATATGCAGCATAAAGCTCTCCTAAAGAATGATTTGTAGCCCTCATACGCCAACCATGATCACTGTCCATAGGCCATGCACCATTTTCATGCAATCCATGCTCAATGACACTTACCTCAGACCCATGGTCAAGTAAAGAAACACAAGGAGTTTCACGTTCCCTATTTTCACTACCATTTCAGTGGTAGCCCTGGCCCAATGATTTCTTGTGTAGTAACTTCGAGGAATAAATCCTAGAGTCTCTTCCCCATATTGTTGCATCTGCCTTACTCCACCATGCATATAGCTACAAGACAATGCATTTTCAACCACTTTCTTCTCTTTTCCAAATGATGTCCACTGATTAGTAGCATCCTATATAGATAATCCAGTACTTACTTCATGCTCATATTCAACCCAAATACCCAACAAACCAGTTTCCTCTTCAAATTGCAGCAATGCATGTCAAGAATCGCGTGGTGGGGGGACTTGATCAAGATGCTGCGCCGAACACACACAAAATGCACAAGGAGAAGCTCACTCAAGAGACAAGAAGAGAGATGGAGGCCAAGACGTTTTCTTGCTGATTTCTTCTTCTTCTTCCACACACTTTACAATGTACACAAAGTATAGATAAGATACAACATAAAAGGAAAGTGGCCTGCTAAGTCAAACAATGCATAAGCGACTACACTAGTCGACTGGCGCTATAACTATGCCAGCTGTAAATAGGTGTAACAACCTAAATATAATAAGTAATGAGTCAGTGGCCATGTGAGAGTCATAATGACCATCGACGTGCTAAGTGTAGACGTGTGGACCCATCTAACTAGGCGGTCCATCATCAATGTCTGCATGTGTTGAGCTTGTCATCTCAACACTCCCCCTCAAGCTCAACTGCATCTCTACAACTCCAAGTAAGCTTCGAAACTTTTGAAGCTTCTCTGTACCCAATGCCTTCGTGAAGATGTCAGCTATCTGATCCTGTGTGCTAACATATACCAAGTCAATCTCACCTGCTAGTACCTTCTCTCTCACAAAGTGGTAGTGTACCTCAATATGTTTTGTCCTGGCATGGAACACAGGGTTCCTAGCCAACTGTATACTGCTCATGTTGTCACAATAAATGACAACTGGACCTTCCACCTGCACATCCAAATCAACCAATAACTTTTGCAGTCATACTACCTCACATGCTGCAATAGCAGCACCTCTATACTCAGCCTCTGTCCTCGACAAAGCAACTGTAGATTGCTTTTTGCTGCTCCAAGCAACTGCTGCACTACCAAGAGAGAACATGTATCTACTGGTAGATCTTCTATCAGACATACTACCATCCCAATCTGCATCTGTGTATCCAAACACCTGTACATCTGTACCTACCTCATAGAAAAGTCCATAATGTAATGTGGACTTCACATATCTCAATATACGTCTGACTGCATCCAAATGTGGCTTTCTAGGTACTTACATAAACTGACTCACAAGACCAACAACGTAGCTCAAGTTTGGCCTTGTAATGGTCATGTAGATCAAACTCCCCACTATCCTCCTGAACATAGTACGGTCTTCTATCTCATCCCCAACATCAGCACTCAACTTTACATTCTGCTCCAATGGGACTGAAAGTGGTTTGCATGTTGTCATACCATACTTGGACAACATATCCAAGCCATACTGTCTTTGGGACAGCCATATACCATCATCACATCTGATCACCTCAATGCCAAGGAAGTACCTTAGCTCACCTAAATCCTTCATCTCAAACTTCTTCTTCAAAAAATCCTTGACTTCAACAATCCCACTATCACTATCACCTGTAATAATCAAATCATCCACATAGATGACTATGATGACCAAACCTGCATCTCCCTTTCTCACATAAAGTGAGTGATCAGCATCAGAAACATAAAAACCAATATTGACAAGATACTCTCTGATCTTGTCAGACCATGCTCTAGGTGCTTGCTTGAGCCCATAGAGTGCCTTCTTCAACCTGCACACATATATGGGATGCTCTAAATCTTCATAACTTGGTGGTTGATCCATATACACTTCTTCTTGCAAATCACCATGCAAGAAGGCATTCTTCACATCCATTTGCTGCAACCTCCAACCTTTGGCTGCTGCCAAAGCAATCACATATCTGACAGTTGCCATCCTAGCAACTGGACTGAAGGTTTCATCATAATCTATGCCATATGTCTGGGCATAGCCTTTTGCAACCAGCCTAGCTTTGTACCTACTAATAGAACCATCTGCATTGTGCTTAATCTTATAAACCCACTTACATCCAATGGCTTTCTTGCCCTTCGGCAATGATACTAGATCCCAAGTCTTATTGGCCTCTAATGCAACCATCTCCTCATCCATTGTTGTATCCCAATGAGCATGACCAACAGCCTCCTCAAAACATGTGGGCTCAACATCCTCAACTAGTTTCACCATATAAGCATAATGATAAGCTACATAACCTTCAAAACCAAATCTTTTAACAGGGTATCTCACCCTGCTAGACCTGCGTACCACTGGATCACTCAATGGAGTCTTTGCATTAACACGTGCTCTCTGCACACTTGGAGTCCTTACTGAAGGAATGCCAAGCTCATTATCCAGGCTCTCTGAGCCACTGGAATCTCTATCAAGAACTGCATCAATGCCTTCTGACACTTTATTCTTTCCTTTGTCTTTACCTGTAGTGCTACTAGATGCACCCGAAGATGTAGAGGTACTCCTTAGTCTCCCAGACCAAGGACTACTAGATGATGTCTCTGGTCCACTAAGAGTCCGTGATTCTTGCTTTTCAGTCTGCACATGAGTGTCATGATCATGATCATCATCCAATACATCACCACTAGTTGCATACCAACTACTCATTTCATCAAAGATGACATCCCTGCTCACTCTGAACTTACATGTGACAGGGTTATAACATCGATACCCTTTCTGCTCTAAAGAGTATCCAATAAAGATACACTTTTCAGCCTTTGGATCTAGTTTCTTCCGCAACTCATCTGGCACATGAACATATACAATGCATCCAAATACTTTCAAGTGTGAAACATCAGGCTTCTTACCTGTAAAACATTCTTCGGGGGTCATACCATGAACTGCAACTGTGGGGGTTCTGTTCATAATATAAACAGCAGTATGAACAGCCTCAGACCAAAAATGCTTAGGCATATTCTTTTCAGCCATCAAGGCGCGTGCAACTTCTGCAATATGCCTGTTTTTCCTTTCTGCAACCCCATTTTGCTATGGGGTATACTTGCATGTGAACTGTCTCTTTATCCCATGAGACCTCAGAAAATCACTGAACTCATTCGAGAGGTACTCCCCCCCTCCATCTGACCTCAAGCACTTTACTTTCAAGCCTGTTTCTCTTTCAACTGCTGCCTTGAAAGTTCTAAAGTGCTCAAAAGCTTCACTCTTTTCCTTCATAAAATGTACCCACAACTTTCTAGAACAATCATCAATGAATGTGACAAAGTATGAACTGCCTCCAAGAGATACATTTTGTGTAGGCCCTCAAATGTCTGTATGCACAACATCAAGGATATTTCTGATTACATCTCTGTCATGTGAAAAGGGTTGTCTTGCCTGCTTACCAAACTGACATGCTTTGCATACCTTATGAAATTCTGCAACTCTAAATGTAGGCAAACCTGTAACCAACCCTTTGGACTGCATTAATTTCAGCCTTTGTACATTTGCATGTCCAATGCGTTTGTGCCAAATTTCAATATCTGCAACAACATCTTTTCCTTTAGCATACATAGCAGCATTCATAGTAGGAATTCTAGCATCCAGAGTAAACATACGTCCAACTCTGCTTCCCTTTGCTATTAACCTGCACTTGTCATTGAAGTCTTCTACAAAGCAGCCCTTTGCATTAAATCTCACCTGCAGCCCTTGCTCTACCATTTGACCCACTAACACCAAGTTCTTTGTAATAGATGGCACATGTAATACATTTGAAAGACTCTTTGTCTTACCATCATGCAAGGACAAGGAAACTTTTCCAATGTGTGAAATTGGGTGGCATGAATCATCACCCATCTGCACATAACCTGCATTTTGCAAATCATGTATCTCTCCAAACCATTCTGCATGGCTGGTCATATGATTGGATGCACCAGAATCAACATACCAAACATCGTCATGCGTTCCCTTTCTTGTAACAACATTCAGCATATGCTGCATAACAAACAGATGCTCATTTTTGTCTTCATTCTGTCGTGAAGACGATGCATAGTTTCCTTGCTGCAACTTACCACTGCGAATATAATCTTTCTTAGCATAACATTGGGCTGCAATATGACCTATTTTGCCACAGTAGTGACACACAATACCAGAGTTGTTAGAGCCTCTATTCTACCATCCACCTCTTCCTCTAAAGCTCCCCCTGCCTCTAAAGTTACCATGACCTCCAGAAACCTGCATATCACCAAATTGCTGATTCAATCTGTTTTGCTGGTTGTCACTACCACGTCCTGTACCACGGCCTCTTGAAGAGAATCTGCTATGTCCCCTTCCTAAATTGTTGATCTCTTCAGTGATCATAAGGGAGACCAACTCATCGAAATCTGGAAATGGCTTTCTAACATATACGGAAGTTACAAAAGACTTTTTCATTATTAAGTCCACCCAAGGTAGATGACCCCAAATCATCATTATCGGGCATTGCATCAATTGCTGCCAAGGCATCTGCAATGCTTCTTACCTTCAGTTCATACTCATTCATAGACATCTTCCCTTTCTTCAACGTATTCAACTCTTGCTTGAGTTGAATCTTTCGTGCCTTTGTACTTACAGAAAACATACTTTCAAGTATGGTCCAAGCTACATATGAATTCTCTGCATTTCTAATATGTCCCAGCATATTATTGTCAATTACTGCAGGCAACTAATACATGACATTTTTATCTTTTGCATTCCATTCCTTCCATGCCTTTGTCTCTTCTGCAGTTGGAGGATCACTCACCTCCGGCTCCTTTTCTTCACCTGAAACAAACTCATAGAGGCCTTTTCCAATAAGGAAATTCGTGACACGGAACTTCCATGAAGGGTAGTTGTTCTTGTCAAGCTTCTCAATGATGGTGCTTCCACTGTTCTCTGCCATTATCACAAAACTAATATCAAACAGTAAGCAAATCTTCTACAACCCTCGACCTGTAGTGCACAATAATACACCAGACAACCTTTTTCACTGTCTGCTCAACAATACATGCAATCTGCAACTAGTTTGCAGATTAACCTTGTGTTTACTTGCTGGTAAACACCTTTGAATTACACATCTGAGATCTGTAACCTGCGCACCCACTTTCAGTCAATACAATCGAAGTCACGGGGTAACCTGAAACTGCTGTCCGCAACCTTGCGGCTCTAAAATGGGCCCTGAAACGGCCTCAAATGCCCAAAATAACTATGGAAACCCTAAAGGGCTAATCTGCAGAATAGACAGCGCTCTTCGCGCACACCAAATCTCACTGCAATCTAAGATTTTTGCTCTGCCCTGCTTCCGGTGCCTCCATAGGCACTATCCAAGAGAGAGAGAGTGGAAGAATGTGAGAGCTTCTTACCCGTGGCTTGCTTGCTCGAACCTGCTTTTTCTCCTTTGCTTCAGCCTTCGAAATCAGCCTCTCTTAGTGGCGCAGCTCTGATACCATGTCAAGAATCGTGTGGTGGGGGGACTTGCTCAAGATGCTACGCCGAACACACACAAAATGCACAAGGAGAAGCTTACTCAAGAGACAAGAAGAGAGATGGAGGCCAAAACGTTTTCTTGCTGATTTCTTTTTCTTCTTCCACACACTTTACAATGTACCTAAAGTATAGATAAGATACAACATAAAAGAAAAGTGGCCTACTAAGTCAAACAATGCATAACCGACTACACTAGTCGACTGGCGCTATAACTATGCCAGCTTAAATAGGTGTAACAACCTGAATATAATAAGTAATGAGTCAGTGGCCATGTGAGAGTCATAATGACCACCGACGTGCTAAGTGTAGACGTGTGGACCCATCTAACCAGGCGGTCCATCATCAATGTCCGCATGTGTTGAGCTTGTCATCTCAACAATGCACTAGTGGTATCACCAAGAAAATGACGCTTCCTTTTAATTATGTCAATGGTCTCATCATGAAATTCTCACTTGGCAATGCCAAGCACCTCTCCCAAGGTAAATTCCACCCGATTGTTTAAGATCCGTTCTTCAAGAACCTTGTTAAGATCTGTGGCTGTCTCAATGTCAGATTGCAACTTATATCCTGGCTGCTTGCCCTTCTTTTTGCCCTCTTGTTTGTTATTCTATTTTTGCTCTTGATTGACCTCTTCCATAACATGCTCGGGAGGTGGCTGATTAGTAGCTTTAGGTTGATCCACACTTCTTCTTGTCATTCTTTTAGATGTCCTTGCAATATCTTCATCTCTTTTTTGTTTTTCTTCCACAAGTACATCTATGTTTTGTACCTTTGCTAAATATGCATACACTGAATATGCATCTACCGGTGATTCCCAACTAGTTATGCCACGAATGTCTTGCCCTACATGAGACATTTCACTATTAGTGACCTTTCTCTTTTCAGCTACATGTAAAGCATGTGTCCATATTTCAGCCTTTGGACCAACCATCACTTGGCCATGCATTCTATCCAACTATAAACCAAAAGTAGAAGCATGTACCGCGGCAAAAGCATTTCGGACAGCCAAGTCTTCCAACAACTTCTGCATACCTCCCTTTCCAAAATTCGAAGCAAGAGGCAATCCCATTTCTTGTGCATGGATCTTGCCATCTTTCCAAAAGATGAGCTATCGTGCCAAGGCCTCCTGATAGGCAGCACAATCCTTTCTCTCATGTTGCAAACTGTCACACCACATACATCTTTTTCCAAGTTTAGGGGCAAACTTGGAGAAAGATTGCATGTCTCTAGCTTGCCCACTGTTACGTCTCTAGCTTGTTCCCTTTCCTCTTGTCCTTTTTCATCCAAATTTGCAACCTTGAATTGAAGATCCCACATCCCTTCGACCAATTCATCCAAGACATCTTCCCTAACAGAGGGAACAATAGCAGGTACAGCCATATGTTTAGCCACAAAACTGGGTGGCTTACTGGATACTTTAACTGTTTTGCCCGTAACAGTGGGCAAGCTAGAGAGATGCAATCTTTCTCTTCTTCTATGCTTCTTCACAAGCACAATAACAGCTTCCTTGTTGTGAGCAACGGATGCGTGGTTTGCGCATAGCGAATGGAAGAAGCTTCCTCTTTCTCTCTTTTACTCATAAAATTGCATACGACTCATGAGAAATTAAAAATAAACTAAAAGAGAAGGTAAAGAGATTGGGTTCAATCTCTCCTCGACATGAAGTGGGCAGCTCCCTTCATGCCATATTTATAATAATATTATGAAATATTCTTTGCCTAAGATTTAGGCCCTTTACAATCACTCTTTACATAAAGAGTTTGAGTGAACTGAAAAAGAGGTAGATTAATCTGAATTAATGGATGTTAGCAGCTGTGTATCCCACAACTCTCTAGAACCATTAATATTTTATTGGACATATCTTCTAAAAATCTATTTTGCTAATAAATATTTACATAGAAGCTATGCGCACACTTTATAAGAAATAGCGGTGCGTCTAATACAATAATCCAATAATTGTCAAATAAAATCTTAAGGAAATAATCTTTAGAACGTTTGCGCGTGGCATGCCTTTCCAATTCTCCTTGCTCTACACATCAGCTGCCAAAAATTTAAAAAATCATGTTAGAATAATAACCAACTGAATAATTACAGCTGGCCACATAAATCAATTAATTTGGAATTCCATACAATAATTAATTCATGAAGACATTAATGATCGTGTGGATAAAATGGTACCATCCATGTTCACACTTGCATTGACGCCCGGAAAGGATAGGCATCCCCATCGACCTTCCGCCTAAGACAATTCTTAGGAACGTGCCTCGCATGGACGCACAACCATTTAAGGCGCTCATCCTGCCAATGTATACACAAAGGAGAACCATTTAAGGTGCTCATCCCTTTGTGTAGGCGCCACCTGGCAACATTCCTTGACATGTCTCCACTCTGTTTTCAAACCTATCTCTGTAGTTTGATCCTCCAGCAAATCATCAAAAATCTCTTGAAGCTCAGGATCAACTGCTTGTAGAAACAATTCAATTTTCTGACTTGCAAGAACTTGCTGTTCTGCGAGATCCAACTGCTTAAATCGACTTTCAAATTCTCTTAACAATTTTGTAGCCACAAGACCCTTATTGGGTTGTATAACCCACTCTTGAAAAGTCTTGCGCGTAATCAAACTGGTGTCCTCAATGTAAAATTCTTCTTTGAGTGTCTTCTTGAAGGCTACCCAGTCTGCATCCTGCAAGTATAATTCAGTAATTTGTGCTTTTAGTTCATAAACAATAGCACCTACAAAATACTGGCTCCATGCAGATTGAGCCACCCCAAAGAATTCCATCTTCTGAGCATAGGTATATACATATGCTGGAGCCCCAAGAGGAACACCAAGGAAAAGGGGATTCTACTACAAGAAAATCTATCTTGTAACATCAAGAAGCTTTTATTTTATTCTTTTGATAAGAGTGCTATTATTCAGCAAGCTCTTCATTTGGAGTTTTTAAAGTGCTTCTTGAAGCTTTTTGGTCATCACTTGGATTTTTTTGGTTATTTTATGGAGCTTTTTGTTTGATTATGTTATCGCTTTGAATTTAATTATTTTGCAATTGCAAACTAATTAGATCAATTATATTAGGATGTTGAATTGCAAACTAATCGCAAACTATTGTATGCTTTGATCTCTAACAAAAAATAGGTATGCAACTACTTCTAAAGCATGAAGTTTTAGCATAATTTTATAAGTTTATGAAGTAATCCCAATTTAAGTGAGATCCAAAATCCATAGAGTCATACATAATTCCCGAGCATCATCAAGCCCCATGGCATGCACTACCAATACAAGGCATCATATTAAAAATAATGCAACTACAAATCATGTGAAATCATCATCGTCACCAGGATGAACAGATGGCGGTGAACAGATGGCGGTCCGCATGCCATATCAACCAAGCACTGGTTGTAGAGGCTAAAATCACCCTCAAGGCACATGCAAACATGATGCATCTCTGTGCATGCTCTACCAAGGCCGCCACAACCTGAAAAAATATCCAACACATAGTCGAGATCCTCTGTGAACGTAGCAAGGAGCCACCTACAAAAGAAACCATTTAGTAACATCCATAAGAAAAGCATGACATATCTCAATGCAAAGTATAAACCAGTCTAAGAGTGTATAATGCACCTATAAAAAACTAGTGATCTTTCTGCACCCCCTCGAACCTCTACACCATCCACATAAGTGTGCTCAAATGATGTGCCTTGGAGGTCTGTCTGGAAGAGGAAGCTACGAGAGGCAGGAAACCTGTATGGGCTAACCCTCTCGCCAGCCTCTCTATCATATGAAGGGACATGCATCCCTCGATAAAACAAGCCAATAGTAAGGTCCATGACCTAGCAATGCAGAATCATCTTGTTAGCTACTTAAACTTCTATTTTAAAAAGTTATAAGTTTGTCTTCAACACACTCACCTCCTCTCGAGTATCAGGGTGTCTATATCCACCCTCACACACGAGAGTCCATGTGCGATGGAGCTTCAATCCAATGGCATGAGCTCCTCTAAGCACTTTTCCAAAGTGTTGTGCAAGTCCCAAAATCACCAAGAACCCCTCATCTGCCAAGAATCTATGGGCTAGGTCCATGACACCTTTGAAAAGTGCACTAGAAAATGTATTCCATTCGGGAATCCCTTTCAAATGTAAAGATGTATAAGACCATGCAATATCACATGAGTTTATAAACTAAACTAATGCAAGCACATATACCTTCTGCCTCAAGGCCGACAACAAGCAAAGATGTAGGAAAATCTGCAAACAACAACTTAGCAACCTCATATGATGGGACACCATTACACTGGTAAGAGTTGATGGTATTTCCCTCCATGAAGCGCTTAATGGTAAAATTGAAAACACAATAACAAAGCATAAGTAACCATTACAATAGATGTGTATATAGAGAATGGTGATAAAATATACCCATCCAATGCAAAATCGTCGATCGATGTCACGTCTACCAACAGAGCATCTACGATAGTTTGGTATTGAAATCCTATCATCAAAATAAAGTTTACTTACAAATGTTGATGTTGGCTAAATGTTAAGACTCAGAATGTAAAGCTAGAAATCTACATACCTGTCTTGCATATAGCGGGATGTCTATAAGACTCTTGTATAGGCTCTGATGACTGAGTCATGAACGACATAGCCCGAGAAGGTGTAGTATGTTGCAAAGATCCCTCAAAGTGACCCTTACTTTTTTCCTTTTCTTTTCAAATGCTATGCATGTCAAAATCATCTTTTTTGCCTAAAGTTGTAAAGAAAAATAGGAAGGAAAGCAAATTATTTAGTGTTTAATGTTTAGATTTTATATTATCTTCAAAAAAATATAAAAATATACTTTTAACATGACTCCAATAATCCAAAAAATGATACTTGATTCACCTTCTAATTCTTCATCCAATGAAACAACTTTCTCTTTGTGTTTAGACCTTCACTTTGTTGTACCAACCTCATTTGATTCACTTATATTACCTATGCAATATAAAGACAACAAAATAATACTTTAATAAATTGACTCGTCAAATGAAAATCCTAAACTCTATCATTCATGCAAATTGTCTTACCCTTGCTATGCTTCAACACATCATCTATCGTGGGGATATTCTTTCGTTTTCCCATGGACTTTTTCTTCATTGTAGTATCAACAGTTGCATCACTAATGGCACCTAAGTAGTGTGAAGTCAACACAATATAATATCATATTCATGCAAATTAGAAACAAGGCTACTTGGATCAAACTAAAAATTTGCATTCCATCCAATATACCCTTTGCCATGCTACCACCACAAGTCGCCTTTATCCCCACAACATGAGGGACCATGTCTATTGTATTGGACATTTCTAATTTGCAAAAACAAGAAAGTTAAGAAAACACAAAAGTCTAAGAAGTTATGATAAGTTTCATGTTAAACAAATACATTTTTAGAAAGTACCATTTCCTTCATCCTCTTCTTTGTGCATAGAAATTACTCTACTTTGTTCCAGAAATCCTGCATATAAGGCAAGTATTACTAAAACAAATAGCTAAGAGCAAGAGTTACCACATATTTACTATGTTTGGCTCTCAAAGTACTTACTCTCTCTTAATTCAATCTCTTGCTGTGGAATGTCATCCAATGGATAGTATATCTACCATGGACAAATACACATTTTCCATTCCGACAGACCCCTCTCAAGCAGTGCTTTTGAGAACATACAATTTTCACATCCCAAGTCCATCCACTCCTCCACTAGAGGAGGGAGGCTTTCTAGCACTCCACTTTCCTGTAGACTACGCAACCATCTTTTCCAAAAACATAAGAACAAACAACAAAAGCACTCTTAAGTTAGAATACATTTGTACATATGGTATTTAGAAAATATGGTTTCTTTATACTAGAAATACTTGTATACCACCCTCTTGCTTGATTGTGTGAGCTCTGGAACCTTCTCAGAGTCTCCAACATTCTTCATTTCACCAAAAATATTTGCAAATGCCTTTAAAATATGTAAACGTCTTTGGCCTTTAAAAAAAACATAAAAGCCTCCTGGAATCTCAGTGCCATCAACTTGTAAGCCCTTGATCAATAAGGAGCATTCTCCAATCATATGAAACCAATACACCTCTTGCTTCATGTAGCTACGAAATCTCCTTACATCCGCAAAGTGTGACATAGTGGAGTCCTTTCCTTTGTGACAGTCATGAGAAGTAAAATCTCCCTTTTTCTAATATATTGGTTATTGAACAAAACATAACTTCAATATTGTTGAACCAAATTGTGTTCAATTCCAAAAAATAAGAGAACATTAGTCCATGAGGAAAACATACCTCTCCGCAGCAATATTAGCACTACAAATGGCATACAATTTGTCCTTGGTAATAGCCATCATGTTCTTTTCATCCCAATTCAATGCAAACAAAACAGAAAAGAAATCCTCTCCATGCACAGGATTAGCTATTCCAAGGTACTTGTATCCTTTGTCCCTCAATTTATCTTGCTCTTTGTTTATGAATTGTTTTCTTTTTGCCTCACAATTTGCCTTTGGCAATGCAAGCTCCTTGAGGCGGGCCTCCTCTTTGAGTATGGCAGAGTTATAGTCATCCTAAATAGAAAAACCAATACACTATTCTTAGTTATCGTTAAATTCAAGATACCACAATTTGTTATGCTGAAAACTAAAATACTATACCAAACTTTTTACCTTCCACACCAAAAGCGATATTAGCAAACATGGGTTCTTGTACCATGGATCATTGCCATGGTTACTTTTTTCCTCAATTTCATACTCTATTTCAGCCCACCGTCTTTGAGAAGGGCTCATCCTTTCCAAAATGCTTTGTTTATTAGCGATGCTAAACTTTTGAAACATGAAAATTTCATGGCCTAGGTTGGGTTTGACATGTGCTCTTGTTACACTACAACATTGAAAATTGTCTTTAAATTTTAAGATTCACACATAAATAAAACCTATTCACATTCACATAACTAATAAATGAAACCTATTGGCATTCACATGTAAATGAAACCTATTGGTATAAATAAAATATCTTGACATTCACACATAAATTATCTTTATATTTTGAGATTCACACATAAATAAAAACTATTGGCAATATTCACACACAATTGATGATCTATTAACCCATTTGAAAAAGTTAATAGTGATAAGTATAGTTACGCATTTGATGTACCCAATGCTAACAATAGTTCTCCTTCTTTCTTCTTCTCCACTTGAATGAATTGACATAGAACTCTAACATGTCACGAAATATCTTCATTATAAACTACATACATCAAATAATAAAATAAATAATTAGTCAAAGAAGGAAGCATCATCACAATAAACAAGAGAAAGCAAGACAATGCATAGTTACCTTCCTTTATCCTCTTCATCCATGTCTTCAACCTATGATTACCGTCCCATACCAAAAACTTGCGCCCTCTTAAATCAGCCCACTCGTCAGTCAATTCATATTCAAACCTTTGGTTAACTTCTCTCCAAAAAGGGCCCCACTCTTCCAAATTTTGGAGAGATACATCCATTAGCTCACCAGTGGGCCTTCTCAAAGAAACTAAAAATTTCCCCATTGTTTCCATATACGAAGCATTATTCAAAGATGAAATCAACCATGTAGCAGAACTAGATGCAAGTCTTATAGCCTCATAGGACACAAGTCTACACAAAGGGATAGGAGGAGGAGAAGTAGACCTCGTTACAAAAAATGAGGCCAACACATCTAACATAAGCCCAAACTTGACATTCTCTCCAATGAGTCTATCATGCTCACTGACCTCTTTCTTTTCTTCATTAGCAACATCCTCATTTACCTCTTCATTTTCCTCATGTATAGTTTGCAAATCTAAAGACCTCCCCTATGTTGTTTCACCACACTCCGTGGTGGTAGTGTGGGTGCTCATAGGATCAACATGAATGTCATTGCTTGCTTCATCCATGCTATCCTCAAGTGCTTCATCATCAATGAAAGGACATTTTTTCCTTGGTTTTCCACCCTTGTTATTTGGAGATTCAGAGAATGCACGGGAGGATGCTTCTTGATCAATACTTACTAGTCTATTGCATATACCGGATCTTAACCTTGTAATTGGAGTATCTACAAAAATAATTTGAAAATAGAATATAACATTTATATGGAACTTTAAAAGAGTTGCTTAACCATTAAGAATAGAATATGTAAATTTAAAAGAGTGATTGAATGACTTACTTTGACGACCCCTTTTGCTTTGACCTCTCCTACCACCACCACGCCGACCTCTAGCCATGCTCAGAAGCACTAAAACAAACCACAAATCATTTTAAAAATGAAGACAACTCAACTAAATCACATGTTCTATTAATTAATCTCCACCAAAATATGACCATTTGACGTAGACAACACACTTTAATATCATTTGTTATTTGGTTTTAATAAATGTATTAAATTTTCTTAATCATTTGAACCTCCTGACCACATTTTCACCCCCGCACCCCCAAAGGGGGGATACTCCCAACCCCTTGTTTCTGTCTGCGTTGACCCAGACAATGTTGAGTGTTTGAAAATTTCCAATCCAAAAAAATCAAATCATGTCACACTTATTTCTTTAGGATGATTTGCATACGATTTAAAAATGGTTTAATTTTTCATGCCTTGGACTCGCGCAATTTACACCCACTCTATATGGAGGGGGAGTGTAGGGGGGCAGCCAAAAATTGTAGGTAACTTGGCTATAGAAGAGGTTTAAGGGGCGGTTTAGGGAAGAGCAGTGGTTTAAGGATGAGGGGCTGAGAGGGGAGTGGTTTAGGGAGCAGGGACTGAGAGGGGAGTGGTTTAAGGAGGAGGGGCTGAGAGGGGGGCGGCTGTGCATTACCCGCCCCATTTCATAAGATACCCCGCCCCCCACCAGGTTGTCTGCGTTGATGCAGACAATGGGCGGGTAGTGAGGGTTCCCCCTCCTCGCCTTCTCCTTCTCCTCCTCCTCCCTCCAAAGGGGGTTGCGCCCACCCCCGAGAGTTGTCTGCGTTGACGCAGATAGCCTCGGGTGTCCCAAAGGTCTCCTCCTCTCCCATTTTTTCAGTTTACCGTCTCCTTCTCTACCTCCCCTTTCCTTCTCTCCCCTCCCATTGTTGTCCTCTCATTGTCTACCTGCTCTTCCATTTCTTTCAGCCATGGAGGAAAAATGAAACTTGAAATACAGATTTTCAGCCATAAGGATGGAGTGTGGAGCTTACCCGGTGAGTTTGATGGAGAATGTTGATATTGTTTGAGCTTGTTGCAGGGGCTGCTCTCCTTTTTGCTTCTTCTTTATGACTTCCAACTTGCAATGGGAGAGAAGAAGAGGGAAACAAAAGAGAAGAAGAAGAAGAAGAAGAAGAAGAAGAAGAAGAAGAAGAAGGACAAATAAGAAGATATGTTTAAACCATTACACACAACTTTCAATAGCAAGCGGTACGTGCATATTGAAGATCCATCATGAGAGAATGTTTCTCTCGAACACCGAAAAATTATTTACTAAAAAATGTAAATGCTGACAGCGCCTGACATCTGACAAAATAAAACGTGCTTATAAAAATATGTGCTACAACATGACATGATTTTCGAAAAGACATGATTTATTTTCGAAAAGACATGTTTTTTAATTTTTTTTATTTAACTAAATCTTGTGATTTTTCAATATGTAGACTTTTTTTAATGATTTGGTTCATTAATGGACTGATTCGCAACTTCAACCATCACTAAGAACTTGCCCATGGAGTAAGAGCTCATTTAATCCATATTTGTTGGGGGTAACGGACTATTATTTCTACGTTCAAAGAAATTGATAAACAATAGGCATGCTACTAGATATAATATTTCGCCTTCATAGCTCCATTGTTTGCTGAGTTTCAAACCGGCTTTTGTGAGAGACGATGGCAGAAGTTACTCTTCAATGGTCAATCGGCTCCGAATCACTGGAACGTGTTGTGCCCCTGAGGGATGGAAAGATTCTTGTGAGCTCTTATTTTCTTCAATCACTTCTATCCCCTGACCGGAAGCTGGTAGGTTTGTATGCTATTTTCCAACTTGATGCTTACAGTGAAGAGATCGCGGTTCATGGCCAACCGGATATCAATGGTGCGGAGCAATTTTTGCTCGATTCTTCTCTTTCATGTCAGTATAAAATAGAACATTGTGATACCACTTTCACCATGGACCAAGATGAAGGACTACACACTGTAGAAAATAGTAAACAAGCTCATTCACTTTCAGGACATGTTGTAGACATTACATCCGATTCCTTCGCAGAGACATCATCTCAAACTTCTTCACCACTTATAACAAATGCTTTTTGCGCACCCATCTCAACTTCGACTATTGACTTAGAGTCGGATGATGGACTTGATAGTCCTCATTCATTTCCACAAATAAAGAAAGAGATTTTACCTTGGATTGCTAATAGTCCTTGAGGAAAGAAGTTGAAGGCTTTATTGCAGATGAGTGAAGGCCCTTTTTTTGTTAGTGAGATTCCAAGAGAGTACAATGGTTCTGTTGCTTTCATTCTTCTGCCGACATATGGCACATCTTCAAACATGGATGGGATGCAGCAACAATATGATAGTCATGTCTAGACAAGACCCCATCCAACTAATATCTTCCCTAATGTTACTTCAAGAATTAGCCATTGCCTTGGAGACTTGCAATGTCATCGAGTCAATTGTCCTTACTATGAGAGCAACAATCAACATAATAAAATGTATTTTCATGGTTACCTCAATAGCACAGTGAGCAAGGGGCTACTTGCAAGTGAAGAAAAACATTCAATCACATGTCACTATTGTAGTAAAGTTGTCACTTGTTATGCAACTTGTGATTGCAAAGTTTATTACATTTTGCCAAAGGACACAAGCATGGAGAGATTGATACTTCATGTAGGCACTCACACACACAATGCGCAACCAGGGACTTCAATGGCTGCAATTAAAAAATTAGATCTCTAGTTCACTTAGTTTTGCAAGTGAATCGACACTGTGGTGCTAGGAAGATTCAAATGATTGTAGCAAAACAAATTTTCACTGAATCTTTGACAAACTAATGGTTCAATGGTGGAGGGAGAACAAGAGCTTACAAACTTTTTGGAGGAGTTGATGCCATTGGTTCAAAATCAGAGGTTAGTTTCAGTTATTCAAGTCTGCAAACTATGGTTTGTAGCATTGTTATTAGTTTAACAAACTTTTGTTTGTTGAGGTTGTAGGTTCAATAGTATTGTGACATGCCAGAAAAAAAAAAACATGTGTTGTTGGAGATGGCTTTGATAACATTTTGGAGTTGAAAAAAAGATGCATGTTTCCTTTTTTTCATGGCAGTAGATTTCCAGGGCAAGAAGGGGTGGGTGAAAAAAGTTACATTTTCAAGATGTCTACTAAAGGACCTGGCTTTGGAGTGGAATTGGTTAATCGAATGCGACGCTTAGGAAATGGAGACCTTTGCAAGTCTTGGGTTCACTTTGAATTTACACACAGAATAGATGACTGGGCAACAATGTCTTGTTCTGTGTACGATCCATGGTTTGTTCGGGAACCTTACTTGTTATCAATTTTCGTTGACATATTCTAGTTGCTAATCACTGTATTTCTTATTGCAGCTTGAAGGGGATCATGGTGAATGCTATTTGTGATACAAAGGAAGAGGATACAGAAACACAAATTTTTTTTTGGAGATGCCTTAATAATGTGATGCTCGAGTGTGGACACCCTCCTGCACACTTTGCAGGTTTTATGGTGGATGAAGCCGGTGCAAATTGGATGGCGATCCGCACTGTTTTCAATGTGGGACCTGACAATGTTTTGGAAGGAAGAGAGCGATCATGTTTGTTTCACTGGGAACAAAGCTTACAAAAGCACACAACAAAATACGTGCCTTCAAACCTTCGGAAGCATCACTTGAATTTATGTGAGAGGTGGCGCCTTTCAAAATCCATTGAAGAGGGCAAGAGGAATGCCACAGCTATACAAAATTCGTGGCAGCAAGTAGGACTACCTCGAGATAGTACCGTACCATTGAAGAGATGGATCAAATGGTGGGAGAATAGGATAGACCATTGGGGTAGTACTACACATGTAAATGTTTTTTTTTATTTCTATTTGTTACATACACATGTACTAATATCATTGGGGTGGGAATACCCAAGTATGAGAACAAAATAGACTGTAAGAGGAATTGTTGAGTTTTTTATTGGGTTGCAGGCTTCCTTGAGTCCTTGGGAGAGGGCTTGTATTCCCAACACAAATCTTTCTGAGAGCATGCATGCAAGTTGGTTGGCAGGGGAGGATGGAAAGAAGAAAATTGGTTTGTATGATGCATGCGTCACTGACTTGATCAACTCATATATTTAATGTTCAAGGCAACTGGCCTTCACAACTGGAAGATACTCTGGAAGTGGTCTCGACATGGATGCTCTTATTAATAGGGTGGTTGCAAGAAATACCTCTTCACCTGCATTCATAGCTCGAACAGTTCAAGGAGTAGTTCTTGGCACCCCCATGTACGAAGAGCCTTTCATTTCTGGAAACAAAGAAACAGTTCAAAGGAAAAGAAGAACTCTAGATGGTTGTAGCTCTCATAAACCTGGCTATGTAATGGAGTCAAGGGATAGAAAACAAAAAGGACAACCACACAATATAAATTTTCAAAATAGAAATGACCAACCTACAGAAGTGGGCTTGGACCATGAGGTGCATGCAGTGCCGATTGAAATGGATCTCCCAACTAATATTGTCTCAGTGGAGGAAATGCATAGAAGTTTGTGGGCCATCCGGAGAATGCTTGTTCATTGCAAACGAAAATGTTTTGGTATTATAAATAGAAAGAAGTGCTGCAATGTGATAGAAAGTAGATCACCTAGGTTACTATGCCCTTCATTTTGGCCAGAGAGGGAATTTCAAGGTAAGCCTATTGCACAATGGTTCTAGTTTTGCAGTCATGATGTGGAGCATACATGGGATGTTGATAAAGAAGTTAAGCATGTGCCCTTGCGACTAAGGATTTGGTCTATTGACAAGGGCACCAATGCTTCTGCAGAGGAGATTTCAATTCTTATAAAAGGAGGTTTTGTATTCAAGCATGATGGCATTCCACTTACCCCCAAAAATACTACGACCCATGGGACAGAACCACTTACCTCTTCAAGTGGCAAGCGAAGAAAAAAATGGAGACATGGTATTTCTAAGGATGCAGAAAGAAAAATTGCATTGGCTAAGGCATTATATGTAGTTTTCATGGAAGAGAAAGTAGTGGTGGCAAATGAGAAAATCATATTTTATGTTATGTCAGAGCATTTGTATGAGGTGCATGTCAATCCCGAGCCCTTCTGCACGTGTCCTGACTTTCAAAAGAGAGAGTTGGAAAGTAAGCCCTTCCTGGCCTGCAAGCACATGTATTATGTCTACATTCTTGTGCTTGGGATGGACAAAAATCAACATATGATGATGCATCAACCTTCCCTTAAGCAAACTAATTTAAATTTTATGCTTGCCCTTCCGCGATGCATAAAATGCAAATCAAAGACTTGAGAGTTTTATGTTGGCTATTGTTCAATGAGATGGGGACCATGCAGTACTGAATGAAAGATTTAAAGGGCATATGAAGAAGTGGAGGTGGATGTTCATTTTGGATACATGATGTGAAGGGACCACATATTTGGTATTTTTCTTTTTGAGCATAATGAAAACTCTAGTAAAAGTAGACATTATTAATCATGGACCAGTTATCCATTTGTGGACATGATTGGACGAGGATCTAAAAGTGGAATTATTGATCATGCTTTTTTGATTCATTGAGGGGGCCATCTATTTATAGGTTAGGGATCTATTTATAAACTATGCTTATTTAGTATGCAAAGTAATTTCATTTTTCCTGATTTGATGCTCCAACTTCATTTTTGTTGAGCCAATTTTTTTTCAAGGTAATCTAGATCTTGCTCCTCTTTTCCTATTATGAAAAGTATGTAAGTTTATTGTTTGCCTTTTGCTATGATGAATACATCCATAAAGCTTGGTATTCACTAAGGGGGGTACCTATTTGTAGGTGATGGATCTCATTATAAATCATGCTTATTTTGTGCGCAAAGAAATTTTATTTTTCTTACTTTAATGCTCCAAGTTCATTTTTGCTAGTTGTGACAATTTTTTTCTCAAGGTAATCTCGATTTTGTTTCATAAAGCTTATTGATCACTTCGTTTTAATTCCCCTCAGAGGATTGTCTATTTATATGTGAAATATCTCTTTATAAATCATTCTTGTTTTGTGTGCAAAGCATTTTCATTTTTCCTGGTATTGATGTTCCAAGTTCGGTTTTGTTGATTGTGATACTTTTTTCTTAAGGTAATCTTGATCTTTGTCCTTTAACACAATATTAGTGAGTTTGGGAATCTCCCAATTCCCATTTTTCGAATACTAAAAAGGTGGCACCCGGATAACATGCTCATAACTTTCTCAAAATCATACGATGTGACCTATCATTGGAAAGACCTTGAAAAATGGAATCTATTGAGCTATAGAGCACTTGATTTGGAGTTATAGTGTTCAAGTTATGATAAATCCAAAGATTTGACTACATGTCCCAAACTTATGGGAAATTCCCATATTCTCCAATATGGTGTTCTTTGCTCCTATTATGGAAAGCATGGTTACATAGAATCTAATCACGTATCATCTACTCTAGTCACATTTCTAATATATATTATGGTTGCTTCTCCTTCCCATGTTACACATTCTCAATTGTTTGCTTCCCCTTATCATGTTATCAAGGTGTTTTTTATCTAAACCATGTTCTAATTTCTAATTTTCATTTGTTAATTGGGTATTTTTTATCTAAACCATGTTTCATCTAACCTTTGATTGGCAAGTCTGCTATTGATATAAACCATGGCCAAGTTTGATGTTGAACCAAACCATGATATGGTTGCTTCCCATCCTTATGCAACAACTCTACTCTTTCCTTCTCTTTTGCATATTTCTTTAAATTCTACATGAGTCAAATCATGCCTAAATCTACACAGGAGGAGCTAGACATGAGAAAGACCTTCAGAACCGTAAATGGTAAACTAGATTCGTTGTCAAAAGCTACAAACTATGATGATAAGTGGTCAATAAATGATGCAACCTTTGCCATTGGAAAGGTTGAACAAATACTTGGCCAAATTTTTCAACAAGAGGATGAAAATGATATATCCCTTGTAGATATGTTAGAGTTAAAGCTCCCTACAACCATTGCATATATGAGAAGCTTTGGAGTGATTAGTAAAAAAGATGAGGAAGATATTGACATTTGTTGCTATCAAGTCCACATATCGATACTATATAATAGTTATATATAAGTGGCTTTCATAATTTGCCTAAAGAGTTGCAAGAGAAATAATTATATTTTCCTATATTGAGTTCTTTTTGTGTTTTGTTTAGATTGACTCATAATTTTAGAGATTAGTCTGATTGATAAGGGTACTTTTTGAGATGTGTGGTAGAAACCCAATTTTGTTCATTTTTCTCTCTTCGGTATATTTTGAGAGTTTGAAAAAAATGGTCCCTTGAATAGCTTGTTTAATACAAATTTTCAATATGGGTAACAAGATTATCCCTCATAAAGTTACAAATTTTGTGAAAAAACTCCAAGTTTTGGCAAATACATTGAAAAACTCCAAGTTTTGAAAAATTTTGTGAAAAAACTTAAAATTGGGGGCTTGCTTTTTTAAATGCCCCTTTTGATAACCAAAACAAAGAAAACAACAATTCTTCACAAAGCATCATAGTAGATATCTCCCATGGATTTGATAGAATCAACCATAATCTTCAACTTCTTCATAGAATCCTTCAATAGAACAATGAACAAAAAAGATTACACCATTTTTGAATGGAAATCAATCACATAGTATTCATTTTCATTGTCTTCATAGTTTTCTCTCTCAATCTCTCATATACAGTTACACTATTTTGATAGAATTGGCTATTTCTGGCTCTCTCTCTCTCTCTCAATAGTACATCATCTCCTCACTACAATAATCTGATAATGACTCTCAATAATCCTTCTTAGGTCGTGGATACACCTCCCAAGAGGTATGTCTGATGTGAAGAGGCACCAGAGCCACTACAGTGTCTCTTCACAGCTCACTACTGTCACTGTCACTTTAGTCTTCTCTTCAGTCTTTAGCAGCTGATTCTTCCATTTGTTTTAGCTCTTTTGAACTTAGATTCATCCTTTCCAAAAGTTAGAAAATTTTTCCAAAGTCACACATACATTCTACAGAACACTTACAGAAGATCTACAGAACAGTACAGAACAATTTTACAGAGGCTCTACAGAAGGTTTACCGAGGGTTACAAAAGGTCATCATAGAACATCAAGTCCTCATAACTCATACTAAATCCTTTCCAAACTATAAAAAACTATTCAATAAACCTTCAAAATATTTCAATCTTCATCAATCATCAATCCATGCTTCATGCAGAAGAAAATCAGAACAAAAAAAAAGCTATACAGAAGGTATCAGAACCAATCAAAACCTCAACAGAACCTATCAGAAGATCACAGATCTTCATATCTCCACTAAAAATCATCATGAGATTCCAAAACATAATCAATATCATCCAAAACACTCTCAAAAACTTCCATTAACAACCATACATCACTCTAAATCCATTAAAAATCAATCATTCAGACCTAAAAAACAACACAAATCAGTCAAAAATTCAGTCTTTTTCCACTCTCAACATATATCCCCACACTTAGAAAGGAAGCGTCCTTGAGACCTAAGGAAAAGAAGAATATAATTTCACTAAAGAGCTCAATTTAATCTTCTATAGTATCTTCAATAATCTCGCCAAACCACGACCCCAACTTATCACCTGTATTTGATAGAAAAGAATACTACTAAAGGAAAACTTCATTATTCATTAACACATTTGATAAACAATAAAAAGTTATAATAAATTTTTAAAGAATATAAGAGGTTCTTCTTCAGCTTTCCATCATAGGCTTGCCATCCACCATCACCATCAATAGTTGAAAAGAGAGCTCTCGAACAAATTATTCAACCAGCACAAACTCATCACATAAAATTAACCCACAACACAAACACTAAACACAACCATCTGAATGACACCTCCAAAAAGATATATATATCATTAAGAATCATCCACAATACATTGCAAAGGCATCAATGAAGGTGATCCCTTTTGAAGGCTTGATGATTTCGAAAACGATCCGTGGAGAAGGACTCATCCACAAATGTATTGGGAGGATTTTGAAAGAACTGAAGGTAGCACATCCATTCTAGCAAAACAAGGTATCTGCTAGGTAGACATAGGGCATGAAAATATAGGACATCCAACTGTTGGGAATCAAAGTTCACATTGACATTGATACAAAGCTTTGGAATGGCCTTTTGATCGCTATGGGAATGCCTATGCATATATGCTAAGTACCAAGCAAAATGAGCTGTCAACCTCACCGAAGGATCTAGAGATTGTGAATATTGGTGAGAAAAATGGAGGTAATTCTGGTATGCTTGACTAGCAGTTGTCTAGTCCCCTAGAATTAATGGCCAATTAATCTATGGTCCCGTGAGAGAATCAGTTGAGCTCCATCATCTTCTTCTCAGAATCTGCTGATCAAATCCTTCGTACCCACTAACCAACTGAGGGGGTTGAGAAATAGAAGTGGCAGGAGATGGAAGAGGAATAAGTAAAAGAGGATGAAGAGATGGGTAGGCAAAATCATAAAAGGAGGAATAAGCTAAAGAAGGAGTGGCTGAAAATTTAAGTGAATCAGTTAGGAAAGGTGTCAATTGATAAGCAGGAAAAGTAGAAGGTATATGAATAGATGGAGAAGGGCATGGCAGAGAAGGAAAAAGGACTCGATCTTCAATGAAAGAACAATAGGTAAAGATGGGAATTTGAGGAAAACCCTAAGGTTGAAAGAGGAGAGGTAAGATAGTTGCTGAGTTGGATTGATTCATAGTGATGGGCCATTTGTTGGTAGTACAATAGGCTAGGAACATAGGGACCTAAAACAGATCGTCTATGGTAGGCATCAAAGAAGGATGAATCAAATGGATGGTTCTTGGAAAGATAAGCTAGGAGATCCACCCTCAGTTGGTTAGTACTCTGCACATAAGTAGAAGTTGTATTCTGTCATTGGTTCAGGACCACAGAATCAATCATTGAATGCCATGAAGTGTCAGGACAAGTAGCCACTTTAGAAGAATATCACTAGAACATGTCATCTATCCTCAACTCCAAATGGTTGACATATAAGGTAGCTTGCAAAACCACATCCCCCACATACCAAGCTAAATCTACATCATTTGAAATCAATAGATCACCTCGTAGATACATGTAAGACAGCAACATGGTATCCTTTGTCACAGAATCTTCAAAGACCATACTGACAACTTCTGTCTCATCAAAAGACCAAGCCCCACTCCAACCATCCTCTGGAAGAGGGAGATCCATTGTTGAAAGCTTCATATAGAAGGCCAACTTCTGCAATTGATAGTGGACAAAGAAGGAATGGTTCGGAGGAACATACTCCTGAAAGTGCTCAAATGTAGACCATAACAAATCCATCCTAGACTGCAATCTTTCCACTTTATCTTGAAACAACGGACATAATGTGGATTGTCTCTGGAGAACTGCCAAGTCCTATTGAGATATAGAAGGAATCATAGGAACATTGGGGCTTGGAGGAATGGACCGTGCTGTGTCAGTTGGTCTTGCAATTGCTTAATCTGGGAAGCTTGGGATTCCAATGTATGGTGAGCAGTCTGCAAAGCTGACAGGTTCGCATCTAAAAGAGTCTTAAACTCTTGAGCTTCTTTGGACATTTTCTCTTTCTCTTCCGAAACTCTAATGACCTCTAACTGAGCTTCTACTAAAACTGAGTATTCAAAGAAGATATTTCTTCTCTCTGGGTCTCAATCATTTGGGTCTGTTGCTCCATCTACTTAAACAGATCAGCAAGAGTGTCTTTAGCAGAGGCTAACTCTGAGGTTGCCTTATGCAACTGGTCTTTAGATTGCATCAATTCTTCATAGAAAGAAGCATATAACTGTTGAACACAAGCTGTCTCACTGAGAGTTCAATAGAACTCTGGATGTCATTACAAAGGAAAGGAATGGCATCCCCTGACACTAAACTGTTCAATGAAGGAACTGATATGCCCAAAGAACCCTCTCGATGTGCCCTGAATAAATTGTTACATGTGAGGTAGGCAAGGAGGTCACTTCTAGAGGTAGTAGGAACTGTTACTGAAAGAATGACTAAGGGAACTTTCTCTGCTACATGCTTCAAGCGCTTCCACTGAATGACCAATGGAGGAGGGGAATCAAGATCCTCTATGTCAATAGGTTCTGAATCCTCTGAAGGTGGAGGGGGAGCTACTGGATCAGATGTAGGAGGTGGTAGCACACCCTTCTTAAGGCCTGAATATGTCAAGAAAGCATATAAATAGGAACCATAAGTGACATTTGTGACATTCCCTCTGGTCGCTTTGACAAAATGTTGGTCCATCTTCGTAAGTAGGTAAGTACTCCAATCAATGGCAACCCCTTTTAACACAATCTTGGAAGCTGCGAAGAGTTTCTTGGACAAATAGTGGGATGGTGTTTTAGCAGGCATAAACCTGTCTTGGAGAAATTGATAGACTAACTTCCAAAGAGGATCCGTGATCATGGAAAAAGACACTCCTGAAGTGTTAATCACTTTTTTGACATCCAGAACCTCTTTGGTCTGCTTCTGCAACAGCTTGAGAATCTCATCATTGGAGAATAATTGTCTGGCTGTAACAAAGGGTTCTCCTTTGTAGAGAAGAGACAAAGCCTTCCTTAACTCTAGGTGTCAATACCATGGAAGTTCCACGAACCAAGCCCGATTTCTTACTGTATGATGCAAGGAACTCATCACACAAGGATGGATCGTCTGGAATCAATGGGAGTGAAGCAGCCACAAAAGTTGCAAGGCCTGCTTTCGCTATAGACTCAAAAGCCAGTAGGGAATAATAATCCCTACTGATCAATGGGACATACTGAATAGGAGGAGGAGCATGAGGCGCCATTGAGATGGAAAATACACACACCACATACACAGAAAATCACAAAGAATACTTGCAAAACAACAAAATAGCGATAAAAAAGAAATCGATCAAAAGAAACACACACATATAGAAGTAACTAACCAATTGACCATTCCAAACAACCCACATTCTAGAAAGAATTCGGCATGACCTCTATACATATGCGACTAAAAACTTCATGCGATGCAACAAGCAGCACCCAAGACCTTGTATTAGGCAAAAAAGAAAAAAAAACTACAAACCGCACTCGTAATTGTATCACACAAGCAAACCATAATACCTTAAAAACCTAATCAGGACCTAACTATAACTTTGACCCACAATTTCAACTAGGAGGACTATACGTGCCCATCCCACGAAGCGTGTTTATTAAAAGGAAAAAAAGTGCAATGAGAAAAATGGTTTTAATGAAGGCTTCATAACAATGGTTGAAATTTTATTAGGTTATAAACCTTAATAAGAAAACAACGGTTCTTTCATTAAAAGGAAGGGCTGCGGTATGGTATCATAGCATAGAGACTGGAACCATAACTACAATCGACCAATTTTATGCAGATTTTCGAGGAGAATATACCCCTGAAAGAGGTGGCCAATACTGGTTGCGTGTTTTGAATGTAACACGCTAAGATCCTCATGAGAATGTGAAAGCCTATGCCAAGAAGCTTAAGGAAGTGTTTCGTAAGTTACAAACTTACATTCCTATTCTGCTGGCTGCCCATTTGCAATACTTCTTGCATGGATCTCTAAACTGTGCTTATATGCGCAAACCCTCGTCAGCGAGCAAGGGGTTTGCTTGCAAACATATTAAAAATTTTGACGAATCTGCCCTAAAAAACGTGACATGAGCAGCCATTGACCTACCACCTAATTTGTCTGCACTGACTCTGCTTGCGCATGGCATGTGCTGCCTACAACTGACCTGCCTTGACCTCCATGACATGCCACTGACTACGCTAAGGAGATAGGGCAAACTGAGGCTAAACCTCATGCTCTGCCACTACCACACATTCACAAACAATTATTATATTTTTTCTTATTTTTCCAAGACGTATTTCTATTTTTTCCATTTTCTTGAATTATTTGGCAATAAAATATACTATTTTTTGGTTTTTCTTGTTCACATCACTTCAGCATACTAACATTCAATTTATCTTCTATATTCTCCCCATGGGAACACTTTTCTCTCACCCAAAATGGAAAAAACACCATTTTGCCACTTAAAAACCGCATTTCGGGTTTATGGGAATTAAACAAAGCATGTAAATCATTGCAAAACCAAAATTTTCTGATACACAACAATTACTCATAATGCAAACAGCACACAAATAAATTTTCATCCAATAAGAACATAATTATCATCATAAACTATCAAAAATCCTTTGTTTTCTTCATAAAAATGGTCATACCGTGTTTTTACATAACCCGGGACACCTTGAATTGCTGCATAACCAGCAAATGGAGCCTCCATTGCTCTCAATCCAATTCTGCACTTCATTCTTCAGCATCTTCATCAATCTTCATCATCACTTTCTTCATTTTTCCTTCATTCTTCCTTCATCAAGATGGCACACATGAACAGCCCATAGAGAAGAGAGAGAGGAAGGAGAGAGAAAGACTAGATCTGGTTCTCTTCATTCAATCCATCATTCCACGAGCGAATGACGTTGATAAGACCAGTCAAGAAGGAGAAGTTGGCCCCCAATCTCTGTTACATGACTTGCTTTCAGCATGTATGCTTGATGATCATGGAAGAGGGTGCATTTTTCGAGTGCAGTTTCTTCACGCCATCTCCCACAATTTGCTCCATCTTCTCTCTCCACTTTTTCATCTTTCATGTGGCATAAAATTTGGGGGGGTCCAAGCTCCAAAGGGCACACCCCCTTTTGGTCACAAACTTGTCCACCTCTTCAAATCTTGACCATTTGTTGGCTTCTTTTTCGTCCGGTATCCGATTCGAGCTCTGAAAAATCCTGGGCGTCCAGCTTAGCATCCCCATTGATTGGAAACTCCTAATATCCCACACGGCAGTTGAAAATTTTATCAAAAATCCACAAATATTGCTCGGGCGCCTTTTAAAAGCCGTCTTTCACTTGGTGCTTAAAATCGTCCTAGCTGGAGCTGCCGCCTTCGATGTTAAATATTTTTTCCCTAAATTCTGGATTTTTTGGCAAATTTTAGGCACATCCTGAGCTCAAAACTCCACTCTCACTAAAATCTAAATTACTTTTTGGGGTAGAACTTTTTTTTTCTTCTTTTCAACTTGCCTGAAGCTTCCATGGTGGATTTCTCAAAGTTTCTCTTCCTATGTGGATCAAAGGCATTAGACATTGCTTCACAATGATTCTTCATGCTTCATAGAGCATTTTGATTACAATTTCTTGCTAGACAAGATGCCATGTGGACACTCATCAGCTAGCATAAAATCTGCTAAATTTCTTGGCCTGATTCATGATGGAAATGATTTGTTCTTCTTTTTGCTCCATTCTAATCAATCTCTACTACTTAACACTTGCTTCATGAGGTCACATTGGTCAATATAGCTACCTATTCCTCATCCTTTCCTTCTCTTGAAACCCTAATTGTGTAGTCCATGGACAGCCATGAAATCTTCAACTTAGGCTTCAATCTCTCATCAATTTCTTGAAGACTCTTCATTATTTCAGCCATATGACTTATTTCAATAAAGATTGTTGAAGAAATTGCAAGGATTGAGCGATAATGGTCAAGGATTCATCTTCAAGAGCTTCTATGGGATCAAAATTTAGGGAAAACAAGTTCAATGCTTCAATCTTAAGCTTTTGAAGCTTCAACTTTGCTTCTAAGCATTAAATGCACAAGGATTGTATGAAAAGCACGGATCTAGAGCATGGCAGGAGCTATGGAGAATGAAAGATGAAGGCTAGATTCATGTTGACATAAAGACTATAGAGACAAATGCTACACAAGTGAATTCGGTTCCAAGATGGAAACTTGGACTCATAAACACAATCTTGTGTAATGGACTAACAATATCAATGACACTAAGTGAGGGATGATTTTTGACGTCAAGAACTGCTTAAAAATAGCCAAAAAATCTGAATTTCAAGGGAAAAACAAACTTCGTCGAAGGCGGCAGCTGCAATCAGTACGATTTTAAGTGGCAAGCCCCAAAAGTGCTTTAAAGACCCACCGAGTGACAGATGGGAACTTTTCATAATTTTTCCAACTATCGTATGAGACTTTGGGAGATGCCCTACAATGGGGGACTTAGAGACAAACACCCATGAATTTTCAGAAGTCGATTTGGATGCTGGGGACATAGTGCCCGGGAGGCCAAGTATAAATGATCTTTAAAGGGCCAAAGGGTCTGACCCTTGGGGGGCCCTAAAATTTTTGATTTTGTGGGGAAGGGGGGGGTGTTTGCAGCCACGTGAAGAAAAAAAAATGATGCCCTCCTGTACATGACAAGATTTTGAGAGAGGGGACTATGGAGCTTCAAAGCAACCCCCCAACTAAGCACATCCCTGATCTACATCTTCTCTATGCCTTCCATCGCCACTCTTCATCTCTCCAATGGCTACATGGACAGGGATATCAAAATTCAACCTTTCTCTCTCCTTCCTCTCTCTCCCCTCAAGGGGTAGTTCATGCACAAGAAGAAGAATGAAGACCGGTTGAAGGATGCTTGCCCAGCATGCACCAAATTGCTCCAAGATTAAGAGGAGGCTGAGGGGAGATATTCATCATTGAATATTTTCTACTGGTTGGTCTGCTGGCAACCTGGAAAAATAATTCAAAAAACTCGCAACACACAAGTAAGCAGTATGCACCATTTTTACAAAGGATATTTGCTTCGCGTTGATGTTTGATGGTTGAAATGGAATTCATATGGAACAAAAAAAAAATTGAAGCTTTTTTGCATTATGATTGAGGGCTGTGCATAAAAGAAATGCAGATCCATAATAATAAATGGTCCCAATAATTAAATTATAGCTCGAAAAGCGTCTTTTTAGTGTAAAAATGAAGGTTTTATTGGTTTCAGGTGGGGAAAAGAGATGCACATGGGATAAGATTCTGAGACAAAACATCTTTCAGCTGTCATAATCAGTCACTAATCATAAATTAAAAAAAAACTATTTTTATGCACAAATAAATATAGAAAAATAGTTAAAAATGGAGAAAATTAGGATTTTCGCATTATAAAAATCTAGAAAATTATGATTCGTGGTTGTGGATGTATAACAAAGCTGAGGCATGAATTTTGGCTTCAGTTCAGCTTTGTTTATGTGTTGTACTTCATGTTTTTTTCGTTTTATGCAAAAAATACATACAAAATAATACCCTATACCTATGCAATGCAGGATAATCTAAATGTTAGAGGAAAAGGGTGAGGTCAAGAAATTGAGAGGGCTGAGAGGGTGTGAATATTTGAAATATTTGATTGTGCAATCCATTTAGAATTGCAATAATTCAGTTTAAGGGGCTAGTAGCACGAGGAATCGATGCTAGTCTCCATACATTGAAGCATACGTTTAGTGAAAATCATGAAAGGGCCATTTTTCCACATCACAAAATGCTGATTTGTTAAATATTGTTTGTACACTAGGATCATATGCAGTATACATGATGCATGGCATAGCCCTGGATTGCATAGAAATTGTCTTCCTAAGACATGACTTATACGTGGAATGGAAAGGAGCCTTTGCTGTAGGGCAGTTGTACGCTTTCCTTGGGATTGGTTGGTGAGGATCTATATATTCTTGGATCGTAAAAAACAAGAAAAGAGTAGAGTTTGTGCATTATGTTTTATATGTTGGAGTGATGCATCTTGGGGCCAATCCCCAACGTGTAGGAGAGTTGCAGTGGGATCTCGCTCTAAGGAGAAGGGAAGGTAAACCTTGGACTACATATTAGCTACAAATGCATAATTAAGTCTATCTAGTGTACATCAGTGTATTACAGACGCTCCTGGCCTGCAAGGCCGTGTGGTGGGGTTGTCTGCTGTGTGCATGAGGTCCGGCTAGTGCTAGCCCATTTTAGGTCCCATCATTATTTGAAAGAGGAAAGCATCATGATATTGCATTACTCTCATCATGAAAGTGATAGTCGAGTACAATGCTTTATAGAAGCTGCATAGGTAGCATTATGCACCATTGTGCTTATGGGATTCAAGTCCCCTTCCTAGACTACTAGTGTTTTCCTTACCCATTGCTCCATACAAAGAGGCATACAATTGGGTGTGCTTCTCAATCACAACCACGAAGGCACAAAGTGTGTAGAGGCTTTAGTGAACACCATCTGCAAGGTGTGGGCACACCACAAACATGGTAACATCCAGAGGCTGTCACAAAACAAAGCTAAGTGTGGGTACCAAAAACATGGTGGACATCCAAAGGCTATAAGAGGGGCCTCACAAAGTGTAATAAGGTTGTAATGCCAGGTTACATGAGGAGTTTACAATGCTTATGGTAGGAGCATTAATGGAAAGTACATACAATAAAAAATTATAGTAAAAATTTGGGTCAAAGACCAACATGCCCTTGTGGTTTTCTTCATTTTTGGATTTTCTTTTTGCATAGGTCTTCATTCTTGACTACTTTCCTTGTATTGATCATTTGGTCTTCATGGTCCTCTTGGTCTTCTTTTTCTTGGTCTTCTTCTTTATGGTCTTTACTTGCATTGGTCTTCATGTTTGACATTAGTATGACTAAGAATCAACTTCAAATCTGTGAATAATCAGCAACCAAGTTGATCTTCAATGTGTCAAAAGACACAAGTG
Organism: Lygodium microphyllum; assembly: GCF_053477565.2. NCBI lineage: Eukaryota > Viridiplantae > Streptophyta > Polypodiopsida > Schizaeales > Lygodiaceae > Lygodium > Lygodium microphyllum. Next base: position 61,307,629 of record NC_141156.1, on the reverse strand, counting down.
AAGGTAGTGTGAAAAACACACTAGTATGTAGTATTAAGAGATACTATTCTTGATGAGTCTTGTTGATGCTAATCTTTTTGTTGAGCTTGCTCTTGACTTTGAGCAACTTTATTTATCATTTCCCTTGTTGATTTGAATGAAGCACTAAATAGATCAAAGTGACACTGGATTATTTGGGTTAGGGCAAGTGTTGAGAAAATGAAGTGAAGAAGAACTTGAGCTTGGTGGCATCTTTTCTTGAATATTTTTCTTGCTTAGTGGATTGAGTGGCAAAGGTTTGGTTTGAGTTTCAAGAGAGAGAAAATGAATAAAAGATGAAGCTTCAAGTGAGTTGGCTATGGTGGACCTGAGATCAGGGTTTCAGGTTGATTGAATTTCTACCTGCAACAATACATACACACAATCTTATGACAAAATATTTGATGAAGTTGAAGCTTATATAGTGAGATTCCACAGCCATATAGCCACAGATTAAACTGTGGTTGATACTAGCAGCATAGAGCATACGGATAAAGACAGTAGGTGCAAATTCGTCAATAAGTTAAAATTTCCACAATGTTGCCTCCTGATGAACGTAATGTTGGGATCTGTCATGATGGGCTGAAGTGTCTTGATCTATAGAACAACTTTCTAGAAGAAATTGAGTTGAGATATGGCCTGTAGATAGAGTTGTGAAAGATCCAAGTACAACAAGTCTTGTTGGATATGGCTACCAAGTAGGTCAAGTGGAGATGGAGGTGAGAAATGAAACCATGAGCTAAAAATGAACTAACTAGAGGTGGAGAGGGACCAGAGGAGCAGAGAGAAGAGCTAAGCCATGCTTAGCTAAGCTCTGATGCCATGTGAAAAGCACGGATCTAGAGCATGCCTAGAGCTATGGAGGATGGAAGATGAAGGCTAGATTCATGTTGACATAGAGACTATAGAGACAACTGTTACACAAGTGAATTAGGTTCCAAGATGGAAGCTTGGACTCATAATGTAACATTCCCATGCCTCCAATACATTTTCTGTTAAAACATAAGGTTAGTTTATACATTAGTTAGTAAGTTAGTTTATAAGTTAGTAAAGCTAGTTATTAAGCTAGTTAGTTAGTAAGCTATGAGTTAGTAAGTTAGCTATAAGGTTAGTTTATGTGTTAGTTAGTAAGTTCAATAGTTAGTAAGGTTATTATTTAACTTATACAGCTTATATAAGTTACTAACCATTATAACTAACGATTAGAACTAATATTTTTTAAAGAAAAGAAAAAATATTAAAAAAGGAATCGAATTGAATTGATGCCACCAAAAAGAGGGCCGCCTCCCAATCAAACAAGCAATGGGCCTTATCATCATCGTCATCGTTGTCATTGTCACTGTCGTCATCATCATTATCATCATCATCGTCATCATCATTATTAACAACCTCACAGCCACATTTTTAAAAAAAGAAAAAAAGAGAAGCTCTCCCACTCTAAGTGAAGGAGCTATTGTGGCTTAAAGAGAGGAGAAAGAGAAGGGAAGGGAGAGGTAGCATGCACTCCCTTCTACCTATATAAAGGTATTCCCTCTACTCAAATTATGAGGAAGAAAGATTCTCCAAGAGGCTATGAGAGAGAGTTAGAGAGAAAGAGAGAGGGGGGGAAGTTACCCCAAGAGGTTGCAAGAGAGAGAGTTAACTCAACCCCCCTCTCTCGATCATTAACTAGGTAATCTTCTCTCACACTCTCCCATCCCAAGTTCATTCCTCCTCCTTTATCTCTCAAGCCCACTCGCGAATGATGGCTCCAAAGTAGCAAGGTGCAAAGACCATCAGAATTGATGAACGAGTATTGCCAGAGATACGGGAGTGCCCAATGTTGCTGGAGTTGCCACTACCAACAGAACATCGGTTGTGGCAAACGCAAGTGCAAGCAAAGAAGAAATTGCCAATATTGTCATGCCAAACTAGGTTATTCACCTCTCAAAAATAGGCTATTATTTTCATATCACCACATAAAATAATAAGGTTTTTGCCAAAATTTTATATGAAATGTTAGCTTTTGCATTAAATAGTACAAGAACTACTTGTTAGATTGCATGGATAGCATCCATATAGTACATAAAATTTTAGCTTCTATATTTATACTTACATGAAATTACAGCTTTCATTTAGAGAGTGTATTATTAGTACATGCATAAATTGTTAACGGTTACCTATGATTTGTAGTTAGATTAGTCGAGATTATAATCCATAGAATTATGATGGAAATAATTGTAGATGGATATTGCACGAAATAAGTAAAGGTCTATATGAGCATTCGAGATTAGTTAAATAAAATAACTCGATATATCTATTGTCAAATGCGTCAAGGTTAAGTATTGATTAACGCTTGTGAAAGTCTATTAAAAGCCCTATAAATTATCTGGTCACCATATTTTTTTACTAAGTACCAACTAAAGGAAATTCGTTATTTCTTAGGTTAGATCAATGTTAAGAAGATATTGGATGGAATCTAAAAATGTGATGAACAACTTAGACCCTCTCAGTCTATCGTATTACCTACAAACTCCCAAAAATTAAAATAGAATGATATTGTATATTCTTCATAAATAGTCTGTGCAATGGTATCGCTTATATTGGGTACATTAGCCCTAAATGGGAAATTCATGTCTTGCTTAACAAAGTTGAAAGAAATGTACTCAAAACTTCTTTATGGGGAGAAGAATCCTCATTATATTGTAAGGTTACCTTAGGCTTAAGCTAAGGTCTACCTTGGCTATGTGACACTATGAGAGCTGCAAGATGGTATGATTGTCATTTCATCATTATATGTTTGAAAGGATTGTTTATGTTTGCTAAAATCTAGATCTCTAATTAAAAACATTGACAAATAGGATAAAAGTAAAGATTGCACTAAGCTACCCCCAAGCTAGCTACAAGACCCTATGCCAAGGGGGTCACGGTCACTTTGAGAGGCTTAAACCAGCTAAGGTCTGTCCATTGGGATAGTCTCGAGTATTAGGAAATGTGAATGCCAAGGGGGCTTTGGCCATAAATTTTGCATTACTCCTAGAATCCGACGAGCCCCTTAGTGACCCAAGATGGGATTCTGAAACCCTAATACTAGTTACAACGGTGGAATCTTGGTGGGTAGAATACCCTCGTGAAATTATATATATCTTCTACAGGATCAGAAAGATGAAATTTGTAATAAACTTCCAATATAATAAATGAATTTTTTCTATTCAAGGGTTGTTTGAATTGTATGTGTGTTCATGAGATAAATTGCGTAAAGGAACCTGTGATTTAACGAACTAATTAAGAAAGCTCGTTGTATATGTTCAATAAACATGATGTAGGTAATTAAAAAACTAAAGATGATGATGTCATCAAAGGAAAGCTAGTAGGCATGACCCCCAATGAGTTCATCCAACAGGAGGGTGATCCTGATTAGCTAGGATCTTTTCTAAATCAAGATAGAAATAGGGAAACAATAAATTGACCAACTAGTCACTAGTGTAGAACTATTTTGCATTGTTTTAGGGGGTTGGTATGGGATTTTGCCTTATGGGAAAGAGGGTTGACATACCACACTCCCCTTCGTCTACCACTCTCTTTGAACCAAGTGCAATGGCAAGTCCGCTTCAATTTGAGTGATTCTATAGGAAGTGGAAACTCAAAATTACTGACGCTAGCTATCTATTAGGAGACCTGACTGATTTTAGGAACTCAAAAATTCAGGTCGATCCTAGTGGGTTCGACCAAGATTCTTCAGTTGCGATGTAGACTTAGTAGGGTCTAAGTTACAAACCTCATGATACTCCAAGGGAGCACTGGGCAGCATCATTTGGAAAACCTACTGATTGACTACTAAAGCTGCACCTTGGAATGAGCTTGGCAATCACACAGTTGGTATCAGAGAGCACGTTAGTATAGAATATAAAGTAAGCTTTTTTTTAAATTATTGGATTGTAAATATAGCAGCCTAGGACATGTTTTCTTCTCTTTCTCAAAATCCAAGTTACTTCATAAAGGATGTATCATAGTGTCATGTTTAGATTATAGTAGGGAATTGTTTTTTGAAAAAGATAAGATGAGCTTGTGAGTTATCTAAGTAATATATTTCTTCCCATTTTATTACCTTGTACATCCATTGTAATAAAGATTGATTGATACTTTATCAATCGCAAAAATAATGGAATAAAGATTATTACTCAAATTATTTCTTGCTTAATTTCAATAAATTAAGCAAGAAATGATTTGAGTATCAAACTCTAATATTAACACTATATAAATTTTGTAAAGTTTAACTTGGGAATTGTTGAAAATTTTTCAGAATCCCGCACCCACAATAATTCCCAATGAAGCCTAAGAAAAAAAGAATCTTTTGAAGCAAGTTAAAACTCTAGAATTTTATGGGAGAGGTGAGAATGTGGAAGTCGATGCAAAAATTTGAATTAAATCCATGGAAGATTATTTTACTACTGCAGGAACTATCCCAGCCAACCAAGCCATGATAGCTAAGCTAAAATTATTTGGCGAAGCTCTCGACTCTAGTGTGGAAGCAATGGTGCCAAGATCAAGGTGTCCCTAAAAATACCATTACTTGGGATTTGTTGGAAGAAGTTGTAAAAGGAAGATATTTACCTCTAGCTTGTCACACCTAGAAAATGAGTGAGTTCTTTAATTTGAAGCAAATGGGACTAACCCTGGAAGCATATTACTCCAATTTTGTTTCACTTCTTAAATATACACCCTCCATGGATACTGCTCAACAAGTGTTCAAGTTCTGCAATGGGCTAAATTCTCCTCTGAACACTCATCTAGAATCAATGCACCCAATAGACCTCCAAGATGCTTTGATTTGAGCTGCTCATATTGTGAGGGAAGTACAATCAAAGCCTAAAAATAATAAGTTTTGGAGCTATAATAACCAGAACAAAGGGGGATCCAAAGGTCAAACAAAAAGAACCCAAGGTCAATTTCACCAAGGATAGAAGAAAAAGGCAAAATCCAATGCAATTGTAAATTTTGTTCCTACCGAGGGAAGCAAGGATGGTCTTAGGTGCTTCCACTGGAATGAGCCATGACATTTCTAGAGAGATTGTCCAAAGCTTGGTGAAAACCATCACCTAGGCCAATTTCAAGGTCAAGGAAGGGCTACCCAAGATTGTGGTCAATTAGCTATGGCAAGAGGAAGAATGTCAAATATTACCATTAAAGAGATTAATGAGGAAGACCCTGCTATCGAACAAGATTTGAAAAAGCAACTATTCATGCTACACTCCACAAGAAGGGTCCAAATCATCAATAATTGATAATATTGATACCAGCTAGTTATCGAGGTAAATCATTTAAAGTTTTGATTGACTGTGAAAGTACACACTCATTTATTTCACTCAAATGTGCTAAGAAGTTAGGAATAGATATAGTAAATGCATTAAAATTGCTTGTGGAATTAGCAAATGGAAAGGAAGTACTTTCTACACAACAAACTGCCAAGGTAGAGTTTAACCTGGGAGAAAACCTTTCAAGTATAAGGTTCAGGGTAATGAACTTAGGAGCTTATGAGTGTTTACTGGGAATGAATCAGCTGATTCCCAATTATGCTCGTATCCATTGTGGAAAAGGAAAGGCTAAGTCACATTTTGGGATTCGAATAGTGAAATAGTGACGACATGACATGAAACAGGGAAACCTAAAGTTCAATTAGCAAAATCTTCTCGATTTGTGAAAGGCCTGAAGAAATGATTGTTAGAATATCAAGCTTCCATTACTCTTTAGCCAGTCTATCTTTATGTGTGTGACAAACATTAGCTTGATATAGTTGTACACGTGTGTGACATTCAATAAGTCGGTGTAGTTAGTGACTTAACCACAGTTAGTCTTGGTTAGTCATACATATGTGTGTAAGTCTCTTTCAGTGAGTATGATAGAAGAATAATAGAAGAAGAACAACAATGAGCTCAGGCTTATCTTCTGCTCGACTCTATCTCTCTCCTTCTCTTCCAACATGGTATCAGAGCCTGAACGTCTGAAGCGTGAAGGTTTGGCAGTGGCCATTTGACATCAAGACATCAAATCTGAAGAGAACGTCATCAAAGAAGACTATGCCTGCATCTCTTTTTTTTTTGCAGAAGTTATATCTTGCTATAGAAATGATTTTTGGAGAAACATCTCGGGATTCCTAATCGTTTTGACGTGGTCTACAACTTTGTAGCAGAAACTTTTTCCAAATTCCTCACAGATTAAACAACAGGTGATAGCATCATTGCTTGACTGAGAGCTCATCTAGGAGCTTGAAGAACTGATTACAAATCTAAAATAATAGTGGTTTGTTGTATATAGACAACCTACAGTATGTATGCACCTTTGACATGAGCTTGGAGCTCTCAAACTTGTTCAGGAGTACCATTGAAGCATAGGTATATGCTGGGAAGTCATATGGACTTGATGTCATGCATTGGAGCTGGGATTTTATGCTAAAAAATATTCAGATCTAGAATTTTTTAATGGCTAGAAACTGTCCACTGAATGTAGGCAACAAGCATTGTCTCCTACTGAAGTATTACATGTCATTTTGGAGCTCCTGTCATATGTTGGATGCTTGGAAGACTAAAGAGAGCATTGGATGCAAACTGAGGATTGAAATTTGGAGGTGAAACAAATGCCTTGACATCTGACTGGTCATTTACAGTAAATGCAATATATGACATTGCCTCTCTACAATCCTAAAGAAAATAGCATCATTTATCACTCAGGATCTCAAAGGAGTTGATTTCCTGAATGTCAGGAAGGTGCCTCAATGTCAGGTTTTAAGACTGCATATCCTCTTCACTATAGTAAGAATACATGAGACATAGATATAGTACTTGCAGAGTCTATGTATTAACTAAAATACCTACGAGTTATCCCACATGCTTGTGGATGTTTCTGAGGTTGTAAAGGGCTGAAATATCCTGTTTCTTTGGTGTAGAAAATTATTGCAGGAAACTGGTCAAACTGTCCTAAAATGCAGGGAGCTTTTCTGAATTGCAGGAAACTAGTCAAACTATCCTGAATTGTAGGAAACTGGTCAAGCTGTCCTGAATTGCAAGAAAATGTCCTAAATTGTAGGAAACTAGCTAAACTTTTGTGAATTGTAAGAAACTATCCTCACTTGCAAGAAACTATCCTGAATTGCAATAAACTAGTCCTGAACTGTAGGAAAAGGAGTCAGATACTTACAGGTTGTATACATCACTGAATACCTAAGCTACAACTATGGCAAATGCTCAAGGCACTGACAATATCACTCAAATTGTGGGAGAAAAGTTGGACAATAAAAATTTTGCTTTATGGAAGTTCCGTATGAAGAATTTTTTGGTTGGTAGAGGTTATTGTGACTTATGTATAGGTGATGAGGCTGAACCTGAAATGCTTGAAAGGAATCCAACAAATGATCAAAAAAGGGCTCATAAGCTATGGACTGAGAGAGCATGCAAGGTGTTACATTGGTTTTCCTTATGTATATCAGATGCTATGGCTATACAGATTACTAGATGCAGTTCCCCAAAGGATGCATGGGACATACTCATGAAGAATTATGAAAATGTAACACATGCAAGAAATATTCAACTGAAGCAACAGTTCAATAACATGTCTAGGAATGACAGAAGCATCCAATCCTACACTCTACAGAGATCAAGAACATAGCGGATCAGCTTGCCACCATTAGATCTTTAGTATCTGAGGATGATATGATTGCATTGACATTGAATGGACTTGGCAAATAGTATAAAGCATTTGATACGTCTATTTCTGTGAGAGCTGAATCCCCTAATTTGGATGAGTTGGTTGCTTTGTTGCTGCATGAGGAAGTTAAGCTTGGGTTGAATACAGGTTCTAGTATGTCTCAAAGCAGAGACACTATTCTTTACTCTAGCCAGTGCGGAAAAGGTGACAGAGGCCATGGCTCTTTTCGAGGTTGAGGAGACACTCAAAACACTTATGGACAGTAATAGCAAAATTCCTGGCATGGTACGAATACACAGGTCCAACGTGGATCTTGTGGTTTTCGAGCCAGGGGGAGATTCCCTAAAGGTAGAGGAGGATCGGATCCTTGTAGTCAAATGATCAGTCAAACAAAGATAAGGATTGTCATTACTATGGAAGATATGGACACATTGCAAAGGATTGTTATAAGAAACGGGGAGATATGAAGGCAGGGGGCAAACAACATGGGCACTATGCATCTTCTAGCGGTGCTCATGATGAGCAGGTTGATAGATTGTTTGCCATGCAGTATGTGTCGAAGAATGCATCTAGGCAGAACGGAGATGAGAGATGGTACATTGATTCAGGGGCTTCAAATAATATGACACCCCATGGAGAATGGTTTGATGAGATGGTTGCAGGTTCACATGGACATGTTTGTACTAGGGATGACACCCAGCATATTATTCAGCATAAAGGAGTTGTACCTTTGTTGATGCTTGATGGCAAGAAAAAGAGCTTGCATGATGTACTACATGTACCTACAATAACCAAGAATCTTTTGTCAGTTGGACAGATGGCAGAATAGAATCTACATGTGAGATTTAATAGAGATGGATGCTTTGTTGAAGAATATGGTAATGGCTACAAATTGATTGCTAGAGGCCGAAGAGATGGTAGAATGTTTACTCTTGATGCGTCAATTCCAGAATTGAAAGTAGCCATGTTTGCATAGGATGGTGGTGCTATACAGGATGTTGAGGATATGGCATAAGTGGATTGGCCATGTGAATGTACAAAAACTGAAATCTATGCAGCAAAAGGAGATTGTGCTTGGACTGCCTAAGTTCAAGTATCATGACTTTGGACATGTATGTGTTGCATGTTAGTTTGGAAAGTAGACACGGTTTCCATTGATGAGACATGTACGGAATAGCTCACGACCCTTGTAGTTGGTACATTCAAATGTATGGGTTCCGTCTCATCATGCTTTGTTGGGTGGTGCTCGTTACTATGTATCCTTCATTGATGATTTCAGCAGGTACACTTGGCTTTACATACTGAAACATAAGGATTATGTGTTTGATGCATTCAAGGACTTCAAGAAGCATGCTAAAATGAGTTGAGTTGTAAAATTTCATGTCTTAGATCATATGCAAGTGGAGAATATGTCTCTAATTACTTTGACAGGTACCTTGCTAAATATGGGATTAGAAGATAGTTAACTTGCAGCTATACACCATAGCAAAATGGTATAGCAAAAATGAAAAATAGGGTACTGATGGAATCGGCAAGAGCTATGTTGAATGAGAAGAGTTTGCTAAATGGTTATTGGGCTAAAGCAGTAGTGACTGTTGTCTATGTGTGTTGAGTGTTGAAATGACTTGTTTTTTGGCTGATTTTTGTTGTTTTTGAGAGCTGAATGGTTGATTTTATGGGATGATTGATTGATTTGGAAGTGGTTTGAGAGTGTTTTAGATGATATTGATTGTGTTTTGGAAGTTCGTGATGTTTGTTGGTGGTTCTGTGATGTTCTGATAGGTTCTGAATGGTTCTGTATACCTTCTGTTTTGTTCTGTTTTGGTCTGTTTTGTTCTGATTGTCTTCTGTAAGGAGGGAAGGAGTATTGATTGATGAAGATTGAGATCTTGTGAAAGTTTATTGAATGGTTTGTGAGAGTTTGAAATGGTTTGAGAGTGAGTTATGTGGTTTTGATGATCTTCTGTAACCTTCTGTAGGTCTTCTGTAGACTGTTCTGCTTCTGTTCTGCTTCTGTTCTGTTCTGTACTGTAGCTGTTCTGGTACTGTTCTGTAGACTGTTCTGTATGCTTCTGTAAGTGTTCTGTGGAATGTATGTGTGACTTTGGGAAAGTTTTCTAGCCTTGGAAAGAGGTGAATACAAGTGCAAAAGAGTTGAAAGAAGTGGAAGAAGTAGCTGCTGAAGACTCAAGTGAAGACTAGAGTGAAGTGACAGTAGTGAGCTATGAAAGGACACTGTAGTGGCTCTGGTGACTCTTCATATCAGACATACCTCTTGGGAGGGGTATCCACGACCTAAGAGTGATTATTGAGAGTGAATTTTGAGAGATTGTAGTGAGGATATGATGTATTGTTGATGGAGTGAGAGAGAGAGAGTCAGAAATAGCCAATTCTACTGAAACAGAGTGATTGTATATGAGAGATTGAGAGAAAAGACTATGAAGATTTGAAGATGAATACTATGTGATGTATTTCCATTCAAATATGGTGTATTTCTTTGCTTTCTTTGTTCTATTGATGGATTTTGTGAAGATGTTGAAGAATATTGTTGATTCTATTAAAAACCGTGGGAGATCTACATGATGCTGCATAAAGATTTGTTGTGCTTGGTGTTCTTTTCTTCATTGTGATAATATGAAACATGATAAACAAGCTTGTTGATGTTACAAGATAGATTTTCTTGCAAGAGAATTCCCTTTTCCTTGGTGTTCCTCTCGGGGCTCCATGTTTTTGGTGCGCAGCTGGGGAATCTTGCCATCAACAAGCACCAAAAGAGGCTGAAAATGAAGGAAATGGCATTGCCAAGAAGAGAAGAATTCAATGGATGTTTGTAAAGTTCCTTCTTCCACTGAAGAGTTGGAATTTCTCATAATCAAAGCCACTTTCCACAAGAAGTTCATCCCACAATGGCGGAAACACATCACCATCATGATGCATGCTCTATGTGGTGGACAGTTTCCTCTTCCTGTTGAAGCAGCAGAAACTTGCATCTTGGTGGCAAACTGTTTGGGAACAAACTGAAGAGCAGAAACAGAGAGAATGAACATCCATGGAAGATTTGGCATTCATTGAGAAGTTTCCAGATAACATCAAGTGGGAGATTGTGAAGAAGCTTCAGGAGTCTTGGTCTGTAGAGGTTCACAAAGACAAGAAGGAAAAGAGTTGGAATTTGTTCGTGGATGCTCAACAGCAAGATACATGGGATGCTTGGTGTACTGATAATCTTCTGTTTGTTCAATTAGCAACCCACTAGAAGTTGGTAGACAGAGTGTTTTTCACAACATACACTATTGAAACCATCAGAAGCTGGCATTACTATGATGATGGTACCACCACAATGCTCAGACGTATGCATTTTGACACCTTCAGAACCGAATACCTTCCTCTGTGTAGTGGTATGAAAGCAGAATTCAGGGACGTTGAAAAGAAAGAAGTAGAAGAAATGTTGGCAAGAGAGTCCTACTGAGACTGAGGCCTTCTGTTAACCCTCTGTGGAGCACTAACAACATAGTGGAGCCAACCCCCTGATGAATGACGCAATAAAAAGGCAAGCGTTAGAACGAGTCCAGAGGTACGTGAGAAGAGAGAAAGAAAAAATCAAGGCTGAGAACGAGCTCGCAGCAGAAGCCGCCTTTGACGCCCTTGCGGAACTCCTTACAGAAGTCCCAATGGCACATCAAGCCCTTCCTCCTCCTGCTGGAGGTCCACTTCCAAGCCAGATCCGTCCTGGAAATATTGATGACAGACCAGCGAATGTAGTCCCATTGCCAATTTTTAAGGGAGAGTACAATGAAGACCCCGATCTTCATGTAGCAGAGTTTATGGTAGCGTGTGTGGCTAACAATGCCAGAACCCCTGAGCATTGGTTAGCGATATTCCTCGCCACTTTCAAGGGCGCAGCGTTTCAGTGGTATGAGAGACAAGCAGCAGGAACTTTTGGCACATGGGACGACCTGAAGTTGGCATTCCTCACTAAATTCAGGCGTGAAGGTTTTGAAGAGCGGATGAGAGAGGAATTTATGAACCTAAGTCAGTCTTCTGGAGAAAGAGTGGAAGCCTATGTCTCACGAATGGAATCCATCCTGAAGAGATGGACTAACCATAATCTAGATGATGGCATTCAGAAGGGAGTGTTTCTCAGAGGATTACAACCAGAAGTCCGTAAGTTTGTGGAGCTGCAAAGACCAGCCACCCTGCAAGCTGCAACAGAAGGTGAAAGACTGTACGATGAAGTGGAAGCTTGATTAGCGATGAATTCGGGAAGAGGAGTCCTACCTCCTCTGATGCCAGGAATGATGTATCCACCAAATGTAGTCCCAGGGACTGTTCCTTACCCCTACCAACAGATGCCCCCGGTCTCACAGTACAGTGCACCAAATCCGCAGTGGCCACAATCCATGCCTCAAATGATGGTTCAACCACAACAACAATGGTCCCAACCAATTTCCTCAACGCCAAATCAACAGCAACAGTGGAACCCTACCAACTGGAGCCAATAGCCAACCGTTCAAACGGGAGTTCTGAATCAGAACCAGAACAGAGATCCCTCTGTACCAGCCCAACCCGTTTATGCAGTGATTGCCGAGACTCCTCAAAATCCTCCTGCCAGTGCCTCAGGAGGTGAAAGCTTGAAGGACTACTTATCCAACTCAGTTGCAAACATCAAAAAGGAGTTGATGGATGTGATTACAGAACAACTACAGACGCTGAAAGTGAATACCGCTAGCATATCCAACGTTGCAGGAGCAGGAAGAGATGTGATGCGGTCAAACACTTGGTGTGGTAAGTGTCATCAAGCAGGCCATTTAGCCACTGAATGTACACGAAAACCCACCATTCCTGGGGCCTTCTGTTCCTACTGTTTGCGGAAGAACCATACAGAGGAAATTTGCTCTCTGAAGGAGATGCATGATAGGAGAAGGAAGGAAGAAGACGCAAGATTCAACTTGCTGGAATCCAAAATGACAACACAAGATATTGGACCCAAGCCTAGAGAGTTTGGTCCTAATTTCGGACCCAGAAGATTTCCCTCTCAAAGTTACAGAGGAAGACAGTCTGGCGGTGGTCAGAGATCAGAAGTGGAATGTTACAGATGCGGAGAAAAGGGACACATATCACCAAATTGTCCAAATCCTCGAAGGACAGTGGATTACAAGCCCTTATACAGTCGATGCAAAGGAGAAGGCCACACTGCAAAAGATTGTCCAAGCCCAGCCCCAGTGAAAAACAGTGCTACTGATAGTCCAGCTAAGGCCCAAGAGCCTACCTCTAATTTAGTGGAATTGGAAGTTGCTGCCATCACGCGCGCAAAGTAGAAGGAACCGCCTACCCAGAAAGAAAATAACCCTCCTGCCAGAACAGTGAAGTTCAATCTTCCACCAGAAGAACAGAACAGAACAGAGCCTAACAGTGCCGTACAGAGCCCTACAGTGCCACAGAGAGTTACAGAGACAGTTACAGAGACAGGACCAGAGGTCCAGGATACAGAAGAGGAGGAAGTGCCACAAATCGCAGAAGAAGTTCCTGTAATTCCTCTGATGGAAGAAAGAGGGAAAATGAAAATGGGTGTTGCCCCATTCCCTAATCGGTTAGAGAAGCCAGTGGATCCTATTAAGGAATACGATCTGGTCAGAGATCTAGATACCTTTAAACCAAACCTCACATTCCGACAATTATTGATGTTGTCTCCCAGTTGCCGGAAAAGGTTCAAAAGTATACTAACAAGAAGACGTGGTTTAAGGATTGCTCCCTCAACAGCAACAAAGTCCAATAAGGCTCCAGAGCCTGTAAAAAAGTGGATGTGGCTAATGCTTTTCTAGATCCGGGTACTCGAGAGACTGGTGTGTGGATAGAAGGCTGCTTCATTGCAAATGCACTGATTGATGGAGGTTCATCAGTAAACATTATGACGGATGTGACAATGAAGGATCTAGGCTTACAAGGTGTGCAACCCACCCAATGGCTCATCAGATTGGCGGATCAGAGTAGAATCAAGCCTTTGGGCATTCTTCCATATGTGAAGACTACAGTGGCTGGAAAAGATTATTGGCTAACCTATCTGGTGGTGAAGCCAAACTCTTATGGCACATCCTATCCTCTGTTACTGGGCAGACCATGGCTTTTTGAAGCCCGAGCAAGGACGGATTGGTTCAAAGGAACCTTGACCTTGGGTAGAGGACCCAACAAAGTGGTGCTGAAACTGTATGGTTCTCAAAAAGGACATGGATCCACCTCCTTGGAATTATCTTCTGACTCCCCTAATGAGGCTATAGATGGAACATCAGCAGACGAAGATGCTGTCAAACAGATCCTTCCCAAGAAAACAGTGGCACATTCCTTAACAGTGGATACTGTAAGCCGACTTCCAAAAGATACAAAGCCATTATCAATGGGTGAATACTTCCTGCCTGAACCGGGAATGACTTCTGAAATCACTTCTGATAGTGAGATAGAAGCATGGATGTATTGCTCTCCCTGTTACATGGCCATAGTAGAAACAGAGACAGAGGTAGAAGAGGAAACAGAGAATTTGTTCTTCTGTTACAGAGCTCCTATAGAAGCAGAAACAGAAGCAGAAGCAGAAACAGAAGCAGAAGCAGAAGCAGAAACAGAAGCAGAAGCAGAGACAGAAGCAGAAGCAGAAGCAGAGACAGAAGCAGAAGCAGAAGCAGAAGCAGAGACAGAGACAGAAGAGGATGAATATGATATGGACGAAGAAGGTGATGAAAGTGAGCCGGAAGAATCTATCCCACTTGAAGAGGATACATTTGAGGGAGAAGTTCCAGAAGCATCAGAAGCCGATGAGCTCATGCTATGGGACAGAATGGCAATGGTACCATTTGGTCTAGTAAATGGATCTTCTCATATGGAGAACCTTTATAAGAAATGGATTAAGAAGAGCAAGCCGTCTTTCAAGTGTGGCTCCTGCCGTCCTAACCCATCCTTGCCAAGAAAGATGATGATGATGCACCGTGCCAACAAGCACCAGTCCCACCAACCCAACAGGCATCAGAGGGTCCCTGTTATGTGACGTTCTTGGATGTGTCATCTTCAGAAGAGGAGTCTTCAAGCCAAGAGGTAATTAATTTTGAAACCAAACCCGAAACAGCGCTTATCCCATTCCAACGTCTTAAAGAGCAACCTAAGTCTCCACCAAAAGAAGAAGTTGGTTCTAGTGGGACATCAGAAGAGGACACCACTCCCTTGAAGGAGTCGGATCTCTACCCAGAAGCAGTCCGCGGGACCTTTATCCATGAAGTAGAAGGTGAAAGGCAGTTAACCTTTGTGGATTCAGAAGGCACTGAACGCCACTTGAAGGTGGGTAGCAGTCTCCCAGAAGAGGAGTTGTCAACCTTGTACAACTTATTGAAAGAAAATTTGGACGTGTTTGCATGGTCCTACAAAGACCTAAAGGGGATTGATCCCACAATATGTCAACATCATATTGACTTGGAGCCTGATGCCAAGCCAGTACGGCAACGACAGAGGCGAATGAACCCGAATTATTCCACATTGGTGAAAGCGGAGCTGCTGAAGCTTCTGGAAGCCGAGTTCATCTATCCAGTGGCAAACAGTGAATGGGTTTCACCCATCGTGGTTGTACTCAAGAAGAATGGAAAATTGCGAATATGTGTGGATTTCCGAAAGCTTAATTCCAAGACGAAGAAGGATCATTTTCCTATCCCTTTCACAGACCAACTATTGGACACAGTGGCAGGACATGAGCTTTATTCCCTTCTGGATGGATTCAGTGGATACAACCAAGTCCAAATCGCAGAAGAAGACCAATCCAAAACAACCTTCACCACAGAATGGGGGACCTACGCTTACCGAGTGATGCCATTTGGGCTCTGCAATGCCCCTGCTACTTTCCAACGAGCCATGATGGCCGCATTTCAAAATCATCTGCACGACTTTATCGAGGTATATTTGGATGACTTCTGTGTCTATAGTTTGATCAGTGAACACTGGGAACACCTGGAACAATGCTTTGACCGTTGCCGGGAGTATGGGATTTCCCTCAACCCCGACAAATGCATCTTTGGGGTCTCTTCTGGAGTTCTGTTGGGCCACATTGTCTCTGCACAAGGGATATCAACAGACCCTGCAAAGATTAAAAAGATCGCAGCTCTGACAGCACCCACCAACCTCAAACAGTTGAGGGGATTCCTAGGCCATGTGGGTTACTACGGGAGGTTCATAGCCCACTTTGCAACAAAGGCAACTTCCTTGCACAAGCTTCTGAGGAAAGATGTAGAGTTTACTTGGATAGAAGAATGTGACAAAGCCTTCCACACTCTGAAGCAGTGTCTGATAGAGGCACCCATTCTGCAACCTCCTGATTGGACGAAAGAGTTCCATGTACACACTGATGCATCAATTGAAGGTTTAGGTGCTGTCCTCTGCCAGAAGGGCTCCTCAAAGTTGGATCAACCGATCTATTATGCAAGCCGAAAAGTCACTGATAGGGAACGGAACTATACAGTGACCGAGCTGGAGTGCTTGGCAATGGTGTTTGCCCTAGAGAAGTTTCGCCATTACCTCCTATCCACCCACTTTAAATTTTATGTGGATCATGAGGCCCTGTCCTTCTTGATGAACAAAGCAGATGTGAAAGGACGAATGATGAGATGGCTCCTTCTATTCCAGGAGTTCGACTTTGAGGTGATTACTAAGCCTGGTCGTTCCCATGTTCTGGCTGATCATCTGTCGCGTATCCCACAAACTGCAGACGAGGAGCAGGATGATCCAGACCTCCCTGATGCTTCCCTATTCTTGGTGGAAACTGTAACTCCCTGGTATGCAGACATTGCCAATCTGCTGGCAACCCAACAGTACCCTCCTGGTATTTCTGGTCGGGAAAGGAAGAAGCTCATGCTAGAATCATCCCCCTACACCCTGCTAGGCGGTGCACTATACAAGAAAGGCAAAGATGAAGTGCTCAGAAGATGTGTTGCAGGAGATGAGATTGGGATTGTTCTGAAGGCTTGCCATGACGAGCCATGTGGAGGTCACTTTGCAGGAGAAGCTACAGCCAGGAAGGCTTTGCTAGCAGGTTATTGGTGGCCTACCATTCACAAAGATGCCTATGATTACTGTAAAAGATGTGATGCTTGTCAAAGAATGGGGAAACCCACGAAGACAAGTGCCATGCCATTGCAACCTATCCTTCCGTTGAAGCCGTTTGAGAAGTGGGGCATTGACTTCGTAGGTCCAATCGATCCTCCTACCAGAAGGAAACAGAACAGATACATCCTCGTATGTACGGATTATGTTAAAAAGTGGTGTGAAGCTAAAGCCCTAAAGCGGGACGATGGTAACAGCGTGGCCCTGTTCATGTACGAGAATATCATCACCCGTTTTGGTAGTCCCTTAGAGCTGGTAAGTGATAGAGGCACTCATTTCCTCAACAAAGTCATGGAAGAGTTGATAGAGTTGTATAAGATCCGCCATCGCAAGTCCACTCCTTATTACCCCAGAGCCAACGGCCAAGTCGAAGTCACCAATCGCATCCTCTGCTCGATCCTGACAAGAACGATTGCCGCACATCGTCGTGATTGGGACGATCGACTTACAGAGGCCCTCTGGGCGTACAGAACCTCCCATAAAGCAGCAACGGGACAGACACCCTTCCAGTTGGTGTATGGAACAGAAGCTGTTTTTCCTGTTGAATTGGAACTACCCTCTTTGAGAGTGGCTATCAAAGAGCGTTTGGGGGAAGATAATTCACTGCAACGCCGTCTCCTGCATTTGGAATGTTTGGACGAAATTCGCAGGATGGCTCTACAGTGCATGGAAGCCACGCAAGCTCGACGTAAGGCTTACCATGACAGCTTCATCAAGCACAAGGAGTTCAAAGAAGGTGATTTGGTCCTAGCCTATGATTCACGCTTTGGCAAGTTTCCTGGCAAGCTTCAACAACAGTGGATGGGCCCCTATAAGGTACTTGCCGTCAACCCTAATGGCTCTGTCCAAGTACAGACCGTTGATGCCTCTGATGATCCCTTTCTGATCAATGGATATCGCTTGAAGAAGTACTTCCCTCCTTGGGGATCTTGACAATTACGGACACTTTATCTTTTCCCTCGTTGGCGCGGCACTGTACTTCTTATGATGTTACTTCTGATAGCCGTTCTTCAATCACTCCTGATGAAGTGGACGCAACCCTCTGTCCCCTCAAAACCCCTTTTTAGCCTTGATCTCTTATCCTCTATTTTCCACCAGCGACAGTGGCGAGGTTGGTCTTGACAAATGGTCTTTCTACCATTCCCTTGCTCGATTTGCAGAGGGAAAAAAAAAAGAAAAAGAAAAAAACAAAATAAAACATATCGGTCATGGGAGAAAAGGACTTAGGTCCCTGTCATGCCGACCTATTCTTCGAGAAAAGGTGGAAACACCCTCGGGAATAGGGGAAAATAAGAAAAAGAAAAAAACCAAAGAAGAAAAAAAAAACAAGAAAAACAAATCTGTTATGAGAGAAAAGGAAGCAATTCCCTGTCATAGCGGGCCTCGTTCCAAGAAAAGGTGGTAAACACCCTTGGGCGAGAAGCTGGCTGTGGAAAAGGTGGTAACACCCAGCAGTCCAGAAAGTGGATTCATTAATTGTTATTCCCAGGATCCAATTCCGAAGCTGCCTCCCTTGGTACGCTGTGTCCTGGGTCTCTTTGCAAAGTGACTACCTGTCCTCCAGCAGACGACATGATCCTGTCCAATACAATATTCGATGTGATGGCTACCTCCCCGGGGTACGCCTCTTCAACAATTGATGACGCGATCTTCATCGACAAACAATCGAGTGACGTGAGCTTTCATCCTAACCGGATGGGGAAGTGAGTATGGTTGCCCTCTGTAACTATCAACAGAGAGTGAGACAGAGGGTGGGGCGAGAGACCAGTCTTTTCCCTTCGAATCAAATGAGAGGTGAGAAGTGTGAATGAAGTGTTGCACGCACAAAGCACGATTTGTTCTGTGCACTGCACCATAAGGCTCCCTGGCCTTCCTTCTCGCACCGTATGCCGGCACAGGGCGGGATGCACAGTTGCACCATCAAATGCGCACAAGGCATACAATCTTTGCACAAGTGACTGTGAGGATTACATCAATGGGTTTCAGGAAAAGGCTGCCCTCCTGTAACTATCAACAGAGCGTGAGACAGAGGGTGGGCTGAGTGTGACTGGAGTTTCTTCAATCAATTACCGAGAGGTGAGATTGAGAGACGTTACGACACTTGGAGTCAGGTATGTTCCCGTTTCCCTATGCACCCACGGGATGGGTCTTTGCCGTCCTCACAAGACACATCACCCTGTTCTGTACACTACACTGTAAGGCTCCCTTGCCTTTCTCCTTGCACTTATGCCAGACAGGTTAGACGCACTAATGCACCATCAACTGTGCACCCTGGCATACTCCCTTTGCACCATTTCCCCCTTGTTGATTCCTCAACCGGGTATGAGATATGGGTTTCAATCCTTTTTCCTCAAGTGATATTAGTCATGGGGCGAGTGACTGTTCTTTCATTCCAATTGAGTGACTGCGAGTTGAGTGTAGTGTCCCTCATCATCATCGACGAATTTCCTGCGATTCCTCCCATCAGCTACCTCCATGGGTACTGCTGCGTGGTCCCTGCCATGACAGACGTGTGCGTGTGCCGTGGTACCTCCAGCGCCGACAACAACACTGGACGCGCCATCGACACTCACCCTGGCTTTTTGACGAAATGGGCCAAGTTTTTCTAACCCTCCCACTTTGGTTTCTCAGTGATGTTCATGTTTTAAGTGTGGGGACGTTAGTGGATGGTCTGTGGTGTGGTCCTAGGTCCCTGTTGCTCGGTTAACCCTGTCCGTTAAGGTCTTAAGTGTGGGGACGCGTCCCTGTGCGTCTACATTGTATACCCCTCTGCATTTGCCTTACCCTGCTCATGCATGTTTGCCATGCCTTGATTTTACCCTGATGGGGTCCCTTCCCTTCCCACCCACCCATTCATTTTCCACCCACCCTTGGGGCTGTTCCCTTGCAGTTTTCCTTCCTTCCCTGTTTTTGAGGTCCTGCCATGTGAATGCACCCTACATTTAC
This sequence comes from Lygodium microphyllum, assembly GCF_053477565.2. Lineage (NCBI taxonomy): Eukaryota > Viridiplantae > Streptophyta > Polypodiopsida > Schizaeales > Lygodiaceae > Lygodium > Lygodium microphyllum. Next base: position 61,287,859 of record NC_141156.1, on the reverse strand, counting down.
CAAAATCCAAATCCAACCTTATAGCCCTGTTCCTCCCATTGAACAGTCCATTTTTCCTTTTTACCTACCCCTGTTCCGGTGCACGGTTTTTGAGTTATTAATTTTTGAAGCATTTTACGCAATTTAGACGGTTTTCCATGTGAAGGCGTTTTTCTTGCTTCGGAACCGTGATCTGACATCTTAGCCCTGACCACCACTTTTCCCCTGACATTTTTCCTTTTTATTCCGCATCATTTCGATACACGGTTTGTCCAATATTAATTTTCCAGGTTTTTAAGACTTTTTCATGCGTATTTTTGACATTTTTCCATGTGAACCTGCCCTATTTGTATCGGAATTCCAATTTGATTTGACAGCCGTGTCCCGGTGCCTTCCCCTACCTTTTTCCTTTTTTCTCCACCCTTTTTCGACTTCCGGATTTTTACTTATTAAATTTTAAATGAGTTTTCGGGAGTATTTTTGGAGTTTTTCACATGTGAACCCCTCCTACTTCTGCCGGAACTGCATTTTAACGTGATCACCCTGTGCCACTCCCTCCTACAGACATTTTTCCTTCTTCCTGCATATCCTTCCGGTGTACGGTTCGTCCGATATTAATTTCCGATCCCATTTTCGGGTCTGTTTTTTGGGTTTTTTCCATGTGAACGCGTCTTATCTCAGTCCGAATTATGTTTTGATGTGATAGGATTGTCAGGCACGTCTTTCTGCATAGTTTTTCTTTTTTTTGCACTTCGTTCCGATGCACGGATCTTTCGATATTAATTTTTACTTGCATTTTTTGGTTTGTTTTTTCTGTTTTTTGCACGTGACCGCCCTTTACCCCCCCGGAACCTCCGTCACATATGTTCCTTGTTTTTCCCCTGTCGTCCTGCCCACTTTTTATTTTTACGTCCTTTCGTTTTGACGTCCGGATTGGGAGATATTAATTTTTCTTTAATTTTATGTGTTTTCGTGTAACTCGTCTCGCGCGCGCACGCGCTTGTTTGCAATTTCACGCGTTTTAACGTGCCTCGGTCGCCTCCACGTGTCCCGTCGCGCCGTTCCGACGCTCTTTCAATCCCGTCACGGCAAATTTTTTTACCCCGCTCCGCGCACGCGCGCGGAATGGGGTACGCCTCCCTCTTGACCCCCTATCCCGCCCATTGTCCTTCCCCTACCCCTACCCACCCCATGACCCCCTATCCCGCCCATTGCCCCTCCCCTACCCCACCTTTTCCCCCTAGCCATACCCCGGGCACCACCCCCTCCTATGGCCCTCCCACCCTTCCCACCCCCCCACACCCTTCCCTATCCCCCCACCCCACCCTTCCCTATCCCCCCACCCCACCCTTCCCTCTACCCCGCTACCTTCCCACCCCAACTGTCTCTCCCCTCCCTCTACGTGCTTCCCCCCTCCATATCCCTCACCACCTCCTCTCCTTCCTCTTCTTCCCCTCGTCCTCCTCTGCAGCGCCCCTGCTCGCCGTGTGGATGCCCTCCTCGTCGGCTCTTCAGGCCGTCCGATGTCGTTCCTTCCAGGCCGCCCGTCAGCGACAGCCGCTTCTCCACCTCGTCCCGTACCGCACGCCCCCTTGCATGCCCGCAGAAGTGCTCGAAGGCCCGCTTGAAGTCTGGCACGTACAGCTTCAACGTCTCCTCCTGCCGCCCCGCCTTTACTCCAGCGCCTGCCGCCACAGCCGCGCTGTACCGTTGCCCTCCCTGCCGCCCCGGCTGCCACGTGCCCCCTCGTCCCCAGTCGCTGCTCTACTCCGCCAGTGGTCCAATCGCCCACCCGCACACGTCACCCTTTGTCCCCCTGCCCGCCATTGTGCCGCCCCGCTGTCGCCGCCGAGTGCCTGAGCCACCGCCGTGACGCCTGCGACCTTTGCCGCCCTCCAACCGTGACGCGCCTGCCGTGCCGCACGTCGTTGCCCTACAGCAGCCCGCCCTGCACGTCCGGACGTCCCCTGTCCGCCCTGCCACGTGCCCATTCCCACCTCACCACCTCCTCCTTAGCCCCCTTTCCCCCCCAGTTCACACACACCACCCGACCCTCCCACTAACCCCCCTTCCCACACACACATACCCTCCCCAGTCACACCCCCCTTCCCACACACACACCTTCCCACCTCCCAACCCCCATTCACACCCTTCTATCCCCCCCATTTATTCACACACCCCTACCCAAATCCCCATTCCCACCATCCCTTCTTAAGCACGCCCTCCCTACCCTACCTCCGGTTTACCCTTTCCCGCCGCGGTCCCACGTGTCCACTCCAACGAATCAACACCCCCACCCACCGGATCTACACCACCTCCCATCCGTGCTGCGGTGTTTCTTTTTATCGTGTTCGATCACGGTTGTTCGCGTCCGCGGCGTTGCACATGCGTGGTTCGTGCGGGTGCGTCTTTTAGCAGCTGTTCACGCTCGGGACGCGTGTTTGGATTTGACCATGCGGTGGTGCGTGCTGGTTCATGCATGCGCAGCTGTCACGAGTGTCCGGGTATTCCTTTTGGCATCTCGAATATCATTTTTTAAAAAAAAAACATCCACACCTCCATTAAACACACTTCAACTTTAAAAAAAAAAAAACAAACAATCATCCTAAACGAATTTAACAAACATTTTGCAATATTATTAAAAATTCCTGCCACCTTTTTTCCCCCATTATATATATATATATATATATATATTTCTTTATAGCTTGAAATTTCCTATTACAGAATTCCAAAAAAATTCCATATTTTCCAAATTTATTCAAAATTACCTACAAAACAAAAAGAGAACAAAAAAAACAAAAACAAAAAACCAAACAAACAACAAACAAAAACTCATTTTAAATTAGTCCAAAATACCCCCAACAATTCTATAAATTTCCTCTCAACCCCCCTTGACCTTTTTTCCATTCCTTTTTCACTTTACACTATTTTTACACATGGCACCCATATTTACAACCAATTAATTAATCCTTAAAAACTCATTTCAATTTTGAAAAAATCCTAAAAAATCTAGAAAACTTTCCTTTTATTTTTGCAACCCACGGCCATATTTTTCTCAACTTGTAAATTTCAAAAAAATATTTTTGCCCATTTTTCACATTCCAACATCTTTCCAAATACCCAAACATATGCTAAAAATTCATTTAACATGCTAAAAAATTTCAAATTATTTTCTGAAAAATTTCTAACCCTTCCCTTCACATTTTTATTTATTTTTGGTATCTTTTTCTTAGCTATCATAATATTTAATTTCCCCCTAAATTCCTTAAAAATACAATACAATAAAACCTTTTTTTATCAACACACCAACTAACCGTCTCGAGCAAAAATCCAAATATTTTTGGATTGAGACGCGCGCATTCTTTGCATTTTCATACACCCACTACCAGGTATTTTCTTTTTATTTGTTTAAAAAAAATAAATAAAATAAAACATACACACAAGCTCTCCTAAAACCCACGATTAATATAAAACTAACGCAAAACCAAACAACCAAGAAAAACACACACAACCAAACAAACCAATATTTAACCTAAATCAAACCTAACTACCACCATGGCACGCGCATTCGCGCTAAACACACATATTTTTTAATTAAAAATGAACCAGTCGTTCACTTAGCACGCGCTACGTGCGCTAAAGAGGCACTTTAACTTTTTAATTAAAATCAACCAGCCGTCACATGAGCACGCACTGGCAAAAAAGCGCTCCACATCACCTTAATTTATAATCAATGAATTGCATTTAGAGACCCAGTCGGGAATCGAAGTCCGGGAATCGCATAACTGCACCGCTTAACTTAATAATTGGTAATTACATTTCTAATAAGGAACCGCCGTTTTCTTGTTAAGGTTTATCACCTAATAAAAATTCACCCATTTTTAATAATTGATTAAAATCAACCCTTCATTAAATTAATTTCCCCCTCACTGCACTTAATTCCCCTTTTTAATGAAGCGTTTCGTGGGATGGGTTTGCGCAGTTCTTAGTGTTATTTTCCATGGTTCAGTCTTGGTTTATCACCGATATAGTTTTGATTTGTGTCGGATATGGTATGGTTTTGGTTTCATGTCTTAGTTACGGTTACGGGTACGGTATGCAGTTTTTTCTTTTGTTGCTTGATACGGGGTTCTGGGTGTTTGTCTGATGCATCGCATGAAGCTTTCGGTCGCATTTGTCTCAAGGTCATGTCAAATTTTTTCTAGGATGTGGTTTGCTTGGGGTTAGCTGGTCGTGTCACGTTTTATTGGTAATTCTCTTATCTTTGGTTTTTATTTGTTGCCTTGCAGGCATTCTCCTTGATTATCTGTGTTTGTGGTGTGTGTGTAACCATCTGAATGGCGCCTTCTCATGCTCCTCCCCCTATCCAGTACGTCCCATTAGTTAGTAGGGATTACTCTTCCCTACTTACTTTTGAGCCCCTCACGAAGGCGGGACTTGCTGCTTTTGTGGCCACTCCTTTTCCATTACTTCCAGAGGATCCGTCCTTATGTGATGAGTTCCTGGCCTCTTACAGCAAGAAGACAGGCGTAGTCCAAGGCATGTCTATGACTTTGACACCTCGCGGCTTAGGGAAGGCTCTGTCTTTACCCTTCAAAGGAGAACCTTTTGTGACCACTCGTCAGCTCTTCTCTAATGAAGAGATTCTCAAGCTGTTGCAAAAGCAGACAAGGGAAGTCCTTGATGTTAAGAAGGTGATAAACTCTTCAGGAGTTTCTTTTTCTATGATCACTGATCCCGTATGGAAGACGATGTGTCAGTTCCTTCAGGACAGGTTTATGCCTGCCAAAACGCCATCCCACTATTTGTCCAAAGAGCTTTTCACAGCTTCCAGGATGGTGTTGAAAGGAGTTGCTATTGATTGGAGCACATACCTCCTTACTAAAATGGATCAGCATTTTGTTAAAGTCACCAGGGGTAATGTTACCAATGTTACCTACGGATCATATTTGTCTGCCTTCTTGACCTATTCAGGTTTACAGAAGACTGTGCCTCCACCTCCTCCATTAGATCCAGTACCTCCTCCTCCACCTTCAGACGAGTCAGCACCCATTGACATTGAGGATGATGATTCTCCGCCTCCCCTGGTCATACAGCGCAAATGCTTGAAGAGGGTAGCGGATAAAGCCCCTGCTGTACTTCCCTCAGTGCCTATCCCTGCTACTTCTGGCAGTGAACTCCCTGGGTATCTCACTTGCACTAACCTGTTCAGAGCACATCGAGAAGGATCCTTGGAGATCTCAGTTCCCTCCCTGAACAGTCTCGTCTCAAGAGATGCCATTCCTTTCCTCTGCAAGGATATTCAAAGTTCCATTGAGTTGTCAGTGACAGCCTGTGTTCAACAGCTGTACGCGTCCTTTTATGAAGAGCTCATGCAGTCCAAAGACCAGTTGCATAAGGCAACATCTGAGTTAGCTTCTGCTAAGGATACCCTAGCAGATTTATTTAAGCAAATGGAACAACAAACCCAACTGGTTGCCACTCAAAGCGATGAGATTTCTTCATTGAAGACCCAGTTACTCGAAGCTCAAACACAAGTTACTAGCCTTTCAGCAGAGAAGGAGAGGATGTCCAGCGAAGCGAAGGAATTCCAAGCTATCTTAGACGACAAACTTTCAGCTTTACAGATGGCTAATGACACAGTGGCCAACCAAGCCTCCCAAATCCAGCAGTTGCAAGATCAGCTTGCAAAGTCCCGCTCTATTCCTCCAAGCCCTCCTGTTCCATTGATTCCTTCTCTTTCACAGCAGGACTTGGCTGCCCTACAGAGACAGGCTACTTTGTGCCCTCTATTCCAAGATAAAGTGGAAAGATTGCAGTCCAGAATGGACTTATTATGGTCTACCTTTGAGCAGTTTCAGGAATATGTCTTACCTGACCATTCTTTCTTTGTCCACTACCACTTATAGAAGTTGGTTTTCTATATGAAGCTTTCCACGATGGATTTACCTTTTCCAGAGGATGGCTGGAGTGGGGCTTGGTCTGCTGAGTTGTTGACAGAGGTAGTCAGAATGGTCTTTGAAGATTCTGTCACGCCAGATACCATGTTGATGTCATACATGTATCTCCGAGGAGATTTGTTAATTCCAGATGAGGTAGATATGGCATGGTATGTGGGGGATGTGGTCTTACAGGCTGTTTTGTATGTCAATCATTTGGAGTTGCGCATAGCTGATATGTTTCAAAGTTATTCCTCCAAAGTAGCTGATTGTCATGATAATTCGTGGCATCCCATGATTGATTCGGTGGTCCTCAATCAAAGACAAAACACAGCTCCTACCTTTGTCCAGAGTACTAACCAACTGAGGATGGATCTCTTAACCTATCTTTCCAAACATAATCCATTTGATGCTCCCTTCTTTGATGCCTATCATCGACGATCTCTCTTAGGACCTTCTGTTCCTACCCTCCTCTATTACCAACAAATGGCTCACCGCTATGCTATATATCTTTCCATTTGTCAATCTAATTCCACAATAATTTTACCCCTTCTTTTCCAACCTTCAAATTTCCCTCAAATTCCTATTTTCACTTACTGTTCCTTTATTGAGGATAGGGTATTTTCCCCTTCTCCACCCTGTCCTTCACCCCTCATTAATGTACCCTCTACATTTCCTATTTATCAGTTAACACCGTTCCTTAGTGATTCCTTACAAATTTCTGCCACTCCTTCTTTAACCTTTTCTTCCTTTTATGATTTTTCCTATCCTTCCCTTCATCCACTTTCCCTTATTCCACTACCCTCTCCTAGCACTTCCATATCTCAACCACCTCAGTTGGTTAGTGACTGTGACGGTTTTGATACTCAGATTTCCAGAAGAAGGGGATGGAGTTCGGATGATTGCACAGGACCGCAGATTAATTGGCCAGTAATTCTAGGAGAATGGACAGCTTCCAGTCAAGCTTATCAAAACTATGTTCATTTTGCCCAACAATATTCACAGTCTGCAGATCCCTCAGTGAGATTAACTGCTCACTTTGCTTGGTACCTGGCGTATATGCATAGGCACTCTCATACTGATTCAAAGCCTATTCCAAAGTTGTGCATGAATGTCAATGTTAGCATTGATTCCCAGCAGTTGGAGATACTGTATTTTCATGCCCTTTGTTTGCCTAGCAGATACCTGGTCCTGTTGGAAAGGATGTGCTATCTCCAATTTTTTCAAAATCCTCCTAAAAACTTTGTAGATGAATCCTTATCTATGGATCGATTCCGACAACATCAATCTTTTAAGAGGGATTATCTTCATTGATACCTTTCCAATGTATACTGGAAGCTTTTTAATGCAAAACTCTCTTTTTTGACGGAGTCATTCAGATGGTTGTGTTGTGTATTAGTGTTTGTGTTGTGAGTTCATTTATGTCAAATGAACGTGGTGGTTTCCTATTGGATTTCGTGTACGAGCTATGTTTTGGAGATTTGTGGTGATGGGGTCGTGGATGGAGAGTTGAAGCTGATGCTGAAGAAGAAGAAGCAAACTCTTATATCCTTTACAAATTTGTGGTGATTTTTAGTTTGATCAGAGGTGTTAATGTATAAAGAGTTTTCCTTTCTTTATATTTTTATATCAGAAACAGGTTATAAGTTGGGGTCGTGGTGGATGGATTCTTTTTGAAAAGATATTGAAGATCAAAGTTGAGCTTTTCCTTGAACTTGTATTCCCTTTTTCCTGGGTCGCGAGGACGCTTCCTTATTAAGCGTGGGGATATGTTGAGTGTTGAAATGACTTGTTTTTTGGCTGATTTTTGTTGTTTTTGAGAGCTGAATGGTTGATTTTATGGGATGATTGATTGATTTGGAAGTGGTTTGAGAGTGTTTTAGATGATATTGATTGTGTTTTGGAATTTCGTGATGTTTGTTGGTGGTTCTGTGATGTTCTGATAGGTTCTGAATGGTTCTGTATACCTTCTGTTTTGTTCTGTTTTGGTCTGTTTTGTTCTGATTGTCTTCTGTAAGGAGGGAAGGAGTATTGATTGATGAAGATTGAGATCTTGTGAAAGTTTATTGAATGGTTTGTGAGAGTTTGAAATGGTTTGAGAGTGAGTTATGTGGTTTTGATGATCTTCTGTAACCTTCTGTAGGTCTTCTGTAGACTGTTCTGCTTCTGTTCTGCTTCTGTTCTGTTCTGTACTGTAGCTGTTCTGGTACTGTTCTATAGACTGTTCTGTATGCTTCTGTAAGTGTTCTGTGGAATGTATGTGTGACTTTGGGAAAGTTTTCTAGCCTTGGAAAGAGGTGAATACAAGTGCAAAAGAGTTGAAAGAAGTGGAAGAAGTAGCTGCTGAAGACTCAAGTGAAGACTAGAGTGAAGTGATAGTAGTGAGCTATGAAAGGACACTGTAGTGGCTCTGGTGACTCTTCATATCAGACATACCTCTTGCGAGGGGTATCCACGACCTAAGAGTGATTATTGAGAGTGAATTTTGAGAGATTGTAGTGAGAATATGATGTATTATTGATGGAGTGAGAGAGAGAGAGTCAGAAATAGCCAATTCTACTGAAATAGAGTGATTGTATATGAGAGATTGAGAGAAAAGACTATGAAGATTTGAAGATGAATACTATGTGATGTATTTCCATTCAAAGATGGTGTATTTCTTTGCTTTCTTTGTTCTATTGATGGATTTTGTGAAGATGTTGAAGAATATGGTTGATTCTATTAAAAACCGTGGGAGATCTACATGATGCTGCATAAAGATTTGTTGTGCCTGGTGTTCTTTTCTTCATTGTGATAATATGAAACATGATAAACAAGCTTGTTGATGTTACAAGATATATTTTCTTGCAAGAGAATTCCCTTTTCCTTGGTGTTCCTCTCGGGGCTCCAATGTGCTAAATAGAACCCCTACAGCAAGGATTCATGATGTAACTCCATATGAGAGGTTGTATGGTCATAATCTTGACATTTCACACTTGAAGGTATTTGATAGCATTGCGTATATGCATGTTCTTGATGAAAAGAGGAAGAAATTGGATCCTAACACTGTGAAGAGTGTATTCCTTGGTTATGCACAAGACCGGAAAGCTTACAAGTGTTATGTACCGTCTACACATGAGACATTGATTAGCAGAGATGTTTTTTATGAGTTGGCATCATGGTATGGTAACCCTGTTGCAATGGCTACTAATTCACCCAGCACTAGTAATGCTAAAAATACACCTATAGTGATGAGTACATCTATGAGTGGTCCTACAGGTGATGGGTCACTTATAGTGAGTACACATGTATGTAAGCTGAAAAAGGCTTTATATGGGCTGAAACAAGTACCTAGAGCATGGAATTCTCAAATCAGCACTTATTTACAACAACGTGGATTTAGATTGGGTGATGCAAATCATAGTCTATTCACAAAGAAGACAAATCATGGATATGTGTTTCTAGTGGTTTATGTAGATGATCTTATCAGCATTGGAGATGATGAAGAGGGCATTACTGAAATTAAATCATGTTTACAGGCTGAATTCAAAGTCAAAGACCTTGGTGAGCTGAAGTATTTTCTTGGGATTGAGGTAATCTCTATGCCTCAAGGTATATGGCTACTACAGAAGCAGTATGCTCATGACATGTAACAGAAGTATGGTATGGCTAAATGCAAGCCTATGGAGACACCTCTTGATCAGAATGTCAAGCTGCAGATTGTTGTTGGGAATGACGTAGAGAATGTGACCATGTATCAATAGATGGTGGCCAGCTTGATATACTTGCAGTGACTATTACCCGCCGTCCTGACTTATGTTATGCAATGGGGCTGATTAGTCAATTCATGCGGAAGCCTCACAAACCACATTTAGATGCAATCAGGAGGATCATGAGATATTAAAGGGTACTACAGATTATGGGTTGTTTTATGCATATGGAAAATCCCTTGACTTAACATGTTTTAGTGATGTTGATTGGGCTGGTTGTGCCTATGACAGTAGGTCAACCAATGGTTATGCATTTGGAAGCAGTATGATCAATTGGCAGAGTAAGAAGAGGCCTATTGTTGCATTGTCTAGTATAGAAGTTGAGTACAGAGGAGCTGCCTTAGCGGCTTGTGAAGCAGTTTGGTTGATGAAACTGCTAAAAGACTTGGGAATATAGCTGGAAAGCAGAGTTAGATTGCATTGTGATAACCTCAGCAGTGTTATCTTGGCTAGCAATCTTGTCTACCATGCTAGGTCCAAACATATTGAGGTTCACTACCATTTCATCATAGAAATGGTTCTTACAGGATAGATTGACTTGATTCATGTGAAGACTAAAGACCAGGTAGTAGCAGATATATTTACCAAGTCTCTTGGTAAAGAAAAGTTCATATACTTCGGACAGCTACTTGGAGTTTATCAGATGGTTTGAGCTTGGGGGGGGGAGTGTTAGAATATCAAGCTTCCGTTACCCTTCAGTCAATCTATCTTTATGTGTGTGATCGACATTAGCTGGATATCGTTGTACACGTGTGTGACATTCAATAAGTCGGTGTAGTCAGTGACTTAACCATTGTTAGTCTTGGTTAGTCATGCCTATGTGTGTAAGTCTCTTTCAATGAGTAGGATAGAAGAATAATAGAAGAAGAACAATGAGCTGAGGCTCATCTTCTACTCCACTCTGTCTCTCTCCCTCTCTTCCAACAATGATTATCTATTTACTTGATCAAGCTTAACAAGATAAATTAGGATGGTCAGGCAGAAGAAGAACCGTCCTGGTTAAAAGAATACACTGACGTATTTCTTGAAGAGCTAACTAAGTTACCTCTAGAAAGAGAAGTCGGTCATGAGATCAAACTTGTTCCAAGAGACGCTCCAATTGCAAAAAGACCTTAGGAAATGTCTATTCCTAAAGCCATCGAACTGAAAGAGAAACTCAAAAAAGTGCTAGATCAAGGGTATATTTGGCCAAGTAGTTCACCATGGGGATCCCTGGTATTATGCCAGAAGAAGAAAGATGGAACTCTTTATCAACTGCCGAGGGCTAATTAACTAGGTAACAGTGAAGAATAAGTACCCAATCGCGAGGATAGATAAGCATTTTTATCATCTATAAGGAGTAAGGATCTTTTCTAAGATCAATCTTTGGTCAGATCATAATCAAGGATGAAGATATTTCTAAAACCACCTTCAACACAAGATATGGTCATTTCAAATTCATTATGATGTCATTTGGGTTTATAAATGCTCCAGCCACCTTCAACAGGTTAATGCATGACATTTTCAGACTTCCTCTCGATGATTTTGTTCTTGTATTCTTTGATGACATCCTAACTTATTCTAAGGAAGAATATCATGAACCCCATCTTCGCATTTTCCTAGAGACAATGAGAACACATAGGTTGTATGCCAAGAAGAAGAAGTATCTCTTCTTCAAAAGGAAGATTGAATACTTGGGATTCATAGTCCCTGTCGAAGGTATATCAATAGATCCTGCCAAGGTCAAGGATGCTCAAGATTGGCCACCCCCAACACTATCAAGAAAGTGATAAGTTTTCTAGGTCTAACAGGAGAGTATAGGATATTCATCAAAAAACTATGCCCAAATTGTAGCACCTCTTATAGACCTACTCAAAAAGCAAGTTGCTATTATCTGGACACCAATTGAACAATCCAGCTTTGAGCAACTAAAGCATAGTTTGATAACTACTCCTATCTTAAGGCTACATGACTTAAGCAAGGAATTTGAGGTTGTCATAGATGCCTGCTGTCTTGCATTGGGATGCATCCTAATGCAAGAAAGTCATCTCATAGCTTACTCTTCGAGAAAGTTAAAAGTCCATGAAAAGAGTTATGCTACTCATGACCTAAAGTTGTTAGCTGTGATTCACACTCTCAAATTATGGAGACATTACTTGCTTGGAAATAAGTTTTCTGTAGTCACAAATCATAAAAGTCTTAAGTGGTTTTTTACTTAGCTTGATCTTAATATGAGGCAATGACGATGGATCAAAATTTTGCAAGAGTATGACATTGAAATTGAGTTTAGACCTGGTAAAGAAAATGTAGTAGCAAAGGCCCTTAGTTATAAAGCCTTCCTTAATACTCTTATTACTGAAGAACCATCTAGGGCAGAAACTCTGGCTACAATGGTGTCAATGCCGACGAATCCTATCGTTGAGTTGACTGAGGATGAAGCAAATAAGGACCCAGACTATCAACAATTGTTTTGGGAAGTTCAAAATAAGGAACAAGATCCCAAATTCAAGACCAAGTATCAAGATTTCTCAACAGATTAGGATGAAGGACTTGTTTATTTCATAATGAGACTATGCATTCCTTCAAGTCGGACTCTCAAGAGAAGAATACTTTGGGAAGCACATGAATCTCCTTTTTCAAGTCACCCGAGTTATGCAAAAACTCTTAATGTTGTCACATGAAAAGCTATTACTCACAGAGACTCAAGGGTGATGTACTTAAGTATATTACTAAATGTCTAAACTACCAAAGGGTAAAATCTGATGAACGTGTCAAGTTACTAGCAAAACTCCTGCCACACTTGATATCCCCCAGTTGAAATGGGAGTTTATCATTATGGACTTTGTATTTGGGTTACCTTCTGTGCAAGAAGGATATAAATCAACGATGGTGATAGTAGACATGCTAACAAAGGTTGCTCATCTTATTCCAACAAAAACCAATTACAGAGCTTTAGATATTGCAAGAATTTTTGTAAAAGAGATTTTTAGGTTACATAGGTTACCTAAAAGGATCATCAGTGAGATCGTGATTCTCTTTTCACATCACATTTTCGGAAAAGTTTATTTGAAGCCATTGGAACCCAACTTTGTTTCAGTATTGCTTATCATCCACAAATTGATGGGCAAGCAGAATGAGTTAACCAGTGATTGAGGATATTCTGCATGCATATTACAGCAAGGAACCAAAAAGGTGGATTCAGTATCTATCCTTAGTGGAATTTGTGTATAATGCCTCATATCTTCGAAGTATTTAAATGACTCCATTTCAGGAACTATATGGTCAAGATTGCCATATGCCACTTAATTTTTCCGATCCTACCCCAAGGGTAGAAGCTTCGAGAAAAATGTTAAAAGAGATGGATGATCAAATCAAGATTATCAGACAATATATTCAAGCTACCAAGGATTGACAAAAGGCATATGTTGATCTAGAAAGGCAAGAACGAATCTTCAAAGAAGGAGACATGGTCTTCATTCGTGTCCATCCAAAGAAGAGCTCATTGTCTTTATGTAGAGGTGAACCGCCAAGACCCATGGACCACTTATTCCTTCAAGCGTTTCAAGCAAGAACCTATGGCTATCTCTCACCTAGCCGATGCGCCTTTGATCCTATCGGGTTGTAGGGAGCTTACCTTGATGCCCAAATGAGTTGCCTCCTCCCTCAAGCACTCCGATAGCTCCATGATTCGTGATGCAAGCTCAAGCATCCTCAAGCCTCCTCCTCCAAGCTCCATCCTCCATAGCCACACGCAAGACAAGACAAGACAAGAGAAGAGAAGAAGAAGAAGAAGAGAGGAGATGATGGAGAGCTTCACCTCCAAGATCCCTCACCCTCGCACACTCACTCCCTCAAGCACTCACACACCCTCTTTCATGCACTCACAAACAAGCAAAGAGAAGAGAAGGAGAGAAGAAGATGAGTCCACTTTTGCTACACACCAAAAGAATGAGCTCTTCATTCACTTTTCAACTTTATATACAAAACCCTAAATCCCTTTTGGGTGGTCATCCCCTTATCCCCTTTTTTACATGGCCGGATAGGCCGTCTTTCCCATTGTTCTCCTATCTTCCTAGATTTCTTTCTACCACCCATCTACCTTTACCATTTTCACAAGAGGGAGCCTGGTGCTCTTTTACAAAACAATTTAGGGGTGCCTTGTATTTAAGAATGTGCTTTTGCCTTTGGCTTAGCTTTTAATTCCGCCTTGCACTGTCACCTGTTTCCCTTCTTGCTTCTTTCACTGTATCTAATTTTCTCCTAGGCCACCTCTTTTAGGTCCCGACTTATGCTTCTTCACTTTTTCTGCCTTCTTCTTGTGTTGAGGTTAACATCACCCCCCTTCTAGCCTAGTGTAGCCTAGTGCCCGTCCCATGGCACCGATGGGTAGTAGTTGGAAGGTGGGATGGGTGTAGCCATATGACTTTTTTGAGTTTGCATAAAAGCTCTTACTAGGGATGGTGTTGGATGGATAGGCCCTTGAAATTGAAGATATAGTTGGGGTAGGTCCCTCCCTGATGCTAACCTTGGGCGGATCTATCCCTTGAAATTTAAGATGGTGTTGGACTAATACCCTTGGAAGATTGATCGGCCGTTGAAATTTAAGATGGTGTTGGATGAATCCCCCTCTTTCCCTCCAAGGTTGCGATGATGCAATCTTAACATGGCATCTCCCTATTCCCTTCAAGTTGCCTTATCTCTTTACCTCTATCTGTGTAGAGTTCACTACTTGCACCAAAGGAAACATGCATGCCTTATAAAATGAATTAGATTGCGCCTCGCACTTTCCTTGCGAGAGCATTCAGAGGTTCTTCCTCATCATTGAGAGAGCCTTACTAGAATATTTGGTACTTATCTCCATCCTTGAGAGAGCATGCTTCATCCTTGACAGGGCCTCCCTCATCCTTGAGAATACCTTGCCAAAGTAGTTGGATCTCCCTCTTTTTCTGAGCTTTCCTTCTCTTTCACTATTCCAAATGAGCTTCTTCATTCACTTTTTTACTGGGGCTACCTCAATCAACCTCTTCTTTGTTTTGTCTGCATAGTGACGTGTTATATAAGATGGCCTCCCTCCTAGATAGGTACTAGTTCTAGGACACTTGCAGTTTCAAGTTGGAGAAGGTTCAATGATTTAAAAGGGCGGTCATGTGAGTCAATGATGATGTGGTCTCAAGGAAATCGGTCTTGGGAATAAAATTATCAACTAGTTAAGGTGGTGGAGGCCAGGAGTGCATTGCATGGATGATGGGGCCTCCAAAGTTGGGGGTTGGAGCCTTTATTTGTACCTGAAAAGAAAAGAAGGTGCACTACCTAGGGATGTGTCTATGTTTCCATGTGGTGAATTGTGCTTGTGCTAGTGGAGTTGGGAGTTGATCAACAAAGCCTAGGTGTTGCCCCACACTTGAGGACCCAGTTTGTGCCTAAGGGGGGTGCAGTGCATGTAGCTTAGGGTGACAGGTCTAGAGTGTTACCTCCCTAAGTATGCCCTACACTTAATGTTCCCTAAGTGTGAAGTGGAAAATAAAAATGAGGCTAGGGGTTTAGGGATGGAGTCGGCCGACCAAATCCACTGGGCACACCTAACTTGAGAACCCTTAGGTGCAATGATTGTGGCCTATGTGGGGTAAATTGCGATTCATTGTGATTTCTTCTCTTTTCTTCTTTGCTTTCTTCTTTCCTTCTCTTTCTCGTTCTTTTTCTTTTCTTTTCTTCTTGTTCTTCTTCTTCTTCTTTGCATTTTATTTTCTCCTTTTTCTTTTTGATTACATATGCAAGAGAAGAGCTAAGCTTCGTCATCCAAGTGGGGTGGAGAAGGGGGCCTAAGAGATTTATTTAGGAATTGCCAACTCTAAAAGTACCCTTTGAGGTTTAGGCGGACTTGTAGAGTGGTGGTAGAGAGAAATGGATGATTGCAATGCATAAAGTAGCTATCATTCATATATTCTAGAAGGGATAAACAAAACAAAGGGAGAAGAGCAGCATGCATTATCAACCAAGCCATGGTGCAGCTATCTATGGCATTGTGATCAAAGTAGAGGGGTGGAAGGATGCATTCTTGTGGAGTGGGATTTTTCCTAATTAGTATTATAAGTAGCCTAAGGTAATTACAGATAGTAATGAATGCAGGGTTGGGTCACAAGGAGAATTTATCTACAAAATGGACTATAAAGTCACACAGATTTTCTAGGGTGAAGATAAGGGCCTCTTCAGGCTTAGTACAATTCGCATTGTAGATAATGGGGAAGTCATACCGACTGTGGACATTGGGGTCAAAATCCACTCCCATTCTTTGGGGGTGTGGCATGAATGTTGAGCTGTTGCATTTGAATGGGAGGGTGTTGCACAAAGCCACATAAGTGTCCATATTTATGTCACAAAGGCACCTTCTCCATGTAGGTTGGCACTCATAGCATGGCACTGATCTTAGGACCTCAAAAACCTTGTCTTGCCAAAATTTTGCATTCTCTATGCCCTAGAGGGCGGGGTTCTGCTCTCTCTCCACCAACCATTTTTTCCCGAGCTTGCTTCCAATGTTGATCACTTCTTCCACTACCTTGATCGGTAGAACCTTGTGCAAATTGATAGGGAATTGGAAGCTCAGATTGAAGGGGTTTTTGGACATTTCCTATTGTTCCCACATTATCAAATTAGGGAGGAAGCTTGCTGGGAAACTATCCTGGCTTTGTGGAATAGGTGCGGGTGGCACTTGTACCGGTCTAGCTTCAATCTTCTCCTTGCTTCCTCCACCATTTGTTTTCTTTTTTCCTTAAGTGTAGCCCTTCTTTCTTCAGATATGTCCTCTTGTTGTTGATCTTCCAACCGTGGTGGGAAAGGAGGCTGTGGGGCTATCTCTTCTTCATGGGGCCCCATTTTGAAGCTTCGGCTAGCCTCATCTCCTTGTTGGGTTTCCTATTGGACCCTTCCACAAACCCTATTGCATCTATGTCTTGTGGGGTTAGGCCTACCAACATTAGATATCTTTGTTGCTCTTCCAAGGTCAAGCTAACCCCCACAGGTTGCGATGGCATCTCTAGGCCTGCTCTCAAGGCCATGCATGCAATCTATAGCTTCTTCTTGAGGGTTTCAATGGCCTCCCTTTCCTCCGTCTAGGTAACATTGAGTAGAGTATTGAGAAAGACATGTTGTTGGGTTCTGAAGCCCACTTGGGCGGCCTCTACTCGTCTTTCAACTAGTACCTTATCTTTTTTAGCCTGAGCCACACGGCGTTGTCATGATGCTATGCGGACACAATGTGAAAAAACATGGAATGCATCATCATCCGACTTCTTATTCATCAAGAGAGTCAATGTGATCTAAGTCATTAGTATTAGTGTGAGTTGCATGGATGATCCAAAAATACTAGATTTTTGGATAATTTTAGCATATATTTGATATTATTTATTGTAAAATCTGAAAAAGTTAGAAAAGCTTCTAGATTAGGATGGCATTCAAAAAGCAAGTTGCTTTTTCAACCAGTTAGGAGATTTTTCATTAAAAAAACATATTGACAAAATCTCACGCGTCGCGATCACTGTAAATAGGCTGAAAACTACATATTGAATTGAAAGAAGAAGGAGTGATCTGGGAGATCCGTGATTAGGTGTCATGGGGTTTTACCCTCCTTTCGGAGTCAAGGGAGCCATCAGATTTGGGTTCCGAGTAGCAGAGAAGGAGCTGTAATTTTTATGCACATTTTGTTCTACTAAGAAGCTTGAGGAGACCTAATGCCTGAGATTGGTTCTGAGTAGTGCAAAGATTCTAGGTTCTTTCAATACATATTGATTCAATTCATTGTGATTTGTTTTTATTGTGTTTACCACTTGGGTATTCTCTATCTTCTCTTCCATCTCCTATCTCTACTTCCTTCTACTTTTGATCCCCGGTGGATTCGACCTTTTGACAAAAACCCCTCTGACATTGGTGAACCTAACGTGAAAGGTCGTCAGAAGAAGGAAAGACAAGATGGGAGAATTTTCGAATACATTCTCCAATGATGTTTTGCAACAGTTGGTGCAAAATATGAATATGCTTATGCAGGTACAACAACAACAATAGGTGATGCAAGCTTTAGCTCTAACAGAAAGTGTTGTGATGAATGCTTTGCAAGCAGTTGAGTGTGAGGTGAAGTTATTCAATGGCAGGAATGTATCTGCATATGTTGAGAGTGGAAAAAGACTGAGATTTTGACTGATTTTTATTATTTTTAAGGTCTGAATGATTGATTTTTAATGGATTTAGAGTTATGTATGGTTGTTAATGAAAGTGTTTGAGAGTATTTTGGATGATATTGATTATTTTTTGAAAACTTATGATGATTTTTAGTGGAGATATGAAGCTCTATGATGTTCTGATAGGTTCTGTTGAGGTTCTAATTGGTTCTAATACCTTTTGTATAGCTTTTGTTTTGTTTTGATTTTCTTCTGTTTGAAGCATGGATTGATGTTTGATGAAGATTGAAATCTTTTGAAGATTTATTGAATATTTTTTGATAGTTTGGAAAGGTTTTAGTATGAGTTATGAGGATTTGATGTTCTCTAATGACCTTCAATAAACCTTCTATAGAACCTCTAAAACTGTTATGTACTGTTCTGTAGATCTTCTGTAAGCATTCTGTAGAATGTATGTGTGACTTTGGGAAAGTTTTGGAAAGCATGAATCTAAGTTCAAAAGAGCTAAAACAAATGGAAGAAGCAGCTGCTGAAGACTGAAGAGAAGACTGAAGTGACAATGACAGTAGTGAGCTGTGAAGAGATACTGTAGTGGCTCGAGTACCTCTTCACATCAGACATACCTCTTGGGAGGTGTATCCACGACCTAAGAAGGATTATTAAGAGTCATTATTATATTATTTTAGTGAGGAGATGATGTAAAATTAAGAGAGAGAGAGAGAGAGAGAGCGAGAGATAGCCAATTCTATCAAAACAGTGTAACTGTATATGAAATATTTAGAGAGAAAACTATGAAGACAATGAATATGAATATTATGTGATTTATTTTCATTAAAAAATGATTTATTATTTTTTATTCATTGTTTTATTGAAGGATTCTATGAAGAAGTTGAAGATTATGGTTGATTCTATCAAATCCGTGGGAGATATCTACTATGATGCTACGTGAAGAATTGTTGTTTTCTTTGTTTTGGTTATCAAAAGAATGAAATAAAAGCTTGTTGATATTATAAGATAGGTTTTCTTGCAGTAGAATCCCCTTTTCCTTGGTGTTTCTCTTGGGGCTCCATGTTTTTGGTGCGTAGCCGGGAAAACTAGCCATCAACAAGCATCAGAACAGGCTAAAAATGAAGGAAGTGGCATTGCCAAGAAGAGGAGAATTCAATGGATGTTTGCAAAGTTCCTTCTTCCACTAAAGATTTGGAGATTCTCATTATCAAAGCCACTTTCCACAAGAAGTTCATCCCACAATGGCGGAAACATATTACCATCATGATGCATGCTCTATGTGGTGGACTATTTCCTCTTCCTATTGAAGTAGCAGAAACTTGCATCTTGGTGGAAAATTGTTTGGGAACAAACTGAAGAGGAGAAACAAAGAGAATGACTATCCATGGAAGATTTGGTATTCATTGAGAAGTTTCTAGATATCATCAAGTGGGAGGTCGTGAAGAAGCTTCAGGAGTTGTGGTCTGTGGAGGTTCACGAAAACAAGAAGGAAAAAAGTTGGAATTTGTTCGTGGTTGCTCAACAACAAGATACGTGGGATGCTTGGTGCACTAACAATCTTCTGTTTGTCCAATTAGCAACCCACTAGAAGTTGGTAGACATAGTGTTTTTCACAACATACACTATTGAAACCCTCGGAAGCTGGCATTATTATAATGACACAACAACGATCCTAAAAAGAATGAGTTTTGATACTTTCAGAATGGAATATTTCCCCCTTTGTAGTGGTTTGAAAGCCAAATTTAGAGATGTTGAAAAGGAGGTAGAGGAGATGTTGGCCAGAGAATCCCCTAGAGACTGAAGCCCTCTCTGATACTATTTTGTTGAGTAGTGAACAACTGGTTGGAGCCAACCCCCTGATGAATGACACAATCAAGAGGCAAGCGTAAGAACAAGTCCAGAAGTACGTAAGAAGAGAGAAGGCAAAATCTAAGGCTGAGAATAAGCTCACAACAGAAGCCTCCTTTGACGCCCTAAAAGCACTCTTTACAAAAGTCCCCATGGCGACTCAAGGTCCCCTTCCTAGTCAGATTCGTCCTGGAAATATTGATGGCAGGCCAGTAAATGTAGTCCCATTGCCAATTTTTAAGGGAGAGTACAATGAAGACCCTGATCTTCATGTAGCAGAATTTATGGTAGTATGTGTGGCTAACAATGCCAGAACCCCTGAGCTTTGGTTAGCAATATTCCCCGCCACTTTCAAAGGCACGGCATTTCAGTGGTATGAGAGACAAGCAGCAGTAACTTTTGGCACATGGGACGACCTAAAGTTGGCCTTCCTCACTAAATTCAGGCATGAAGGTTTTGAATAGCGGATGCGAGAGGAGTTCATGAACCTAAGTCAGTCCTCTGGAGAAAGAGTAGAAGCTTATGTCTCATGAATGGAATCCATCCTGAAGAGATGGACTAACCATCATTTGGACGAAGGAATTCAAAAAAAGGAGTATTCATTAGAGGCCTACAACTAGAAGTTCTCAAGTTCATGGAATTGAGAAGACTAGTCAATCTGCAAGTTGCAGTGGAAGGTGCAAGATTGTATGACGAAGTTGAAGCAAGGTTGTCAATGACTCCAGGAAGAGGAATCTTACCTCCTTCCATGCCAGGAATGGTATACCCACCAAATGCAGTCCCAGGGACAGTTCTCTACCCCTATCCCCAGATGCAAACAATGCCGCAGTATAATGTACCTAATCCATGTGGTCACCACAGACAACAGGGTCCTCAAATGATGGTTCAACCATAACAACAGTGGCCTCAAACAGTTCCTCCAATGCGATTCAACAACAATGGAACCCTACCAACTGGAGTCAACAACCCCAAGTCCCAACAGGAGCTTTGAATCAGAATCAGAATAGAGGACCCTCTGGATCAACCCAACCAATGTATGCAGTAATTACATAAGCTTCACAAAACCCCACTACAAGTACTTCAAGAGGTGAAAATCTGAAGGATTACTTATCCAACTCAGTTGCAAGTATCAAGAAAGAGCTTATGGATGTGATTACAGAGCAACTACAGACACTGAAGGTGAATACTGCCAATATATCCACTCCTATGGGAGCTGGGAGAGATGTGATGTGTTCTAATACATAGTGCAGAAAGTGTCATCAAGCGGGACATTTAGCCACTGAATGTACACAAAAACCAACCATTCCTGGAGCCTTCTGTTCCTACTGTTTGCGAAAGAACCATATAGAGGATATTTGCTCTCTTAAAGAGATGCATGAACGAAGACAAAAAGATGAAAATGCAAGATTCAACTTGCTAGAATCCAAAATGACAACATAAGATATTGGACCAAAGCCTAGGGAATTTGGTCCTAATTTCGGTCTAAGGAGGTTTCCCTCTCAAAGTTACAGAGGTTGACAGTCTGGCGGTGGTTAGAAATCAGAAGTGGAATGTTACAAGTGTGGAGAAAAGGGTTATATCTCCTGGAATTGTCCAAAACCTAGACGATCTGTGGATTATAAGCCCTTATACAGCCGATGCAAAGGAGAAGGCCACACTGCAAAGGACTGTCCAAGTCCAACCCCTGTCAAGGCCAATGCTACTGATGGCCAACAAAAGGCACAAGAGCGTGCCTCCAATTTGGTAGAGTTGGAAGTTGCCATTGTCATGCGTGCCAAGAAGAAGGAACCAGTTGTTCAAAATGAAAATAATTCTCATGCCAAGACTCTGAAGTTTAACCTATCTCAACAGAGGGATAGAGCAATACAGGACAGAACAGTGCAGTACAGAGCACTGCAGTGCCACAGAGAGTCACAGAGACAGTCCTAGAAACAGGATCAAAGGTCCAGGAGATAGATGATACAAAAGCACTTCCAAAAATAGAGCAAGTTCCGATGCTGCCATTGTTAGAAGAAAAAGGAAAGATGAAAATGGGTGTAGCCCCATTCCCCAGCAAGCTGGAGAAGCCTGTGCATCCTATCAAAGATTATGACTTGGTAAAAGACCTAGACACTTTTAAACCAAACTTAATATTGTGAAAGTTATTGATGTTGTCTCCCAGCTGCCGAAAGAAATTCAAAAGCATTTTGATAAGAAGAAGGGGATTAAGGATTGTTCCTTCAACAATGACCAAGACCAATAAGGCCCCGGAGCCTGTAAAGGAAGTAGACATGGCTAATGCCTTCCTAGATCCTTGAACCCCAGAGATTAGTGTATGGATTGAAGGATACTTTATCTCAGATGCATTGATTGATGGAGGTTCATCAGTAAACATAATGACAGATGTTACAATGAAGGACTTAGGGTTGCAAAGAATTCAACCTACACAGTGGCTTATTAGATTGGCTGACCAAAGTAGAATTAAACCGTTGGGCATCCTCCCATACGTAAAAACAACCCTTATAAGAAGAGACTATTGGCTGACATATTTGGTGGTCAAACCAAAATCTTATGGAACCTCATACCCTCTGTTGTTGGAAAGACCTTGGCTTTTTGAAGCGAGAGCCAGGACACGGACTGGTTTAAAGGAACCCTAACCCTAGGCAGAGGACCCAACAAAGTGGTGTTGAAGTTGTATGGATCGTAAAAAGGCAATGGATCCACATCCATCAAAGTCATAACTAACTCCTACAACGAGGTAACAAATGGTACATCAGGAGACAAAGAGGCTGTTAAGCAGATCTTTCCCAAGAAAACAAAGGCACAGTCCCTAACAGTGGGCACTGTAAGCCAACTACTAAGGGAAGCGAAGTCCTTGTCCATGGGAGAATACCTCCTGCCTCAACTTGAATTGACTTCTGAAATCACCTCTGACAGTGAAATAGAAGCATGGATGTATTGTTCTCCTTGTTACATGGCAGTCGCACAGAGACAGAGCAGAGACAGAACAGATACAGAATAGATACAAAACAGATACAGAGCAGAGACAGAGCCAGAGATAGTCATAGAAGTAGTAGTAGATACAGTCACAGAGCCAGAGACTGAGGCAGAAGCAGAGTCAAAAGCAGTAACAGAGACAGAAGCAGAAGCAGAAGCAGATGCAAAGGCAGAAGATCTGTTCTTCTCCTATAGAGCCTCTATAGAAGCAGAGACAGAGCCTCCAGAGGAAGAGGATGAAAATGATGAGGAAGAAAATGAAGCAGGTTATGAAAGTGCAGATGAAGAATTTCCTCTGATAATGGATGATCTTGTTGATGTCCTTACAGAGACCTCAGAGGCCAAAGATCTCAGGGTGTTGGATGGAATGACTATGGTTCCATTTGGGTTACCCAATGGACCACAAAGTATGCAAAATTTGCATAAGCAATGGATCAAAGGCATAAAAATTAAGTTCACCAGTGGCTCCTGTCTCCCTGACCATTCATTCTAGAGAAAAGTTGATGATGATGTCCCCTGCCAACAGAAGCTAGAGCCATCAAAGCCTCGGCTTCTAGAAGGTCCGTGCTATGTGACATTCATGGACGCATCCTTTGAAGATGAATCCCTAAGTCTAGAAGAAATCACCACTCACACAAAAGTAAACAAAGCTCTGATACCCTACCAGCAATCTAAACAGAAAAATGAGTCATCTATTTAGAAGGAGGACACTGGTTCTAGTGGAACATCAGACAAGGACACTACTCTCTTGAAAGATTCAAGCCTTTATCCAGAAGCCATTCGTGGGACATTTATCTGCGAAGTGGAAGGTGAAAAAAAGTGACATTCCTGGATACTGACAGTACTGAACATCACTTGAAAGTGAGTCTCAATCTTCCAGAAGAAGAATTAATGGTCCTACAAGACTTATTAAAGGAGAACTTAGACGTGTTTGCTTGGTCATATAAAGATCTAAAGGAGATTGATTCCACAATATGCCAACATCACATTGACCTAGAGCCTGATGCCAAACTTGTAAGGCAAAGACAAAGGCATATGAATCCTAATTATTCTGCTCTAGTGAAGGCTGAATTATTGAAACTTCTTAAAGCCGAGTTCATTTATCCCGTGGCTAACAGGAATGGGTTTCGCCCATTGTGGTAGTACCCAAGAAGAACAGGAAACTTTGAATATGTGTAGACTTTCGAAAGCTCAATTTGAAGACAAAGAAGGATCATTTCCCTATCCCTTTTACAAAACAATTGTTGGACACAATGGCAAGTCATGAGCTCTATTCCCTCTTGGATGGATTCAGCGGATATAACCAAGTTCAAATCACATATGAGGACCAATCCAAAACAACCTTCACCACAGAATGGGGGACCTATGCCTATAGAGTGATGCCATTTGGGCTCTATAATGCTCCTACCACCTTCCAACGAGTAATGATGGATTCCTTCTAGAATCATTTGCATAATTTCATTGAGGTGTATCTTGATGACTTTTGTGTCTATAGTTTAATCCGTGAGCATTGGGGACACCTGTTTTGACAGATGTCGAGAGTATGGGATTTCTCTCAACCCCAAAAAATGTGTCTTTGTCATCTCATCAGGAGTTCTTTTGGGCCATATTGTCTCGGCACAAGGGATTGCAACAGACCCAACGAAGATTGAAAAGATTGCCACCTTAACAGCACCAACAAACCTCAAGCAATTGAGAGGATTTCTTGGCCATGTGGGCTACTACAGAAGATTTATTGCACATTTTGCAACCAAGGCAGCCCCTCTGCACAAGCTCCTAAGGACAGATGCTGATTTCCTTTTCACTGACTGTGAAGAAGCCTTTAATACCCTAAAACAGTGCCTTATCAAAGCACCTATCTTACAACCTCCTAATCGGACAAAGGAGTTCCATGTGCACACAGATGCATTAGTTGAAGGGCTAGGTGTTGTCCTATGTCAAAAGGGCCCCTCTAAATTAGATCAACCAATTTATTATGCAATCTAAAAGGTCACTGATAGGGAGCAGAACTATACAATGACGGAGCTTGAGTGCTTGGCAATGGTGTTTGCACTGGAGAAGTTTCGACACTATCTACTGTCAACACATTTTAAGTTCCACGTGGATCATGAAGCCTTGTCCTTCCTAATGAACAAAGCAGATGTTAAAGGACGATTGATGAGATGGTTGCTCCTATTCCAAGAGTTCGATTTTGAAGTGGTCACTAAGCCTAGCTGTTCCCATGTCCTAGCCGATCATCTATCACGGATCCCTCAAACAAAAGAAGAGGAACAGGATATTCCTGACCTTCCTGATGCTTCCTTGTTTCTAGTTGAAACAGTTACTCCCTGGTATGCAGACATAGCCAACCTCCTAGCAACTCAACAGTATCCTCCTGGCATCTCAGGCCGTGAGAAGAAGAAGCTTATATTAGAATCATCCCCCTACACCTTGCTAGGCGGTGCACTGTACAAGAGAGGCAAAGATGAAGTGCTGCGAAGATGTGTTGCAGGGGATGAAATCGACATAGTATTGAAAGCATGCCATGATGAACCATGTGGTAGACACTTCACAAGAGAAGCGACAGCCAGGAAGGCTCTGTTAGCAGGATATTGGTGGCCGACCCTCCACAAGGATGCATGTGACTACTGTAAGAGATGTGATGCTTGTCAACGAATGGGGAGACCCACCAAAACAACCATACCACTACAACCCATTCTTCCCATAAAGCCATTCACACCACTACCTGTACACCTTGTCTATGAAAACCCTCCTTTGCTAGATGATGAAACTGAAATCCTTGAGCCTGAAACTATTATAGATACTGACTTTATGACCACCAGAACTGGCCGTAGATATTCTAGATATTTGGTCAAGTTTAAAAATCATCTTGTTGAAGAGGCCCAACGGTTGCACGCTAGAGACCTAAGTGCTTTCCCCACACTGTTAGCTCCACATTGAGCTAATAGCAATTGAGGACAATTGCTATCCCGCCCCGGGGGTATGATGCCAGGAGGCATATTCCACGATAGATTCCATGAGGTTTTGCGGTGGATTTCGTAAAATTTTATTACCGGGGCTCATACACAATGTGGATTCTTTGTGCGAAAAGTCGATGGGGACGCCTATCCTTTTCGGGCGTTTTGTTAATTTAATGTGTAAGTGGGTGATTCCATAGTGAGTGATTCTACAAAATACATATTTAGATTAATAAATGTTTATGAGTTTAGAGTGCGCACTCGTAATAAATTAAGGTTAGGATTGAGTTCTAACCAATTTATTTTTATAGTTGAATACTGCTAGGTATTCACTTTTGTCGGTTTAATTGTATTATTTTTCTAACAATTATGAATGCTTCAGTTGATGTGTAGAGCAAGCATCGGTGGCATTGGGAAGCATTGGAGGATAGCGTGTATTCAAATTATCATCAATTTTTTATGGGCGCGTATCTTAGGCATGGCGTCCATATTTTGACGCGCTTATTTATCAAAGCGCTTGATATTTATTTATTATTTTTGTATGTGCATGGACGCATGATTTAAATATTTGTATTGGACATTGTATTTGGGTACCGCCTGACTTGTTGGGCACCCAATAGCTTTAATTCTTTAGTGGCACAAAAGCAAACACAAAAGCTAAAGCGTGCTAATTGTAAATTGGGCTATTTTTTTAGCTTGAAGATGAATAATATATAAAATACATGCTTTATGGAGCGCTCACACAAGGCATGGGGGGAGATTGCACCCAATTAGTCTCTTGCTTCATGTCGAGCAAGCTTCTTCATTGTTTTTTGTGCAAAAAGTAGAGTTCTTTTGTTCTTGGGGACCTTCTGACACTCACTACGCGTGCATACGGCGTCCGATCTGTGCACCACTACACCATCCCCTTGTCGATTCCTAAACCGGGTGTGAGCTCTGGGTTTCATCATTATTTCCTTGAGTGATGTTAGTAATGGGACGAGTGACTGTTTTTTCATTCCATTTGAGTGATCATGAGTTGAGTGCAATATCCCTCATCATCGACGAATTTTCTGTGATTCCTTCAACCAGCTATCTCACTGGGTGCTGTCACATGTTCCCTGCCACGAAGGACATGTGATGTGAAGACGCAGTGGTACCTCCTACAGTCGACAACGATACAAGACGCAACCTCGATAGTCGACATTACTCCTCGGCAATATGGGTCAAGTTTTTCTAATCCTACACCTTCTGTTTCTCAGTGACGGTCATGTCTTAAGTGTGGGGACGTTCGTGGTTGGTCTGATGTGTGGTACTAGGTCCTTGATGTTCGATTTACCCTTCCTGTTAAGGTTTTAAGTGTGGGGACGCATCCCTGCGCGTCTATGTTGCATATACCCTGCTATGATCATGCATCTACACCATGACTTCATTTTACCCTGATGGGGTTCCTTCCCCACTCCTTTGTTCTATTTCACTCTGTCCTCGGAGCTGTTCCTTAACCGTTTGCCTTTATTCTTTGTTTTGCGATTTTTCCATGTGAACGCACCCTATGTTCACTAAGAATCACATCCAACCTTACAACCCTATTCATCCCTTCGAACTGCCCAATTTTTATTTTTACCCAACCCTTGTTCCAATAGTTGGTTCTTGAGTTATTAATTTTTGAAGTGATTCCCGTAAATTGGACGATTTTCCATGTGAATGCATCTTTATTGCTTGGAAACACTGATTTGATATGCCAGTCCTGTTGTACCCATTCCTCTTGACATTTTTCCTTTTTACTCCCTGTCATTCCAATGCACGGTTCATCTGTTATTAATTTTTGCGGGTTTTCAACCCCTTAACATGCCTATTTTTCACATTTTTCCATGTGAACATGCCCTATTTGCACCAAAATTCCAATTTAATTTGACAACCGTGTCCTGCCAGCTATTCCCTCACTTTTTTCTTTTTCCTTCCCCCTCTTTCGACTGCCTAATTTTTAGTTATTAATTTTTTCGAGTGTTTACAAAAACTGTAGGGGGCTGATTCTAACAGAAGCTTTTTCTTCTCATGGCTTGAGATGCCAGGAGGATACTGTTGAGTTGCCAGGAGGTTGGCTATGTTTGCATTGTTGAGAATCAGCAATCACACTCACTCAAACAGCCTCTTTGTATGGAGCTTCAGGGTCAAGAATATGCAAGCTAACCTATCCCATATGCACAATGGTGCCTATTGCATTTTTCTAATAATTTAAAATCAACACGCCGTTCACTTTACACACGCTACGTGCGCTTCAGAGGCACTTCAATTTTTAATAAAAACGAACCAGCCATCACAAAAAAGCACGCATTGGCAAAAAAAGTGCTCCATATCACCATTAATTTTTAATTAATAAATTTGCATTTAGAGACCCCAGTCTGGGTGTCGTAGTCCAGGTTTCGTTAAAGCACTGTTTCACCCTAATAATTTGTAATTAAAATTTTAAAGGAGTAGAGTCATGATTACAAATGGCCTACTCCTCTTGAATAAATCTTAATGAGGGTTTAGTACCTGGAGGCAATTTACCATTGATAAATGGAAGTCAAGGGATGCCTATGAATAACCCTAATGGGAGAGGGAGCATGGTTCAAAATGTACCTTTGTTGCCAACTCCTCCCAGTGTGACAATGCCTATGGCTAGTCAGTTGGCTCCATCAAATGTTGGAGGCCAAGTTTCAAACCCTAATGTCATTCCTGTGAGTCAACAACCAATGCCCAATCAAATTGTTAGGCCATTGGAACGACGGATAGACGATCAAGGCTATGAGTCGAGTGCATCTAATGTCCTTGGCGAAGTTAAGGATATGATAAAGCATTACACCAACATGATTTCTGAACAATATTGGCAAATAGCTGTTGACGTCAATTTCTTGAAGAAGCAGCAGAATCTGATAGGGAGTTGACGCCTTGAAGAGGGTGGACCCTCAAGATTCAGCTGTAAGTGGTGTGGTGGACAACATTTCCCTAGAAACTGTCCAAATGTTAAATGTGATATTTGTGGGAAGTTGGGCCATTTAGCCGCTACCTGTTGGAGTAAGATTAGTTCCCTCCAACAAGGGAGTAAACAGCCAGGTCTAGTTAATCATAGAGCGCAAGGTAATAACCTGCAGCAAAACGATGGACCAAGACAAATACTACAAAGGGGAAAGACCACTATAGAAGAGTTGCCACAAGGCAATGGAGTTAGCCTTATCGAGGCTGTGCGCGTTAGTGACACTGAAACCTCTAACCTACGAGCCGTGACAAGAGGCCAAAAGGCTAAAGAGGGTGATAAAGATAATGCAAAACCAGTTGAGAGAAACCCTAAGCAAGGGGATAAGGGGATGCAAGTCCTGAATCCTCGTGTGGAAGGTGGACCTCTAAGGCCCGTTGACAAAAAATTCGATCCTAAGAAGGATGAGAAAGTGCTAAGAAAGAAGGCAAGAGCTAATAAAGAAGCACCAAAGCCGGTCCTGAGACCAAAAGAGAGAATGGTTTGGCAAGAAAAGAGAGCTTTGGTTGCCTATCATGATTTTGATTTAGCAAGTTCTCTTTGCGAAGTCAAACCAGATGTAAATCTCTTACAGTTGATTAAATTATCTCTAGGAGTATGCAAGGAATTCAAGAAGATCCTGTGTAATGGGTATATTGTAGAACCTTTGGGCATAGCATGAGTAGAGGAAGATTGGTTTGATCATGCTGAAAAGAATTGCCCTAGGGTTCCAGCATACGTGGATGGAATATTAGTGGAGCATGCTATCGTAGATACTGGGTCCTCCGTCAATATCATGAGTTTAGAGTTGATGGAGAGGTTGGGTCTAGGCATCCAAAAAGATAACTCCACCCTTCTTAGAATGGCTGATGATAGTTTAAGGCAACTAGAAGGTTGTGTTACTAAGGTCCATGTTACAGTTGCAAGTGTAGAATGCTTCTTGGACTTTAGGGTGATAAGATTTGTAGGACGTCCTAGCTATCGAGTCTTGCTAGGCAGGCCTTAGATTTTACGAAGACACTGTCAAGTAGATATACCCGCTGGTCCAGTGGTTCTAGGTAGAGGTGCTAATCGAGTAATAGTCGATGCTTACCCTGAGTCTCCTCAGAGTGAGAGAGCTCCTTTATCCTCTATTGAATTAGAAACAACAGGTGATCCATCTAGTAGTGAGACATCATCTAGTGATGAATCTAGAGAGGGATCCACTACAGAGGATATTTATCAGATAACTCTAAATGAGCTGATAGAGCCGCAAGATAGGATAAGAGATGCGGATGTGATTGAGTTAGACCTTGGCACGCCGGATGATTCGCGGCCAATTAAATTAGGTTCCATGCTCAGTTCAACAGAAAGGGAGGACTATGTGTCCTTGATTCAAGAATTCCGTGATATCTTTGCTTGGAGTTATGACGAGAGCTGAGAGGCATTCCTCCTAGCCTGGCTATTCATACTATTCTTGTAAAAGAAGGCAGTCGTCCTGTGCGTCAGAAGGTAAGGCATATGCCTTTTGAATTGAGGGATGAGCTGTTTGAGGAGTTACAGAAATTACGAAAAGCTGGTTTAATATTCACTTTACAGCACACAGAATGGTGTTCATCAGTTGTCATCAGGAAGAAGAAAAAAAACCAAATCTGACTATGTGTAGATTTTAGAGAGCTGAATAAGCAGACGGTTAAGGATTACTACCCGTTGCCATTTATTGACCATATTTTTGATCAATTAGCGGGTAGGAAAATATATTCATTCATGGATTGCTTTGCAGGATACAACCAGATGGCAATTGCAAAAGAGGACAAGTTGAAAACAACTTTCATTACTGTCTTTGGTACTTTTGCGTACCATGGGATGGCCTTTGGATTGTGCAATGCACCTGGATCATGGCAACGAACAGCAGACAAGACCTTTGGTGACATCTCCCCAGATGAGTTGAAAGTATTTATTGATGACTTGGGGGTAGCCACTGTAAGGGAAAGGATGTTGATTATCTTAAGAAAGTGCTTTGAGTGTTGCAGACAATTTTGTATCGCTCTTAATCCACGAAAGTGTCTTTGGAGTGCCTTATGGCCTATTGCTAGGCCATGTGGTCAGTTCAGTAGGGATCGCAACTGACCCTGAGAAGATCAAGGTTATAGTCGCTATGAGGCCACCATGCACTCTGAAAGAGGTACATAGCTTTTTGTCATCGATAGGGTACTATCGGAGGTTCATAAATGCCTTGGCAGAAAGGATGTTGCCACTGACAAACTTATTATCCTTTAGCTGTCTATTTGTATGGGGCGAAGCTTGTAAGGTAGCTTTCGAGGATATGAAACAGGAGCTAGTAAAAGCACCAGTTTTAAAAGCACCTAAAAGAGGCGAGGTATTTTACATATTTTCAGCAACTACCATGCATAGTATCAGCTGATGTTTAGCCCAAATCTGGGAGGAAAAGTGGTATCATCCAATAGCTTTTGCTAGTTGAAAATTGGGTATTTCAAAAATTAATTATACCTATATGGAGAAGTTGTGCCTTGCGATGGTCTTTGCGACTAAAATATTCAGGCACTATATCCTCTATGAGAAGATAGTTTTCTATACGAAGGCGGAAGGGCTTAGATTGCTTATGAACAATCTACAACCACCTCATTGTCTGGCAAAGTGGTTAATCACTTTGCAGGAGTTTGATTATGAGATTAAGAGTAAGCCACTGAGGTTGTAGGGTATTGTGGAATGCCTTGTGGATTTCGGGGAGCCGAAAGAGACTTTGATTGAAGGAAGTGATATTGAAGAAATGTTTAAAATTGATACAGCTTCTATTCCATCTTTGTATGCTGCTATTACACATTATCTATCATCAGGAGAGACTGGAGCTGGTTTATCAAAATCAGAAAAGAGGAAAATCAAACAATAGGCTTTGAAGTTTTCCTTGATCGCAGGAACACTATATTGGCAGGGTGTTGATGATATCTATCGCTGATGTGTGATGCTTGACGAGGTTCCTTTGATCTTGGAAGAGTGCCATGACTCTGCATGTGGAGGGCACTTCACTGGACGGTTGACGGCACAGAAAGCCTTAAGAGCTGGATATTGGTGGCCGTCCATCTTCCAAGATTCCTTTGAGTATGTTAAGAGATGTGATACTTATCAAAGACATGACAGCAGAGAGAATAGGAAACGTCCACTTACACCTATCATGGCTATCCTTCCATTTGAGAAGTGAGGTATTGACTTTGTGGGTCCTATCACCCCATCGTCTACTACTTAGAAGAGGTACATTATAGTAGCAACTAATTATTTTACAAAATGGTCAGAAGTGCGGGCAACGAGGCAGGAAAATGTAAAAGAGATTGCAAGTTTTCTTTTAGAGCAGATTATTTGCCATTTTGGTCCACCGAAGGAACTAGTGTCGGACCGTGGAACCCATTTTTTGAATAAAGTGATCAAAAGATTGACTGAAGCTTGGCAAATCAAGCACAACAAAATGACCCCTTATAATCCGCAAGCCAATGGGTAAGTCAAAAGTACTAATAAGCAGCTTGTGGGTATCTTGTCTAAAATAGTATTGGAGAAGAAACGAGATTGGGACAGTAAGTTGTATGTGGCAGTATGGACGTACAATACAACGTTCAAGCGAGCTACTGGCCATACTCCATTTAAACTAGTTTATGGGGAAGAGTGTGTGTTACCCCTCAAAATTGAGTTGCCAACCATACGGTTTGCAATTAACCACTCTTTGGGAGACGAGGATTCACTCTTTGAACATTTCATGACCATAGCCCACCTGGATGAGTTGAAATTGCAGAGCTTATTACACCAGGAGGTAGCTAAACGTTGGATGAAGCAGTTGCACGACCTTAAAGCAAAGAAGTATACCTTTAAAAAAGGGCAATTAGTTCTGTATTATAATGCACGTAGGGAGCTGTTTCCAGGGAAGCTGGAACCTAGATGGGATGGCCCCTACAAGATTGTCAGGATAGGAAAAACTAGGTCTACGGTTCTACTAGCTGATTTGCAGGGAGTAGAATTTAAAAATAAGGTTAATCTTTATAAGATTAAACCTTATTATTTCTAAGTATGCTAACAAGGAAAAATGCATTGCAGGTCCATGCTCGGGCTGATTTGAGACCTGCAAAAGAGCTTAAAGTTGGTTGATGGGGCAGTTAATTCCTTATTTGGAGCACCCATATCTGGAACAGAGATACCATCAGGGGAAACTTATCTGGTGGAGCAAAGGATACAAAGTGATTGAGCAAGAAGACAGAACCTTTGTGTGGGAGATCAAAGTCTTATGCCACTATTTACGAATATTGACAAGTATCCCTGTTGAGTTCAATGAAGAAGGTGGGATGGAGCCGTCAGTTCATCCTCTAAATATGCTAAATTTCGACTATCATAATTACGAATAGAGGAGTTCGTGATGGTAGGTTGTGTAAACCCATTGTGGACGTACACATTATATTTTGACGGAGCATCTAGGGGCCCTAATAAAAAAGGGAGTGTTGGAGTAGTAATCCGAGATCCCCGACGTAGAGTTACGATGAAGTTAGTTGCTAATCTCAGGGTAGGATTCACTAACAATACGGCGGAGTATAAAGCCTTGATTATGGGACTGCATATTGCCAAGAAAGGTGGTATTCGGCGGTTGTTAGTAAAAAGGGGATTTCCAGTTGATCCTGAATCAGCTAGATGGGACATACATAGTGTGGAATCCCATCCTTTGTATGTATCATGGAACTGCGATGACCCTACTTGAGGAGTTTGAGAGTGTGTCTTTTCAGCTAATTCCACGTTACTGGAATCAGTTTGCGGATTTATTAGCAAATCTTGCTTATGAAGAAGACATTTTCTTCAACTGTGGTCCTAGTTTGGATATTGCTATCAATAATGAGACAGGACCCGGTCGCTTGTGGGGAATGTTATCAGAGCATGCAATATATGGTAGGCAATGGTTGATATGGGTGATGCAAAGAGTAGCCGAGACCAATCTACCGTTGTTATCCTGGACCCATAGGTTGATTAGACAACATGTTATGCGTAGGCCTCTTGCTATATATGCAAGAGGGATGGGTCATAACCTTATGCATTTAGCTTAGGGCTATGAGCCCTATTTTTCCTCCTTGGACAGGAGCATATTGTTGTATATCTATCCCATTTCGGGGAGGGATGTGTAGGTGCTATTCTGTTTTATTTCATTAGGCCAAGAGGGCCGATCAGTTTTTGTAGTGAACTGTTTTATTTGATTAGGCCACGAGGGCCAGTCACCTATTTAGTACAGGTGCGGTTAATGGTTTCTTGTCTTAGTCTTGTGCTAGACAGGTTTAAAGAAGAGCTTGGAAGGAGCCTATGTCGGTGGAGATTTCTCATGGCCCTATCCAAGTGATATCTCTCCTTTACGAGTACCGTGTTTTTATGCATATGTGTCTGTGTACTTGTGGGGGATTTTCTTTTCTTGTTGGGGACCGGCGTCCAAGGCATAAAGTCCCAAGTTTAGGTTAGGTATGTCTGAGGGAGGTTTGAGTAGTCATTGCCTCCTGTAAAGACATTGCCAAGCATCGAAAGACCTATTTTAGAAGGTAGTTCTAGTGACCTTGTTCTGCTAGCCTGCTAGGCAGCCGTTCTAGGAGTTCTTGTTAGTTGTGAGGCAGTTTAGAGAAGCCTGTTGAAGGAAAAAAATGATGATGATAGAAGAAAAAAAAACCCTAAATATCTCAAAAGAAAATACATATATACAAAGGTGTGTAAAAAGGGGTTCTAACCCCTATAAAAATAGAAAAGGAAAGGAAGGAAAATTTATAAGCAGTTGATCATCGCCTTGCGAAGGCCTGCTAGTAGGTTCCTGGGGAGAGTCAGACTTGGGGCCAATGCCTTGTCTTCCTAGGGGTGGCATCTCGCTGGAAAAGAAGAAAGTAAGGAAGGTTGGAGCGAAAATAAAAGTGAGCGTTAGAAAAGGATTAAGTGTCGCCTTGCGAGGGCTTGGTAGGTTCTTGGGTACCAAGATAGGACCTGTGGCCGATGCCTTGTTCTCCTTGGGTCACTACGCTCAGCTCCCTCCTTTTTACATGCCTGAGTATGTAAGAATCAAGACCTAAAAGAAGAAATGTGTTAAAAGAAAATACTTCTTGATCATGCTATAGGAGTCCTCACTTAGTAGGAGCTCCTGGTTGTGTTGTCCTTAGTTAGGTAGGTAGTTCAAACCACCACTTAGGGCGATCTCTTTGATAGTTCTTTTTAGTTTGGTCGTGTTGGAGCAGTTGGTTAGAGACTAGCTTCGGACCTTCTGTTAGATTATGCTAGGCCTACTCCTTGTGGATTTCCTGCCTTGGTTTTGTCAGGGGGTAGGGTGCGCATTGTGCTGTGTTTTAATATGTATCTATTTTGTATTAGTTGGATGCTTCCTTTGGTTGTTTTGTGCAGATCTGTTGTGGGATTCGACAGGCTGAGTCGCCCTATCCCATGGTCACCAATGAGAGCGGAGTTTTGAGCCTGGGATGTGCCTAAAATTTTTCAAAAAATCTAGAATTTAGGGAAAAAATATTTAACATCGAAGGCGGCAACGGCTGCAGCTAGGATGATTTTAAGCACCGAGTGAAAGACGGCTTTTAAAAGGCATCGAGCAACACTTGCAGATTTTTGATAATTTTTTCTATTGTCGTACGGGATGTCAGGAGCTGCCAGTCACCAGTGCGGTATGCCAAGCCGGATGCCAAGGATTTTTCAGAGCTTGAATCGGAGTCCGTGCGAGGAAGGAGCCACAAATTGGCAAGATATGAAAAGGTGGACAACTTTGAGGACCAAAGGGGGGGTGCCCTTTGGGACCTTTGACACCCCCCCCGGCAAAAGTTTATGCAACATGGCATGAAAAAAAACGTGAATTCGTGGAGGAAGCGTGCAGACATGGCGCCGTTTTTTTCGCTCTCTCCCATCATGATGAAGCAACCCATCTGACTGACATTACCCCTCAACTTCTGCCTCTTGGCTGACTCTATCGCCGGTCTTCACGCGAGGAATGGCTGCCCGGATGAAGAGAACATATTCTAGTCTTTCTCTCTCCTCCCTCCGTCTCTTCTCTATGGGCTGTTCATGTGTACCATCTTGATGAAGGAATCGAGGAAGGAGAATGAAGGAAATGGTGATGGAAATGGATGGAGATGCTGAAGATTGAAGTATAGAATTGGATTGAGAGAAATGGAGGCTCCATTTGCTGGTTATGTAGTCATTCAAGACGTCTCGGGTTACGTAAAAACACGGTATGACCATTTTTATGAAGAAAATGAAGGATTTTTGATAGTTTATGATGATAATTATGTTCTTACTGGATGAAAATTTGTTTGTGTGCTATTTGCATTATGAGTAATTGTTGTTCATTAGAAAATCTTGATTTTTCAATGATTTACCTGCTTTATTTAATTCTCGTAAATCTGAAATGCGGTTTTTAAGTGGTAAAATGGTAGTTTTTCCGTTTTCGGAGGGGAGGTAAAAAGTGTTCCCATGGGAGGAATATGGAAGATAAATTGAATGATAGTATGCTCAAGTGATTGGAACAAGAAAAACCAGAAAATAGTATATTTTATTGACAAATAAATCAAGAAAATGGAAAAAATAAGAGAAAAAATAGAAATACGTCTTGGAAAAATATAATGATTGTTTGTGGATGTATGATAGTGGCAAAGCATGAGGTTTGGCCTTAGTTTTCCCTATCTCTTTGTCAAAGTTTGTGATTTATTGGTTTTTCTACATCAAAACATGACAAAATGAACCTCTACACCTATGCAACGAAAGCAAGACCTAAACATAGGGGGTTGGGATGTTTGAATGGTGTGATTTGTGTGCTGATTGTTGCTAATTTTTTGATGCAAATCATATCATAGAGTTCGTGGTATGTTAATTAAGGGGATAGTAGCATGAGTGTCATCTCGATGCTATCCTTTCATCACTGCAATGGATTAGTAAATGCATTTGGAAAGCCTGTTTGTGCACCACATGTTGTTGATTTTAAAATTATGTTTGAGCACTTTAGAATCATCCATTTTTTCATGTGCATGATGATCATGGTGTCAGAAAAAAAAACCTGGATGCATAGCACCTGTTTTTAATGACAATGACCCACGTTGAGTGTGGAAGGCATCCTAAGTCGTAGGATAGACGTTCGTTTCTTGGGGGATTATTTGGTGAGGAAACATGGTATATCTCCTGGATTCGAAATGAAAGAGTGGAGTTTGTTCGTTGGTTTTATATGTTGAGCAGCGCATCAAGGGGCCAATCCCTGCGATGTAGGAGAGTTGTAGTGGGGCCGCGGTGTTTCCACCGAGAGGTTGCCTCCCATGTATGTGATTATCGTGGTATTTATTGCCAATGTGTATGGGTTCTCCCTCTATGGAGTTTATGTTTATAGAAAGAGAAACGTTGGACTACAAGACTGTAAAACTATAAATGCATAGATTAGGCTTTAGGACAGTTTGTCCTTTAGTAGCAGATTGACGCTCCTGGTCTGCGAGGCCATGAGGGTGTGTTTGTCTGTTATGAGTATGAGGTCCAGCTAGTGTCATAGCCAGTGCCGGCCCATTTTAGGTCCCATTAGATTGATTGGCTGTAGTAGTTTGTCCTTTAGTAGCAGATTGACACTCCTGGTCCGCGAGGCCGTGAGGGTGTGTTTGTTTGTTATGAGTATGAGGTCCGGCTAGTGCCATAGCTAGTGCTGGCCCATTTTAGGTCCCATCAGATTGATTGGTCTTCTCAATTCCACAAACTTGCGAACTTCTGGTTGTAGGCCTCTGAGAAACACTCCTTTTTGGATATCTTCATCCAAATAATGGTTAGTCCATCTCTTCAGGATGGATTCCATTTGCAAGACATAAGCTTCTACTCTTTCTCCAGAGGATTGACTTAGGTTCATGAACTCTTGCATCCGGTCTTCAAAACCTTCACGGCTGAATTTAGTGAGGAAGGCCAACTTCAGGCTGTCCCAAGTGCCAAAAGTTCTTGCTACTTGTCTCTCATACCACTGAAACGTAGCACCCTTGAAAGTGGCGGGGAATATTGCTAACCAATGCTCAGGGGTTCTGGCATTGTTAGCCACACATGCTACCATAAACTCTACTACATGAAGATTAGGGTCTTCATTGTACTCTCCCTTAAAAACTAGCAATGGAACTACATTTGTTGACCTGTCATCAATATTTCTAGGATGAATCTGACTAGAGGGGACCTTGAGTTGCCATGGGGACTTTTGTAAATAGTTCTTTTAGGGCATCAAAGGAGGCTTTTATTGCGAGCTTGTTCTTAGCTTTGATTCTTGCCTTCTCTCTTCTCATGTACCTTTGGACTCATTCTAATGCTTGTCTCTTGATTGCGTCATTCATCAGGGGCTTGGCTATATCCAGTTGTTCAATACTCAACAGAATAGAATTAGAGAGGGGATTCAGTCTCCGGGGGATTCTCTAGCCAACATCCCTTCTACTTCCTTCTTTTCAACATCTCTAAATTTGGCTTTCAAACCACTACAGAGGGGGAGATATTCCATTTTGAAAGTATCAAAACTCATTCTTCTTAGGATCATTGTTGTGCCATCATTATAATAATGTCAGCTTTGTGAGGGTTTCAATAGTGTATGTTGTGAAAAAAACTCTGTCTACCAACTTCCAGTGGGTTGCTAATTGGACAAACAGAATATTGTCAGTGCACCAAGCATCCCATGTATCTTGCTGTTGAGCATACAGGAACAAATTCCAACTCTTTTCCTTCTTGTTTTCGTAAACCTCCACAGGCCACGACTCCTGAAGCTTGTTCACAATCTCCCACTTGATGATGCTTGGAAACTTCTCAATGAATACCAAATCTTCCACGGATAGTCATTCTCTCTGCTTCTATCTTCATTTTGTTCCCAAACAATTTGCCACCAAGATGCAAGTTTCTGCTGCTTCAATAGGAAGAGGAAACAGTCCACCCCATAAAGCTTACATCATGATGGTAATATGTTTCCGCCATTGTGGGATGAACTTCTTGTGGAAAGTGGCTTTGGAAATAAGAATCTCCAACTGTTCAGTGGAAGAAGAAACTTTGCAAGCATCCATTGAATTCTTCTCTTCTTGGCAATGCCATTTCCTTCATTTTCAGCCTCTTCTCATTTCTTGTTGATAGCAATTTTTCCCAGCTGCGCATAAAAAACATGGAGCCCTAAGAGGAACACCAAGGAAAATGGGATTCTACTATAAGAAAATCTATCTGTAACATCAACAACCTTTTATTTCATTCTTTTGATGACCAAAACAAAGAAAACATCAATTCTTCATGCAACATCATAGTAGATATCTCCCACGGATTTGATAGAATCAATCATAATCTTCAACATCCTCATAGAATCAATCAATAAAACAAGGAACATAAAAGAATACACCATTTTTGAATGGAAATCAATCACATAGTATTCATCTTCAATGTTTTCATAGTTCTTTCTCAATCTTTCATATACAAATACATTGTTTTGATAGAATTGGCTATCTCTCTCTCTCTCTCTCTCTCTCTCTCAATAGTACATCATCTCCTCACTACAATGCTCAATAATGACTCTCAATAA
Organism: Lygodium microphyllum; assembly: GCF_053477565.2. NCBI lineage: Eukaryota > Viridiplantae > Streptophyta > Polypodiopsida > Schizaeales > Lygodiaceae > Lygodium > Lygodium microphyllum. The sequence continues at coordinate 61,248,729 of NC_141156.1, read as the reverse complement.
TCCTTCTTAGGTCGTGGATGCACCTCCAAAGAGGTATGTCTGATGTGAAGAGGCACCAGAGCCACTATAGTGTCTCTTCATAGCTCACTACTGTCATTGTCACTCTAGTCTTGTCTTCAGTCTTGAGAAGCTGCTTCTTCCATTTGTTTTAGCTATTTTGAACTTATATTCATCCTTTCCAAAAGTTAGAAACATTTTCCAAAGTCACACATACAATCTACAGAACACTTACAGAAGATCTATAGAACAAAACAGAGCAATTACAGAGCAGAGATAGAGGCTCTACAAAAGGTTTACAGAAGGTCATCAGATCCTCATAACTCATACTAAAACCATTCCAAAATATAAAAAACTATTCAATAAGCTTTCAAAATATTTCAACCTTCATCAATCATCAATCCATGCTTTATACAAAAGAAAATCAGAACAAAACAGAAGCTATACAGAAGGTATCAGAACCAATCAGAACCTCAACAGAACCTATCAGAACATCACAGAGCCTCATATTTCCACTAAAAATCATTATGAAATTCCAAAACATAATCAATATCATCCAAAATACTCTCAAACACTTCCATTAACAACCATACATCACTCTAAATCCATAAAAAAATCAATCATTCAGGCTTAAAAAACAACAAAAATAAGTCAAAAATTGAGGAGAATCCTTCCTAGGATTGAGGTTTGAGAGGTCAAGGGCATTCAACATGTGCTCTCGGTGTTTTAATTTTGCATGAGCCAAGTATAGAGGTTTGGATTGTAGTCTAGATTAGCATAGCGGTCCATGTCGAAAGGACAGATTTCTACTTGAGTGATGTAGGCGAGAACATCCATGAGGAAGTCACTAGAGTCTATTGGACTGGCAATGTGTAAGTCCTCCTTAGTCAGAATTTGATCTAAATATGGGTGGGTCAAGAGGTGCTCTTCTAGGGGTCAGTTACAAATAGTGGTCAACACCCTATAGGAGATTGGAGCCACATAAGTGGGGTTATACTTCGAGGCTTTGATGGCATGGTGTTGCTCAGCATTAGTCATGATTTGGTATCCCTCTAGCTCCTATTGAAGTCGAAGAGCATACCATTTCCTCAAGAAAGAGGAGTCACTATCAGAAAGTTGTTTCAACTCCTCCATTTCCTAGTCGGTGTGACAAGGACCATGCTCTTGTCATAAGATGTAATGAGGCATTGTTTTCCTATGTATTCTTGGGATATCTCAATTGCAATTAGTTCCTCAGCTACATGGGAAGCTTTAAAAAATATGAATTTAGATTCTTTCCATGAGCAAGGTAGCATATGTACCTTCGTCACTAAAGGCTCATTCAAAAGACCTAGGTCTAATCAATCATAACTTTTAGCAAGTGTGGTAAATGTGGCATCTAAGCGTGAAGGCACGCAATCAATTCATACCCCGTATTTTGAGCGAAGTCCACGGCCAAGGTTAGAATTGATCTCTGCTTGTAAAAAGGTCTAAGACATGCAGGTGGTTGGGGTTTGACGAAACTAGATAAGTTAGCAACAGGATGATGGTTGCAAATTGATGGGAGGGTTGAGTCATTGGTGAGCTCGGCTTGGCTTGTGATGTGGATGTCATGCTACTAGATGCTGGTGAGGTTTTAGGAACAATAGCAGGACTATTGAGAAATGTGCAGTCACATCCACCATAGCCTCTTTGTATGGGACAAACAAGGCAAAGAAACATACATCAAATAAAGCCTTAGACTAGGTCAGGTACTCACGGTTTATTAAAACCACGGTTGTTGAATACCATGGTCCCTTTTCGCCTATCTCCACCTACCAATACCACCTACTATAAGCCTATAAAAGACACTCATCGCCACACTCATTCCATCAGTGTTATCAATCAGTTGTACTTGCATTATGCTTGGTTAATATTAGTTGTTCTTCCTTGTCCAATGCTTTTGCCTCATTATGATTGTCTATTTGCTCATCACTGATCCTGTGTAGCATACATTCTTAGTATTTTAACATGGTATCAGAGTGGGTTTTAAGTTAGTGAGTCATTATGCCACTAATTGAGTCATTCTAGTTTGAATTTCTAGCTCCCTCCACTTTCCCATGAATCTCTTACCTACCTCCATAGCTACCCACCTTCAGTGGAGGACTTGAATCTCCCTATCCAAGCCATTTCAGCTCATGCTTCCTTCTAGGAAAACCTTCCTTGAATCTAGGTGCTCCTCCCTATCACTTCAAAGCCCAACATTGCTATTTCTTTGCTCCAGCATTGGGCATGCAACATCTCCCTGTACAGTTTGAGCCATTTGCACTTTGTACCATCGATTCTACCTGCACGCACGATGATGCTACCCATGACCATAGGAAAATTTAAGCCACACAACCACTATATCTCTAGCCTAGAGGGTTTGTAAAATGATTGAGTATACGTGTTGCAATAAGGAAAATACCAATCGCCTGTCAAAACCCTAAGGAGGGTAGCCATAGCTATCAAGATTCAAGCTCTTGCTTCACTTCCTTCTCTCACTCCTGTGGCTCAAATCAAGTCACTGACTCTCTAATCTACTCCAGCACTCAGTCTTTTGCAAGCATTCAAGTTATTTACCAGCAAGGAGGGGAGATCTTGACAAGATTCTCAAGCATTTCAAGCAACAGTGTCCATTGACACCCATCTAGTGCTTTTAGCACTTATGTCATTTAACACAATCACCTTTCCCTTTGATCAAAACTCATTTTTTTTGCAACTCCAGCATCAAATCAAGGAGGGGAAGACTCAGCCTTGCAAGATCTTGAAGATTCCAACTTAAAGGGCAGCATAGTCACCAAATCACCTAGTATCTCTTGATACTAATCATCTAGTGCCTCTTAGCACTTGTGCTCAATTGAAATTTGAAACGTTTGGAGCTATTTTGCTGCTGATCTTGCAATCTCAAAATGGGAAAGGACTCATCTACATCCTATTTCAATGGTGTTGGATTCCATACATGGCAAACTAGGATCAACAAACTGATCCTAATGAAGAAAGGCTTGTGGCTAATCACAAGTGGTCAAGAGAAGAAACCAAGGGAAGATTCACTCACAGTCGTATGGGTTAAAAATGATGATAATACTCAAGCAATTATCAAGCTCGAACTTGATGACAGCTACATTCATCGTGTTGATGATTATGAAACCTCTTATGCGACATGGAATTGATTGGAAACCTTATTTGAAGCTCATTCCAAACCCTCAAAATATGGTTTACTAATTGAATTTTTAAGGCTTGACATGCAAAGTAATACCTCACTTGCAACTCATTTGAATTATATGAAAATCTTGTTAACACAACTTATAGGAATCAACTTGAAGATGGATGAAGACATTTGCATTGGAGTGCTTCTCAAAAGTCTTCCACCTGAGTTTGATACCGTGTCTGCCACATTAATCAACATGCCAAAGCCAAAACTTGTGGACATCGAAGCCTCTCTCCTGGAAGAGGAAAAGAAGATCAAGAACAAAGGAGAAATAAACATCCTAAGAGGAGACCAACAACTCCTCTATGTGAAAGGGAAGAAGAGCGTAGTCAATGACTTTTGTAAGAAATTTGGGCATATTGAGAAATTTTGCTCTACTAAGAAAAAATCTCTAAGAGCATATCTTCCTACAGTTAAAGAAGATGAAGACAACATTGAAGAACAAGGAGAAGAAGAACCCTGAGAACAAAAGGATAAGACTCATCGGTCCCTCTTTTGTGGCTCATTTTTTGAAAATAGATTTTTTTAAAGTTTAACATGTGGACTTGCCTTATGTTCCCACCATAAGCTCTTAAACTCCTCATGTAGCTTCTGCACACTACAACCTTTACACACTTAGTGAGGCCTTGTAACAACCTCTAGCTTTGTATGGTTGTTTTTTCTTCCATGTCTACACTTAGCAAGGTTCTACTCATGATAGCCTCTGTATACTTAGTGTCTTTTCTAGTTGTGATTGAGGAGGGATGTTGAGAAATGTACAATTACATCCATCATAGCCTCTTTGTATGGGACAAACAAGGCAAAGAACCATACAACAAATAAAGCCTTAGAATAGGTCATGTATGCACAGTTTATTAAAACCATGGTTGTTAAATACCATGGTCCCTTTCCACCTGTCTCCACCTACCTACCAATACTACGTACTATAAGACTATAAAAGGCACTCATCTCCACACTCATTCCATCAGTCATTATCAATTAGTTGTACGTGCATTATGCTTGGATAATATTAGTTGTTCTTTCTTGTCAATGCTTTTGCCTCATTATGATTGTCTATTTTCTCATCAGTGATCCTCCATAACATGCATTCTCAGTATTTTAACAAGGACTAGGTTGAGGCAGTGTGCAAGTAGCAGGCTACGACTTTGCTTGATAGACTTGTCTAGTCTCTATCGGCTTATGCTTTTGAGGCTCAATGGGCTTCGCAACCTGAGTTGTTTGTGGCATTGGGGCATTTTCTGTCACGTATCTTGTTGTGGTCAAGGTTGTGGGTGGTATTTGAGTAGTGACCTTGGCCATCTTGGCTTTAGGTATCCATATCTAGGCATTACCCTCATAATAGCCTTGCATTTGTAATAATATTTTGGGGACCCATCACTGCTTGACCACTTGTTGATGCCTATAGTTCCTTCTCTGCCTCCTAAGTTTTGAATACAAGTTCCTAGCCTTACGAGGTCATGATTATGTGCTTTTAGGTGGAAGCCCTTGATGTTTAGGCATCCATTTGAACCGTGGTGCATGGGCCTTAGCTTTGCTTTTAGTAGTTTGCTGGTTTTGAGGTTTGGTAGTTTGTGATGAGTTGCAACCTCTTTGCTTAGGCTTGGTGGTGGGTTGCTATACCAGTGGCTTTGCAGGCTTTGATGGAGCTACACTGCCCTTGCTGAAAGCTGTGACTATACATACATTGTCGATGGCTAGATGAATGCGGTTGTCATTGGTAGTCAACATTACAAAGTGTCTACTTTTTTAAAGGTACATCCTAACAACAATTACATACTTGCATCCTTTGCATTCGAAAACACATGAAAGATCATTGGTATGCTTTCAGACTCAATAGAGACTACAACCTTGCACTTTCCCAAAAGTGCAATACATAAAAGATCATTGGTATACTTTGGTATGCTTTCAAACTCAATAGAGATTGCACTTTCCCAAAAGTGCATATGATTGATCCTCAAATAGTCTGAGTTTGGTGTTAGTGGACTGTAACTATTGTCTGCCAATTTGAACCCAATGATCATGAGTCAAGTTATTAAAATCAGCATCCTCATCGATGAATGCATCAAATGTATGTGTTTTCTTGGCAATGATAGTCATGCACAAGTAAGCCGGAGCTACAAATTCCTCATATTCATCCTCAATTTCCATGATAGTGGCCACTCGTACCTTAACAGGGGATTCTAGCATTGGAGGCTCATGTAGTGGGTGCATGGGTGAGTAGTACTTCTTTATGCAGCTGTTGTTGAAGAGGCCTATGTCCTCACCCTCTAGGGTTTTGAGTGCTACATTACTTGTTCCGGTTGATGGTGTAAACTCTAAAAGTCCTAGCCCTCTAAACTTCATCTTCTATTTATGACATTTGACTGAGTATAACAGTACCAAGTCTCCCTATTTGAAATCTCGCTGCTTGACATGCTTGTCAAACCAGCTCTTTCATCGTGCCTTTTCACAAATCAGTGCATGGGTGGCTAGATGTCGAGTCTCTGATAAGCATTTTGAAGGGAAGAAAAAAGCCTGATTAGGTGCTCCATCCATGCCTCCCTTCTCTCTCATCTCTCTTGAAGAGCTATTCTCAAGCTTGGAACAAAGAACTCTACAAGTAGAATTGCTTCAGTTTCAGAGGTCAACTTGAAGGGAGTCTGTCCTATAGCCATTTTATAGGCTATTTGGTAGGCCCACGTGGCTACCATTAGTTTGTTATCTCAGTCACTGCACAAAGCAGAGACTAATTTGGTCAAAAAGTTTATTAGAATTTTGTTTGTGGACTCAACTTGGCCATTCACTTGAGGATAGTAAGGTGAAGGTTTTCGATTGATGATTAGGAAGGTGGATAGGAGGTGAGCGATCACTTCATTGAAGAAGTGCATGACTTGATCACTAGCCAATTCAATGGGGCAGCTGAATCGTGAGATCACTTACTCCCATAGAAACTTAGCTATGGTCCTAGCATCATTTTTCCTTATGGCTCATGATTCTGCCCATTTCATGAGATAATCGATGGCAATGATAATGTACTTTGCATATGAGTACTGTGCTGCATGACTAATTAGCCCAATGAAGTCAATTCTCCATTTCTTGAATGGATGTCTTACAATGATTGGACTTAACTCCATTTTGTCCTTGCAAATAGGTACCTTGGTCAGTTGGCACTTGTTGTAGTGCTTTATAAATTGTGCTCATCTCGGAAAAGAGTAGGCCACCATAGTTGAGACTATAGCACTTTGTGGACTGTTGTATCTCTGTTGAAGTGTCCTCTTGCAATTCCGCTATGTGCCTCTGCAAGTGCATCATGCATTTCATACTCGCACACCCATCTTTGTAGCAACCCGTCTTGCCCTAGCCTATAGAGTTGGCCTACTATTAACTAATAGGGTTTTTTTGTAAGGATGAGTTACCTAAGTTGGGCTTTTTTAATGGGTCTTCTAAGCAGTCCATGTTCAAGACTTGGACTATGTCGTCTACCCAATATGGCGTCAAGTTAGCTTTAAACAAACCTCATTTGCTAGACAGGTTAAATAGATGTGCATCTGGAAAATCATCCTCCATAATGCCTTGTCTAGCAGCTTCTCTTATGGGTATGCGAGACATATGGTCAGCCATGTAGTTTTGTTTCACTCTTCATACAACCACAGAGAAGTCAAACTCTAGAAGCATAAGTAACCGTTGAGCGATGTGCCTTGTAGTGCAGGGTCTATTAACAAGATAAAGCAAGGCTTAATGGTAAACAAAGTGTCATGTAGCACGTGGTTTATTGACAAGATAAAGTAAGGCTTGATGGTCAATAAAGAAGGTAAAAGACAGCCAAAAGATAATGCGAAAATATCTTTACAGCAAACACCATGACTAAATCCTCTCTCTCTATTGTTGAGTAGTTCATTTCCATATCTGTGAGTTATCTGCTAGCATAGCTCATTGGATAGTCTAGATTGTGTTCACTAGGCTAGCACAACACAACTCCCATAGCAAAATTTGAAGTGTCAATGTGAACGTGGAAGGTTATGGTCTAGTCAAGGGGCTCGTAGGATTGGTGCTGTGATTAGAGCCTTCTTCAATTCAGCATATGTGCACTGGCATTCCTCGGTCCATTCGAATACTATCAGCAACTTGTATAGAGGTCTATCAATCAATGCATAGCTTATTACAAATCTCCAATAATACCTCATATGGCCTAGGAAGCACTGGACTCCCTTGTAATTAGATGGTGGTGGTAGATTGACAATAGCCTTGATTTTCAAAAAGCCAGTCACAATGCTGTTCTTTGACACCACATGCCATAGGATGCATCCTTGTTTTACCCAGAACTGGCACTTCATGGGGTTCAATGAGAGATGATACAATTGACATCATTCAAAGACCTACTCGGAGTTTGTCTAGGTGCTCCTTTCAACTAGAGTGAACGCAAAGATAATCAACAAATACTTCTAATTCTTTCCTAAGCATGTCTTGGAATATGGCACACGTGAGCCTTTGGAATGTGGTTGGTGTGTTTGTCAACCCAGAGGGCATGACTGTCAAGATTGTGGGAGAGAAGGAAGGAGTCTCACTTGTAGCTTTCTTGCTTGCACAATGGGGAAATACACACAAAGGTGGAGGCTGAAAATAGTTTTCCTCTTCTTAGTTGTGTAAGCCAAAAAGAACTCTAGTACATAAAAATAGAAGAACCCTATATATGGGTCTCAAACCAAACTCAACTAACTAAGGTGGCATACCAACTGAGCCATGAACTAGAGTAGATAAGGATAGCTGTCATCTAGCTATTATTCATGGGCGGTGTACCAACCGCATCTGCAAACTGACAAGTGGGTGACATAAATGCACAACGATCACCCTGGCATATCACGAGTGGAGCTCGATATCTCAACACTCCCCCTCGAGCTCAATCCCAATTGCTGCACACCAAGCAGGTCTCTGAACTTGCGCAGCTTCTCTGTGCCCAATGCCTTCGTAAATATGTCAGCTACCTGATCCTCTGTGTTGACATAAACTAGATCAATAAGACCTAGTAAAACCCTCTCCCGCACATAGTGATAATGCACCTCAATGTGCTTTGTTCTAGCATGATAGACTGGGTTATTTGCCCAGTGTATACTGCTCATGTTGTCACAATAAATGACAACTGGCCCATCTATAGTCTGATGCATATCATAAAGTAGCTTATGCAACCAAGCTACCTCACATGGAGCCATTGCTGCACCCCTGTACTCAGCCTCTGTGCTCGACAAGGCAACTGTAGGCTGTTTCTTGCTGCTCCAAGTGACTGCAGCACTCCCAAAAGAGAATACATACCCATTGGTAGATCGTCTATCAGAAATACTACCAGCCCAATCAGCATCAGTGTATCCATGCAACTGTATCTGAACCCCAGTCTCATAAAGTAGTCCATACTGCAATGTGGACTTCACATACCTGAGTATGCGTCTAGCCGCATCCAAATGTGGTTTCCTTGGAGCTTGCATAAACTGACTTACCAATCCAACAACATAGCTCAAATGTGGCCTGGTAATAGTCATATAAATCAAACTTCCTACTATGCATCTGTACATAGTAGGGTCTTCCAGAAGCTCACCTGCATCTGTGCTCAGCTTCACATTTTGCTCCAAAGAAACTGAAATAGGCTTACAGCCTGTCATCCCATATTTGGATAGCATGTCCAATCCATACTGCCTCTGTAAGAGCCATATCCCACTTGGTGATCTAATCACCTCAATGCCCAAGAAATAATGCAGCTCTCCCAAATCCTTCATCTCAAACTTTTGCTTCAATAGCATTTTCACATGAAGGATATCTTCACCACTATCACCTGTGATAATCAAATCATCAATATAAATGACAAGTAGCATAATACCTTTCTTTGTTTTTCTCACATAAAGTGAGAAATCTGCCTTGGAAATCTGAAAGCCAATAGTGACAAGATACTGTCCTATCTTGTCAGACCATGCTCTAGGTGCTTGCTTCAAGACATACAATGCTTTCTTCAAACTCAGGATGAACAGCATGGACATAACCTGGTGGCTGCTCCATATATACCTCTTCTTGCAAATCACCATGCAAGAAGGCATTCTTTACATCCATCTGATGTAAAGACCATTCCTTTGATGCAGCCATAGCAATGACTGCTCTTACGGTTGCCATCCTTGCAACCAGACTGAATGTTTCTTCATAATCAATGCCATATGTTTGTGCATACCCCTTGACTACTAATCTTGCCTTGTATCTGTTCACAGAACCATTTGCATTGTGCTTCACCTTATAAACCCACTTACAGCCAATTTCATTCTTACCTTTAGGCAAAGGTACCAATTCCCATGTAGCATTTGCTTCCAAGGCATCCATTTCTTCATCCATGGCTTTCTCCCATTTTTCTTTTCCCATGGCTTGCTCAAAAGAAGTGGGTTTTGGTTCATGTATCACTTTGACCATATAGGCATAGTGAATGGCTGTAAATCCATCATATTTCAGCCTATCCACAGGATACCTAGCTCTGGTAGACCTACGCAAAGTAGGTTCACTCCTAGGTGCTCTCAAAACATCCCTGGTCTTCCTTACTCCAGGTGTAACAATAGAAGGAATACCCAACTCATCATCAACGCTCTGTTCTGAGCCACTGGATTCACCATCCACATAAGAGTGACCTACATTCACATCAAACATGGGCTGATCTACCTTCTCTTTTCCTTTTTGTGATACCTGAATACCATTATCTGCATTGCTTTGAGAAGATTCTCCTGATCTCAATCTGCCTGTCCATGGCGAAGAATGTGAACCACTGCTAGAGGACGTTTCAGGTCCACTAATATTTTGTGACTGCTGCTGTGAATTCTGTGCAGCATTATCATTTTGTGCATCTACATCATCAATCACATTTACTAGTTTATACCAGCTACTCATCTCATTAAAAAAAACATCTCTGCTCACTGTAAACTTACGAGTAGAAGGGTTATAACATCTGTACCCTTTTTGCTGAGAGTAACCAATAAAGATGCACTTCTTAGCTTTTGGATCCAACTTGGATCTCAACTCATCTGGCACATGAACATAGGCAATGCAACCAAAAATTTTCAAATGAGAAATATCTAGTTTCCTACCAGTATACCTCTCCTCTGGAGTCATCCCATGTATTGCTGCAGTGGGAGTCCTGTTCATTATGTAGACTGCTGTAGCAACTGCCTCAGCCCAATAAAAATATGGTAGGTCTTTTTCATTGAGCATGGCACGAGATACCTCTCCAATATCCCTGTTTTTCCTTTCTGTAATTCCATTTTGTTGTGGGGTATGATTGCATGAATATTGCTGCTTTATGCCATGCTCCTGCAGGAACCTTGCAAACTCATTTGAGAGGTACTCTCCCCCTCCATCTGAACTTAGGCATTTTATTTGCAGGCTTGTTTCTTTTTCAACCATAGCTTTAAGATTTTTGAAATGCCCAAAAACTTCACTTTTCTTTTTTATGAAATACACCCAAACTTTTCTGCTATAGTCATCAATAAAAGTGACAAAATAATGACAGCCTCCAAGAGATGCAGCTTTAGTAGTCCACACATCAGAGTGGATTAATTCCAATGGCTTCTTACTCTCTTGAACATGTCTAGGAAATGGTTTCCTTGCCTGTTTTCCAAATTGGACGGCTTCACATACCTTATGCATTTCTGCAACCTTGAATTTAGGCAATCCTGCAACAATATTTTGGGCCTGCATTGATTTAAGTCGCTGTACATTAACATGACCAATGCATTTATGCCAGATATCAATATTTGCAACTACACCGATCCCATGTGCAAACATTGCTGCACTCAATTTAGACATGTCTGCCTCCAACGTAAACATTTTGCCCTTCTTCTTTCCTTTTGCTATCAAGCGACCTTTATTTTTCATATCCCCAACAAAGCATCCATGAGAGTTAAATTTGACCTGCAAGCCCTGCTCAACCATTTGACCAACAGAAACTAGGTTCTTGGTGATATTCGGGACATGAAATACATCCGATAGGTATTTCTTTTTCCCATCCTGCATAGACAAAGGAATTTTTTCAATCTGCACAATAGGATGTGCAGTATCATCACCAGTCTCCACAAATCCTGGTTTTTCCATTTTCCTTACATCCTGCATCCATTCTGCATGACCTTTCATGTGGTTTGATGCACCTGAGTCAACATACCACACATCGTTTCTTTCTTCTGCACTTGTCACAGAATTGGTCATGTACTGCACCATAAACAAATGTTCATTTCTGTCATCACCTTGTCTACTAGAAGATGCATAATTCCCTTGTTGCAATTTTCCATTCATGATGTCATTCTGCTTTTTATAGCAGTCTTTAGCCATATGACCCATTTTACCACAGTAGTAACATTCAACATTGCTGTTTGCATTTTGGCCTTGGTCCATCATCTTGTAGGAGATTATTCCCTTGTGCGCGATGGTTAAATGGACCACCTCTTTGGCTCCCCCTGCCTCTAGAGTTACCACGTCCTCCTCCATAGGACTGGTTTTCTTGAGTTTGTTGCATATTCTGATTTCTACCACGGCCTCCAAATCGGCCTCCTCTACCTCTGCCTCTACCTCTTCCAGCATTTGAGTAGAAGACAACTTCTTTTGAAGTTCCTCCTGAAGAAGATGCACCACCATTTCTCTGCTCCTCAGAAATTAGAAGAGCAATCAACTCCTCAAAATCAGGAAATCTTTCACGGACGGAAATGGATGTTCGGAACTGTGCATAATCCTTTCCTAGACCATTCAAGGTAACAGAAACTAAATCATCATCTTCCACTGGCGACCCAATGGAAGCAAGTGCATCTGCAATCTTCTTCACCTTCATGTGGTAGTCATTAATGCTCATATTTTCTCTTTGCACATTATGCAACTCTTGCTTGAGTTGCATTTTCCTGGCTTGCGTATTTGTGCTATACATTTTTGACAAAGTATCCCATGCCTCCTTTGGTATACTTGCACCTTGAATATGCACAATCATAGAGTCTGAAATGCTGATAGATAGCTAGTACATAACTTTCCTGGCTCTCTCATGCCATGCTTCAAATGCCTGCATTTGCTGTTGATTGGGAACATCAGGAAGAACTGGTTCTTCTTCATTTCTTGCAACAAATTCCCAATATCCTTTTCCCATAAGGAAATTTGTCATTCTAAACTTCCATGCTTGGAAGTTGTTCTTGTCAAGTTTTTCAGTGACAATGTGTGAAAGAGAATCAGACACCATTACAGAACACTGCAAAAAATTCTGTCACTGCAAAGAACACCGCTTCAGCCTCACAAGGGAAAATTTGCAAAACTGACGAACGTGGTATTTGACCACACAGTCACTTCCTAGTGACGAGGATGATTCTCTATCTCCTAATGTCTCTACACATAGGCATACGATGCAATTTCTACAGTAACTTTTCACCGACCTGTAGAACAGTGGTCGCACAGCATAAAATTGGGCCTTTTCCTGAGTGCGTGCAGAAAACTTCCGCCTCCAAAACAGGCCCTAAAATGGCCTCAAATAAAAAAAACAGGGTCACCAAGGTCTAAAGCCATCTCCCGCAGCATATACTGCCCTCTTGCTTCACCGCGAAGGGCATCTCAACCTGAGACAATGCACTCTTGCACTTTCTGGCTATGCTACCTGCAGAGACTTGCTCCCAAAACAGAAGAATGAAAGCAACACTGGTCCTCTTACCAGAACACCGCTAACTTGGCTTGCTTTCTTGAGCTCCTTACCATGAACAAGGCTCTGATACCATGTCAAGATTGTGGGAGAGAAGGAAGGAGTCTCACTTGTAGCTTTCTTGCTTGCACAATGGGGGAATACACACAAAGGTGGAGGCTGAAAACAGTTTTCCTCTTCTTAGTTGTATAAGCCAAAAAGAACTCTAGTACATAGAAATAGAAGAACCCTATATATGGGTATCAAACCAAACTCAACTAACTAAGGTGGCATACTAACTGAGCCACGAACTAGAGTAGATAAGGATAGCTGTCATCTAGCTATTATTCATGGGTGGTGTACCAACCGCATCTGCACAACTGACAAGTCGGTGACATAAATGCACAACGGTCACCCTGGCATATCATGAGTGGAACTCGATATCTCAACAATGATTATGTAGGCAAAGACCCCCCACTTAGTATCGTCAGGATACACTTGCACATGATTGTACCCTAAGAAGCCATCTAGAAAAATTTAGGCCTCTTTATTAGCTACTCACTCGAGCATATACTTAGTGTATAGTAATGGGTAACTGTCTCACTTAGTAGCAGCCTTGAATTTCTTGTAGTTGACGGACACTCTGATCTTTGTGTTTTTCTTCAAAATGATCACAATGGGTGAGATCCAATCCATGTGCTCAATCTTGTAAATGAATCCTGCTCTCAATAGCTTATTGATTTTTTCTTTGACAGCATGAGCATGCTTGGGATTCATAGGATATGGTCATTGCTTAACCATGGGTATATTGTGAGTCAGTACTCTCGGATCTACCCCTTTTAGCTCATCAAGGGACCAAACAAAGACGTCTATATACTCATGTAAGAGAGCAATGAGACTTGCTTCCTCTTTCTCTATCAAGTCATCGATCATAAAGACATGTCGAGGCATCTCCCCTTGCTTAGCTAGATTAACCTCTAGTCCTTCTATTGGTTCTCTCTCACTTGTCCTTGTTGTTTGGCTCCTAGCAAGATCACTGCCTAATTGCCTTTCTTAAAATTTGTGAACTGTTTTGGTATATCTTGTGATTTCCTTTGCTCCTTAGCTTGTGGTTCCTTGGGTTGTTTCCTTCCTTTCTCCTTCAACCTTTGGTGCCTTAAGTGGACTCGTAGGTCTCCCTTGGTACGTCTGGTCTGAGGCAGCGATTGAGGTATCTCAATATCATGGTCCGACCTTACTTTTGACTCAAAATTGAACTCTTTGCCTTTGCTAGAAGAGGGGGTCTCTCCTAGTAGTTGTAGCTTAGAGGGTGAATCTATCCTGAATAATGGTGCGACACTCGGTTGGACGAGGCCTGCTTGCTCATAGTCAATTGCTCCCATATGCTCCAACCACGTGTGCAATCGCAATCCATGTGCATGACTCCTCTCTCTATTCTAAAGATGTTATTCTTTTGCAGATTAGAGTTTGTCCTTATCTGTTCAAACACATGTCCTTCCGTGTTGTACTCTATCGTATCAATGTCTCCTTCACTCTCATCACTAAATGAACAACAATCTTCGTACTCATTGTCAAAATGTTCCTTGAGTCTGTCCTTATTTGTTCAATCACATGTCCTTCCATGTCATACTCTATCATATGAATCTCTTCTTCAATCTCATCACTTAAGGAACAACAATCTTCATACTCATTGTTAGAATCTTCCTTGTCTGACTACTCATCATCAGCTAGGTCTTGATGTTGCATTTCCTTTTCACTGGTGACTAAGGCCCAATTGTACATCAAGTTTAGGTCATGAAACTTGGTCCACTACCACTTGGGTTTGTCCAAGAGATCCTCGAGCGATTTGAGATTAACAATTGAGTTGCTGGCTAGCTTGTCCGCAAGGTGCTCTAAGATCTTCTGGAGCTCTCGTTTATTGCTAGGGACATGGAATGTGATAGTTTTGGATTGTCTGCAAGAGCTTTTGGTCATCATGCATGGTGGCACTATAGGATCATTCTTAGGCACTCTCACTTTCTCTAAAGCTTGCTTGTATTCCTATTCATAATTTGAGAATGGCAGATTGATTGTAGCAAGTACATGCATCCAATCTCGCTCATCCTCTAGGCAAGGGATATACTTTGTGAGTAGCCTGTAAGAGTTCCTTACTTGCTCATCGCCCTTCAGCATGGCAGAGATGGTGTTCGAGTCGGCTAAAGTGGTCTTTGAGGTGTCCATCTCCACTCTCATTGCTTCCATTTGGTTACCAAAGAAGATTAGACCGTTGCCCCAGTCCTCTATGACTCGTGCATTCCTCATCCAGGGTCGGCCTAGTAGGATTTTGTAGTCCACTCTCTTCATGGCAATGAAGTTCACATAAAACTAAACACCTACAATCTTCAATGACCAGTTCTTCAACACTCCGAATGGCCTAACCTTCATTCAATTTGCTAGTGTAACATTAAACCTATCATTCTTGATAGGTGGGTTACCCCAAGCGTGGAGTACTACATGGCTAAGCACATTGACTCCTACCCCCATATCCACCATGATCCCTTTTCATGTGGCATCTCCTAATGCTAGGATTGTATGCATGTGTAACAACTCACGCACTGAGTGCAATATTAGACTGGGTATCTAAGTTACCACATCATGATCATGTAGTTCGGCTACCCCTTGCTCCATTGGTCCTTCAACCCACTGCTTCAACCCATTGCATCATGATCATGTAGGTCCGCTACCCCATTCTCCATTGGTCCTTCAACCCATTGCTTCAACCCTTGCCATAGTGTTGGGTGCTGCCTAAGCAGATCTCCCAAAGGAAAAGTCATAGGGGTTGTCACTAACGTGGTGAGGAGATTGCTAACTACTTGCTTCTCTCTTGATTCTATGTTTCTTGGCGAATAGCCTTGGCTAATTTGTTGGCATGTAGCATTTAAACTCCGTCTAAGTGGCACTACTTGTGGTGCACTTGTGTCTCTCAATTTTGGTTTTGTGGAGGCAAAACTGGTGTGCTTACGCTTGAGATATCACCAATCTTGTCCTCCAAGATGGGCTCATCATCCTTTAGGTGCTCTTGGGCTTCTTTCACCCACTCCTTCACTTTTTCTATGGCTTATAGCTGGCGTTTTGGGTTGGGGGACTCCCCTACCTTGGCACTCCCTTTCCCAACAGTATTTAGAGAGAATGTCTCTACCTCTGCATCTGTGACCTTCTTTCTTGTGGGTAGTGTCATAGCACTCTCCATTTTAAGCATGACCTTGGCCTCCATCCTCTTCTTCCTTTGCCTATGTCTCTTATTCCCTATTAAGGTTACGTTTAGATTTCTCAGTCCAAGCAATGATATGCTGGCCTGCTTCATCTGTGCATGAGTCATGATGTGTAACAGGATAGGTGTGTCCTCTTCGTCAAATGTCTCAACTCCAAACAACCCCAATGGTATTGATAGCTCTAGAGGGTGGATTTTTTTCTAGGGCATTTGGCAAAAAAGTGAGTGATTCCACACTTTGGGCACCTAAGATTGGCCTTTTCTCGATTAGCTTGCTCCTGTTCAGGGCAGCATGAGGAGATATGTCCTAGGTGACCTCAAGTCCATCGGCTCTTGGGTTTGCCCTCCTACGCCTTTGCCTCTACTTCTACCTAGCACCATCACCGGTACTAGTTGATAATCCATGAGGATTGAATTTCCCTCTTTGTTGTACGAGATGTAAGGGTTCACATAGGGCTCGTCGGCATTTGGCTCCTCCACATAGTGGACTGGAGTGTCACTTGGTGGATGTGTTACAAAAGGTTTAGGTGGCCAGGGTATGCCCGTGGGATTTATCTCCATCCTAGGAATGGTTGGTTTCGTGTCATTAGGTACCAGGAGAGCCAATGGGGCTCCCCTCATGAAGAAATTTGGGGGCCTATACCCTAGGTAAGGCTGGTTGTAAGATTGCAAGTATGGGAGTCATCTCGGTAGTCTCTGCAATGCATGGCATCATGGCCGAACCTACCGCAATTAGTGCAGGGCTTGGATCTAGGATCCTGACACTCCACTAGGAGGTGGTTGCCACCAAAATGCATGCATTGGATGTGTGGAGGCATTGGTCTCCTCACCATCTCTTGTAGCCTTGCTATCTCCATCTTCATCTCAGTCAGCTCTTGGTTTTGGGGTCTATGTTCTTCCCCTTGTCTTGGGTGCTAGGGATTGGTCACTCACTAGATATAGTAGCTCTCTCCGAGCATCTAGAACTAGTGTATCTCGAGCTAAGATCATGGAGCTTCTCTCCTTGAGCTAGTCATCCACTCTTATGGTTTCATCAAAACCCTAGCTAGGAGATTTCTCTGTAGGCTAGAGTTACTTGCTAAGGCCTTGTAAAGCTCTTTGCTGTGGATCCCATTGATGAACACTGTGGAGATTGCTTGTTTGTTAGATGTGATTCTCTTAAAGAGACTCCGCACGTGGGTAACATAGTTCCTTATGTTCTCTTTGTCCTTTTGACTGATGTTCATCAGTCAGACTATGAGGTTGTCCGAGTACCCTGCCTCAGAGAATCTCTTAATAAAGAGATCCTTGAGGTGGTTGAAATTGTTGCACTCTGTGGTGTCTAAGCTCATATACCAGGTCCTACCCTTGTCACCTAAGCAAAGGCTAAAGGCTTGCGAGCATTGAGTGAGATTCATGAGGCCATTAGTCGTGCAGACATGCTCAAACGGCTCTACAAAACTATATGAGTCGTTGCTCAGTTGGTACTTGTCTAGTTGTTTTGCAACCATGGGGATCCTCAATTGGCTCTTGAACACAATATTAGTGAGTTTGGGAATCTTCCAATTTCCATTTTTTGAATACTAAAAAAGTGGCACCTAGATAACATGCCCATAAGTTTCTCAAAACCATATGATGTGACCTATAATTGGAAAGCACTTGAAAAATGGAATCTATTGAGCTATAGAGTGCTCGATTTGGAGTTATAGTGTTCAAGTTATGACAAATCCAAAGATTTGACCATTTGTCCCAAACTTATGGAAAATTCCCATATTCCCCAATATGGTGTTCTTGGAGCCTTGGGTAACTCCTAATATTGCTAGCAATGATGTTTCTAGTGTTGCAACCCTTTGCTCTATCGATGTGTTGTCTATTAGTCACTTCGTGAGAAGCTCGCATAGCATTAAGTGTGCCTCTAGTGCTCTCTCTCTATCTGCATTTGGTCCTGTTTTGTTTTTGGACTTCTCGCATTTCTATGTCACAATCTCCTAGCTTGATGTTGCTGGTTGTATGCGGCTATGTCTTTTAAGACTTTGTGCGCCAATTTTGTTTCTCTTCAAGGTTCTCTATGATGTCCTCTGATGGCCTACCATGGTGATCTACCTTGGTTTGTGCGTCATATTTTCTCACCATTCACTGGATTTTGATTTGGGAAATCTCCTAGGTCGAGCTCCTTGTTTTCGCAGTTTACACCTGGTTATGCCGTGTCTACAATTTCTTGTGCCACTAAGTTGTCGATGAGGTTGATCAGGTTAGGCAGTGTTGTGCTCCTAATGGTGTTTCTCCTTTGAAGCATCTAGCCTTCTGTGTTATGTTTGTCACTTGGCCCTACCAATTGGGGTTGCTCAATCCCCTATCTAGGTTTGTGTGTCACCTCCTATTAGTGGGTTCATTCTATTTATTAAGTTTGAGCATGTTTCTTTTTATTGACAGTGAACCCTCAATTTACATTTTTTCAGTGTGTGCACGGTGCTCTTTTTTGTGAATTGTGCTAAATCAAGCTTTTCATTTTTTCGAATCGGGCTTTATGCTTAGTCCACTGGTTGCTTTCTCTAGTCTCTAGGGTCTATGCTACGTTGTTCAGCTTGATCATGTCAAATGGAGGTCTGGGATCTATCTGATGGCCCTAATAGAGACTAAAAGATGACACAATTGTCAGTGATTTCATCTAGTCGTTCAGTTATGATTTTTAGGGTCAACATTGTTTGTAAGGATTTCAGAGCCTTCCCTAATTGTGGAAGGTGTTGTGCCTTGCTTCGGATGCACTAGATTTGTCAAATTCTCTTGTCAGGTTTTTTGTTTGATTTGATAGTGTCCGATTTTATAGTGTTCGATTCTTAGAAATTGGATGTTCAACTTTAGCTGTCCGATTTCAGAATATTTGATTTTGGCATGTTTGAGTGTTGAGCATCTAATTTTGACTAGGCCCGAATTGTCTGAGTGACTGAGTCTGATAGTCCGAATTGGGTGGAGTGTACATCCAATCAGATAGATGAGGTATGGTCCAATTTTCGAGATCACAATTGGACAAGTCAAGTTAGTTTGAATGTCAAAATTCCAAGAAACTGATGTCCGAGTGTTTGATTTTGGGAATTGGACCCTTGCGGACCGTGTTTGATTCCATCGATTTGCAAATGGCAGCAACAAAAAATCAATTTCTGGCAATGATTTTGGCCATGCCCACACACAAGGAACTCCAAATGCAAGAATGCATACATAGAGAGGGTTCTATGTACTTGACACACATGGAAAACTCCTAGGGAAGCCTACTGATTCACCCTAAGCTCCAAGTCTCTCAATGACCCTCAACCTCTCTCTCTCACTTTCTATTGTAGAAAATTGAAAATGAGTCTTCCACTCCCCTTCAAGAATCAAAACACAAATACTGAAATGAATCCTCCTACTTGTCTAGTCATCACAAAAACCCAAAATACTTGTTTTGAAGATTAAAAGCCCAAATCTCCTACATATCTCAAGCACCAGTTCAGGAACGCAACCCTACTTCGATGCTCGATTTGAGGCATTCAAGTGCTCAAGCTTGAATCTGTTGGTCTTGACAATGGAAAAAAAATGTAGTGGGAGCTCACGCTCAACCACAAAGACCCACAAACTTCTTATTGCTTCAAGCATTTCGTGAGCACAAATGGCTATCTCTCACCTAGTCGACGCGCCTTTGATCCTATGGTGGTGTAATGGGCTTACTTGATGCCTGAATTGTTGAGATATTTGCAATCACACCTACTTCAGTCTCTTTAGATGGAGTAGTGAGGGATCAGGACAAGAATCCCATAAGCACAAAAGGAGGATGTGCTACCTAGACTTTCCTATAAAGGATTGTACTTGCTTGTCATTTTTATATGAGATTAATATAATGTCATTGTTAGTCTTATACACAAGAATGTGCTTATGAGTCAAAGTCTCAATCTTGGAACCTAATTTACTTGTGTAACAGGTCAAGTCATTGTCTTTGTCCATGTCATCATGATCCTAATCTTCATCTTTCATCCAACATTGCATTTGTCATGCTCTAGATCTTGCTTGGTTACATGGTATCAAAGCCCAGTTGGCCATGGCACTGCCTCTCCAGTCTCTTCTCACCTTTGATCATCTCTACCTAGCTCACATCCAACTTGGGACTTTATTTTTTTCAACTTCATCTTCAGTCAAGCTTGTGACTCCCATAGCCAGACAGGACCTGCTGTACTTGGAGCTTTCATATCTCAGCATAGGGGTCATATCTTTGGAAGCTTCCTTCTAGAGAGTTGTGCATTTGCTCAAGGCAAAGCTTCCTATCACATAACATTCTGACATTAAGCCTCCATTGGCTCAACATTCCACCTGCAACACATCGTTGTTCAGAATTGTGCCCACTATTGTCGTACTATTGGCATGATGTGTGTAGGCCATAAAGGCCGTGATTCAACGTGCCACCATAGGGCTTTGGAAACCCATGGGACAAGATTCATTTCCATATAAAAAGTTTTAAAAATGATCAAGTATCCAACAATCACACCTACTTCAGTATCTTTAGATGGAGTAGTGAGGGCTTAGGAGACAAGAATCCCATAAGCACAGAAGGAGGATGTGCTATCTAGACTTTCCTATAAAGCATTGTACTTGCTTGTCATTTTCATATGAGATGAATACAATGTCATTGTCAGTCTTATACACAAGAATATGTTTATGAGTCATCCAAGTCTCAATATTGAAACCTAATTCACTTGTGTAATAGGTCAAGTCCTTGTCTTTGTCCATGTCATCATGATCTTAATCTTCATCATTCATCCACCATAGCATTTGTCATGCTCTAGATCTCGCATTGTTTACATGAAGGAGTAGCCTCCTCCCTCAAGCAACCCGATAGCTCAACGATTTGAGACGCAAGCTCAAGAAATCTCAAGCTTCCACCTTCGCTCCATCCTCCATAGCTGCGTGCAAGAGAAGAGAAGAGAAGAGAAGATAAGAAGAAGAGAGGAGATTATGGAGAGCTTCTTCTCCTTGATCCCTCACCCTCACGCACTCACTCCCTCACACTCTCACACACTCTCTCTCAAGCATACACAAGCAAGCAAGAAGGAGAGAAGAAGGGAAGTAGAAGAAACCACTTTAGCCACACACCAATAATGAGCTTCTCATTCACTTTTTGAGTTTATATACAAAACCATTATCCCTTCGAACACCCATCTCCTTTTTACATGACCGTCCATTGTGGCAAGGTCCTCTTTTCCCATGCCCTTCTAGTTGCCCTTTATCTTTACCTATGCCCGTCTACCCTTTACAATTTGATCAAGAGGGAGCCTAGTGCTCTTTTACAAAAGTTTTATGGGTGCCTTGCATTTAAAAATGTGATTTTTCCTTTGACTTAGCTTTTGAGACCGCCCTTTTGGCCATTTCCCTTCCTTCTTCTTCCTTTGTGTTTGCATTTGGAGTTTTCTTGGACTTCTTTGGACTTCTTTTTCTTAGTCTTGAATTGGGGTTAACACATCTATTTGTTATAAACTCCAACCTTTGGCTACTAGCAAAGTAATCACACATCTGACAGTTACTATCCTAGCAATTGGACCAAATATCTCTTCATAATCTATGCCATATGTATGTGCATAGCCTTTTATAGACCCACTTATAACCAATAGCTTTCTTATCTTTGGGAAATGGTACTAGATCCCAAGTCCTGTTTGCCTCTAATGCAACCATCTCCTAATCCATTGTTATATCCTAATGGGCATGAAAAATAAACTCCTCAAAACAAGTGTACTCAACATTCTCAACTACCTTTACTATTAAGCATAATGGTGAGTTGTATAGCCCTCAAAACTAAATCTTCTAATAGGGTATCTCACCTTGCTAGACTTGCATACTACTAGATCACTCAATGGATCCTTTACATTACCATGTGCTCTCTGTACACTTGGTATCATGATTGAACAAATACCAAGCTTATTATCCAAGCTCTTTGATCCATTAGAGTTTTCATCAAGAATTGCATGACTAGTAGATGCATTATTTCCATCTAACACTTTCTTTTTTTATTTTTTATTACCTACAACACTAATAGATTCACTTGAAGATGGGCGTTGTAGATCTACTAGCAGATGATATATGTGGTCCACTAAGAGTACGAGATTCTTACTTTTTTTTTGTACATGACTATCATGATCATAACATCATCCAATGCATCTCCTCTAGATGCATACCAACTGCTTATCTCTTTAGAAATAACATCCCCAATCACCACTATCAAGGTTATAATAATGATATCCTTTCTACTCAATAGAGTATCCAATGAAAATACATTTTCTAGCCTTTGGGTCCAATTTTTTCCTCAACTTATAAGCCACATCAACATATGAAATAGAACCAAATACTTTGAAGTGTGATACATAAGTTTTCTTGCTTGTAAAATATTCTTCAAGTGTCATAATATAAAATGAAGCTATGGGAAATCTTTTCATGATGTAGACAATAGTATGAACACAAAAAAAAGAGCTTGGATATATTCTTTTTAGCCATCAATGCTCGTGCAACATTTGTAATATATATGTTTTCCTTTCTGCAACTACATTTTGTTGTAGACAATAGTATGAACACAAAAAAAAGAGCTTGGATATATTCTTTTTAGCCATCAATGCTCGTGCAACATTTGTAATATATATTTTTTCCTTTCTGCAACTACATTTTGTTGTAGGGTATATCTCCATGAAAATTAGCAACTTTTGTAATATATACATTTTTTCCTTTTTGCAACTACATTTTGTTGTAGGGTATATCTCCATGCAAATTATTTCTTTACCCACAAGACCTCAAAAAATCATTGAAATCATTAGAGATGTATTCTCCCCTCCATTTGACCTTAAGCACTTAACTTTCAATCATGTTTCTGTTTCAACAATAGCCTTGAAAGTTTTAACGTGCTCAAACATTCACTCTTTTCCTTCATGAAATATACCCAGAGTTTCCTAGAGTAATCACTAATGAATGTAATAAAATACTTACTACCACCAAGAGATATATTTTGGCTAATCCCAATAGCATCTATATGCACAACATCAAGTATATTCTTGATTACATCTTTTTCATCTGAGAATGGTTGCCTTGTATATCTTCAATAAAACATCCCATTGCATTAAATCTAACTTGTAGCCCTAGTAATTGCTCTACTATTTGACCAAAAAATACTAAATTCTTTATGATGGATGGCACATGTAGAATATTTAACAAAGCCTTTGTGTGACCATCATGCAAGGACCATGGAACTTTTCCAATATATAAAATCAGATGGCATGAATCATCATCAATCTCTATATAGCCTTGACTTTGTAAATTGAGAAAACGTATTCTCAAAGGTTGTCTAAGCAGCATGTGAACTTTTTGCATTTTTGATATAACCTAGCATTGTGTTATGAATGACTATAGGAAATCAATACATAACCTTTTTGTCTTTTGCTTTCCATTCTTTCAATGCCTTCAATTCTTCTATAATTGCATGATCACTTAGCTCTAGTTCCTTTTTCTTGACTTGAAACAAACTTGAAGATTCCCTTTTTAATAAGGAAGTTCGCCACATGAATCTTCCATGATGGGTAGTTATTCTTCTCTAGCTTCTCAATAATAGGATTTCCATTGTTCTTAGCCAGCTAAGTACTAAACATCAAGCAAGTCTTCTACAACCTTTCACAAATTATGTACAACAATCAATTGGTTAGCCTTTTTCACTAATTGCTCAATAATACAAATAATCTACAACTTGCTTGTAGATAAACCTTGTGTTTTCTTCTTGAAAAACACCTCCAAACTTACATATTTGATATCTATAACTTGTGCACCTAAGAATAGTCAACACAACCAAAATTATAGGATTCCCTAAAATTGCTATTCAGTACCTTGTAGAGCTAAAATATGGCTATCTGAAATGACCTTAGGTGGCAAAAAATGCAACATAAAAACTTTAAAGGCCATATCTATAGAATATACACCATTTTTCTTACTCACCAAATCTCATGCCAATTTGAGATTTTCGCTCTGCCTTACCTCTAGTGTCTCCACATGTACCATCCAATGGAAAGATAAGAGAGTGGGAGGGGTTCTTACTGATTGCTTACTTTCTTGAATCCTTACTCCTTCTCCTTCACTTTAACCTTCGTAAAACTAGTGTTTCTTAGTAGTACCGCTTTGATAACAATTCATAAATTACATGGTGGAGGGACTTGCTTGAGCTATCATGCTAACGTTTCTCTTCCTTCTTCCTCACACAATGCAATATACACAAATTATAGATAATATACAACATAAAGGAAAGTGGAAACCTAAGTCAGATAGTGCAAAATTGATTATACTAATAAATTGGTACTACAACTATGCCAATTTTAGGTAGGTCTAACTAACCAAATATGATAACTGATAACTCAATGGCCTTGTGAGGATCATAATGACCATTGATGTGCTAAGTGTAAATGTGTGGATCTATCTAATCAAGCGATCCATAATCAATGTCCACCCATGTTGAGCTTGCTATCTGAACAACATAATGGCAAGGCAGCCAATATCTAAGCAAAGCCCAGTAATACTACAATGTGGGTGGTAATTTAGGCTATAGCATGGTGTCCATAATGGATTGGTAGTCAACATATTCAAGAAAAGCTAGGTAATATTTGCAATATAGAGAGATACCTTGTAGTGGGAGATGTAATTGAATGGTGAGCCAAGTCATGGCAATGAGTATGGGGGAGCCTTTTGATGAAATAATGATGAGGTCAACTTTAACTTTAACTCCTAACCTTGGGATTCAATAAAAAACGATGATGGTTTGAATACTTTTCTAAGGTGTGAAAACTAAATGTTTTGACTTAGTGTTAATTTTGATCATAGATAGAATAACAAGAGGACAATTGTCATGTTATTACGAGAGAGAGAGAGAGAGAGAGAGAGAGAGAGAGAGAGAGAGAGAGAGAGAGAGAGAGAGAGAGAGAGAGAGAGAGAGAGAGAGAGAGAGAGAGAGAGAGAGAGAGAGAGAGAGAGAGAGAGAGAGAGAGAGAGAGGTGGTGGTGGCAACAACAAGGGTAGATAAAGTGAAATAAGTGTAATGAAATATTGCATAACAAAAATAGGAGGTTTCTTTCATGCTACATTGGTGAAATTAATCAAGTTGAGGTAAAATAATTGAAGACCATGCATTATAACTTTAGATACATGTGCACACGTATGTGTGCACACATATAGATTGGTGTATATGGTGGTGGAAGGGGTGATATGGGTAGAACAAATCAAGTAGGCGAAACAAAAAATTGTGGATTGACTAAAATGACTCTACCTAAAATCTTCCTTGTCACATAGATTCAATAAAAAATTGGCTATGAAAGGCATTATAGCATTATTTATAGCCTTTAATTTTTGAGAATTTGACATTTATATCTTTGAATGAAAACATATGGTGAAAATTTGATAAATATGCATGCGTTCTATTGCATCCTAAAATATAAATTGCATTAGGGAAAATTTGAGGTCAAGAAATGGACTTGCAAGGGAGTTTGACCAAAATAATCCCTAAAAAATGGGAGCATGATCAAAATTTTGCATGTGAGCTCCAAACATGTAGAAGATTGCATTTTTTTGAACCTACTCTTCAAGAGCTTTTTGTTGGTATATGGGTTGTTAGGCTTTGGAAGTGGGACAATGGAGTTATACTAAAGATACCTTTTTGCTTAGTCGAAAATATTACCATTGTTGTACCAAAGATCTCTTTTTGCCTAAGGAATATTATTAAAAAAGAATCTTTGATATAACTTCACTGTCCCACTTCCAAACCCTAACAATCTATACATTATGATAATATTCCCTAGGGCAAAAGGAATCTTTGGTACAATTTCATTGTTCCACTTTCAAACCTTGACAATCCATATATAATCAAAAGTCTCTTGAAGAGTAGGTTCTAAAAATGCAATCTTTGCTGAGTTTGGAGTTCATTTGCGAATATTTTACTATGTCCCCATTTTTGAGGGAATGTTTTGGTCAAACTCCCTTACAAAGCCATTTTTTTCACCTCAAAATTCCCCTACTACAATTATGGAAAGATTGTCTTTGAGCTTCATGTCGCATTGTCAAAGGAGATAATGTACCTTTCTTGGCTAAAAGTGACATTGTAACTTTTGGTATTATGCAATTGTTTGTCTGTAAAACAAACATATTATGTAAAATAGTAAGATTATAAATATTTTACAATGCTTTTGAAGATAAATCCACCACATGTTTAAATTGAGCTAAGTATGAGAGAGAGAGAGAGAGAGAGAGAGAGAGAGAGAGAGAGAGAGAGAGAGAGAGAGAGAGAGAGAGAGAGAGAGAGAGAGAGAGAGAGAGAGAGAGAGAGAGAGAGAGAGAGAGAGAGAGAGAGAGAGAGAGAGAGAGAGAGAGAGAGAGAGAGAGAGGTGGTGGCAACACTGAGCAAGGGTAGATAAAGTGGAATAGGTGGAATTCAGAATTGTGGAAACAAATGGGAGGTTTCTTTAATGTTACATTAGTGAAATTGTGCCAGCAAGGTAGGGTAATGGGAAGCCATTCATTACACGATTAGATGTACAAAAAATATGCACATGCAGACACAGAGACTAGTCATTTTCGTGGTGGAAATTGAGGTAAGAGTAGAACAAGTGGAATAGGTTAAACAAACAATGGTGGGTTGCCTAAATAGACTCTCTCTAAAATATTTCTTGTCACAAAGAGATTAGCATTGTTTGTAGCCCATAATTTTGGTGAGTTTGACATTGCTAGCAAAATCCATATCTTTGAATGAAAACACTTGGTGATATAGACCCCACATTTGATTGCATGATCAAAATAAGCTTTGTAGTTGTGTGAATAGATTATGTTTGAGAATTTTACTCTAATTGTTGGTTGCATTGGCAAAAGAGCCATTGTTTAGAAACATTGTAATTTTTGGTCTCATATAACTCTTTCTCTATATGAAAATTTACAAATTCTAGATCTATTGTAATGTCTTTGCAAACAACTTTGTCACATGTTCCAATTGAGCTAACCTTGATTATTGGCTATTTCTAAATGATCTTGATCTTTGTTCAATGTCATGTCGCGGACTAGGATCAAGATAAGAATAAAAATAGGTAGAAATTAGGAAAAAGATAAGGGAGATAAACATCACTATGGCCAATAGATAGTAAAAGTAGTCAACATGGCCTTTGTTGAGGTTGGCTGGTATCCAACCAAGTTTGTTTCCTCCTTTTGTTGTTGCTTTTGTGACAATGGTAAGAAGTAAAGTACTACCATAATTGCCAAGACCAACACAAATAAGAGGTAGTGATAACCCCAAACTCCTCATGCTAATAGAGACCTGTGAGTAAAAAAACTCTAGCCGTGAAACATTCTCTAGTGCTAGAGCAATCCCCACAATTGCAAATTGAGGCACAAGCCAAAACATTGAAAGAGGATCACTATTCATGGATGCTACTTTTAATCTTTTCTTCTCAATAAGTGCAGCAACAACCATTGATAAAATAGACATTGCCAAGCCTAGCCCCATTCTTTGTAACATTGTTAACTCCATTTTAAGGCTTGTTCTTCCTTTTAACCAAGCTACTATAAAGTAGTTATAAAAGAGTGGGAAGATGATTGTAAAAATGAGAGTGAATACTCTCATTGATCCAGGGGGTAATGTGAATTCGTTTCCCAAAGAGCCATCCATGAGTGCTGCTTGCTCGATAAATAATGTTGTGAGTTGGGCTATTAGCATGTTAAATATTATTCCTATTAATAAAAAAGGAGAAATCCGTAGCAGACATTTGACCTCCTCCACTTGGGTTACTGTGCACACTTTCCAAGGACTCGTGGGTTCTATAGAATCATCTATCTTTTCAGCTGCTTTGTCAAGCCATCTACAAGTGGAACAAAGATTTATTTAGTACTTGCATGATTTGTTTGCAGATAATAATTATAGTGTCACCTACTTTAATGGCCAATCCTTGGACACTACACTCAAAATGAGACATACATGTCAATTCACATTTCTATGTGTTATGGCACATGTGTATTGTGCATGTTGATTTACATTTTTGCACTATTGCTTAATTCATTAGGTGTACATGTGTTGACATCATAAGCAATGGAAAAATGTAACAAATTGACTAAATAATCACTATTTTCTTGCATGTACTAATCATAAAATGATGGATTATTATTTAGTGAGGAAATACAAAAAGGATCCTTATGATGTGTCAAGTGCAAGTAGCAAAGGAATCCATATATACAAAAAAAACCAAATAGCTAAAAGAACAATTTTTGGTAATTATAACATGTGCAATTATTAGATAATTTGCTCACATTATAAGCAATGATGCAATATCCAATGTTGACCAAATACACCAAACATACAATGTAAGCAAGTAAACCTCATATTTAAGCAAGTTAAGTGCTTTCTTCTCATGGGATATCCATAGTAACATAAAATTTGAGTACAACAAAGGAATGAAAAAACTATGTAGACCATTGCCATATCACACACTGTTTAAGCAAGCTAAGTGTTTTTGGGATGTTCATAGCAATTTTCTTGAAAAAGAAGAAATATATTGCAATAATTATTTATGCCATCACAAATTAGACATTATCCTTTAGGGATAATTAACAAATTCACATCTATAAAATTACTAAATTATGTGGATAATTTTTACTAACTCATAAAGAAGTATGAAATATATCTTATATCCCCTTGAAAGCATATAGCTTAATAGGATCCATTTATCACAATGATGATGCTGATATTTGTTGGTTTTTAATATAAAAATATTGGCTTTGCAAGGTTAATATGCATAAAAGTAGAAAAATCTAAGCATGCAAAGGCTATGATATTACATTTTGAAACTATACATTTGTTTGGGTAAAATAAAATAAGGGCTATAGGGCATGTGTTAAATTTTCCTAATATACATGTATGTGTTGCCATACATAAACTACATAACACTTTGTGCTTTGAGACCAAACATTGACTTGGCCATTAATCTTGTTATAGCATGCTAATGAATGTATGATCTAGTATTACTATACAATTATATACTTTCAAATGTGCACATAAGAAGTCACACACACATCTCGCATATATATGTGTTCTTGTATCTCAATGTACCATTGTTGCATCACATATATACACTTCCCAAACATGTATGCACATGCTATACAATACTACAATGCATGCATATATGCATCACACAAAAATGTTTATTAAAACTACACGTTCAAGAGATGGATTCTCATCATGTGTGCATTGGAATGCATGCATACATGCATATGTTTGTGCATTCACATGATCATGTGGACACACAAAATATGTGTGAACTTGATTGTCTTTGTTTTCTCCACTATTGTTGACATGTTGTGCTTTGTGTGTGTGTGTGTGTGTGTGTGTGTGTGTGTGTGGATGGAGACTCATCCACAATGTTTCTTTACTTCACCTATGTTTAGGGCTATGAGCATCTAGTATTGT
Source organism: Lygodium microphyllum (assembly GCF_053477565.2). Taxonomy (NCBI): domain Eukaryota; kingdom Viridiplantae; phylum Streptophyta; class Polypodiopsida; order Schizaeales; family Lygodiaceae; genus Lygodium; species Lygodium microphyllum. Next base: position 61,219,175 of record NC_141156.1, on the reverse strand, counting down.
ATGTGTTGTTTCAATACAATTAATCTTAATTTTATTAAGACAAAAAGATAGATCAAACTTGTTAACTCTCACAAATCTATCGAGAGTGGCTAACCTGAATCCTTGAGTGTGAGGTAACTTGTGAGAATCCATAGAACCATTTGTTCCTCCATAGATTTCATGGAGTGTAATTGTAGGCATGTTAGAATGTCTCTTCAAGATATTACGAAATGAACATGTGAACACTTGCACAATTCGAATAAGGGGATTTCCACTTGCCCTTTGTTGTTGGCATTGAGGGGCACCTACTAGAAATAGCACAAGAGAGAAGAGAATGGATCCAGCTGCAATTGAAAATCCCAATGCCCACCTTCCTTCATTTTCAAAATATGTGAGTAGAGTAAGTGATAACAATTGGCCCACACTACTTGCAACATAATACCAATTAAAGAATGTTGCCTTGTCCTTTCTTGCACAAAATTGATCCCCTCCCAATGATGCTAGTGTCGGTTCATATGATCCATTCCCTATTGCGATCACATAAAGTGATACAAACAAGAAAGCCTTCATCGACATTGATTGGGACTTGCTAGCATCATGTTGTTGTATGGTCACAACCACACTCAAAAGAATACATCCCTAAAAAAAATTCATAGTCATGGTATGAAAGCTAGTTGGAAAATCATGCAACTCTATTCAAAATCAAGATCCCAATGATAGCTGATTAAGCATGTGCCATTTTGAGCTTCATACTAGTTAAATGAATTTTCTTAAAAGAGAGCCAAAATCAATAATATTATCCACATAAAAAGTCCCTAAGATCTAAGATTGATGTGTGGAAAATGCAAGGCATCTGCATCAATCTATATAGAGACAATTATGTAATAATCCATGATTTTAAGATGCATGTATGCTTGAATTTATTAGAATCTTTCTAGTATTGGGCAATGCTCATGATAATGAACTTTAAATTTTGAAATATACCTTTCTCATGCACACATATGTATGTGGGAAAATGTATATGATCTCAACATATGCTTGGATTTGTTAAGTGTTGCTATATTTGGGTGGTAATGATTATGCCAATGGACTATAAACTTTTAATAACTATATTTTGTTTGTACACATATATTCAGCTAGTGGGCAAGTTTGACATACAATATAGTTAAGTCAAAATGTAGATTATTGTCAACTTACAAATGTTGTATATATAACGTACCATTGTATAGATGACCAAAAAAAGGATAGTAGTCCAAAGCCTGCCTAGATAAGCATCACCTATGAATGCTCCTAGAACACCCATAAGGAAGGTGGTGCCTAGTATGTTTGTGACATCATTGGCTGCATTTGCATTGCTAGTGTGCCATTCCCTTATCAAGTACAACACCAAGTTGAAGAAAATTCCTCCAAATGTAAAGAACCCTAGGCCAATAGTCCCTGAAATTGTTTTTACTCAAATGGTCAAGCAACCTTAACATTTCAACAATCCAAATATTTGATCCAATTGAGGCTAAACTCTAATCTCTAGCTTTAAATCGATATCAATTCAAATACTCAGTGAATGGCAATAATCCAACTTATAAAACTAAACCTTACTTTTTATTTAAAATACACCAAAGAAGTATACATGTAGCATGTCCAAACAAATATTTTTGAGTTTGAGTTTGTTTATGTGGCCTATAGAAACTCTTTATCTATGGCCAAAACATAAATATTGTCAACTCTAAAGAGCAAGCCCAAGCCTTTTTTGAGTTTGAGCTTGTTTATGTGGCCTATAGAAACTTATTATCTATGCCCAAAACATACATATTGTGAACTCTAGGGAAAAGCACAAGCCTGCTAGTCTAGAAAATGGGAAAACTAATAGCTTATGTGGCCTATAGAAACTCTTTTTCTATTCCCAAAACATACATATTGTGAACTCTAGGGAACAAGCACAAGCTTGCTAGTCTAGAAAATGGGCAAACTAATAGCCCTTAGCTTATAATCCCTACTCTATGACACTTGCACATACATTTGTGAAGTAGACTAGCCACCCACTCCACAAACCTACTAGTCTAGATGATGGGTCAGCCACCAATAGATCTAAGGTAAGAATGCCTTTACCAACAGCTTTCTCCTTGCATTTCATGACAATCTTGGATTCTCCTTAGCATGATGGAGGAAGGGAATATGAAAGTGGGTGGATATCTGGGATGTTGCTCGCTTATGGTTTCAAAACATAAGGACAATCACTACAAGGTTTTGATTAATTGAGGAAGAATCTACATATAGGCTTGTCTACCTTAAGCAATGCTAGAGAAAATTGACCTACTTCTTATGTGATCACCAAGGACAACCCTATCTCCATTCGGGTAAATTGTGAAGGAAATCCTTTGATGAAGCTCAAACAAAGGAAATATTTTGTTGAGAGAAGATGGGAACGGATGCTTAAAGTTGATTAATTTGCACTAGATTCTTTGTCCACATGGAGGCATTGAGCTAAGAAAGTATAAAGGAAAACCCCCTTAGCTAGGCTCAATGTTTTCTTGTGGTAGTAGATGTTGATGAATAAAATCTTCGTAAAAATAAATATGCAATATAAACAAATCTCACATTATTTCTTATCATGTAGAAGAGATGAGGACATCATGCATATTTTTGGGTCATTTGTTGAGATGAATTGGGTGTGGTTTGAGGTCCGAGGGGTTCACTATAGAGGTTGTATGGTATCACGTGAGTGTAAGGCCGGAGGGGTTTTTTTGGAAGGGGACACTTAAGCATATACATTAGAGGTAGACCCCTCTTAATTTCCTATATTGAACTTAAATTAAAGGAGGGAATAAGGGGAAAAAAAAGAGGGGGGGTGCATTTGATCACCTCTCTCCATAGATTGGTTTCTCCATGGCATACAAGAGACCTTGACAAGTAAGGTTAAAACCCTAAACCCTCACATAATAGGGTTATTGAATTAATCATAGCGTGGGAGGGGAGGAGTTGGAACTCTCCCATGGTTTTGGTAGAGAGATTCAACTCCCCTTCTTCCAAAGAGAGCTCGATGTTTGCTTGGTGTAGTCACTTTAAGTATAAAGGGGTTCGATTCCCCTACTCTCTCTCCTCATGTAGTAAGGGGAACACATGCTCTCAAAAACATTGCGACACATACTTCGATGGTATCCAAGTGCCGCTACATAAATCACTTTGTAATATGACCATTTTGATACTTTTAATTGCTTAGGATAATTCCAACTTTTAAAAAGAAAGTTAGTATATGTTCTTTGAAGACTTACATTTAAGAAAGGGAATACATAAAAATTCATACATGTATATATCTTATAAGCTTAAATAGGGGGATATAGTCTTACAAGCTTCATAAATAGGGTTTTTTTTAGAAGTCCTTGCACGCAGGTGACATGTCTTCTTTACTATGAGTGAACCCCCTGTGGGTTTGAGGTTTCCAAGTCCTTGAATCATGCTAGCCTTGCATTTTGCTTTGGCTCCAAGCAGGTCCTTTTAGGTAACTAAGGTAAATTCAATGAAGAGGAGGTGAAGTATTCGAACACAATCAAGACACTAGCATTGAGAGATATCCAGAGCTCTAGAAATGTTCTTTTATTTAGGCAGGTTGAGAGGAGCTATGGTACCTTATTTGTAGTCCATAGCAAGTGTTTACAAGAGGTTGAGGCCATTTTGGAAACCCTTAAGTACTATAGCTCGTTCAAGCTAAAATGCTTTTAAGCCTTATAATTGCCATTGACAAATCATTACCCTTTCATTTTTTGAAAGTTATACATATTGTTTTATGGTTATATGCATAAACTTGTTTTGCATTCGAAAAAAAAGAACACACAGAAGCCGAAAACCATGGAATTAACTAGTGTGCAACAGGTTTTGTGCTTTCTATTTTGATTGTTATGATAATCTTTACATTTTGTATACCTTTGAAATGGGGATCGTGAGGAGAGCGATACACATAATGGATTTCAAACCTAGGTTCTACCTTATAAATCCCATTAGTCACATTTGTTTTTTTACATTGCAATAGTAACATCCACAAGAAAGCAATAAATCAAGCAACTTTAATCCTTACGCTTGATTGAAACAATAGATAGCATGATTCTTCAAGGTTGTTAAGCTATAATGATTCCTAGGGAAAGTCTTTACCTAATGATTCCCATGCAATGTCTCACATATAAAGAATAAGTTTCAGACAAATTCCCACATTGTGAAATTATACCGTAACATGTAGTCCTTGAGTAGGTAACCCCCTATCCCTAATTGCATGTAGCTAGATATGGAGTCCCTCCCAAGGAGAAGCTCGCGATGTATGTAAATTGCTACATATATCAAACACTTTAAGGAAAAACAAAGGAAAAGAGCCTCTTTTCCCACAAGGGAAATTTCTTGAGTGATAGGCTAGGCTTTTACAAAAACGAGAGAGAACAAGGATGAGATGAGAGGGTGAGAGACCTAGTATGAAAGAGGCGGCGCGCCAGCCGCCAATCCTCCTCGTTTTCCTTGTCTGGCCACCTTCACGATGATGCTCTATTCCTTCCTCCTCCTCCTCCTCTTCTTGCTCTTGTGATGGCAGGCGGCGCCCCAGCCAATCAACCATCTCTTCTGGTTGCATGCTGTCCCTGTAATAACTGCGGATGGATGGATGGATGGAGAGAGAGAGAGAGAGAGAGGTTTCGACCAATAGAGATCAGGTTATCTGAGAGAGAGAGAGAGAGAGAGAGGTTTCGACCAATAGAGATCAGGTTATCTGAGAGAGAGAGAGAGAGAGAGAGAGTTGTTTAGACCAATAGAGATCAGGCTATCTGAGAGAGAGAGAGAGAGAGAGAGAGAGAGAGAGAGAGTTGTTTAGACCAATAGAGATCAGGCTATCTGAGAGAGAGAGAGAGAGAGAGAGAGAGAGAGTTGTTTAGACCAATAGAGATCAGGCTATCTGAGAGAGAGAGAGAGAGAGAGAGAGAGAGAGAGAGAGAGAGATGTTTAGACCAATAGAGATCAGGTTATCTGAGAGAGAGCGCAGGTTATCTGAGAGAGAGAGAGAGAGAGAGAGAGAGAGAGAGAGATGTTTAGACCAATAGAGATCAGGTTATCTGAGAGAGAGCGCAGGTTATCTGAGAGAGAGAGAGAGAGAGAGAGAGAGAGAGAGAGAGAGAGAGAGAGAGGTTGTGTTTATACAAGTTCGACAAAAAAGGAGAGAGAGAGAGAGAGAGAGAGAGAGAGAGAGAGATTCTCTTACACAGATCTATCGCAGCTGCGCTTAAAACTTAAAACCTTAGAACAAGGCCGGCCTCCACCTTACACTCGTATCAATACACAGCTTCATTTATTTATATCATATCTAATCTCACTCCCGACTCAAGTTTTGATGTACTTGAAACAGCCCTTGGTTTTTGAAGGGCAACCCTAATGTTCCTTCTCCACTTGCCATTTCTTAACACATCCTCCAATACATTAAGTTCCAAAAAGACCACCATTGACAATTCTTACATTTAACAATCCTTTATATGAGTATTATGTGTGCGCGTGTGTATACTCTTCTCTAATTTTTGAAGGGTATCCCTTCCTTGTGGGCATCTGGGTGTGTGCCTTATCTCAGAAAAAGAAAAATCCTTCAAATCAGGTTTTGGTGTCTTCCAAACTAAGAGCCATGCCCATGAGAGCATACATATTGTTTAAGAAGACATGCCAAGTACTTTGATTGTACTTGTCATGTCTTTGTCTTGTCCACATGGCATCTCTATCTTCTTCCCTTATCATACTCACAAAATTGTAATTTCTACTATGTGGCTCTCGGCCCCTGTATTAGTATTATTTTTGCCATAAAGCATTTGCTACTTCTTTCTCATAATTGTGTTAAAGATAATGAATCCAAGTTGTGAATAGTGATTTAGCATTTGTCTAGTTTCAAAAAAATAAATTCTAATCAAGTGATTGAAACAAGAAATGTGAACTTTTCTCTTGTTGATAGCATCAAGGCAAGTTTTAACAAATAACAAATTAAGTGTTATGAGAAAAGTGTTAAGAAATGACATCGCTTTGAAGGAAAAAGCAAGAAATGACATTGTTTTAAGGAAAAAGCAATGTGATTTTTCCTTTTGGATGTCATAATCTATGAATAGGTGAAAGAGAAAAAACTATCCAAAACTTACAATAAATAGTTTTCAACATGGTACAACCACTGTTTTTCTTCAAGCACTTCCATCTAGACATTTATCACAATTCGGCAATAACATCCTCAACTTAAGATATAAATTTTAACATATGTTGTAAGAACATTCTCTATGATCTTCATACATATTCTCTACCATAAAATTGCCACAAAAACCCAAAAATTAGACTATCATTACGATTTTGGGTGCTAAAAAACACATTTTTGTAGCTAAATTTGCTCAAGGACCCTTATTTCACACAAAAAGGTAAAAATTCACCTAAAAGAAAAAGTATTAGGTGTAATAGCATATCTTGTTTGTATGTATGTACATAGACATGATGCCCCTAAGGATCCATGGTCACTTTACAACAATGCTACTTCATTAGTAAGGGTTTTCCAATAGATAGTTTGTTGGCTCAAGAAGGAAAGATATTAATTATTGTCAAGAGAATACCTGCCATCACTTTGCCTTTCTCTCTCAATGATGTGCTACAACATGAGTGTTGCACATGGATCTACTTCTCAAGACTATGTATGGCTAGATAGCAAGGTAAAAAGCATGGTTGACATGCCTCATGAGGTACTATACAGATAAAAGTCTAGAGGAAGAGATGAAGTAAAAGGAAGGGGAGAGAAATAGTAGTTTCTTGGGCAAAAGGAATCTCCAAGAATAAGAGCCTTGATGGAAAGGATAGGCCAACCATCGGGAAGAAACAAAGCTAAGTCCTCATCTAGTGTGTGCAAGCTAGTAAAGGAAATGAGAAGATGCATTGATGTAGGAATCAAACAAAGGTGAGAAATTTTTTTTACTTAACGAAATTGTTTCAAGCTTCTTTCATTGGCAAGAACATGTATGGACTATTCAATGAAACTAAAGCGTTTGTTGATTCAATTAAATTTAATCCTATAAATTTGTAGTGATGTCTTAGAATGTGAGGGGATTGGGGTTATTAGGAAGAATAAAACATGTTTGTGCTGTGATCATTAGAAAGAACAAGCTAGATGTTGTAGCATTCCAAGAGATGAAATTAAGCATTGAGAACATCTTATGATTTATGGACCTTGGATATATCACTTTTTAATGATGTTTCTAGAAGGAGAAAGAGGGGCATACTATTGTGCTTATTAAGGAGATCTTTAAACCTTTGTTTAGTTGGTTTGAAGAAGAAGGTAGTTGTTGCAACAAGGATGAATATTGGCAAAAAAACTATATTTGTTGGTATCTATACATTGAATACATTTGCAAAAAGAGCAAAGTAGTGGTCATGGATTGAACTAAACTAGACCAAGGCAATGCTATGATCCTAGGATATTGGAGCATGACACTTGATAACATTATTCATATGGATTGAGAAATCTCATTCCTAAGGAAAGGAAAGTTGGGATCAATAGTATAGGAACATTAAATTGATAAATTTGTGGCTTTGTCTCATGCATGATACCAATCTCCCTAAACTTAGGACAAAATGGTACCTTTTGGAGATCAACAAGCTTGAATATATTTGGCATGTTCAATGCCCCACTCTTAAGGTGGTGCCAATGATCCATTGTGTTCAAAGTTGTAAGGCTCCCATTCTAAGGAGAAGCCCATGTGTAAGCCCAACATTTGGATCCTAGTATGTATGCTAGATGAGATCTATGTGACTAGATTGTGGGTCTAACCTATGGGTTGAATGGAGTAATTAAGCTAATAGCAACTCGAGGTATATTGCATCAAGTTGTGAGATGTGGGCATCGTTAGGGATCCCTATTCTCAATGTCAAGGGTCACTTTTATGGCACTTGGCTAGGGGGTGCCAAGGGGGCTATTAGTCCCTTGAAGGGGTTCAAGGATCTCTGATCCAATAGTAAGGGGAATATTTCCTAGAATATTCCTAATGACATGTCAAATAGGTTGACTTGATGGACTTCGATAGGTCTCTTGAAGGGGTTCAAGGTCAGTACCTCCAATCCAATAGTAAAGGGAATATTTTCTAGAATATTCGTAATGATATGTCAAAGAGGTTGATTTGACTGACTTTGTGAACTATGTGATCTTTGCCTAGAATCTTTTTGCCATTTAAGCTTCACTATGGAAGTGCATGACCATATAGAGCTATCAATGTAACACTTAGTTTGTAGTCAAAGGAAAATTAGTTATTATCTAATTTGTTGTGTACTCTCTATTCTTCTCTAGATGAGCGGTGTAATTTTGCAAGATAGAACTTACATAAATCATGACAGATGGTAGATTAGTCTTGTTTGCAAATTTTGGATGCTCTTAGATGTCAAATCTTTGGATAATACTCTAATAATATGAAATGTCAAAGCATCATAGTTTTTTTGTTCATAAGGTTCCCTCATCCTCATTGGCCTAATTTGGCTCACTAATCACCTACCTTTTCCATCTACATGCAACAACTCCCCACATTGTAGTGGCTACTTAGATTTACTCGAATGCCAACCACCTACCCATTATGGACACCATCCTATAGCCCATTTCTACAACCCACATTACATCTACAACCTAGTTTTTCTCGAATATGCCAACCACCTAGCCATTATGGATGCCATCTATAGCCTATTACTATGAGTGTCTTGGCACTCCCCACATCCCTCCAACACATCAATATCAGCCAACCCTACCATGATTGTCATGACAAACTCTAGGATTGCTCTTGTCATCTTCCCAATGACCACCTAAGCATTGTGGTGCTACCCAAGTAGTCCATTATCTCAACCATAGCTAATATAGCCCATGCCTTATCAATTTCATCCACCTACCCACCATATACACAACCATCTCCATGCAGCCACCACCCTATTAGCTTCTCCCATCATTCAGTCAAACATTTGCATGGCAAGGGCAGTTCCTCTAATATTCATCCCTTCTTCACATGCATGCCATTGTACTAAGTTGCCATAATTTATGATGGAGAAAGCATTTTGGCAAGCCCCCCAGCTTTCCAGCCATTTCTACTCACTAGTACAGTGTAGTCTTAATAGATCCCTTGATATAAAAATGGCTATAACTTTTCACTCCAATATTAGAATCAAGAAATTTCTAATGAAAAACGAAGCCAACAAGTACCTCTTCAGGATGAGCTATAACACTCAATTTCAAAATTAAAATAGAATATTTTGAAAATGTTATTTTACTACTGTACAAAATAGTTGTGCACCTGTAAAAGGACTATTTTAGTGTATCCAACTAAATACAATCTGCAATTCCCTATATAGGTCCTAAAAAATGTTTGAATTACTCTGTAACACCTACAACCAAGTAGAAAGTTTCCCAAAAGTGGTTCCAATTCACTGTTGAGTGAAATACTCTGTGTAAGACCTATAATCAATCTAGGATAACCTATAACACTTGTAGATGATTGAAAATCCACCCAAATCAAGGTCCAAATGCCCTGTTACACATGAATACACATGCCCCTTGCTATAAGAAGTGTAATGGTTGAATTTTCCCTATAGTAAACCTGTGATAACATGTATAATCCTTGTGATTGATCAATGAAGTCCAGATCAGTGGTGTGATCCAATTGAATTCTTTAGATCCTTACACGGGCTTTGAATCACCGAGAGGTGGGAAAAGTTCCCTCAGGTCAATTGGTTGCACCCTTTCAAGATCTTTAATAATGGGGTAGGGTTGCCTCTCTATTGTCCCACTATCTCCCCTAGTATCCATCTTTTTCCCAACATGGCACGAGCATTCTAATTAAGCAAACATGGATGATATGCATAACTGATTTTTTTTTCAGCCTTCAATGATATGCAAGATTTGATCGATAAAATTTGGAATCAAGAACTGGAGATTGGTTGAGGGTCTTATCAATGCAATTTAGTGACTCATTGATTGCAAGTATTTATCCTTTACAATATTTATTTCTTGGGCAAAGCAAATCATACAATCAAATCAAGGTTATCCATCAAGATAATGTAAATGGAATTAATGATGACTGACTTAAATGAATGTAGAATTTCCATTGAAAGGCTCTAGTTAATGAGAATAAACACTAATCTTTGATCCATTGATCAATTCATAGAATTAATTGATCAAGAATCTCCCATCAACAAGCGGACAAACTCTGAACAAGTGGATCCAGAGCAAGTAAAATACCTTGATCAAGCTTGAGAAAGATGATTGATTCACTTGGAATCAAGATTTAGTACAATGGTTGAAGAAATTTTCATAATCCATCATAAAGCTCCAATAATCCATAGAATTTAGTCCATACATTCTCGAAGATTATTAAATCCTTGAAAAATCAATGTCCTGAGCCCACTTGAATACTTAAATGACAAAGATTCAAGAGGCTCAGTGTACTGAAATATTTGAAATGTCATCAATCTTGAAGCCAATCTTGCTCCCAAATGGTAATAGAGAAGCCTTTGAGGTAAGGAGAGACAAACCAAATATTGAAGAAATTGAAGTTTCAAGATTTGTGGCTATGGTTGCCCTGTTGTGTATTATAGTTTTTAGCAGAGGAAATAAAGATTAGAGGTTGAAATGTGTATATCCTTGCTGAGAATGTTGTATGACACTTGTCCAAGAAGTGAATAAGCAATGGAGAAGGGATCAATGGCAATTTTGAGCTAGAGATGAAGAGCAAGAATTCAATGCAATTTGCAAGGCAATTTTTGGGCCTAGATCTATTGCTCCCCTTGAGTGTCATGCCTCAACATCGGTAAGGATAATGATTAGTTGAAGATAAGGAATCAATGTCCCATGCTGAGAAGGGAGGATATGATCACACTGAAAGGAAAGAGGTAGGGTTTCTTGGCAGCCATCGTGAAAGCTTCAACCAAAAGCTTGAAAGAGAGAAGAAAGAGAAAGCCTACCTTGAAAAGTGTCTACAATTTTAACAAAACTTACTCCATTCTCCTTGTATTTAACCATTTTACCTCCAAAATAGCCTCTTATGGATGCACGACCTACCATTTTGTCCAAGATGCCTCTAAATTCGTCTCCAAGTACTCTAATTGACTCCGACTAGGCTATCCTTAGTCTCCTTAGTCATTGCACCTGTCCATTTCTAAGCGGATACCCTTTCCTTGAGTAACTAGAAAGCAACTAGCTGTAACGTGTCCACTTGTTCCCTTTCAGGACACGTCTTAGCAGCCCATCGGGAAGAGACTCTAGAAAGCTCCACCTGGCACTCCCATGGAATGTTACGGGGTTTGCGATCTAGGTCTTCCCGAGTCTACCATGTAGCGGAAGTATTCTGGCCATTCCCACTTGGGACCGACCTGAATCAGGGTTTTCCTAGTGGTCAAACTCCTAAAAGGGCAGCTAGCATTGAACCCGAGGCGAACTACTTTATGCAGAAATGTTAGGGTCGAAGTGGATTCATGCTACACTTGGTTCAAGGAAAATGGGAAATGAGAGGGATGCAAAGCTTGACCTCTCTGCCCATAAGGCATAGTCCCATTCCGTTCCCCTAAAACAGCATAAATCGGGATTCTAGTAGTCTAGCCTTAAGGTCAACGCCCTTGCTGTTCATTTCCTTCGAAAAAAGTTCATTGTTGTCGATTTCATTTGAGAAAAGTTCCCGGCCAACTGGGACCACCCATTCGTAGGACGGACCCATGGCCACATCCACCGCACTTTCCTCAGGGTTGTTTTAGTTGTCTAATTACCTACCACATTTAGTTGGACATGCAAAAAAAGCTTCCTTAATTAACCAATTAGTCACCAGTTCCTTCACGTAATCTTAGCACTTGACATAGAAAAACATTTCCAAACAAGTTCCTTTACATCAATTGATCTTATTTATCTTTGGAAAACATCCATATAATCTAGCCCGTGGGCTAATCGATAATCCGCCTGAAGGCAATCCAGCAATCAACAGGGATTACTAATCCAAGATTCTCCCCATAGACCAGTATGCGGGCCTCGAGATCCAATCTCGAGTCACGTCAGCCTCTTGTGCAGGGCGCGGAAGGCAAGGGATTTACGGCCAGAGCCCCCCTGGCACCCAAGCGTCCAAGAAAGGTGATGTAGCAGGATGATTACTCATCCTCTTGCAAGTTAGACTTGCGCTAGAACCTACCAATCTCATTCCAAGGAATGGAAAATCTATCTTGTGATTAAACCACAAGGCCATGCGACGTTGCAACTTGTTGCACAAGTGTCGTGCCTAACTCATGGGATCATTTCACCCATAGAAGGACGTTTCTTGGTCAAGGAATTTTGTTTAGACAAGATGCAGGTTTTAGGGTGTCTTTTTGCCCAACCCAACCCTAATTGTACCAGGCCGGTCCTAGGGTTTCCAAACTCAATCCGAGTTTTAGCATTAGGTTGGTCGATCCTTAGGGTAGAACCCTAGATCATTGTTTGCATGGGCATCCAATTGACCCAAACATTCCGTGAATGTGGGTAGGACCTTGGGGTTTGAGGGTTTCGACTTGGCATTCCAAGTGCGATATTAGGCAGCACTTCCAACGTGCCAAGCCCTAGCTAGTACTTGAGGTATTTATCGTATCGACCAGTTATGCCTATACAAATCCCTTGTGGGTTAGGTGATTTAGATAAATTGATCTACTTGTCTTGCGACAAGGACGATCCCTTCCTAGAGATGGTAAACTTGTTCTAAAGGTGTAAATAGTTGCAACATGCGATTCATTACTTTTAGGCAGCTAAAAGGTTTTGCAATAACTACTTCTTTCCTTACTAAAGTCATGACGAATGTCAATTTGGAGATTATCTTGCATAGAACCTACAAGATTCACATCAAGGAACTATGCCAACAACCTCTTGTTTAATGCAATGGGATTTCATGCTTTGATAAGCCTTGCAATCTTTTCTAAATGCAACTCAATGAAATGAAATTTACGCACGACGAATATGTAACATGTGACCCTTAGATACAACATTGTAAATGAAGTTCATGCAAGACTAAGGCTAGTGTTGACTTAATCCATTTCCAAGCATCTTTTTCATGCAACTTACAAGTCCGTGGTTCCATTCCCATACTATGCAATTGTCTAGGGTTTCATTTTCATGCCGTGCAACGGACATTAACAACTCTTTCCATGCGAGACATAACAAGTTATTAACTAAACACAAAATACACTTGTTCTTTCACGGCCAATCAAGGATGCACTTAACAATTTCAACCTTTTAATGCTAGGCAATATGCGTTTAAGGCTTGTCACTTTGAAATGCATGACAAGGCAACATGCTACTAAACTCGTAAAATGGATAGGTAATTTACATTCATAACATTGGAAATGCAAATAACCCAATTGCATGACATGCATTAATTTTGGTAAATCGTTCGAGTAGGCAATTTTCCCCAAATGCATTTTAACTATGCTAGGTGAATTAGAACATGCATAAGTGCTTCCCTTCCATGAAAGTTATTGTGCTCAATGTATTTCTTTCACGTGGAATTTGAAATCGTAGAACCTGGGCTTGTGGATCCGTGGGGATGTCCACGTGTATGTTTGGGTAAGAACCGCCCGCGGGCGCACCTTGCATCTTCTTGGGAGCCATTGTAGACGTGATTATGGACTCCACGGATTCCTTCTAGCCTTTACTCTCACTCTTTGAGACTGCCTGTAGGTTGATACCTTCTCCCTCACGTAGGAATTTGGAGCTTTACAAACCCGGTTTTAAAACCGAGGGAGGCACGTAGAAACAAGGCTTATGGGCCTTATCCTTTAGAATCTTCTAAGAAGCCTCTAAAGAGCTTCTGTCTCCCAAAACCACGTGGGAGAAAAGGGGGGTAATGTTTTGGGAGAATTATGACGTCGAACGAAAGGGAACTGGGATTATGATGAAGGCGACGATGAGCGGCAGTAGCAGTGCTGCAATCGGCGGCAACTCGCAACGTATGGTGGCGGCGATATCGGTGCAGGGCAGTAGTCCTTCAGCACAGCGGCATTCGTTTTCTCCTCCCTAATCCTCCCCATGTGCCCACCCTAAGGGGTGTTTTTATAGTGCTAAGGGGGGGGGGGGGGGGGGGAAGAGACTCCACACACGTGGAGTCCCCCATGCTTCTCCCTTCTCCTCATGCACTCCACCTCTACAAGCTCCCCACACTCCAACTTACTCTCCTCATACTCCCTCTCCTCCAACCATGCATTGGCTGGGGGAAGGGATAATTAGTAAAAAAATTTACATAAATTTCATCATTATCCAATTTCCCCTTCAAAAAGCGAGTTCTCCCGCGGCTTTTACGGTCTTCAACCTCGGCCTCAATTGCACAATGCGGAGGGCTCATTTTTTTGTGTGCGGGGTACAGATAGCCTTGCACAAGCTTTACGCGGCGTGCGGGGAGTCAAGTTCAATAATATTTTTGAGCGGAAATATTACATTCTCTCCCCCTTGGAGGAATAGAGATGTTCTCATCTCGAAAAGAACTGGGGGTATTGTTGGTTGAGAGTGCTTTCATCCATCCAAGTGGCATCCTCCTTGGGATAATCTTTCCATTGGACGAGGCATTTTCTCAAGGTTTTGGATCTCAATTGTCTTTCCCTAACATCTAAGATCATGTCAGGCCATAGCTCAAGGACTCCTTTGCTAGGCATTACAACTTATTGGTCATCAAGTACATGACTAGGATTAGGTACATACTTCTTCAGTAGGCTGATATGAAATACATTGTGAACCTTTAGGTTCTTAGGGAGTTGCAGTCTATAAGCATTGGGTCCTAGGCACTTGAGGATCTTGTAGGGTCCACAATACCTTGGACTTAGCTTCTTGCAATCTCCTAAGGATAGGGAACTCTTCTTCGGGAGTATGCGAATGAAGACCATGTCTCCTTCAGCAAAGGTTCTATCTTGACGTTTCAAATCCGTGTATGCCTTCTGTCTATCCTTGGCGGCTTGGATGTCTTGTCTTATTGACTTCATTTGGTCATCCATATCTTCCAGCATTTGCCTTGAAGCTTCAACTCTTAGGGTTGGATCTAAGAAGTTTAAAGGACTTCGACACTCATGCCCATACAATGCTTGAAAAGGGGTCATCTGAATGCTTTGTTGGTAAGAAGCATTGTAGGCAAACTCAACCAGTTGCAAGTATTGAATCCACCTTTTTGGTTCACAACAGCAGTGTGCCCTTAGCATATCCTCGATGACTTGGTTGACTCGCTCCGTTTGACCATCGGTTTGGGGATGGTAAGCTGTACTAAAACAAAGTTGAATCCCGATGGCTTAGAAGATAGCTCTCCAGAAGTGTGATGTGAAGAGAGAATCACGATCACTAATGATTCTTTTGGGCAACCATGTAGTTTGAATATCTCCTTGATGGACAACCTTGCAATATCTGAGGCTTTATAGTTTTTCTTAATGGGAATAAGGTGTGCAACCTTAGTGAGCATATCCCCCACAACCATAATGGAGTTGTATCCTCCCTGAACTTGGGGTAGGCCAACAACAAAGTCCATACATATGAATTCCCATTTCATTTGGGGAATGTCAAGTGGTTGCAACTTTCTTGGCATTTTGACATGTTCGGCCTTAATACATTGACAATACAAACACTCAATGACATATTTGAGAATGTAACCTTTAAGCCTCTCCCAATAGTAGCTCTTTTTGACTGCATTGAGGGTCTTGGCATAGCCAAGATGTCCTAGAAAAGGGGAATCATGAGCTTCCCAAAGTATTTTCTTCTTGAGTGACTGGCTTGCCGGTATACATAATCTCCTTCTATAGTAGACAAGTCCACTATTGATAGAGAATTCTTGATACTTAGCCTGTAGCTTCGGGTCTTGATCCTTGATAGGGATCTCCCTTAGCATCTTCTTATAGGTTGGATCATGGCATGCTTCTTCTCTTGCTAGCTCAAGTATTGGATTGTTTGGCATGGATACCTTTGTGGCTAGAGATCTAGCTCTTGATGATCCTGCAAGATTAGAGAATTTAGAAATGCCTTGCCACTGAGTGCATCAGCAACTACATTCTCCTTTCCAGGCCGATATTTGATTTCAAAATCATACTCCTCCAGCACTTCAATCCATCGACGTTGCCTCATGTTGAGCTCGTTCTGGGTGAAGATCCACTTGAGACTTTTATGATCCGTCACTAGGGTAAACTTGTTACCTAGCAGGTAGTGTCTCCAAAGCTTTAGAGCATGGATGATAGCTAACAGTTGTAGATAATGGGTAGCATAATTCTTCTCATGGCTCTTCAGTTTCCTTGAAGAGTATGCTACAGGATGTCCTTCTTGCATAAGCACAAATCCTAAGGCAAGCATGCTAGCATCAGTTACTACTTCGAACTCCTTACTGAGGTTCGGAAGTTTCAGGATAGGTGCTGGTACCAAAATTTTCTTTAGTCTATCAAAGCTAGATTGTTTAGCAGTTGACCACCACACAATCGATGTTTGCTTCTTCAGTAGATCCGTCAGAGGTGCTGCAATCAAAGCATAGCTTTTTATAAAGACCATGTACCATCCTGTCAAACCAAGAAAACTATGTATTTCCTTGACAGTTGTTGGTATTGGCCATTCCAGAACATCTCTGACTTCGGTCGGATCCACTGAGATTCCTTCCGCTGACACGATGAATCCCAGATATTCAATCTGTCGTTTGAAGAATGCACACTTCTTCATCTTGGCATAAAGCTTGTATGCCCTCATTGTCTCAAGGACAATGCAAAGCTGGGGTTCATGATCTTCTTCCTGTTTGGAGTAGACCAAGGTATCGTCAAAGAAGACAAGTATGAAGTCATCAAGATATGGACTAAAGATATATTGTATTAACCTATTGAAGGTGGCAGGTGCATTCGTCAGCCCGAATGACATGACCCTGAATTTGACCGAATTTGAATTTCACATTATCTTATATGTCCATTTCAGCTTTTAGCCAAGTGACCAAATCACTTTACTTCCTTATCAATACTCATAGTCAAGACAATCATTGATAAGAAGAAGTCTTATTTCGTTCATATGGGCATAGCCCTTTCGGAGTACAATATTTCTTGGAATGGTAGAGCAAGATGATACATTAATTTGGGGAAAATAAGGTTATGTTACGTTCAGCCACGGGAACTGGGTAATAGTATGGATTTGGGTCATGGATCTTCAGGAATCGATCCTGATTCAGTGTCCACCTATTCCCTTTCAGGACATGTCTTAGCTGCCCATCGGGAACAGAGTCTAGAAAGCTCCGCCCGGCACTCCCATGGAATGTTACGGGGTTTGCGATCTGGGTCTTCCTGAGTCTGCAACTTAGAGGAAGTATTTTGGTCGTTCCCACTCATGACCGACCTGAATCAGGGTTTTTCTAGTGGCCAAACTCCTAGAACGACGGCTAGCGTTGAACCCCAGGCAAACTACTTTACGCAGAAATGTTAGGGTCCAAGCGGATTCATGCTGCAGTTGGTTCAATGAAAATGGAAAACGAGAGGGATGCAAAGCTCGACCTCTCTGCCCATAAGGCATAGTCCCATTCTGTTCCCCTAAAACAGCATAAATCGGGATTCTAGTAGTCTAGACTTAAGGTCAACGCCCTTGCTATTCATTTTCTTCGAAAAAAGTTCCATGTTGTCGATTTCATTTGAGAAAAGTTCTCGGCCAACCGAGACTACCCATCTATAGGACGGTGGACCCATGGCCACATCCACCGCACTTTCCTCAGGGTTGTTTTAGTTGTCTAATTACCTACCACATTTAGTTGGACATGCAAAAATAGCTTCCTTAATTAACCAATTAGTCACCGGTTCCTTCACGTAATCTTAGCACTTAACATAGAAAAACATTTCCAAACAAGCTCCTTTACATCAATTGATCTTATTTATCTTTGAAAAACATCCATATAATTCAGCTTGTAGGCTAATCCATAATCCGCCCAAAGGCAATCCAGCAATCCACAGGGATTACTAATCCAAGATTCCGCTTGTAGACTAGTATGCGGGCCTCAAGATCCAATCCTGAGCCATGTCGGCCTCTTGTACAGGGCCCGGAAGGCAAGGGATTTACGGCCAGAGCCCCCCTGGCACCCAAGCATCCTCCTGCTCCAAGTAGCGCCCAATGGAGAGACCTCTCACGGCGGGTTCGGTCCACATTCCTGGCGTGGCTAACAACCCCCTTGGTTAGGGTCAGGTAGACAGTCGAGGGTAACTGATGTTGCCTCTCCCTTCAGACCTTCAACCTGAAGCATTAGTTAACTTTCCATCTTTTAGTTCCTTTAGCAAACAATGCAAATAGTGCTCCTAAACTGTTACAAGCACAATCAATCTAGTGGTCATTTATTTGGCCAACTGCTAAGGAGTAAATCCTTCTCTCCGAATGCATCCGACATTCGATCCGGGATCAATTGCGACTTGGCAAGATCCCCAAGGGTTTATTTGTTTACCCTTTTATCCTTGGGTTATGGTCATGCCCTGTTAACCCAACTTAACCAACACCTTAGTTTTCATAAATTAACAGTAAATCCTGGCGACCACGTCGCTCTAACTTGATTCAACCTTTGCTTACCAAGCAACTACATAACTTCCCTTAACTTGGCAAATTAGCCCAAGAAAGGTGATGTAGCAGGATGATTACTCATCCTCTTGCAAGTTAGACTTGCACTAGAACCTGCCAACCTCATTCCAAGGAATGGAAAATCTATCTTGTGATTAAACCATAAGGCCATGCGACGTTGCAACTTGTTGCACAAGTGTCTTGCCTAACTCATGAGATCATTTCACCCATTGAACGACGTTTCTTGGTCAAGGAATTTTGTTCAGAAAAGATGCAGGGTTTAAGGTGTCTTTTTGCCCAACCCAACCCTAATTGTATTAGGCCAACAACATTCGGTCCTAGGGTTTCCAAACTCAATCCGAGTTTTAGCATTAGCTTGGTCGATCCTTAGGGTAGAACCCTAGATCGTTGTTTGCATGGGCGTCCAATTGACCCAAACATTCCGTGAATGTGGGTAGGACCTTTGGGGTTTGAGGGTTTCAACTTGGCGTTCCAAGTGCTATATTAGGCAGCACTTCCAACGTGCCAAGCCCTAGCTAGTACTTGAGGTATTTATCGTATCGACCAGTTATGCCTATACGAATCCCTTGCGGGTTAGGTGATTTAGATAAATTGATCTACTTGTCTTGCGACAAGGATGATCCCTTCCTAGAGATGGTAAACTTGTTCTAAAGGTGTAAATAGTTATAACATGCGATTCATTACTTTTAGGCAGCTAAAAGGTTTTGCAATAACTATGTCTTTCCTTGCTAAAGTCATAATGAATGTCAATTTGGAGATTATCTTGCATAGAACCTACAAGATTCACATCAAGGAACTATGCTAACAACCTCTCGTTTAATGCAATGGGATTTCATGCTTTGATAAGCCATGCAATCTTTTCTAAATGCAACTCAATGAAATGAAATTTATGCACGACGAATATGTAACATGCGACCCTTAGATACAACATCCTAAATAAAGTTCATGCAAGACTAAGGCTAGTGTTGACTTAATCCATTTCCAAGCATCTTTTTCATGCAACTTACAAGTCTATGGTTCCATTCCCATACTATGCAATTGTCCAGGGTTTCATTTTCATGCCATGCAACGGACGTTAACAACTCTTTCCATGTGAGACATAACAAGGAAGTTATTAGCCAAACGCAAAATACACGTTCTTTCACGGCCAATCAAGGATGCACTTAACAATTTCAACCTTTTAATGCTAGGCAATTTGCGTTTTAGGCTTGTCACTTTGAAATGCATGAAAAGGCAATATGCTGCTAAACTCGTAAAATGGATAGGTAATTTACATTCATAACATTGGAAATGCAAATAACCCAATTGCATGACATGCAATAATTTTGGTAAATCGTTCGAGTAGGCAATTTTCCCCAAATGCATTTTAACTATGCTAGGTGAATTAGAACATGCATAAGTGCTTCCCTTCCATGAAAGTTATCGTGCTCAATGTATTTCTTTCACGTGGAATTTGAAATCGTAGAACCTGGGCTTATGGATCAGTGGGGATGTCCCAGCGGGTGCACCTTTCATCTTCTTGGGAGCCATCGTAGACGTGATTATGGACTCCGCGGATTCCTTCTAGCCTTTACTCTCGCTCTCCGAGACTGCTTGTAGGTTGATACCTTCTCCCTCGTGTAGAAATTTGGAGCTTTAGGAACCCAGTTTTAAAACTAGGGGAGGCACATAGAAACAAGGCTTATGGGCCTTATCCTTTAGAAGCTTCTAAGAAGCCTCTAAAGAGCTTCTATCTCCTAAAACCACGTGGGAGAAAAGGGGGGTAATGTTTTGGGAGAATTATGACGTCGAACGAAAGGGCGCTGGGATTATGATGAAGGCGACGATGAGCGGCAGCAGCATCACTGCAATCAGAGGCAGCTGGCGGCATATGGTGGCAGCGAGCTCGGCACAGGGCAGCAGTCCTTCAGCATGACAGCATTCATTTTCTCCTCCTTGATCCTCCCCATGTGCCCACCCTAAGGGGTGTTTTTATAGTGCTGGGGGGGGGGGGGGGGGGGGGGAGAGACTTCACACACGTGGAGTCGCCCATGCTTCTCCCTTCTCCTCATGCACTCCACCTCTACAAGCTCCCCACACTCCAACTTACTCTCCTCATACTCCCTCTCCTCCAGCCATGCATCGGTTGGGGGAAGGGATAATTAGTAAACAAATTTTCATAAATTTCATCATTATCCAATTGCCCCTTCAAAAAGGGAGTTCTCCCGCGGCTTTTACAGTCTTTAACCCCGGCCTCAATTACACAATGCGGAGGGCTCATTTTTGCACGTGCGGGGTACGGATAAAGCTGCCAATAATTATAGTGTGGGAGATAGCCTTGCACAGGTTTTACGCGGTGTGCGGGGAGTCAAGTTCAATAATATTTTTGAGCGGAAATATTACACTAGCGTGCGGAAGAAATCAAAGAAAAGAACCAAATGGATCAAAGAACAATGCTCTAATACCAGTTATCAAGGAGATGGTTGAGAGGTGAGAGAAACAAGAGTAGAAGAGAGAGCATGAGTGATGAGAGGAGAGAGAAAGACTAGAAAGATATGAACAAAGAAGAGAAAGAAGCCATGAAAGCTGAGTATAAGTAGGTGAGATGAGAGACATTAATTGTATTATGGTAGAAAAATGTGTCAAAATTTACATGTCTCACAACTTTTATGCCTATGTCAGTGTACTAAGGTTTTATTAATAACTCTCTCTCACTAAAACATGGTTTCCCAACTTCTTACATAATCGTCCCTGATAAGCATGTGGAAGCTTTGATAGCAAAGATAGGGATCACACAACAATATCAACAATGTTGGTGGAGATAGAAAAGTCCAAAGCACTCCTTTGATTATACATTGTGCTTACTAGTTTGTTCTCCAAATAGGGATCTTGCAATTGTGTCTAAAAAATGTAATGGTTAAATGGTTAACAATGAGAATGGATTATTTAAAGAGGAATTATTGGTTTGCAAGAATGCTTACCTCCAGATATGGTTTTTTGTGGATGTGACTAAACAGAACTATCTTAACTATTGTAGATGTGATGAGATTATTATGGGATTAAGACTAGCATCTTACTCCCCACGAGTCTTACCAAGGACACCTAGTTGGGGATATTACTATGTTGAGTAAGATTTCCACCTATTATGAGATTTCCAACTATATGATGACGTGAAAGGTGCAAGGAAGGTTCCCTCCTATGGTATCATGGGGCTAGATGGGGGCTCCAGTCATATTAATATTAATCTTATTGAGCCGTATGATGAGAGAAGAAACCCTTGGTGAGCACATTGCATGGACATGGGCACCATAGAAACCTTGATAAGAAGATAGGGTCAAGGGTGTTACATACCTAAGGTAAGGATAGATATCCAATAATGGAATATGAAATCTTAGATTGAGGATGGAAATTTGAGATGGATTGAAGTATTCCTTTAATTTCACATTTGAGAAATTTAGTTAAAGTAATTGAATGATGATTGCTTCAGAACTACATTTATGTTTTGATTTAAGGCATTCAACAAATAATGCTAGGTACATTGGGTGAACAATAACAAGTGGATGATCATAAGATGACATTCTCCTACAAATGAGTGGAATTGATAAGTCGGGTACTTTGCTAATAGAAAATGATAGCAACAAAAGTAGAACACCAATTAGGATCATTTCACAGATGTCAATTAGCATCATTTTAGGGGATCAAAGTGAGATTTTACTAAGGCAGTGGAATTGAGCTTTGTCTCTCATTCTCTTTGAACCAAGTGCAATGATAGTCCACTCTCAACATCAATTGTAAACCATTCCTTATTATTGCTAATAGAGGCTAATAGTTCACAGGCCCCTCAAGTTGATCCGAGTGGGTGACTTCTATGGCATTCTATTATGAGATAGACTCTAACTAGCAAAGTCTATAAATCCTAAGGGGTATTAACAATGCTACTTGTAAGAACAACATTCGAATGATTACCAAACCTCCTCTCTCCTAGATCAATGGAGCAAGTACACCACATTCAAACACCTAGAGTACCACCCTCAAAAAATATTTTGTCAACACTCTTAGCCTCCTTTGGCATGATATGGGATATCTACCTTTCGATTGCTAAAGCATTGTCTAGGGAAGGGTGTCCTTATCTATCACAGTTTAGTATTAAAATAGGGGCCATTGTAAATAGAGAATGAAAATTGATAACTTAAGACCGACATGAAAATTTCCTCTTATGATAATATCATTTCTTATAAGTGAAGAGTGTTCTATATGTACTTACTACATCAAAATGCACTTTTGACATGAAGAGATATGTTATTATGCCATAGGGAGGTAGATTGCGGGGTTTGAACTCATGCACCCTAATAGTTCAACCCACATCCAAATCATTATGTGGCCACATTAGAAAAGAGAACTTTGAAGGGCTAAGATATTATAAATGCATAATTATTGTCCTCCAATACACTAAATAATAGTAGTTTAGAATGATACAAACATGATCTAAACCTTTTGTTCTTCTTTTGGAATTGTGTAGGTTTGGTTGTGAGTAGCTTTCTTTTATCAATATATAACCTCTTAATAGATTTCATATCCTTGCACAATTTTACCTAGCATCCACCAATATTATGATAGCTAGTAATTGAACTTTACCTTTGATTCTTGGGTCTTTTATATATATATATATATATATCACGTTACTTTCATAGTGAACAAGAATAGTATATGCATAAGTCTTGCACACTATACTACTCAATTTGTTGAGATTTACATCTCAATTGTACTTGCACATTCTCTTACTTACGAAATGGTGTACCTTATTTTGTAAATATTGATGTCCTCAATAGTGTCTTCTACATTTTAGTCTTATTTTAGAATCATGGATTTTTCTTCCACCATGACATAAGATTAGGAGTGCAAATAATTGCTTCTTACATTCATCGTGTTGACTCTATATTTTTTTGACACCATTAGATGGCATCTTTCACACTACTTCATGTCTCGATCATGGACACTTCTTCTTCAATACCCTTGGTAATGGACAATGTGCTCCTACATATAATAAATGCTTGTCTTGTGATGCATGAAGCTTTTTATATCTAGCATATACTTTTGTGAGTGAAAGTACTCAAAAGTTGGTAGTTTTTCAATTAGCAAGAAACATACATGATTGACAAAAATACCTTAAATTTAGAACTTCTTGAAAAATACAAATTCAATTTTATTATTTTTAAAATGAATCATTTTTCTAAGCTTTTCAAGGGAATCTCTTTAGGAGAAACATTCAACTCACCCAATAGGTTTGTGATTATGTTATATACATAGATTTGTATCTATTGATGCATGTGTATGCGTGTGCGTGCACATGTACCCACATGCACATAGGTATGCACACATGTTTCTTTGTGTGTGTGTGTGTGTGCGCGCGCGCGCATGCACATGCGTGTGCACATGCATGCATGTGTGCATGCATGCATGTGTGTGTGCGTGTGTGAATACATTATCATATAGTTGACCATATGTGATCAGTAATATATGAATTTATACAACTTGTGTCTTTGCCAATGATTTTATAATTATATATAAGTTATATATGGAAATTTAATTACATTATGTAATAGAAATATAATTGCATATGCATTTGTTATATTCTATATATATTTTTGCAACATAGGGGATTATGCATACATGTATCATATTATGTGATGAGAGAGAGAGAGAGAGAGAGAGAGAGAGAGAGAGAGAGAGAGAGAGAGAGAGAGAGAGAGAGAGAGAGAGAGAGAGAGAGAGAGAGAGAGACTATGGCAAGGGGAAGCTGGAGAATATTAGGCTTCTAAAATGTTGCCACAATTGATAATATAGCTTGCCATGGGAGGGTAAAATGGAAAGGGGGCACTCTCTCAATCACTCACTCCCCTTCACACACACACACACACACACACACACATTGTGTGTGTGTATCTTTATCCCTCTCTTTTCTCCCCATAACAAATCTGCACAAACTACTTCTCCAAACAGTTTTTTGCATTATCTTACTCTATTCCAATCTCATTCTTGTAAATAACTCAACTTTCTTCTTCCATGGCCTCTTTCATATGATTGTCTAACTCTATACAAGTGTGTATATGTTACAATACAAAAGAAGATGATCTATGATATCCAAAAATCTACAATACATGAGAGGATGCTACGATACAAGAGAGGATCATCTACAAGCTTTGGGATTGGATAATAATGATTTCGTCTTGTAAAGATATTCACTAGATCAACAAACAAGAAAGGGAAAATGTGACCTTTCACTAGAAAGGAAAAATTTTAGGATTTAAGTTATCTGATAAAAAATTATATGCAAAAATCCAATACATAGGTCCACTACAAAAGACCTTCACTTGGCAACCTTTATGCAGCAACACTTCTTACCTCATTATAAGGCGATAAAATTTACCTTCAAAGGAAGATTAAAATTTTATATATCTTTTTATTTTAGTTTGTATTGTTCCATTGAGCTCATATGTTGAGATAGCAAGCTTAACACATGCGTACATTCATGATGGACTGCCAGGTTCGATGGGTCTGCATGTCTACACTTGGCACGTTGGCAGTTATTATGATCCTCACATGGCCTTTAACTTATCACTTTTTATATTTGGTTTGTTTCACATACCTAAAGCTCACATAATTATAGTGCTAGTTGATTAGTGTAGTTAGTTATGCACTGTTTGACTTAGTAGGTTACTTTTCTTTGTGTTGTATCATATCTATACTTTTTATACATTGTATTGTGCATGAAAGAAGAAGAAGAAACTAGTAAGAAAACATTTTTTCCTCTATTTCTTTTCTTGTGTTCTTGAGTGAGTTTTCTCCTGTCTATAGTATGCGTTTGGCATAGCAGCTCAAGCAAGTGTGCCCACCATGTGAACCGTGACATGGTATCAGAGCAGTGCCACTGAGAGAGGATGGTTTTGAAGGCTAAAGTGAAGGAGAAGAAGCAAGGATTTGACTAAGCAAGCAACATTAAGAAACTCTCCTATTCTAGCACTCTTTCTCTTAGATAGTGTATGTAGTGGAAGTAGGGTAGAGTGAAAATATCAAAAAACTGTGAGATTTGGTCTGTGATGAGTAGACCATTATATATTTTGCAATTAGCCCTTTGAAGCTTTTCCATTTCTTTTTTGGCCTTCTGAGGTTGTTTTGGGCCATATTTTAGACTTGCAAGGTTGTGAACAAGAGTTTCAGGGTATATTGCAATTTTGATTATGTTGATCGAAAGAGAGTGTACATGTTACATATTTCAAAAATGTAAGTTTTGAGGTGTCTACCAAGAAGAAAATACAAGTTGTATTTGCTAACATGTTGCATATTACATGTACTATTGAGGAATTAATGAGAAAGGCTACTTCGTGTGTTGCTATGTACTTGTTGTGAAAGGTTGTAGAAGAATTGCTTGCTATTTTGTCTCAATTTTATGATAATGGTAGAGAACAGTGGAAACCCTATCATTGAGAAGTTCAACAAGAACAACTAACTATCATAGAAATTTCATGTGACAAACTTTCTTATTGGAAAAGGCTTTTATGAGTTTTTTTTAGGCGGAGAAAAGGAGCTAGAGCTAAGTAATCCTACATCTACACAAAAATTAAAGATATGGAAAAAATGGAATGCAAAGTATAAAAAGGTAATGTATTGGCTATTTGTAGTCATTGATAATATTATATTGGGGCAAACTCGAAATGTAGAAACTTCACATACATCGTAGACAAACTTCAAGAATATGTTTTCACTAAACACAAAGACCTAAAAGATTCAACTCAAGCAAAAGTTGAATACTTTAAAGAAAGGGAAGATGTCTATACATATGTTTTGAAAGTGAGAAGCATTATAGATGGTAGAGCAAGGGCTCGAGTTTGATTTAATGCAAATGATATTTTGTAAAAGACTTTAATGATAAGTATAGATTGGATGCAAAAGGAAGTAGAGTTGGCCACATGTTCACTTTAGATGCTAGAATTCTTGCTATATATGCTAAAGGAAAAGGAGTGGTCTCACACATTGAAATATGGCACAAATGTATTGGACATGTAAATGTGCAAAGGCTAAAATTAATGCAGTCTAAAGGGTTGATTATAGTGTTGCCTACTTTTAGAGTTACAAAATTTCATAAAGTATGTGAAGCATGTCAATTTGGCAAGCATGCAAAATAACGTTTTTCACATGATAGAGATTGTCATGCTTATTGATAATTGTTATAGAAAGTTATGGATGTATTTCATGAAAAAAAGAGTGATGTGCTTGAGCAGTTCAAAACTTTCAAGGCTGCTATTGAAATAGAAATAGGCTTGAAAGTTAAGTGCTTGAAGTTAGATGGAAGGGGAGTACATCTCCAATGAGTTTGGTGACTTTTTGAGGTCTCGTGGGATAAAGAGACACTTTACTTGCAAGTATACCCCACAACAAAATGGGGTTGTGGAAAGGAAAAATAGGCATATTGCAAAAATTGCATGGGCATTGATGTGGCTGAAAATAATTTGCCAAAACATTTCTAGTTTGAAGTTGTTCATACTACTATCTATATTATAAATAGAACTCCACAACTACAATTCATGGAATGATCTCCAAAGAATGCTTTACAAGCAAGAAGCCCCATATGTTACACTTGAAAGTGATTGGTTGTATTGCATATGTTCATGATTGGCCAAACACGTGAAAGTGTTTGGTTGTATTGCATATGTTCATGATTGGCCAAAGACCAAGCAACTTTTCACTAGGTTTCCAAGGGAACTCATAAGAGTTGTTGCACTCGATTGGTATGATCTATCTCTAATTTCTATAATTTGACTAAGCCTTCCAAATATTTATTACACTCTTTTGGTGTAGTAGTCCAACAAATAACACACAACTTCTTCCAGGAGCTAAGGCCGCTCAATTATTTTTATTTCCTTTTTCATAATGACTCATGGCTAGGTCTCTAGATTAGGCACAAGAATTCTATCCTAAGCTAGCTATGGTTTCCCTCCATCTTACAGGGGTGGCTCCCTCCTTGCCAGACTTGTGGCGGTTTATTCAGTGATTTCTTTACTTGACTTTGAGAAGTTGGTTTCAAAATATAGATCTAGTAGATCTATTAGTGTACTTCCAATTAAGTTTCTTTTTAATGGTTTTATTTATTCATCTTTTATATAATTAATTTTTTATTTATTTAATAGCTAGCAAACATTCAAAGAAATCAACCAACATTTCAAAAATCCATAAATCTTAAATTTTCTTTTTAAAAACGCAATCCCTCTATGCACAATGCACTTCGCTTCATTACTCTTTAATGTTTAAATAAAATTTTTATTTTTATTTTTGATAAAGACGTCATTCTTTTCTTTATTTGATCGAAATAACAAACAAGATAAAAACATTTTTCTTTTTCTCTCTTGCGTATACATACACATTTTGACCTAGAATTTTTCCCTTAATTAATAAATTATGCTAGTGACCCTCCTCTCTTCACTTACTCAATTAACCAAATTTATGTTGATACAAACAATATACAAAAATTTAGTAATGATGTTGAGGCTACCCTCATGTTGTTACATTGATTAATTATGAATTCATGTTTTTTTTCATGAAACATTTGTATTTAATTTTAACATTTTAATTTATCCATATTATTTAATTTTTAGATAATACAAAAACTTATAAATTCTAATATTATCAAGACGTAGTTATACACTCTCCTATTCCCATGTGTCACAAATTGGCATGACAAATATGATTTCCTTTTGTTTGAAATTGAAAAGACAATATTCTCATGCGAATGTTTTCTTAAAAATGCATTTAAATTTATTTTGATTTTTATTAAATATCCAAAAATTCACTAAAATAAAAAATATATTTTTAACTTCTCCTTAAAATATCACAATTTTTTGATATGTATATATAATTGTCTACTAATAAAAACTCTTATTTTTACTCAAAATAATAACTTTTTGAATTTTTAAAAATAGTAAGTATTATTTGAAAATTCTCAGAGAAATTACACACACACACACACACACACACACACACATATTGTAAGTTTTATAAAAAAGATCAAATGTGACAAATATTCATTCTAAAATTTTATAAATATTTTTAAAGGTAAATTTAGAGTACTTTTCAAGAAAATTTTCTATTGTTAAAAAGTAAATCAGAGATCAGTAAATACAAACAACCATTCAAAGTGAGAAAAAAGGCTTTGGTGTGCTATATAAAATTTTAAAAGTAAACTTTTTGAACATCATACCATTCATATTTCTTAAACAAAGTGAGATGCTTAATTGGTAATTGGTGGGTCATAGTTGCATCTTGGAAATTGTGTCCCCACAGTCTATTGCCAAGGGAAGTTAGTCTACTAATCCCGTACTCTACTAAAAAATCTTTCTTTGATTCCCATTTCTCGAGCTTAGCCTCGCCTTTTCTATGATGATCTTGAAACTTGAAAATTCAGAGTTTCGTAATTATGTCTTTTAAGGCCTACCTTCGTAGTCAAGCAAAGGTAAGTCAACCAAGTATTCTTTCTATTGCAATCACTTTAAACTCTATTCCATCTTGATTGTCCATACACTACTAGATTGGGCTTGAAGATTGCTATGTATGAACTAGGTCTTTACACTTCTTTGAATAAACCTTTTCAATAAGGTTTATTGGGGAAATTAAATATCTTCTTCTTCTGCTATGTATAAGGAAAAGAGAGCTGCCATGGTGACATTCAATTGGTGGAGAACTAGAGGGATAAATTTTGATGAAAGATGAAGCAAATATTGCAAGGACTCATACAAACTTGAATGTAGATGCCATTTTTTATGAAGAAGACGCCAACATAGAAATGGCGAAGAAGAAGAAGAGTGACAATGCTGGAAATGGGGAAGATGATTGCCTTGATGATAATGATCTCCCTCTTTGTCCATTAGTCATTTGGCTCTCCTCGTGCTTCCCCATTAAACATGCAGCCCCCTATCTTGCCTCTTCTCTTCTTGGCACCCCCCAAGATCCTCTCGCCTACTCTCCCATGGCACCCCATCCCTATTTGGTCAAAGAGGAAATCATACATCTCACTTATTTCTAACACGCATGCAATCATTCATCATCATTTCTAGTAGACAAGTGATCATCAACAAGGGAAGGCAAAACATTTGTCCACAGAAATGGTGCCCCCTCCCAAGAAATCTCACGCCCTCTCTCTCTCTCTCCATCTCTGCTAAGATGGCGTCCCATGAGATCATGCCTTCCCTCCATCTCAATGATCTTCAATGACCTCTCAATGTTTTCATTAAATTTTTTAATTTTTTAATTTTTATTTAAAACCCTTCCACTATAAACACTATAACCAATGCAAATCATATGTGTGTGTCAATCTAATTGCATGATGTTGTTGATTCTCATCCATACATCATCGAATATCATCAAACATAATCACATATATATCCGAATGTATGTATATAATTTGATCCAGTAGGTCCTCTAGTTATTTTTTTAAAAGACTCTTATGAGCCTTCCCACAATTAGGAAGGACATTGTAACTTAGATCTATAACTTTGGTCGTAGCAAAATGCTTAACCAGTTAAGCTTGATGCATAAGGTAGGAAAACCAAGCTTCATTTTGGTAAGGTGCCAGTATGAGTTGTTCTACACTGTTTGTCCTTTTTTTCCAAGCTTATATTTAGAAATGCAACCCCCCTTTTATCCTATAAATATGTCTATCATATATACAATGGGTAGAGGAATATCTGGTAGTTGTAATTTGACTCATTTCCTACTACTACCTAGGTCATACCTGACTATAATTCTAAACCATCTATGACTATACTATAATTAATGGATTCTATATAATACTTTCCTAAGTCCACTCTTCTTTCTAGTACAAAACTCCTTTGCATCAGAATTTCCCACTTGTCGAACTCCAAAGACACATCCTTCAAAGAGAATAACTATGAACATCACATTTGCATAGAATTGATATAAAAATTTGGTACTAATGTATCAATTGTATACAATTTTGTTAAATTTGTTTGTAATATTTAGCATGTTTCTAGGTGTTGTCAATTCATCTGCCATATCAACTATGAAGGAAGCTTGATGTAATGGCTAAAAAATGTATTTTCATTGGATACTCTTTAGAGTAGAAAGGGTATTGCTATTATAACCATGTCATAGTTAGCTCAGAGTGAGCATGGATTTTTTAAAATGAGATGAGTAGTTGGTACACATCTAGTGCTGGTGCATTAGATGATGGTGGTGATGATCATGTGCAAATAGAAAAGATATCATCTGGTACTATATCTACAATTAGCCCTTGGACTGGGAGACTAAGGTGTAGCCCCACATCTTTAGGTGCATCTACAAGTGTTGCAAGTAAAGACAAAGGGAATAAGAAAGTGTTAGATGGTAATGATACATCTACTAGTCATTTGGGGTTTGATGGAGATTCTTGTGGTTTAGAGAGTTTGGATGATGAGCTTGGTATTCCTTCTGTTAGGACACTAGGTGTACAAAGAACACATGGTAATGTAAAGGCTCCATTGAGTGATCCACTAGTACATAGGTCTAGCATGGCCAGATACCCTATTAAAAGATTTGGTTTTGAAGGTTATGTAGCTCACCATTATGCTTATATGGTAAAGGTGATTGAGGATGTTGAGCCCACTTCTTTTGAGGTTGCCGTTGGTTAAGCTCATTGGGATGCAGCAATGGATGAGGAGATGGCTACATTAGAAGCCAATAAGACTTGAGATCTAGTATCATTGCCTAAGGGCAAAAAAGCTATTGGCTGTAAATGGGTCTACAAAATTAAGTGTAATGCATATGTTTTTATTAGTAGGTATAAATCTAGGTTGGCTGCAAAAGGCTATGCTCAAACATATGGCATATATTATGAAGAGACATTCAGTCTAGTTGCTAGGATTGCAACTATTAGATGTGTAATTACTTTGGTAGAAGTCAAAGATTGGAGTTTGTAGAAAATGGATGTAAAAAATGCATTCCTTGCATGGTGAATTACAATAAGAGGTGCAAAAGGAGCAGCCAATACCTTATGAGGATTTAGAGCATCCCACATGTGTGCAGATTAAAGAAGGTGCTTTATGGAATGAAGCAAGCACATAGAGTATGGTTTGACAAGATTGGAGAGTATCTTGTCAACATTGACTTTTACATTTTTTATCTTGATCACTCACTTTATGTGAGAAAGGATATACATGTGTTTGGATACATAGATGCAGATTGGGTTGGTAGCATGTCCAATAAAAAATCTACTAGCAAATTCATGTATTTCCTTAGTAGTGCAATAGTTACGTGGAGCAACAAAAAGCAACTTACAGTTGCTTTATCAACTATAGAGGCTGAATATGGAGGTGCTATTATGGAAGCATGTGAGGTAGCATGGATCCAAAAGAAATTGGGTGATTTGGATGTGTAGGGTGATGATCTAGTTACCATTCACTATGACAACATGAGCAGCATATAGTTAGTTAGGAACCCATCATTTCATGCTACGATAAAACACATCAAGGTGCATTATCATTTTGTGAGAGTGAAGGTATTTTCAGGAGAGATTGACTTGGTACACACATGATTAGATAGCTAACATTTTCATGAAGGCATTGGATGTAGAGAAGCTTTGAAATTTCATAGCTTACTTGGGGTTACAAAGATACAATTGAGTTTGAGGGGGAGTGTTGAGATAGCAAGCTCAACATGTGTGGACTATGATGATGAACCATCTGGTTAGATGGATCCGCACATCCATACTTAGCACATCAGTGGTCATTATGATCCTCACATGGCCATTGACTTATCACTTATTATATTTGGTTTGTTGCACCTAACTACAATTGGCATAGTTATAGTACCAATCGATTAGTATAGTCAGTTATAAAATTTTTAATGACTTAGAAAGTCACATTTTTTAAATGTTGTATCTTATCTATACTTTGTGTATATTGTATTGTGTGTGAAAGAAGAAGAAGAAACTAGCAAGAAAATGTTTTGGTCTCCATCTCTCTTCTTGTGTTTTTGAGTGAGCTTTCTCTTGTGTGTATGGTGTGTGTTTGGTACAATAGCTCAAGCAATTCCCCTCACCATGCGATTTATGACATAATAGACTAAGTTTGAGTAGTTTGTGCAATTTATTTCTATAACCAATCAAAAATTACATGTCTCACACCTTTTATGCCTATGCCAATGTGACAAGGTATTATCAATAATCTCTCACTAAAACATATGTCTTCCTAGCTTCTTACAATTCATCCCTTCCCAAAGGTTCTTGCCCATAGAAACAAACTTACAATGGCTAAGAAGGATGGAGAAAATAGAGCATTACTCTAATTTGAGCTATACAAATGATGGAAAATGAATGAAGAAATTGAGATTTATTGACTCAAATGAAGACAGAAAGGAAAGTCTCTATCATATATATAATCCCAATGTCTTAAATTTTTTTTAAAGCTTTTAAATATTCAAGAAATGAACTTTGTAATGAACATACAATTAGTTGTAAGAATAGGTCTTGTTGAACAAAATCTACCATACTTTTTGATAAAAGCATCCAAACGAAGTATGCCATATATCAAAATGTAGATATTGAAGAGCACTTTGACCTATATAGGTATCATAATTCTAAACACTGGATAGAATAAAAACTATTCTAAAATAGAGTGCTATCTAGGTCTTGTCTACACCACAATTGGCTCTAATTATACCTCAAGCACTAATGCATCCCATAAGTAGAGAAACTAATCTAATATTGAATCTAGTCTCTAAGAAGTTTCTTTGAGTGGCAAACCTCTCCATTTGATTAAATAATCAATGATATAATGAGAGCAAAGCTTCTTCTCACACTAGCCTATGATCTCCTTAAGGATATATTGAATAAGACCATCTTCATCCATAGGAGACAACTCATCAACTATTTTCACCTAAGTACAATAAAGGATTTGAGTTGAGTGACATAAAACATACATTATGAATCTTAGCGGAAGAGGTAGTTCTAGTCTATATGATGAGTCTCTAATATGCTTCAGGATATTGTAGGGTGTCCATAAAACATATGAGTAAGTTTATTACTCGATCCATTCTTCAAAGTAGAGTAATGAAACTTGGGTACTTTAGGAAAACTAACTCTCATTTCTAAAACTCAAAAGGTCACCTTTTCTCATTAGTATACATCTTCATTTAATCTTGGGCCTTTTTAAGATTCATCTTACATTGTTGAAGAAGGGTATGCATTCTTTCTAATTCTTCTCTCCCATGAGGGTTGATCTTCACTGAAAATGACTATTGGTAAGGGAGTCTTATAACCATACATAGCCTCAAAGGGTCAAACTCCAATACTAGTATGAGTGGAGTTATTATAACCAAACTCAGACAAATGCAACCGCTACTACACATATTGACAGAAATGCTAAAGGTAATTCTCTAACTACTTATTTACCATTTCTATTTGTCCATCAGTTTGTGGATTATAGAATATAGAAGGAGCCAACTTAGTACCCATGGAGCTCAATACTAGCCACCAAACTTTTCTCATGAACTTGGTATCCCTACCATGCACAATCACTTGCGGTAATCCATGTAATCTAAAGATTTGCTCTATGAACTGATAGCCACCCCTATGAAGCAGTAAATTGTGTATTGGTAGAAATAAAATGGATTGCCTTATGCATTGGTAGGTTTAAGGCATGGTTTTTTATGTATTTTTCTTTTTTGAAAGTGATAAAAAACTCACTCCAACAAAGGGATAGGACTGAACTAAGGCTAAACCTCATGCTTCAGCCCTATCTTATGTTCACAAACATAAATCTTATTTTTTCCTATTTTTTGATTCAAAAAACCTTAAAATTTTATTTTTATTTTTATTTATAGAAAATTACTAATAATTATTGATTTTTGGGTTTAGATTGATTGATCTTATGAAGAATGATTTTTTTAGCATGTTTCAATCCATAGGAATAGCATATGCACACCAAAAACCCAAAAAACTACATATTTTTCCTTAAATCGAATAGTCTCTGGTTTTGCATGTTTATAAGCATACAATTATTATATGACTAGTTTTTATGATTTCTTCGACATGACTAATCAATCAGAGTATGGGCAATCAAATACAAGCATTTCTAACAATTTCAAACCAAAATTAATCATGAGATGATGAAATTGATGACTTACTCATAAAACCACTCATTATGACACATGTTTTTCAACATTGGAGACCTGTTGATGCTCTTCCATGGCTGCAGATGATCCACCCAACCTTGATTCATGTCTCTTTTCACTCCCGTATCATCGCACGACCAAAAATGTCCATCTCAACCCACCCCCTTTTCTTTTACATTGATCCATGAGAACAAACCACAAGAGGAGAGAGGGGAGGGAAGAGAGAAATACTAAAATCAAATTATGTCAAATTTTGCACCATTTGTCACAATAGATGGTGAAGAATTGGAGGATATTGCTACCCTAAGGACTCCCATAATGGTGTTGATAAGCAAAATGACATTTTTAAAATGCTTTTGGGGGCACAAAAAAAAGGCTTCCCCCTCTCCCCCATTTTTTTTAAAAAAATCACATTTCAAAAAAATGGTGTCACTTGATATCAAAAGCTTAAGCCAAGCTTAAGCTTTGTTTTTAAAAAAACTAGTTCACTTTTTCTTGTTCACACTTTGGCCTAAGTGGGTTTTTCGATTTCGGAGGGGCAAACAAGCTCGGATTTGAGATCCATATGGACGGTTGACTTCATGATGACAAAATCTGTAAGCCTGGCCACCATCATGCTCTTTCCGGCTCTCAGATCACATAGCTACTTCATAATACAAAACCTTGGTTTGCAGGGATTAAATGGGGGGGTCAAACAAACTTCGATTAATGAACCAAGACTTGTGTTGGGTTTCTACCATCAAACTCCATCTAGGAAAACTCTAGCTCATCGATCGAAAACTATTTCATTTTGTATAAAAAATTGGTCTTTTACAGCCTCAGACTCTTTTTTGCTTCAAAAATTGCCTTTAGAATTTGCTCTCACTTTGGCGACCACAGGATAGGGCGACTCAACCTGTAGAATCCCATGAATTGTTCTGCACAATCAACAACCATAAAAAACATGAACTGGCTAAAAAGAACTATCCAAGAAGTCATCCAAATGGCGGCCTCAACTATCTACCTAATTTAGGTCAACTAGACTAGAAACTCCTACTAGGCAAGGACTCCTATAGCATGGTCGTCATATATTTTCTTTAAACACATGTTTCTTCCAAAGTTTCCATACTCGGACATGTAAAAAGTTTCCATACTCGGCACCCAAGAACCTGCAAGCTCTCGTGAGGCAGCACTTAATCCTTTTCTATTTCGCTAACTTTTATTTTTTCTCTAACTTTATTTCTTTTTTTAGCAAGCTACTACCCCAAGAACCTGCCAAGCTCTTGTGAGGCGGCACTTAATCCTTTTCTATTTTGCTAACTTTTATTTTTGCTCCAACCTTCCTTATTTCTTTTTCTAGCAAGTTGCTACCCCTAGGAAGACAAGGCATTGGCCCTCCTATCAGGCCTCCACAAGATGATAATCAACTACTTTTAGGTTTCTTTTTCTTCATTTTCTTTTCTAGTTTAAGGGGTTAGAACCCCTTTTTACACGCCTCTGTATTTTTATATTTCAAGTATATTCAGATTTTTCACTTCTCGAGACTTCAGCAAGCTTCTCTAACTGCCTCACGCTAGCAAAAACTCCTAGAATAGCTACCTAGCAGGCTAGGCAGACAGGGTCATTAGGACTGCCTTCTAAAATAGGCCTTTAATGCTTCATAATGTCTTGACATGAGGTAGACAACTACTCAAACCTCCCTCAGATATACCTTACCAAACCCTAGTATCTCATGCCTTGATAGTTGTTCCCCACAAACGAAAAGAAAATAACCCCCACATACACATATAACACTATCAGCTTAAGGGGAAAACTCAGAAAGGCGATGACACCACTTGGAATGGCCACAAAAAGCTCCCGCGTAGCAAAGACTCCCTCTAGGTACTTCGTGAAACATATCTTATGCAAGCACTAAAATAGAAAACCATTAAATGCACCCACACCAAATAGACATATAGCCCTTTTGGCCTTAAGGAATACAACATTAGAACCTAAAACCGAAAGACAACCCTCTTGGCTTTAAGGAATATATTAGAACCTAACAAAAAACCCTCTTGGCCTTAGGAAATAATTCACTTCACAACCACTTAGCAATGTACTACTGAAACAAACCCTTGGTCTTGACATAACTCTACTAAAGCACAAGATTAACCAAGGATAAGGGCTCCTTAGGCCCTACACTAAATGCATCAAAATTTTAGTAGCTAACGCCCTACATAATTAGCAAGGGGTGTCTGACAAATATGACAATACACAATCCGATGCATCTATGGCAAAATAGAAAGGTGCTCGATTGCGACCTGACTCATAACCCAAACTAACTATCGACAGCCAAAATAGGATGTGCCAGGAAGAAGACCCCAAAGTAGTTGAAGGATAATGTTAGAAGGTAATTGTAAGAGCTCCCTTGGACCACAATTGAAAAAGACATCTAACGAAAACATAATTAGCTAGGATATCTGTAAATCGATTTCACCATCGAGGAACTAACTGACAAGTCATTGTCTCAAAGATATGCAACATATCTAAGGTGGCACAATGGTACATCCATAAGATGGGATCTCGCACATTCTAGGTCCCATTCAACTGATTGATTACTGATTGTGAGTCCCCTTTTACCAATAATCAACAAATATCACCACATCGGGCTATATTTAGCCCCATGATTTAGGTCTTGTATTCTGCCTATTATTAGTAAAAGAGGGTCCTAAATAGATTCTCATCTTCATAACAACCCTACGCTGGGGATCTTTAATGACCACACCAACACTCACATGTTTAGCGGGCCCTCTAGAAGCTTTGTCAAGATACAAAGTGTAGATCCAGTCTTTAGTGATAGGCCATGCCATATTAATCAGCTCACTTGTACTTATGATAATCAAAATCAAGCTGGAGAGAGAGGGTGTATAATAGATTCAATCCCTCCTTCCTTGCTGAACTTGATAAGGAACACTAGTCAGAATTCGTTGATAATGGTGGCAGTAGACCTTAATCTCCCACGTGAAAGATTCATGTTGCCACTCAATAGCATGATAACCTTTACTCCACCAGATCACTCAACCTTGGTGGTAACATTGCTCTAGATACAGATGCTCAAGATAATGAATGATTCATCCCATCCAATTCTCTTGGTACTTATTACACGTTAATGGTGAATCATGAAGGATATGCATAGGCACCAAGCCCAATGTCTGCCCTTACACATAGTAAGGCTTCATCTTATTAAAGTTAACTTTAGTTTTAAACTCTACCCCTTGCAAATTTGCTAAAAGGGTTGTAGAGCCATTCCTTTCTATACTTACAATTTTGTATGGTCCATCCCATCTTAGCAGGAAATAGCTCATGACGAACATCATAATATATCACCAATTGACCCTTCACAAATTTGTATTTCTTAGCCCAAAGGTCATGAAGGGCTTTCATTCCCTACTTCTTGATGTAATAAAACCTGCAAAACCAAATCTCATTAAGATGTGCAATAGAAGTATATCTATCCTGTAACACTTTTGTCTCTCCCAATGAATGATTGAGAGCAAAACACACAATGGGTATCTCTATTTCCAATGGCAAAATGCACTCCTCCCCATATACCAACATGAACAGGGTGTGGCCTCTAGCTCTCTTGAATGTCATGTTGTAAGCCCACATTGCCACATACAATTTCTTATCCCAATCATGCTTACTTTGCAATACTATCTTGGATAAGATTGCTACCAACTGTTTATTTGTGCTTTCAACTTGGCCATTTTCTTGAGGATTATACGAGGTATTTTTATTATGCTTAATCTTCAAAGCTTCAGTCAAGGCTACGTTAACCTTATTCAAAAAGTGTGTCCCTCGATCATACACTATCTCCTTAGTAGGCGGATCAAAATGGCAAACAATTTGCTCTATAAAGAAGCTGGTCATCTCCTTAGCATTATCCTTCACCATTGCTCAAGCTTTAGACCACTTTGTAAAGTAGTCTATCACTACAATAATATACCGCTTGTGTATAGTCGATGAAGGGTATATTAGTCCCACAAAATCCGCATCCCTATTTTCAAAGGGTAACGTAACCAAAATGGGATTTAGAGGTCACCTCGATTCTCCTTGGCATTGCGTCTTTTGACAAACATTACAATGCTTAACATAATTGAAATCATCTTGAATCATGGCACTCGTCACAAGAATGAATGGTATCTCATCACATATTACACAACTATGATAAATGCCATCTACTCCTCTCCGATATAAGACACCCGCTATAATCAAAAAGCATAATGCTTGTTGTTTAATATTTCTCTTCTTTGACTTTGATAGAGTAGTCCCAAATCCTCATGTAGATAAATAATGCATTATAGTTGCATGCCATGAAGGGATGGAAGTTGTATCAATCTTGAATAGACCTTCAATGTGACTTCCTTCAGCCAAAATTTCCTTTGACTCCCCAAAATCCACAAGACATTCCACAATACCCTACAACTATTACTCCTAATATCATAACCAAACTCTTACAAAGTGATTAATGACTTTGCTAAACAGTCAGGCAAGTGCAACTTGTTCATCAACAGTCCAAGTCCTTCCACCTTCACATAAGATACTACCTTCTCATAAAGAATATAATGCCTAACTTTATTTGTTGTAAAGACCATTCCAAAGCACAATTTCTCCATATACATATAGTTGACTTTAGATATCTCCAATTTCCTACTAGCAAAGGCAATTGGATGATACCATTTCTCTTCCCAAATTTGGGCTAAATAGCAGTTGATACTATGCATTGTTGCTACTGAAAACATATAGAAAACTTCATCTCTTTTGGGTGCTTTTAGGATTGGCACTTTTGCTAGTTCCTGCTTTGCATCCTCAAAGGATACTTCACATGCTTTATTCCACTCAAATAGACAAGAGGTTCGTCAATGGCAACACTCTTTTTGCCACTGCATTGATAAATCTCCGATGAAATCCCACTGATGACAGAAAACTACGTACCTCTTTTGGAGTTTGTGGCGGGCTCATAGCAACTATAACCTTTATCTTTTCCAGGTCAGCTACAATACTAGCCAAACTAACCACATGGCCCAGTAACAACCCATAGGGCACCCCAAAGATGCACTTTCGTGGGTTAAGAGCAATGCATAACTATCTAAAATTCTCAAAATATTTTCTTAAAATGATCAACTGTCGTTCCCTTGTGGTGGATCCCCCCAGCTTGTCAATAAAGACTTTTAATTCCTCTAGAGAGATGCCACCAAAAGTCTTATTAGTTGTGCATTGCTAAGAACAGGTGCATTGCATAACCCAAAGGCCATCGCATGATATGGAAAGGTACCAAAGATAGTGATAAATGTTGTTTTCAATTTACCTTCCTCCGTAATAGCCATTTGGTTATATCCAACAAACCAATCCATAAATGAATAGATTGCTCTACCCACTAACTGATTTAAAATCTACTTAATAAATGGTAATGGATAGTAATCCTTAATCATCTACTTATTAAGCTCTCCAAACTCTATGCAAAGCCGAATTTGATTGTTCTTATTCTTCCTGATAAAAATTAGTGAACACCGCTATGTGTGTTGAACTAGAAATATCAGGTCAGCTTTCTGTAGTTTTGTCAACTCTTCGAATAGCCCATTCCTTAATTTGAAAAGGCATACGCCTTACTTTTTATTGCACAGGATGGTTACCTTCCTTTATGGAAATAGTATGAATAGCTAAGTTGGGAGGAATACCTCTTAACTTGTCATAACTCCAAGCAAAGATATCCTAGAATTCCTGAATCAAGGACACATAGTTCTTCTTTTCTTCCAAACTAAGCGTGGACCCTAATTTGCTACTAATGGCTCCCGACAAATGCACCAGCTATTAGAACCTTAAATGGGCCCGATTAACGCACTATTCGGGCCTCTACTACTCACCTAAAACCACCCCACATGACCTCATGGCTAGGAGCATCTAAGAACTTTGCATTTGTTTGATTTTGTAGTCCAAAAAATATTCTTTTCCCACTCAAAGGGAATCCCTAAACATGTTGGTGTTATACACCATGTAGGCACACACAAAGGGAGCACCTCGTGCTTGATCACCACGACTCCACTACAACTCTCCCACACCTTAGGAATTGGTCCCGAGATGCGCCGTAAACATAGAACACATTTGAAACAAACTCCACTCTTTCAATTAAATTATCTAGGAGATAATAGATAAACCTCATTGAGTAAACCCCAAGCAACCAAATATCTAGCCCTATAGCTTAGGATACCTCACACTCTCAACATAGGTCATTGCTCATACAAACATGTGCTATGCATCCATGATATGATACCATATGCTGCATCAATGCAAGTGTGTATGACCATCATGCTCAAAAAAAATTATTCATTAAAAATTAGCAACATGAAAGTGCAAATAAACTTCTTTTCGTGATAGATGGTAAAGAATTGGAGGATCTTGTTGCCTTGAGGATTCCCATGATAGTGTTGATTAGCAAAATGACATTTTTAAATGATTTTGGGGATGTTGAAACCCCCCTCCCTTCCCCCACATTTCAAAAAAATGGTGTCTCTTCATATCAAAAGCTTAAGCCAAGCTTAAGTTTTGTTTTTTTTAAAAAGTAGTTTATTTTTTCTTGTTTCACACTTTGGTCTAAGTGGTTTCTTTGATTTTGGAGAGGCAAACGAGCTCAGATTTGAGATCCATCTGTACGACTGGCTTCATGATGTCAAAATCTATAAACTTCGCCATCATCATGTGCTTTTAGACTCTAGATCACATAGTTGCTTCATAACGCGAAACCTTACAAGGATTAAATGTGGGTTCAAACGATCGACAAACTGAGACTTGCATTAGGTTCTTGGCATTGAACTCCATCTAGGAAAACTCCATCTCATCAATCCACAACCGTTTCATTTTGCATGAAAATTTGGTCTTTTACAGCCTCCCAAGCTTTTTTCCGCTTCAAAAATGGCCTTTAAAATCCACTCTCAATTGGTCAAACAGTGACACACTAACCTTCTTAGGATCAACATGTATCTCTTTTTCACTAACAATATGGCCTAAGTACTCCACCTTTGTTTGCATAAAAGAACACTTCTTATCCTTAGGAAAGAGACTCTGATGAATCAATACATAAAAAATATTTCTCATATGTAATAAATGATCATGTAGTGTCTTACTATAAATTAGTATCTCATCAAAGAAAAAAAGACAAACTGAAAGAGGAAAGACTATAAGATCTTATTCATCAGACTCTAGAAGGTAGCTAAAGCATTAATAATCCCAAATGGTATCACCAATAAATGGTATAACCTACGATCAATCCTAAAGGCTATTTTAGCTTTATCATGCTCTCACATACATATCCGATGATATCCTAATCTCAAGTCAATTTCAGTAAAGAAACTAGTCTCTTTGAGCTCATCAAGCAAATCATCTACTCTAGGAATTATATATCTATTTTTCATTGCAATCTTGTTTAGATTCCTAAAATCAACACATATACTAAAAGATCCATCTTTCCATTTTAGTAACATGATCGGAGAAGCATACGATGAAGAAATAGGATCAAGGAATCCTATCTCTAGAAGCTCCTTGATTTGCTTTGCCACTTTTTCACACTCACATTTAGACAATCTGTAGGTTGCTTGGCTTTTAATGTGCCTCCAAATCTATAGGGTGATCCATTGCTCCCTTAAGAGGTAGTGAAGTAGGCATGCCAAAGAAATCCTTGTACTCCTCAAGTAGAGCTTTCAAAGCTAGATGCTCATATGAATTCTTGCACTCATCCTCAACCTCTTTATTTAGATGTAAAACAAAAATCTAAGAGCACTTCTTACACTTCTTGAGTTTCTTTATAATGATAAGCTGAAAATTAGATTTACCAAAGATTCCATGTAGATGGATAGGCTATCCATCAATGGAAAACTCCATGTACAACTCTGAGAAATTCATAGCAATCTTTCCTAAGTTCATTGGTCCCCAACCACACCCAAGTATAGCATCTATGGGTCCCATTTTGAGAGTAATCAATTTTACTGTCGCTTCATAATTTTTAGCTGAATGTATGGGAACTTATGAACACATTTGAGTGCTAATCTTCTCTTCACCATTGGCTACTTTTACTCTTATGGGATGTTGTAAATCAATGAGAAAACAATGCAACCTGTCCACAGTTGACTTATTCACATAACTATTCATACTACCACCATCTATCAGGATAAAACATTCTTACTATGAATGGTACCCTTCATACAAAGTGTATTACTGCTCCTAGAACCTATCCAAGCATCCATGGAAAAAGAACTTATGCTAGTAGTAACAACATGTAAATATGTTCCACTAGGATGAAAGGGAACATGTCCACTGGGGTCAAATGGAAATTCATCAAGAATCTCATAAGATTGGCCTAGATAAATATACTCATTATGTTGTTCAAATTCACCTTGTGCACTCATAGTTGGTTCTTTAATGATATCTTAATCCACATCCTCAAGTACTATCATATTGTAATTATTGGCTTTGGAATTTTTGTAAGTGCACTTAGATGCATGGTCAACTGTATATTTTTCAACACATTTGAAACATAGACCCTTGTCTTTGCGCTATCTAAAAAGATCCATAATTATGAACTTTCCATTGTTTGCTGAATTATTTTTGGGTCTATTATCACCTTGCGTAGGATTTAGTTTATGGCTAATTGCTAGCTTTAAAGCACTTTACTTTGAAAGTAGGGTATGTAGAGACTTTGGGACTACGAAATGAAGTGCTAGAATCCCCACAATTGCCAACAAGGTTTCCCTATTTACCAACATCCCTTTTGCTATCCAAAAGAAGCCTGCATGGGAATGTCCTTCTTGTACTTATGAGCATATATAGCTCAATAGCCTTGAATAGTGTGGTGGGTTTCTGGGCCATAACATTAGTTGAAAAATTAGGCTCCAAACCATAAGTATATTGATGCAAATTTTCATAATCACTCACTCTCTACATATATTGTAATATTCAAAAACTAGTTGGTGTACTCTCTAACTGATAGGCTTCTTTGGTCCAATTGATATCATCTTCTAGCCAACTTCTCTCTCTCAATGGGAGAGACAATTAATATTTGATCCATCTTAGCTTGAAAATCCTCCCAACTATCTTCTTGTGAAATTTCCTCTTTATGTACCTCCACCATGTATGAGAAAATCCCTCAAGTTCAAGTGTAGCAAAATGTATTTTTTGGTTATTTGACCTATGGAAAAGGTCAAAATAGGATTCTAACTTCGAAGTCTAGTTCTTCAAATTAGCCAGTAATGATGAATGGCCAATATATTTGGTCACTATAATCTTATTGTGGAGTTCTCTCTCAACAAAACCTTGATATCCATTAGTTTCTTGGGGTTGCATATCCATATAAATGCTAATGGGGTGTGAAATATTAGAGGCACTCCTATGATAGTTGGTTTGAAATCCACCTAGAGAAATAGATAACTAACTTCTAGCTCCTTAAGGAGGATTTGACCCATGAATACTCAAAGTAGGCTCACCAGTCCTTAAAGAAGTCTCCCCAAGCTCAAAAGTGGTATGTGGTATACTATTTTTTCCAATAATACCCAACTAAGGGATTATTTGATCGCTAAAAGGAGTGTTTGTCTCTACTCTCTTTGTCTGCTATTTATACTACCATAAGCATCGAGATTTGAGCACTAAGTTTGTCTGATGAATCTTAGGAGAAAAAAATCTCTAAGGAATCCTTTATTGAGTGGGCCATCTCCTCCCATGATTTCCTTGGTTCAAATGTTGGATTGAACCATCTATTCAACCACTTGATCCAGTTTAGAGACTAAATTCAAATGTTTGATAGAATGCCTAATCTCATGGTTACAAAGAGTAGCATTGAGAGTGCTATACACACCATACTCTTGAGATTCTTCCTCATTATGATGTGCCTTAGGTATTACCTCACATGCTTCCTTGATTTGTTATAGAACATCATCATTATTATTGTTATTTCCTGTGTTTCCAACCATTTCTGCTCAATGTTATATTGTAGTCCTAGTAGACCTCCTGTCACTAAAATGACTATAATTTTTTTCTCCAATATTAAAATCAAGAACTTTTTGATGGAAAACAAAGCTAAAAAATATCTCTTTAGGATG
Organism: Lygodium microphyllum; assembly: GCF_053477565.2. Classification (NCBI taxonomy): domain Eukaryota; kingdom Viridiplantae; phylum Streptophyta; class Polypodiopsida; order Schizaeales; family Lygodiaceae; genus Lygodium; species Lygodium microphyllum. The sequence continues at coordinate 61,174,391 of NC_141156.1, read as the reverse complement.
AGCTATAGTAGTCTACTTCAGAATTAAAATGAAATAATCTAATAATATTTTTTAATTGCTATAGAGAATAGTCCTATAAGCTATAAAAGCACTATCTTGACCTATTCACCTCTCTTAGATCCAAATAAGGTCTCCAAACCCTATGGTACCCCATATATGACCTAAGAGATTGAATATGACATGCAATATCCTATATAGGTCTTGGAAATTTTCTAAATTACTCTAAAATCCCTATAACCAAGTAGGAAGCGCCCCAAAATGGGTCCCAATTCACTATTTGACCAAAATACCTAGTGCACAACTTTTAATCAACTTGGAATAACTTGTAGCACTTGTAAATTGCTCGATGTCAGTCCAAATCATAGCTCAAGTATCCTATTACTCTTCAGTACACCTATACCTGGTTAATGAATGGTGGAACAGGCTGAAATACCCTATAGTAAACTTGTAATAGACCTGTATAATCCCTGTAATTGATTAATGAATCTCTAACTAATGCTCTTTAGCTAAAATCTTTGGGTCTTCAATGACTCCACTCATGGTACTTTTGGTGAAGGATATAACAGCATGATAGGCTCCCTACACAGGCTCTAAGTCACTAGGAGGTGGGAAAAGTTTTCCCCTTGAGTCAATTGGTTGTATCCCTTTGAGATCTTTAATAGTGGGGGAGCATCACCTCTCTATTGTCCCAATATCTGCCTCAGCATGCATCTTTTTTCTCGATGGGAATATCAACATGGAAAGAGCATTCTATTTAAGTAAACATGAATGAGATGCATAACTCTCTTTTTTTGGCCTTGAATGATATGCAAAGATTTGATTGATGAAAATGGAATCAAGAAATGGAGGTTGACTGAGGGCCTGCCACTACAATTCAGTGACTCATTGATTGTAAGTATTTACCCTTTACAATATGTTTTTCTTGGGTATAAGAGGATGACACAATCAAATCAAGGTTATGCATCAAGACATTGTAAATGGTAATCATCATGAAAGAAGACTAAAATGAATGTTTAAATTCAAGTAATAGGCTTTGATTATTTTAAAAAATCACTAATCTCTAATGTATTAATCAATTTAAAGGCTTCATTGATCAAGAATCTATCAGTGATAGTTGGAAATGATGCAAAATTCCATGGTAAGGGCATAGGTACTATTTACTTTACTGTTGCAAATGGTGAACTAAAAAATCTTTCAAATGTGTTTTATGTTCTAGAGATTATGAGAAATTTGATATTATTTACTTCTATAAGTAATGTTGGCCATGCTTAGCAACCCATCATGAAGAGAGTCTAGAAAGCGCCGCCCGACACTCACAAGGAATGTCACGGGGTTTGCAATCAAGGTCTTCCTGAGTCTGCCACGAAGTGGAAGCATCTAGCTGATCCCACTTAGGATCGACCTGAATCAGAGTTTTCCTAATAGTCAAGTTTCTAGGAAGTAGCTAGCGTCGAGTCCCAGACAAACCACTATGCATAGAAACATCAGGGTGGAAGTAGATTTATACTGCACTTGGTTCAAGGAGAATGGGAAATGAGAGGGATGCGAAGCTCGACCTCTCTTCCCATAAGGCATAGTCCCATTCCGTTCCCCTAAAACACCATAAATCGAGACTCTAACTCTATTGATTCTAGATCTGCTACTTCACTATCAATTCCTTCGAGAAAAGTTCCCGACTAACCAGGACCACCCTTCCGTAGGACGGACCTAGAGTCACGTCCACCGCACTTTCCTCGAGTTTCTTAGTTATCTACCACGTTTAGTTTAACAAGCAAAAATAGTTTCCTTAATTAACCAATTAAACATTGGTTCCTTCACGTAACTTAGGCACTGACACAAAAAAACAATGTCAAGCAAGTTCCTTTTTCAACATCTTGATCTTTATTAATCATAGTCTTTGGAATACATCAAATATCCTACCCGAAGGCTATCCTAGCAATCCTTAGGGACTGCTATTCCAAGTTCCGCCCGTTGACTAGTATGCGGGCCTCGAGATCCCATCTCGAGTCACGTCGGCCTCTTGTGTAGGATCCAAAGGCAAGGAATTTATGGCCAGAGCCTCCCCTGGCACCCAAGAGTCCTCTTGCTCCAAGTAGCACCCACGGAGAGACCTCTCACAGCGGGTTCGGTCCACGTACCCGGCGCGGCTAACAACCCCCTTGGATAGGGTCAAGGAGACAGTCGGAGGTAACTGTTACTGCCTCTCCCTCCAGCCTTTTAACCTGAAGCATTAGTTGTTTTTCCTAAATTAGTTCCTTGAGCAAAGAAGTACAAACAGTGCACCTAAGTGTACAATCAAGAGCATTCCAATGGTCGTTCATATGGCCAACTGCTAAGGTGTGATTCCTTCTCCCCGAATACTTCCAGCATTCGATCCTAGATCATTCGCGACTTGGCAAGATCCCAAAGGTTTAGCAAGCAGGGTTGCTTGTTTACCCTTTTTCCTTGGGTTAGGGTTTATACCTTGTTGACCCCAAATTGTCACTACCTTAGGTTTCCTTATATTATAGTTGAATAGCTCCTCAACTTGGTTGATCAAATTGCTTCTTGGCAATTCACCACTGCCCTAAGCTTGACAAATCAACTCCCAAGAGGGAGTGTTGTAGTAGGGCAACTACTCAATTCTCAGAGAAACTAATTTGTAATTAGAACTCGCCAACCTTGGTCTAAGGTGTAGCAGCACTAACTTGTGATTCAGTCGCAAGAGCATAGGACCTTGCAGGCATGTTGCACGAGATAGGTGTCAGTACCTAACTTGTGGGATTATATCTCTCATCATACGGTATTTCTTGATCAAGAATACCTTTGATCAAGATATAGGGTTTGGGAGTCCTATTGACCCAATCCAAAACCCTAACCCTACTAGACTGATAAGCGTTTTGGCCCTAGGGTCCCTAAATTCCTTGCGAAAGTCCTCATTTGGTCATCTGATCCTTAGGGTGAGAACCCTAGATCATTCTTACATGGGCATTTAGATAATCCTAACATTTCGTGAATGTGGGTAGGACCTTTAAGATCGGAAATATTTTTTCGGCATCCTGAGTGCAATACTAAGCAGAATTTTATCATAACTTAACCCAACCTAGCACATTGAGGTGATCATCGTATGCTAACTATTCACGCCTTTATGAATCTCATATAAGTTACTCATTTACATGCAATTTACTTAATTGATCTAACTATCTTACGAATAAAGATGATCCTTCCTTTAGGGATTTAAATACTTCCCTCTAAAATTTGCAAGTACCTTCCTTAAAAGATGAAAGTAACTGCAAGATGTATGCGATGTATCATTCCATGCGAATATGCAATTTCAAGACCATAGGCCTTCTGCCTTTATGCAACTACGGGATCTACAATGATCTTTCTTTTCCTTTCCCTATACAATATTGATTGACATTCATAGCTATTTCTTATAAACCCTACATTTATGCAACGAATTCAAGCTTTAGTATTTTAATGAAGATGCATCCTTTCCCAATTTCGAACTTTGGTAAAAGAAATCCATGCAAGGATGCACCATTCCTTCATGACCAGATGCCAATGAATACACCATTGATTTAATCCTTCCTTTATCGCTTAACTCAACCCTAAATGTAACTATCATTGCATGTGAACTGCATACCATATGTTTTTTGTCAAAGACCATAAACCTTTTCCTTTCATTGCAACTATTTAGTCAACATGTAATGACCTTCCACAATTATCCTATATAGGAGTCACATCCAGGTATTTATTACTTAAGTGCATCATGTGCTATATGCCCTAACCTTGGCGTGATGCAACAAGGATGCCTTTGCGCAATTGCATCTTTTAACTTATGCATCATATGTTTAAAAATGCGACTACCATTGGCCATGGAAGTGCAAGCAAATGCAAGTGCCTCGTCATGCAACTGAACTTTTTAAATCAAAACAAGTATATAAATTTTCCAATGCATTTAATTTTCCCTATGTAAATTAAAAACATGCTTTATGCATCCTTTCCATGCGAATATATTTTTCAAAACCTGGGCATTTAATAACAGGGCATTGTCCACTCTCCTGCTTGGGGTGAAAGCTCCCGCATGCGCTCCTCTTGATTGTTGCTTAGGAGCCATTGACGAAGTAAAATTTTGACTCAGCAAACTCTCCCTTGGATCCCTTTACGAGTTTCGAAGTTACTACTGCCCAAGATCTCCTTCCCTGCACAGGAAATAGGCCTTGCAGGACACGGTCTATAAATTTTGGGGGCCGTGGGTGAACTTGGTCTAGAGAAGCTTCAATAGAAGCTTCTCAAGCTTCTGACTCACAGAGATGTCGTGAGTGATGATGATGGGGAAGTGGGTGATGATGGTGAGGATGATGATGGTGAATTGAATGAGGATGATGATGATGATGGCATTGGCGGCGGCGGCAGCCTGACAGCGTGGCACAGTTTGGCAGCGCAGGTAGTTTGACAGCAACAGCAGTTCGATGGCGGCAACAGCTCCAGACGATGCCCCCCCTTGAAGTTTGGGAGGGGGGTCATATAACGAGGAGGTGGGGGGGTGTGGGGGTGGCCACACAGGTGGCAGTCGCATGCTCTCCTCCCCATGCCCCTCCATAACTACTACACACACACTCTCTCCCCGCCATGCAACGGGTGAAGGAGAGGGAGTTTATAAAAAAAATTGCAAATTAATCATTATCCCTTTTCCCCTTGAAGGGGAGTTCTTGCAGTGTCTTGCGGGCTACAAGCACATGGTTCCTTATGCACAACGCGGGGGGGATGATATTGTTGTTACACGAGGGGAGCACTTAGGCCACAGTTTTTTTTTTTGTTGCGGGATATTACTTCAAATTGCTTTTGCGTGGGATCTAGGGTCTTTAATATTTTTTTGTAGAAATATTACACTACACAAGCCTGGGGGGATCTTCTTATCTTATGTTTATCATTGACCATTATAGTAGAAAGATATGGGTGTACTTCCTTCGTGATAAGACTCAGGATTTTGGTAAGTTTAAATAATGACTAAAACTTATTGAGAATGAAACAAGGAAAAGTGTAAAGAATTTCAAAATAGATGGTGGTAGTGAGTTCAAATGAAAGGAGCAAGAGGCAAAGAATATCATAGTGAGTCATGATGTGGTATTCAAGGAGTAGTCATATACAATGAAGGAGAATAATATAAGTTCTTTCACTTTATCATCTAGTGAAGTAGTGCTAGGACCTAAAACGGCCCCAATACTAGCTCTAAGCCTTTACTTGGGCTCCTACACTCACTAAACTACTCTCGCGGCCTTGTGGCTAGGAGTATTTAGAGGTTATACACTACTCTAAATAAATCACGTGTTTGTAAAGATTTCCAATCCAATGATTTTTCCCCTTCCCAACTTCAATAGAGGGAGTATACCATACACACAGGCGACTAACATCTTGATTTACATACATACAAAGCACCTCCCATTTGTCATGGTTTTTGGAGTTTTGCTCTTCTTAATCTTTAAAATAATCGGTTCACTTTCTTGTGTTCACACTATTTCGCTAGTGGTTTCAATCTTGATGGAGAGGCAAACAACCTTGGATTCACGGTCTAACCAGATGAGCAGCTTTCTAATATCAAAATCTATTACCTTGTTGACCTCCATCACTTGCTATCCGGCTTTTGGATCAAGTAGCTAATCTTTACATCAAACATTGTGACCATTACATGGGAGGTCAAATAAACTTTGATCGACAAACAAACAGACACTTGTGTTGTATTTTCGACATTGAAATGCATGTAGGAGAACTCCAACTCCTTGATCTATGTGATTGAGGTATTGTTCCATCAAAAAAGCCTCTTTTATGAATCTCAGGCTACTTTTATACTTTAAATTTGACTCTAAAATTCAACTCTCATTGATGACAAGATAGGGCATCGGCCTTAGGTCCTATCTCTATATCCAAGAATCTACCAAGCTCTTGCAAGGTGACACTAAATCCTTTTTCCTTCTGCTCACTTTTATTTTTGCGCCAACCATCCTTACTTATTTTTCAGTTAAATGCCACCCCCAAGAAGACAAGGTATTAGACTCATCCCTAGGAACCTACCAAGTCTTTGCAAGGCAAAGACCATATGCTCTCGAATTTTTTTTTCGTTTATTTCTATTTTTCTAGGGGGTAGAACTCCTTTTTACACACCTTCTTATTATAAATATTTCAAATATATTCATTTTTCTCTCTCTTTTATTTGGTAGGCTTCCCTATCTGCCTCACAATTAATAGGGGTTCCTAGAAATAGCTTCTAGTAGGCTAGTAGGAAAAGGTCACCAAGACTACCCTCAAAAAAAGCTCTTAGAGTGCTCGACAATGTCTTTACAGGAGGTAAATAATGGCTAAAACCTTTCTAGGTATACCTAATCTAACCTTGGGATTTCATGCCTACACCGCTCAAAACATTTTCTTAGAAAAATATATTGTCTCTCCCTTGTGGTGGCTACCCTCAAATCATCAATTAAAACTTTCAACTCCTTTGGGAAAATATCATCAAAAGTTTTGTCAATCATGCGTTGCCAAGACCCTAGCATATTGCATAATCCAAAAGCCATAACAAGATACACAAATGTGCCAAATACAATGATAGATGTCATTTTCAACTTATCTTACTTTGCAATAGCCATTTGGTTATATCCAACAAAGCAATCCATAAACAAATAGATATCCCAACCTACTAACTGATCTAGAATCTGATCAATAAATAGTAGTAAATAGTAATATTTAACTGTTTGTTTTATTGAGCTTCTTAAAATCCACACAAAGTCATATTTGATTATTTTTCTTTTTCCTGATAACTACTAGCGAATAGCACTATGTGTGTTGTATTGAAAATATCAAGCCATCCTTATGCCTCACTTTTTATCGAACAAGATGGCTACCTTCCTTTAAGGGAATAGTATGCACAACCAAACTAGGAGAAATACCCCTTAGCTCATCATAGCTCCAAGCAAAAATATCATGAAATTCTTGGATCAAGGACACGTAGTCCTTTCTCTCTTCCAGATGAAGCATAGATCCTAATTCAATCGATTGTGACTCATTCAATGTATCGAGATCTAGCTCAATTACATCAGTGTCTCTGATTCTATCTTGATATTCTATTTCCTCATTTAGAGTCACATGGTAGACATCTTCCGTTGTGGACTCCTCTCTTGGTTCATCACTTGATGAAGTTTCACTACTAGAAGGATCCTTTGATGTATCTAATTTTATTGAAGATAAGGATACTCTCTCACTTTGAGGAGATTCAAGATATGTATCCACTAATAGGCCTTTGGCACCTCTGCCAAAAATTAGATGACTAGTGGGTATATCAACTTGATAGTCAGATTGCAAGATCCATGGCCTTCCTAATAATACTTGATAGCTTGGTCGTCCTACAAATCTGATAACCCTAAAGTCCAAAATGTATTCCACATTAGCAACAGTTAAATGGGCTTTAGTAATGTAACCTTCTAGTTTTCTTAAATTGTCATTAGCCATGTAGAGAATTATGGAGACATCCTTTTGGATTTCTAGTCCTAGCCTTTCCATCGATTATGAACTCAGAATATTGACAGAGGATCACATATCCACAATGGCATGATCCACTAATATGCCATCACAACATATTCTGCCACCCTTGAACAATGCTTTTCAATGTGTTCAAACTAGTTATCTCCCACATGGGCTATTCCCAAGGATTCGATAATATACTCAATGCGAAGGATCTTCTTAAACTGTTTACACACTCCTGGAGATAACTTGATCACCTCTGTAGGAGATTCACATCATGCTTTACCTCGCATAGAGAATTGGGTAAGTCAAATTCATGATAATTAGCAATGGTTCTCTCTCTCTCTCTCTCTCTCTCTCTCTCTCTCTCTCTCCCCCCGATCATTATTTCTCTTGGTCCTAAACAAGCTTAGGTACCTCTTTCTTGGCTTTTAGCAATGGTTCTCTCTTCCCCCCCCCCCCCCCCCCCCCCCCCCATCATTATTTCTCTTGGTCCTAAACAAGCTTAGGTACCTCTTTCTTGGCTTTTAGCAATGGTTCTCTCTTCCCCCCCCCCCCCCCCATCATTATTTCTCTTGGTCCTAAACAAGCTTAGGTACTTGTTTCTTGGCTTTTACCTTCTTCTTCTTGGCTTTCTTGGCTTTTACCTTCTTCTTTGGCTTTTACCTTTTTCCACTATCAAATAGCTCCTTATTGGAGTTAGCTTTGCCATCAATAGGCTGCCAACTTTCACATTAAGGGGAAGGGGTTATGTCCACTTATCATCCTATTTAGGGTTTGCCTCAACACATTTTACATTATTGCCTTTTTTAAAATCTTCTATGCTCTTCTAATGACTCGTAACTTGGAAGCCTTAGTGGTGTTAACATGCACAACGTCGATAAGACTGATACCACTATCACTAGGCAACTCTTCTACAATAGCTTTTCCTCTCATCAATATTTTCTTTAGTTCTTCATCCCATTGAAGGTTGTCCCTTATGCTCGATGATTAATCGGACTTGGCTACTTACTCCCTTGCTAAAGAGAGTTGATCTTACTCCAGCAAGTACTAGATAGATGGATGAACTTCCCACATATGTCACATTTGACATCAGGGTAGTTTCTCGGAAAGTGTTGACCACCACATTACTTACAGCCAAATCTTGATGGACTACCCTCTTTAGGACATCAACTTGCTATCAATCTTGCTGGTTGTTTAGGAAATTAACATCTACGGATATTTGTCTATACTATTCCATTATCATATCGGTATAATGCTTTTTGACTTTGCCAATAATATTTGATGCACTAGACTCATAACCCTGATCATCTACTTATGTTTCAGTTGACCTAATCACTTGATCGGGGATCAACCATTTATTAGTTGGCATGACATTAGGGTTCATCATTTGGCTTCCATTATTTAGTGGAACCATTTAGCTAGCCATTGGCATAACAACATTAAGAGGAGCAAGCAACATGGGCACATTATGAATTATGCTTCCTCTTCCATTCAAATTGGTCATAGGTGTACTAGTTGCATCTTGACTTTCACTAATCAATGCCAAAATTATTTCTAGGACCTAGACTTGAATTTAGGTTAGCTCTAGATGCATAGGCCGCTTGTAAGTGTTACTCTACCTCCTCAATTCATGTAATAGCAATGTTTATATCAACAAGAGCAACACTACTCAATTGCACTTGGATATTGAAGTCTAATCCATGGAAAAGGTATTGTAATTGGGCAACATGTGGAATAGGAATAGAGGTTTACAATTTGCAAAAAAATTCTTTTAGTTTCTTGGCATATTTGAGCCCCAAGAGAAACACTAAGAAAACGGAGAATCTACTGCAAGAAAATCTATCTTGTATCATCAACAAACATCTTTTTCATATTTGGTATGATCACAACAAGGAAAAAAACACCAGGAACAAGAATTTTCACGCAGCTTCATAGAAACAATTATTCCACGGCTTTAACTTGAACCAAATTGATTATGCTTTTCATATTCTTCAAATAATTCATCAAGAAATCACAAAGACACAAGAGAATATGCCACTTTGAATGGAAATTATCACATGGTATTCTTCTTCAAAGGCTCCATAGCTTTCTCTCATAATCTCTCACTCATAGATACATTGTTTTTCATATATTTGGCTATCTCTCACTCACACACTCTTGCACATGCTCTCTCTCAATAGTACAATGAGATAATCAATAATAATAATTCATAACTCCTCTTTGGCCATAGGGATACCCCTCCCAAGAGGTGCGCCTGATATGAAAGGTCACCAAAGCCACTACAATGTTTCTTCATAGCTCATCAGTGTCACTATCAATTCAATCTTTACTTCAAGTCTTTAGCAGTTACTTCTTCGAGCTAATTTGAATTCATATTCATCTCTTCCCAAGATTGGAAAACTTTTCCAAGCTACATATTCATCCATCATCACACTTATAGAGGCATACAAAACATAACAGAACAAAGACAGAGGCTCTACAGAACCATACAGAAGGTCTTAAAAAAGTCTTGAGCTCACTTAAATCACTCAAAACCATCAAGAATCAACCAATAAGCTTTCAAAATTTCTCAAAATCCATCAATAATTACTCCAACCCCTCATACAAGGAAAAAATGAACTCATAAATGAGCCTTTTAGCCCCCCTCTTCTCTCCTCCTTAAAACAAGGAAAAGAGGAGAGAAGAATAGTAAAATAATCCTCTTCTCTCTCCACTTTTGCAATCTCATTTTATCTTATTTATATTATCTACAAAGATATACTCAGATTCCTTCTCTCTCCTCATTCAAGAAGTATTTTTCAACTAAATATCATATTCAAAAAGGAGTTAGCTATGGGAGTGTGGTGCTTTGTTTCAATGCAAAATGATTAGTAGATACAAGCTAATTGATTTTTTAATCAAGAACAAGGAAAATAAAATTTCAGAAGTTCATTTTAAGATATTTTGGGGATTTTTTATATTCTAGCTTTTGGTTTTAAAAAAGACTAACTGGTTAAATTTCATGTTTTTGGAAATATTTTTGGAGGTAAAATAGAAATTTCTAAAATACGAAAAGTCTTGGACATCCATACTCTCTGAGCTATTTTGCCCCATATCTATACTCTCTCATGGCTCTATTGTGACCTCTTCTTTGTGTTTATGTAACCTTCATTAAAGAGTGTGAATTACTTACACCCTCCTTTCCCTTGGCACCTTTGTGTGCCTCTTTGTGCATCTCCACTCTACCTCTTGTGATAACCAAATAGGCTCCCTATTTCTATTAATAGTAAAATGAATATATGAAAGAAGGAGCTGAATATTGAGATAGAGATTGAATACGCCCCATTATTCAAAAGAACTCAGCATACCATTGTCAACGCTTAGGTTTTGCAGAGTTAAAGGCAAATGAGATTGAAACATGTGGACTTGTGGATTGATAAGGAAACCTACCCAATTGACCCCTTAAACAATAAACCTCCAACTTTCTCAGGAATCACAAATTTACTGAGATATGTGTGCGAGGGTGAAAATGGGTTGCTCAGTTACACTAGGCAACTCAATGCTGATAAGGCATTCAAAGTATTTACAACTTGTCAAGCAACGATAAAAATTTACCATGATGTGATCATTGCACATCAACTTCATATACAACAGCTCATAGGACAAGTGGTACAACTGAATGACACTATAATTTAACAAAACAATCAAACTATTTCAATGTAAGACACTATCCATGACATTGGTATCTCATATGAGGAGGCAAAGTATTATAGAATCCGAGATACACGCTCCACTTTATTATATACTTAAAATATATATGGTGAATATTGTGTTGGCACACAGGGAGAATAGATGAGAGAAAATAAAGATGTAGAGAGAGAGGTAGAGAAATTGGCAATACACTAGGGACTGGAAGATGGGCAAGTCCCCCCCCTTGTGGACTTACGTTATTGACAAGGAGCAAGCTCCTCCGTTATACATAAGCCAGTTCTTACTTGTAGATATTGGAAACAAGTTCACGGTTCCTTGCACGGTATACAACCGGCTAACACTTGCACAACTTGGAAGTTGGCACCTTTTGATCCTTCTTGAGTCTCCTTCTGTCCTACATAATATGTGTAGGGCTCTCCTGTTAGTGCTTGATTTGAGCAGAGCTTCCATAGCACTTGCACCTTCTCTTCTCCTCTTGGAACTTGATTTTAGCAGAGCTTCCGCAGCACTTGATTTCAGCAAGGCTTTCACAGCAATTGCACATTTTTTTCTCCTCTTGGATACATGCAAAATGATGCTTCCTTCACCTCTCCCTTACACCCAAGGAGTGCCTCCTCTTCTATAGGCTTTCAAGAGCTTCTGTTCTTGGAGAGAGAATGGAGTTGATCTTCATGCAAGATGTGGTTGTTCCACTCTGCAGCACTAATTTCGAGATATCTCTTTGTGCGTTGTTTGGATAAAAAAGCGTCCAACACGAAAGTTGTAAATCTTGCTGTTTCTGATAACCATCGCGGCCCGTTTTTAGAGATCATTTTTCTATTGTGAGATATTTTAAAAATGGATTTTCCAAAAAACAGCTTTTTAAACTGTAGTCTTAACTTGTGGTCCATGCAACCACCTTGAGTCATAGATAAGGAGAGTTCATTAGATTGCCTTGGGCCTCAACCTTAAGATTGAATTCCACACAAAAGCTTGTGTCATTTTAGACCTTAGAAAGATAAAATCATTTCTCTCCTCACTTCCAGAGGATCATGTCTCTCGTCTTTCTTAGTGAGAGAATTCCCTCTCTTGTCTTTTTTAATGAAAGAAAAGACCTTAAACCTTGACTTGTATGGGAGAGAATGTCCTCAAATGAATGCAATGCTAATTACACACAAGTAAACATTCCCAAGCGTCCCTGGATGCACACATAAATACATATACATAATGCTAATGCACTTCCTCTTCTTAGAACTCAATCCATCTTCATTTATGTGTAACTCCTTAGTTCTTGTGTACACTCTTACACTTGGCAAACACTTATTTTTCCCTTTCATAACTTGTACTGCCTATACCAGATATCCCCGTCACAGTGCTTCGATCACCCCATTAAGTGATGCACTAGGAATACTAGTCTCTAAATGGTCTCATGTCCATGCTAAATCATAATCAACACTTAAAGAAAAGCGAGTCACTAATTTATTGACATGAATTTATTAAATAGAGAATACGTAATAAGCAATCAATTTAGTGACACAAAGGCACAATTGGACGATCTGAGAAAGATCAACAGCAAGCTAACACATGAGTGCAAACAAAAGAAGAAGCCAATCAATGAGTTAATTATGAATACGAGCTAGTGGAAGTGGCGTATCAAAGCATGCAAGGTAGCTCATAATGAGAACCTAGGTGAGGGTGAGGTTGGATCATGTATTAGTAGATTGCTGAAGGTAAGTACTTTGGAAAACACTTTGAGTAATCCTAAGTTTAAGGTTGTGAAGAAAAAGGCTATTGGGTGTACATTAAAAGATGTGTCAAATGAGTTCTCAGCTGTGGATACACAATCCATTTGTGATAGGGCCAACATTAGCACAACAATTTACTCAAATATATTCAAAGGTGTGAAGGCTAGGTTTGGTCGTGTGCTGAAGAGAAATAGAATCATGCCTCTTCCTCAACCTTCAAAGTTAATAGAGGCTCGATGGCAACTTAATACAAAGGTTTTGGAGTTGATAGGAGATTCCATGCATGTTCAATGCATGGAAACACTAAGGGTTGGGACCAAAAATACATATGAGGTAAAGTTCATCGAACTCAACAATTACTATTCAGATTTGTACAAGGTGCAATCGGCAATGGTAATGTACTACAATATGTCTGTTGAGGAATGTAATGGTAAATTGCAGTTTGTTATAAAATTGGATGAGAGTGAGGTCATCAAAGGAGTAAAGTTTGAAAGAGTTAGTGTAACTTTGATTGATAGAGCTTTACAATTTGACAAGAACAACCCAAGGAACTTTAGTGTTCAATCCAAGCACCATGTGTGGTGGCTCGCTGCATTTGAAGTTTCTAAGGAATCATTTGAGGTGCTGCAGCTATTCTTTATGCACACAAGCATTCCAAACATCATCGATCATCGGGATTATGGTGAGATGCTCTTGATTGAAGGGTATGATCAATACTTGGTTGAATGGCATATTGTAGGAGACTTGAAAACTTTAAAATGCATGTGTGGAATCTCCAATGGTGCAAATACAAAGAATCTGTTCCTATATTGCTTGAGAGAGAGGGTAGAAGGAAATGATGAAAAGAAGAACTGGCAAAGGGTGACAAGTGCTGCACTGACGCGCAATAGAGAAGATCCCACTTGGAAGCCCATCTTCAACATTCCATTGGATCGTATTCACATTTGTTCATTGCATGCTTTTGTCATAATCATGAAGAAACTTGTATATGAATACATTTTCTTTGCTTATAGGATGCAACCAAAAAAATAAGCCATTGCAACGTATAGGAATGTGGAGCGAGTGCTATCAAAAATTGGGCTACACAAGCATCAAGTGACGATTGAAAAAGATGAGAAGAGATCAAGAAAATTTGGTAACTTGCCAAAAAAGCCTTTCTTTAGAGGAGCAAAGGCTAGGAAGTTTCTCCCAACACCCATGAATGAGGAAGGAAATGCCATGATTTGTAGGCCGTAGGACTACAATGGGTGGAAAAGGTTACAATTTGCAGTTCTTGATCAAAGTAATGGAGGAAAAACAATGTTGGCCAAAGCTAAGGTTTGGATAAGTCTTAAAAATTGGCTCCCTTACTTCGCAAGATAGTGTTTAACAATGAAGATAAGCAAGAATTTATCAATGATATGCATATAGCTTCTATGAAAACATGGTGGAAGTTGGGGCAAAAGCTCTATCACACATTACATGGTGCATAATAAGTCAATATTTAAAAATTGTATGAATTGTATAAACTATTTAGCATAGTTTTACTCATGTGATATGTGTCTTTGTAGCATATCCTTGAGGCACATGGGCCATACTTTGTGGAAAAGGGAAGCATCGGAGTTTGGTGCACACAAGGGATTGAGAAAATCCACATTGGATAGCAAGTAGTGTATACCAAAGAAAAATCGATCATAGTGGAGAGGTGTGTGGAAAATCAGAGTGGAAGCAAGGATTGAAGTGTGCACAAGAGGGAGAGAAGAGCTCACAAGTACAAGAACAAGTCATGCTTATTCAGTTGCTCATAAAAGTACAACTTGGGTCACTCTCACTCATCAATTTTGATGTAGACCCATGGGATGTTTATATAGCCCCAACTGGCTAGTGTTAGGGTTTTCCTTTCCCCCCAAGACCATTCACACTCAGCTACCCTTATCCTCTCCAGCATAAGGAGAGTTCACATCCTTATACTCTCAATAGGGTGAATGGTAGCAATCCTATTATCCAATTGCTATCTTGGTGGTATAGGATTATAGTAGCAGATGAAGCAAAAATCTCGCAAAAGAGAGCAAATAAAGTGCTGATGAATCCACTATAGGCATGATGGAATCATGTGGTGTCACTAAAAGAGTGCATTATGAAGCTTGATGCACTAGAGAAAACCATAACAAGTGGCTAGAAACAGGGCTTCGATAAGACAACAAATGGATTTGAAGAGAGCTAAGATAGTAAGATGAACAATGTATTCAATGTGAATGCAATTCATGGTTTAAGAGAGAAAGAGAGAGTGTGCATCTATGTGAATGAGTCTTACAATTTAGGGTTATATAAAAGGGGTTTCACTTTCTATCTTATTCATTGAGCTCTCACATCTCTTGTGCAAGAAAGATGGCTAGGCCTAAGGTAGTTACAAATAAGCTTTCGCCTAGAGCCCCATATCGTGTTCAGCCCTTTAGATCATCTACTAGCTCAGATGCATCCCCTACTCAACCTAACCTAGCTTCCTCAAGCTGCCCTCACAAGGGTCCTCCTTAGCATCCCCATAAGAAATGCAAGTGGAAGCTAGGTACAGTGGCCTTGAGAGAAATCAGGAGGTATCAGTGCTCTTTTGGTTTTATCATTCCAAAGGCAAGCTTCTCAAGACTTGTTTGTGAGATTGTGCAAGACCTCTACAGCATAGAAAGACTGAGGTGGTTTTTGGCATATGGTTAGGATAGACTTGATCACTTCACAAAAGAATGTCTTCATGCTCTAGAGTGTGCTGCATAGGCCTTGTTAGTTGACTTGATGGCTGGTACATAGCATTGTGCAATACATGCGAAGTGCATCACTATAACTCCTAAGGACTTCCAACTTGTAAGAAATCTTTAAGTAGTGAAGGATGTATTCGTTTCCAATGGACTGAATACAATTTGTAATGTTATATTTTTTGGCATAGTGTTATCCTCGTGCATTTGACATATGACTATGTCCCAGTGCAAAACTGTTATATGCACCCTTAAAATATGAATACAAATTTCTCTTGTCCTTCACTCTCAACTTTGACTATACATCTTTGTTGTATTTTCAACTCTTGCTTACGTTTTTTGCTAGCACTATCAATTTCAATAGGAAAAACATGTAAAAATTTACATTTTCTTGTTGCAGACTTTACTCCTAATGCCTCTATATAGTCTATGGTGCGAAGTTTCTAAGGGCTAGTAGTCGCGATGTTGATTTCTTGATTATCAATCCATCCATAATTTTGGTGGATCCATCTAAGGGCTAGTAGTCGCGATGTTGATTTCTTGATTATCAATCCATCCATAATTTTGGTATGGGATAATTTTTAAAATACTAAATTGTATCAAAATGCAACAAAACTTCACACACGCACTCGTTAGGTGGCCAAGATCAGGAAAGCGACTCCAGATGCCAAACTTCGAACTAGGGGTCTACAGGTATTTCTTTTTCCAAAAAAAAAGGGATCTTGGCCACCTAACAAGTGCACTGTGAAGTTTTGTCACATTCTGATAAAAGGTTATAGATTTACGATCACACGATGGACAATGTGTATGAAGTTGCAATAACTCGGTTTTGGGGTTTAAATGGATTAAAAATTCATTATTCTTCTCATTTTCACATCTTGCTTTCATTGCTTCCTCCATTGTCACACCCTCAACCTCTATGTCTTCTCCATCTTGCCCTCCTGGAGCTTGCATGTCGCGCACCAAGTAAGCATGTCACCATTTTGGTCGGGAAGGCCTCACACCAAGGCCTGCCACCTAGAGCACAAGGTGAAGCCTCCTCTAGCACAGTACAATAGGTGCTCCCCATAGAGTACAATGACCACCACAAAAGAAGAGGAGATGGAAACTAGGCATTGTCGCCCTTCAGGAGATAAGGAGAATCCAACACGTATGCATGCATCAAAAGTAGTAATATGTACAGATATGAGTTACATTATTGTCTATGCATAATTGCAAGTGCAGTACTACACGTTGACATAGTTAAATTGGACTATGTTAACATATGCGAATGTGTCATTCACATACCACATATTATCATCACACTTACATGAACCACACATTTATTCAATAAATACTTATTTATAGGGATAAAGCCAAATATCTTATATTCATCAAGAAAAATACATGCAATGGGAAAATAGTGATGGTAGATACAAAAAGCCGATAGCCAACAAGAACTCTCATTCGTTCCTTGGCTTTTTCATCGGTGGAGAGGAGGGGCCAGCTTCCAATGAAAATAGAAGTGCATTCTTTGCTTCAAAAATGACACGCTCCCCCTTCAACTCTTTCTCTAGGAGAAGCAGATCTGACACTTTAGCAAGGTCACCTAATGTAGCGAGCATACACATTGCTCCACCACACGTTTGGTCAAACAAGTAAAGAAGCTACTGCTTGACTAGCATCACCTTCTCTAAGCTAGATGTCATAGGTATTGCTCCTCGAAAAGATCCAAACTTGGTCAAAGCTCAAGTTTTCATGATTCTTTCCAACCCTCATGGTGAGCACTTCTTATGAAAGACCACCAAGTCTGCAACAAGGTTGCCAATGTACTCCATATGCCAAGCTCCTCCTTGCCTTAATGCCAACTCATCTATATATAGTATGTCTTGAATGACAAAGTCAAACCAAACAATATAATTAGCAACTAACCTAGAGTTATCAAAAAGTAATGAAACTTGACAGTAGGGTGCATCGGGTCCCCCAGAGTCCACTGGTGAAATCTTGGCAAAAAATGAAGCCTACAACTGCCCTGTCCAAAGTCTAGCGTCATTTGAGGCCAATTTCTTGCCATCGGTGAAATCTTGGCCAAAAATGATACCTGCAGCTACCCTGACTGTCTAAATTCTAGTTTCTGGGGATACTTTCTTGGCAAGAAAGTGGCTCCATTTCTTGCCAAGATTTCATCGATCAAGAAAGTGGCCCCAGATGACAAACTTCAAATAAGGTAGCTGCATGTATCATTTTTTGCCAAGATTTCATCAATCAAAAAAGTGGCCCTCGATGCAAGGTAGTTAGTTGCATGCATCATTTGTTGCCAAAAATTCACTGGTGGACTTTGGGGGACCTAATGCACCCTACCGTCAAGTTTTGTCACATAAATATGTATGGTAGTTAAAAATGTATGTGCATCCCTCTAATCATAATCAATCAGGTATTCTATCAAATCCCTTATTGGGACAGCAAACAACTCTTCTTCCTTCATTTCCAAGTATTGTAGCACATCTGATAGAAGCAAGTATTGTACACCATCTACTTCAATGGGCGTCAAGGAGCCAAGGTTGGGTTTGTTGACTTGTGGCTACTTTGAAGAAGATGGCACCATGAGAGCCAACCCTTGCTCTGCCACCCAATGTTCATCTTCAACATTTATGAGCTCTTCAATCGCTCTTCTCCCATGTATGTGATAGCACAACCTATGGAGTTGTATCTTCATCATTCTCCTCCTCTAGGGGTCTATCTAATGCAAGGAAGTAAATTGCCAATGCACAATCACATTCCACGAGATCCAAAGGTGTTCTACCTAGTGCACTACCCATGGGAACAATGCGTAGTTTGTGTGAAGGATCCACGTGGGCCAGACACCACTTATTCACCACTTTTTGGTGATTCCTCCCTACCTGAAATACCATGAGCTGTTGTAGAGGTACCCAAGTCATATTGGATCCCTCAATGGAGTATGTGCAAGTAACAATGGTGCTCACAAAGTCTTCCAAACCTGAAGGGGAGGATCCAAGAATGAGAGCATGCTTTCATCATCACTCTAGCTGGCAAAGATAGTCTTGTGGATCCACTCGTCAAAGTGAACGCGGGCATCCATCGTAGCATGTAGGAGGGTTGTGGTGGATGTAGAGAGATGAAGACATAAAGTGTGAAATGAAACAATGAAACAAGAACTAAACTAGTTCTACCTTAAAAACCTTAAATTTTAAACCATTAAGGGCTATTCGCATACGATATTTAGTTTTGGCTTTACTTAACGTCTTTGTAAAGTTCATATGCATATTTAAATGTGTCAATGTGGAAAGTGTTTAGCAAGTATATGATTTTGTATCAATACCATGATTTTTAAATATTGCAAGTTTGCAAGTGACAATATTCTATTGGCCAAAAAAATCCAAAAATTTACAAGTGTTGGATTTTATAATTTGTGGTGTTGGAATGTTTAGGGAGACTCTACAATTTCTAAAATATGTGGAGCCACACTTTTTCCACCAGTAACATTTTATCCTCAACTAGGCTTCAAATTTTCCTAACATCTAGTTTAGAATAGAAGCTAGCAAGTGGATTCTACATTAACATTGTAATTTCCTAATGCATTACACTTAAGGCCAATCATCCTCCATTTGCAACACTTAGGACTCATGGCCCTCATAAATGGCAGTAACATCCACGGTTGCACTTTCACGCGTGTCTTGATCAAGGCACAACCATTTACCCTTGAGCAGTCTCCATCTACGATACTTGAACACTAGGCATAAAGTCTGTCATGTGACAAAGTACCTGTAATTGGAAAGGAAAGTTAGTTGATCCATCCCAAAGTAAGATAATAGTCAACTAAGAGAGAAAAAATTTACTTGAAAGCCATGTCCCTTGTTGTGACGACTCAACACTCCACTATGTTAGGACTGTGAGTCATTTTTTATGTCCAAGTTTTGCCTATAATCCTTGTTATATAATCCTTCGATACACTTTTTATGATGTATGTGCTTTTGGTATGTCTCAAACCCTTACATTCCTTGAATATATGTGCAAAAATTGCAATTGAGATGAATCAACTTAGATGTGCATTCTTTGAGCCAGTGCTTGGCTTCATAGAGTTCAATATGTCTGCTGAAATTTTTGTGCTACACATGTGCAAGATGTCACTACAATGCAATGGCCATTCTATGCTATTGAGATTCGGTATGTGCAGACTTAAGGGTTCCATATTCTCGATCCCCTTTGGGAAATATGTACTTGGAGTCACAAAAAAACAAGACCCTCTGCAAGCTGCTTAGCTATACGCCCCTCAAAGAGCAATCTACCAATTTTGAGGTGGTAACACTTAAAAGAACATGTGAAACTCTTGATATTTTTCCACTCAAAGCAATCTGAAGGGTATACTTTTGTAAATATGAGACAAGTAGTTACATAGATATCTTTAAATTTCTCATTCTCAATGAGTTGCAAATACTTAATGTTTACAATGTTTCATTGGAAGGGAATAGTGGGCGCAATATGTATTTGTTTTTGCATGAATATACGTTGTACCAATGCCTCTATGTAACATGTCCGCTTGTCCTCTTAAGGGACACGTCTTAGCAGCCCATCAAGAAGAGAGTCCAGAAAGTGCCGCCCGGCACTCGCAAGGAATGTCATAGGATTTGCAATCTAGGTCTTCCCGAGTCTGCCCCGAGTGGAAGTGTCCGGCCGTTCCCACTTAGGATTGACCTGAAGTGAGGGTTCCTTTCCTATCAACAAGGTCTCTGGGAAGTAGCTAGCGTCGAGCTCTAGATGAACCACTTTGCGTAGGAACAACAGAGTCGAAGGGGATTCATGCTGCACTTGGTTCATGGAGAATGGGAAACGAGAGGGACACGAGACTCAACCTCCCTGCCATAAGGCATAGTCCCATTCCTTTCCCCTAAAACAACATAAATCGGGATTCTAACCCTATTGATGCTAGGTCTTCATAGTCTTGATCTCATCTTTTGAGAAAAGTTTCCAACTAACCGGGACCACCCTTCCGTAGGATGGAACTAAGTCACGTCCACCACACTTTCCTCAATTTTTTTTAGTTATTTAATTACCTACCACATTACGTTTGACATGCAAAATTAGCTTCCTTAATTAATCAAATTAATAATGGGTTCCTTCACGTAACTTAGACACTGACACAAAAACAATGTCAAGCAAGTTCCTTTTTCTCCAATATCTATTCTTTATTTATCTTAATCTTGGGGTACATCTAATATCATGCCCGAAGGCTATCCCAGCAATCTACAGGATTGGTGCTCCAAGTTTTGCCTGTTGACTAGCACACGGGCCTCGAGATCCCATCTCGAGTCACGTCGGCCTCTTGTGCAAGATCTGGAGGCAAGGGATTTACATCCAGAACCTCCCCTGGCATCCAAGAGTCCTCCTGCTCCAAGCAGCACCCACGGAGAGACCTCTGGCGATGAGTTAGGTCCATATACCCGGCGCGGCTAGCCACCCCCTTGGATAGGGCCAGGCAGACAGTCGAAGGTAACTGTTCCTACCTCTCCCTCTAGGCTTTCAACCTGAAGCATTAAGTGTTTTTCGTTGAATTAGTTCCTTGAGCAAGAGATCAAATAATATACCTAAGTGTACAAGCACGAACCTTTCGAAGGTCGTTTGTACGACCAACTGCTAAGGTGTGATTCCTTTTTCCCGGATGCTCCTAGCATCCGATCTTAGATCGTTCACGACTTGGTGAGATCCTAATAATCTCAAACAAGATCATACAAGCAAATGTTCTTGGTAAGTTAACTTATTTTAACTTGCTCTTTCCCTTGGGCTTTACCTTATGGTATCTTAACCCTAACCCAAAGTATTAAATGGTCAACCAAGGCAACGGACATGCCGTTATTCGCAACCCAACCAAGGGTCTTTCATCCTCCCAGTTCTAACCAAGCTCAGTTAATTCACTTGGCAATGCAAGATTCCTTATCTAGGCCTTCAGGATACAGTCTAGATGCATGCGTCCCTTCCATCTCTCTTAGTGTGGTACTATGCAGAGTTTTCCAATCAACCTTACCCATCATGCACATGGTGCGTTTAGTATATTTGTACATCCTAAACGACCATTAACTCTATTCATACCTAGCAACGAATGCTTATTCTTAATGCACCGGATCACATGTGACGCGTATATGAAAGTCTAGGTTTCTTTCCAACGGTGCAAATGCATCCTATGAACGGAAACTAACATTTCATGTGTTTCTTTTAATCATGATTGCGAAGCATGAATTCTAAATGACTATTTATGCACTAAACTAGTTTAAAAGCTATTATTTTATGTGAAATAATGTGAAAAGCTTGTCATTCTATGTGTGTAAAGGCTAACATTTCATGCATATAAACTTATGTGAACTCCATATTCTACCATTTCACACATGCAACCTAGCGCTTAGAGTAAACAAAAATCCTAAGACTCGTCCTTGTTCCATGCACATAGCTAATCCCTTCATTTCTTCCACGAGGAGTAATACATAATTAATTATAAATCTTAGGATATCTAAATAACCTGGGTTTGATTCATGACCGTAGGGGCATTTGTTGCTCTGCTCGCCTCTCCCGTATTACTAGTACTAACGGTAGCTTTGGCACCTATGCTTCCCGCGACTTTCTTTTTGAGGGCCATTTGTACGCGGAGCTTGGATAGTCCGGACCTTAACGGCCTTCAAGATGACCAACTCGAGAAGGAAAAAGTCGTGGGAAGGGGTCCTTTGCCAATGAGGGGGTGGCTTGAGTGTGGCTCCTCCAACCTTCACCTCTCACCAACTCTCTCTCTCTCTCTCTCTCTCTCTCTCTCTCTCTCTCTCTCTCTCTCTCTCTCCTTCTTCTTCTTCTTCTCTGTCTCTCCCTCTTCTTCTTCTTTTCTTCTCTCCTTCTCCTACTCTCTCTCTTCCTCTCTTCGTCTTCTTCTTCTCTTGTTCTTCTCCTACTCTCTCTCCCTCTCCTTCTCTTCTCTCTCTCTCCTTCCTCTTCTTCTTCTTTTCTCTTCTTCTCCTACTCTCTCTCTCTCTCCTTCTCTTTTTCTCTCCCTCTCCTCTTCCTCTTCTACTTCTTTTTCTCTTCTTCCCCTTCCTTCTCTTCTTCTTCTCCTTCTCTCCTCTCCCCTTCTACCTCTTCTTCTTCTTCTTCTACTTCTCGCTTCTCTCCTTCTACCCTTGGAAGCACGGCATATTACACTCTATTACAAGGTGAGAATCAACATTCCTTTGTCTGCAAGCTAAAATTTTACCCTTCCATGCAGATGCCTTTACCCTAAAAGATCCCTTCATACTTGGACACATATGCGCCTTCATACTTGGAC
This sequence comes from Lygodium microphyllum, assembly GCF_053477565.2. Lineage (NCBI taxonomy): Eukaryota > Viridiplantae > Streptophyta > Polypodiopsida > Schizaeales > Lygodiaceae > Lygodium > Lygodium microphyllum. The sequence continues at coordinate 61,151,454 of NC_141156.1, read as the reverse complement.
ACATATGCGCATATGTACCCAAGATGAGCAATGATATGTATCAGCGATCCAATTTCCTTTTTCATCTTTTTTGTTATGTACTTCTATCGAGAGAATGCTTGTTCTTATCTCAAGCATTATAACCTAGGCATTAGATGTAAATAAGTATGTATTAATCCTTGAACAATAAGCATTTTAAGTATGTCTAGTAATAATTAATATGCTATACAAATCAACATGGCATTAAGAGATGTTTACACTTTTGTAAATAAACACAAACATTGATATTGAAATGCATGTGGATATGTACATGGACACAAAGTATGGATTCAATTTCAAGGCATTACTTTAATCATTCCATTTACATGAAATGTAATGAAAAGAACAGCACAAGAATAATCAAAGAATTTTACCAAAATAAATTTCATTATAATGAATAGGAGTTTGATTTTACTCAATACATTGTATGAAATGTGGGTATTACAAAGTAGTTGTTACAAGGATAGCAGCCACATGGCATGCAAATCTTAATAGGCAAATTGGATTGACACCTGAGATATTTTATGACTCAACACATTGTGTGTTATATGGATGATATGATACAAGAGTTTCATGGATCATTGCCAATTGGCATGGAGATCTGAATGGACACACAGTACCAATAAAGTAGAGGATTTTTGAACCATTGATTTCCAGTAGATCCATATCATCCAGCGCAAAGGAATCACTCACCACGGCAAACTAGTCGATCAAGAATTATGTGCTTCACCTAAACCTTGTACAATACCTACATGTACAAAAAAATACATGCATGAATTCCTTTTAATAAAAAATATCTAGATAACTGCATGAATAGAGCAACACAAAATAGGGCCAATTTACCTACAAGTTGATCTATTGAAGATAAGATTGAATTGTTTTGTTGATCAAAACCCATTGCAAATGATGGACAAAAGAAAACATCAATCCCATCAAACATAAAAGTCACTAATCAAATGAATAAATTTTGACACCACAAAATATGGCCAATTTACGTAAATCAAGCTACAGAATCTTTGCTCTACCTTGTGTTAAGTGTTGCAATAACAGTTGATCCTAAAGTTAGAACTAACATCAAACCCTATTGTAAAGATAGTAGAAAAGGGAAAATGCAGAGGGGAAGAAAGAGAGAGTGTGTGAGTATGCGGGAGAGAGAAAGAAATGAGCACCTATCCAATCTTGCCCAAATTGATCTCTACAAAAGACAATAGCAAGAGTTAGTATTTACATGAAGATATACTGAAAAAACAAGATTAATACCTTTACCGCTTGCTCCAAATAAACTCTACAAGAAAACAACAATTAGAACCAACATCAAATTCTATTTAAAACACAACATAAAAGAGAAACAACACATAGAGAGAGAGAGAGAGAGAGAGAGAGAGAAATATGAGCACCTGTGCCTCCTACCCAAAACAACCTCTGCAATAAAACAACAATAATAGTAAGAAATGACATCAAACCCTATTGAAAAAATAGCAAATAAGAGAAATTGCAAAGAGAGAAGGACACCTGTGTTTTGCCCAAAATGTGGAGCTTCACGGAGAAGAAAGTGTAGAGATAAGGAGAACGCTCAAACCCTAATAACTCTCACCAGGGAGCTTCAATGGAGACAAGAATTCACCAGTATAGAGAAGAGAGAGAAAGTGGTTTGTTGCTCAACTTTTGGGTCAGACTGATTTTGTGAGAGGAAAAAAAACCAAAATTGAAAATTCTCCAAAAAAGAGGGAAAATATGAGGTGAGAGAAACTCAAATTTTATGTACTATTCATTCTTCCTTTTTTTAAATCCCCCGCTACCCCTTTTTTAAATTAAAAACCCAAGATTTGGAGAGAGAAGATTCACCCTCCATGGATGTCAACATCTAGCCTTCCTATTGGACAATCCAAAAGACCCACATCTTAAACTATATTATTTTTAAGGGCCCATTTGTGAGTTTATTTTTTTCCTATGGTGTAGAACATCAACAGTACATATTAGAACATCATATCTCCACTATAAACCATCATGAGCTTTTTAACCATAATCAATCTCATCCAAAACACTCTCAAACACTTCCAAAAAACTAAACATAATTCAAAATTCATAAAAAATCAACCATTCAGTCCATAAAAACAACAAAAATCAACCAAAAAATCAAGTCATCTCAACCCTCAACATATCCCCATACTTAATCAGGGAGCATCCTCACCACCTAGAAAAAAGAAAATATAAGGTTAAAATATAGCTCATCTCAATCTTATTTAGTATCTTCAAGAAACATCATCCAAACACGATGCCAACTCATAACCTATATCTAATAAATAATTGCAACAAAAGGAAAATGCATTTATCCCTTATCTCAACTTTGAAACATAAAAAACATGACAAATTAGTAACTGATGTGATGCAACCACAATGGAATCCAAAAAGAAAATCCAACGAACTGGAAAATTTTGCCAATATAAGTGAAACAAACCAAATACCATAACAACTAATTTCAATAAATTGTGATATATTGTTCTCTCATGTTTTCATTTAATTATGTCCATGAAATGTGTTGAAATTATTTGTACTATGTGTGTTTTGATTTGTTTGTCAATTTGGGATTTTTTTGTGAGTTTTTGTCTTTCTTCTTAATCGATTTTGATATGGATGTGTGATTAATAATTTTCCTCTTTTTTTAATTTAGTAATGTAAGTTGAAAGCTAAGCACAAAATTCCAATATATTTTTCAAAAACTTTCCTAATTTTTCTAGCCATTTTTCGAAGTTGAATAAGAATCTTCCAAGAATTTACACATTTAATAAGGATTTATTATTCAAATAATCCAGAAATGTAAAGGAAATTTGATATGATTTTTTTGGAAAATTTGGAAAATTGTCTTGCTTTTTAAACAAATTTTCAAGCATTTTGGGTAAATTTTCATGAAATTGAAGGTTTTAAATTATTTTCCAAAATTTTTTGTTGCCATTTTAAGTTGAGAAAAATTCTAAAAATTTTCAAAAAGTGTAAAATTATATCAAAAAATTTTAATCCATATTTATTTGGAAAATTTATGGATTTTTAATGGTTGTTTACGGGTTTTTATAAAATTTAATGAGTTTTTTAAGTGTTTTTCAATTTTAAAAGATTAAAAATTCATAAAAATATACCTAAAAATGGGTTGCAAGTTAGTTGCGTGTGAACAATAACGAGCTTGCCATCCCATGGAAAAAACCACATACGCATTCTCACACATGAACGACTGCAATCACGAACATGCACAATGAGGTCCAAAACTCCGCATGTGAACAAGACCTAAAGGGATGGCACATGCACAAGACAATGGAAAAGGGGTGGTCATGCACAGAAAAGGAGGAAAAAGGAGATTGGGGGGGGGGGGGGAGTGGGGAGGAGGGGGGGGAATGGAGGGGGGAAATGGGATTGGTTTTTCCATTTGAGTTTTTAAAAAAAGGTGTGGATGGGTTATGTGTTGAAAAAAAAAACATACATATATATATGTGTGTATGTGGGTGTGGCGTGTTTTGTTTATTTTTGTTTTGGTTTATATATATATGTATGTATGTATGTATGTATAAATAGGGATGGGGTGTTTTTTTTTAATGGTAATTGAAAATGTACAATTTTTGTGGGTTTTTGTGTTGTTAAAAAAAAAAAACCCGAGGGTGGGGGGGGAGGGGGGGTAGGTCATGTGGGCGTGGGGTGGGATGGGCAGGGGAGTAGGAGGGCATGGGCGGGGTAGGAGGTAGGGAAGTAGGAGGTAGGGTAGGAGATAGGAAAGGAGGAGGCAGTAAGAAGTAGGAGGTAGGGAAGGAGAAGGCGGTGCCTGCGAGCAAGGGCTGGTGGTGATGAGCCAAGGGGGCGAGAGGCTACATTGATGGCGGGGTGGCGGCGGCGAGCCTAGGGCTAGTGGTGATGAACCCAGGGGGCGATTGGCTATGTCGATGGCGGGGTGGCAGCGGCAAACCTAGGGCTGGCGGCTATGTTGATGGCAGGGTGATGGCGGTGAGCCCAGGGACAACGGCGAGACGAACCCAAGCGGCGGGCGGCTACATCGATCGTGGGGTGACGGTGGTGAGCCCAAGGCTCACGGCTACGTTGATGGCGGGGGGGCGGCGGCGAGCCTAGGGGCTGCTACCAATCGGGCAAGGGCTAGTGGCCAACAAGGGGAAGCGGGGGAGAGGGGAGGAGGGAAGAGTAGGAGGGTACGAGGGTGGTGGGCAAGAGAGAAAGAGATAGAGAGAGAGGAAATGAGGGTGGAGGGTCGAGGGGAACGGTTGGGGGAGGGAAGGTTTTTGTTTTTGTTTTTTTTTTTTTTTTGTCTTATTTGTAAAAAATATAAATATATTTTAAAAATATGAGGATCTTCCTCCCACGACTTACTCACGATCGCGGGCGAGGGGAGTAAAAAAAATTTGTGATAGTGGGTTTAACACATATTCGTTGTGTGTGCATGGGAGAAGGATGTCACCACGGACATGTCAACATGTGGAAAATCGCAAAAATGCGGGTGTTTGCATGGAAACATGAGAAATGACAAAATGTTAATTATGGAAAAATTAATAACAATTAAAGTAAGCATTAGATGGACAAACAACAAAAAGGAAAAATATGTTGAAGGATGCGAGGAAGAGGGCAAAAAAATGGAATGGGATGTTTGAGGACAATTAAGGGCATTCGCATGGGAAAAAGTCAAAAATCGAGCTTAAAACACACGCAGAATTGAATATCAGCAAAATCCGTCACTCAAAATAAAGGGCAATCAAAAGGAAACATATTTGAGATGATGTAGCAGATTGGTATGTGATCTTAGAACACGGTTTCAGCAAGGATGAGACCTGTTCGCATGGAGAAAATGGTAAAAACACACACAAAAATGAAAGTAAAAATTAATATGAAAAAATATACAACTTGAAATCAAGTAGAATAAAAACAAAAAATGTTTGCAGGAAGTGAGAGACAAGACGGGTAAGGTAGAATGTGGTTCCGAGGGCGATGAAGCATGTTCGCATAGAAACAATGGTAAAAATGCCAACGAAAACAGAGTCAAAAAATTAATATGAGAAAATTTGTAAATCGAAACCGAGCGCAATAAAAATGAAAAATGTCATGGGAAACATATGGGACAGGGTTGAGAGGTCAAGACCGTAGTTCTAATGGCACTAAAATCGGTGGGCCAAAATATGATGAGAAAAAAAAGGAAAATTGTGTAAGAGAGCAAGCCGAACAAGGTTGTCTAATCATAATTGAATTCCAAGGTGTGGAGTGCAAGTTCACATGGAAAAAGAGTAAAAAATGCACATTAAAAAACCTGAAAATTTGGAAGATGTAATAATGGATAAATCGTTTATTGGAATGATGGGCAAGAAAATGCAAAAATGTCAAGGTGAAGGTATAGATTAGGGACGCGTCATTAGATCACTTTTTTGAAGTGAAAAAGACATGTTCATATGGAAACACATGAAATGGCACATGAAATGGGCAGAAATCTTTTTGAAAATTAATAACTCATTATCTGTGGCTCAGAAGGGAGGGCTATAAAAAGAAAACATGGCCAATGCAAAGGAACAAAGAGGGCTATAAGGTGAGATTGTAATTTTGGTGAACATAGGGTGCATTTACATGGAAACACAACAAAACAAAGGATAAAGTCAAAGGGACAAGGAACAATCTCGAGAAGTAGTGAAAATGGGATTGGTGAGTGGGGAAGAAACCCCATCAGGGAAAAATTCGGACATGGTATGTATGAGTTACCTAATAGGGATGTTTCCATGAGGGTATGCAAAAAGGGCTCACAGGGATGTTTCCACACTTAAGGCTTGGTCACTTACCCTACCCTCTGTCTCATGCTCTATTAATAAATATAGAGGGTAGCCCATACTCACATCCCCACCGAATAGGATGAAGGTTTGTCGATGAATATCGAATTTGTTAGGTTGATGATGTCACTTTGATTGGCTAAAGAAGAGGCATACCTAGGGAGATAGCCAACAAGTCTGGTACTTGGATTAGATGTTGGAAACATTGTTTGCTATAGGAATCAGAAGCCTTGATGGGGCTACAAAATTCAGCGCACCAAGGGAGGTGGCTTTGGAATTTCTTTAGAAAAATTGATAAATGACACAACAATGTTGGAATGCGGGGTGTTGCCATCTTTTCCACAGTCGACTTCCCATCCAAGGGTATGTACCACCTTTGTCAAACGGCACAGATCTAGAGCATGGTAGATGTTATAGCAGGTGGAAGATGAAGACCAAACTCATGATGACATAGACAAGTAGAGACAAACTGTTACACAAGTGAATTAGGTTCCAAGATGGCAAGTTGGACTCATAAACACAATCTTGTGTAGGACTGACAAAGACAAGACTCTTAACTGAAAGTACAAAGCATCATGAGATTGTATTCATTCCATATGAAAAGTGGTAGTCAAGTACAATGCTTTATAGTTGTTGGATGGTAGTAGTTTCCCTTTCTGTGCATATGGGATTCAGTCTATCTGCATGTCCTAAGCCCAGAACTAGCTCATACAAAGAGGCTACAATAGGTGCAATTTCAAATATCTCAATACCCCTCCTCAATCACAACTAGAAAGTACAAAGTGGGTAGAGGATTTAGTGAGAGCAACACCTGCAAAATGTGGGCACACCATAAACATGGCAAAACACCAGAGGCTATCACAAAAAAGGCTAAATGTGGGTACCACAAGCATGGTGGACATCTAGAGGCTGTAACAGGGGCCTCACAAAGTGTACAGAGGCTATAGTACAAGGCTACATGAGGATTTTACAAGCTTATGTCAGAAGCATTAGGGCTAGGCATTACAGGGCTAAAAAAGTCTAGTAAAAAATTGGGTCAAGGATCGGTAGGCCCTTGCAGTTTTCATCATTTCAGTTGACATTGATATTCAATTCATTGTAGGTCTATCAGTGTAGTTGAGCTTGCTCTTTTTGATCTTGTACTTGTTCTTCACTTTGCTTGCAGCTTCAGTGTCTTCATGGTTGATCTTCTTCTTCTTCTTCTTCTCCACCACTTTGCTTGCATTGTTTTTTTGGTCCTTTTCTTCATGGTCTTCTTTGCTTGTACTAGTCTTCATGTCCCCCTCAAGCAATGATATCATTATCTTTGAGGCAACGAAAATGACTACAAAATTTTGCACTTTCATGTCTTGAAGGTCTTCAAATGGGTACATTGATGGCATTTGGATATAGGCAGCTCCATGTCTTCTTGTAGGTAGAGTAACATCTTTGTAGTGTAAATGGGCCATAAGATACATGTTACTCTTCATGAGAAGCACCCACTTAAAAATCTTCATGTTTGGCATTAGAACTCAACTTCAAATCCTTGACTTTTTGACCAACAAAAAGATTTGAAACCTAATGTGTCAAAGGACACAAGAAGATAGTGTGAAAGCACACAATGCTTAGTGCTAACAAGCATTATCTTGATGGTTATGCTTCTTATGTGTCGGCTTGCAAATGCCTTCTAATCTTGCTTGAACTCTTCCAGATCTTCAGCAACCTCCAAGGAATGTAACTTAGTGATTTAAAAATTACTGTTGATAACTCCAATGAGGAGAAATAGTGAGAAGACGAAGAAAATGGAAGTTTTAAGTAATCTTGGCTATGGAGTCTGATTTAGGGTTTCTGAGGTAGCCTAGTATTTCACTCTGTGTGGACTGCACACTTGATCATTTTCCAAAAAAAAATTATAGAAAGAAAGCTTATGGTATGGGCTTCCAAAGTTCCATGGTCTTAGACTAGATCGCGCTACACATAGGAGGAAAACATTGTACTAATCAGACTTTGCCTCATTTTGAACAATGTGCTTATTTTCTCGAAATGCTGAGCTGAAGTAGCACCAATGTCGGGACATGATGTACTAAGAAGGTGTGCCTAAAGTCAGAGAAGACTCCCCTAGAAGGAATCATGATGAATAATGGCTTGTAGTGTGAGATCAAGGGCTCCAAGGTAACTAGGTATTGCTTGGCTATGGAGGCTACACATGACAGATTCTGAGAGAAAGGATAATACTGAGTAGTAGATAGGGCAATGTTAAGTTCTTATGTGATGTAAAGAAGCCTTGGGATTCAATGAATAAATCTTCAGAAGGGATCTTGGAGAGATATGCCCTGTAGAGAAAGTTATAGAAGCCTGAAGGAAGATAGGTGCAGACCTGGCTATGGCTGCCAAGGTAGAGTAAGTGGAGATGAGTTGAGAGATAAGCTCATTGATCTGACTTGAGGCTAAGAGGGACTGAGAGGGTAGAGAAGGGAGTCATGTCATCCCCGACTGGGCTCTAATACCATGTCAAAATACCTAGATCTAGAGCATCATAGATGCTATGGCAGGTGGAAGATGAAGATCAAACTCATGATGACATAGACAAGTAGAGACAAACTATTACACAAGTGAATTAGGTTCCAAGTTGGCAGCTTGGACTCATAAACACAATCTTGTGTAGGACTGATAAAGACAAGATACTTAACTAAAAGTACAAATCATCATGACATTGTATTCATTCCATATGAAAAGTGGTAGTCAAGTACAATGCTTTATAGTTGTTGGATGGTAGTAGTTTTCCCTTTTTGTGCATATGGGATTCAGTCTGCCTGCATGTCCTAAGGCTATAACTGCCTCATACAAAGAGGCTACAATAGGTGTGATTACAAATATCTCAACAACCTTTTCTTGGAATGAGGCCTATTATGACAGGGAATTTCTTCTTTTTCTTCCATAACAGTTTGATTTTTTTCTATTTCTTTTCTCCAATTCTCGAGGGTGTCTCCACCTTTTCTCAAAGAATAGGTCAGCATGACAAGGAAAAGTCATTTTCTCCCATGATTGATATATATCTTTTTCTTTTATTATTTTGAAAGAGAAAAATGGAAGGAGCACCATGTATCAGAACCATCCGTGCCACCTTTGCTAGATTAGATGGAAAGGGAGCACTATTGGGGTGGAAGGTGGATATGAGAGGTTAGGAGAAGGAGGCCACCTCATCAAGATAAGCAAAAGGGCTATCAGAAGTAATAGGTAAAGCTGCATTGACCGACGTGCAAAGAATGAAGGGGCTATTAGTGGTGATTGTCAGGATACCCTGGGAGGGTAATACATCTTGAGGAGGCGATAGCCATTAATCAGGAAGGGATCATCAGAAGCATCAATTTTCAGTACTTGGATAAAGCCATTAGGATTGACGGCAAGTACCTTATAGGGCCTATCCATTGTTGTTGAATCTTGCCTGAAAACTTGCCAAATCGGGAATCATAGGCCAAGACTGTCACCTTTCTTAAACAAGTTGTCATGATAGGCCTTTCTACGAGCTTTCGTGGATTCCATGCATTGTAGGGCTATCATGCGAGTCTCATCTAGACATTCTAGGTGCAAGAGATGGAGTTACAGGGATTCATCGTCTCCCAAGTGCTCTTTGATAGCCACGCGTATAGAGGGTAGCTCGAGTTTAACAGGGAAGATGACTTCTGTACCATACACCAACAACTGGAAAGGGGCCTATCCTACAACAACTTTATGGGAGAATCTATATGCCCAAAGGGCCTCTATAATTTGATTATCCAATCATGGCGATATGAGCAATTGTCCTTGTCATCAGAATCGAGCAAAGGATGTGATTGGTAACTTCAACTTAGCCGTTGGCTCTGGGGTATCTGGAGGCTAGCAAAACTGGTTATGATATTCTCGTACAAGAACAGGGCTTCACACCACTTTGAAACGTAGTCCATACAAACCAAGATATATCTATTCTTTTTCCTTTTGGTTGGTGGATCAATAGGGCCCACAAAGTCAATTTCCCACTTCTCAAACGGCTTTAGGGGAAGGATGGGTTGTAATGGCATGGTGTTGGATTTGATAGGCTTTCCCATTTGTTGACAATCATCACAATGTTTGCAGTAGTCATATACATCCTTATGGAGGGTCGGCCACCAATATCCTACTACGAGCAAGGCGTTCCTGGCTATTGCTTCTCCCACAAAGTGTCCACCCAAAGGGCTTGTCATGGCATGCTTTCAATACGATTCCAATCTCTTCTCTTGCAACACATCTACGCAACACTTTATCCTTGCCTTTCTTGTACAAAGCGCCACCTAATAGGGTGTAGGGGACTGATTCCAATAGAAGTTTCTTCTTCTCACGTCTAGAGATACCAAGGGGATAGTGTTGGGTTTCCAAGAGGTTGGCTATGTTTGTGTACCAAGGGGTAATATTTTCAACTAGAAAAAGGGAAGCATCAAGGAGGCTTGGATCATCTTTCTCTTCTTCGTTGCTCTGAGGGATTTGCGAAGATATGATCAACTAGGACATAGGAGTGATTGGGCTTGGTAACCACTTTAAAGTCAAACTCCTAAAACAAAAGGAGCCATCTCATCATTCTTTGCTTCACATCGGCCTTGTTCATTAGGAAGGGTAGGGCCTCATAGGTAGAATTTGAAGTGTTTCGATAACAAGTAGTGTCGAAACTTCTCCATGATGAACACCATTGCCAGGGACTCAAGCTCCATTATGGTATAATTCATTTCTTTATCAGTTACTTTTTGATTGGCATAATAGATAGGTTGATCTAACTTTGAGGGGATCTTTTGGCGTAAGATTTCACCTAGGCATTTGATGGATGCATTAGTATGCACGTGGAACTCCTTTGTCCAATTAGGAGGTTGCAGGATGGGTGCTTCAATCATGCATAGCTTCAAGGTGTTGAATGCCTTGTCACAATCAGTGATCCACGTGAACTATGCATTTTTTTTAAGGAGTTTATGCAAGGGGGTTGCCTTTGTTGCAAAGTGTGCAATAAACCTTTTATAGTAGCCCACATGGTCAAGGAATCCCCCTGATTGTTTAAGGTTGGTTGGCACTGTTAAGGCTATGATTTTGTCAATCTTTGCAGGGTTGTTGTCCCTTGTGCAAAGATAATGTGGCCAAGAACTGTTGAAGAGAATCTGAAGATGCACTTGTCGGGGTTGAGAGAGATCCCATACTCTTGAGATCTATCAAAGCACTGCTCTAGGTGTCCCTAATGCTCACAGATTAGGCTATAGACACAGAAGCCATCTAGGTACACCTCAATGAAGTCATGCAGATGGTTTTAGAATGTGGCCATTATTACTCGTTGGAATGTAGCAGGAGCATTTCAGAGCCCAAATAGCATCACTCTATAAGAATAGGTTCCCCATTTAGATATAAAGGTTGTTTTGGATTGACCTTCTTCTGCGATCTAGACTTGATTATATCCGCTAAATCCATCCAAGAGGGAATAGGGTTCATGTCCTACCACTGTATCCAATAGTTGGTCTGTGAAAGGGATAGGGAAATGATACTTCTTCATCTTGGAATTCAAATTTTGGAATTCCACACATATTCACAGCTTTCCATTCTTCTTGGGTACTACCACAATGGGCAAAACCCATTCACTATTGGCCACTGGATAGATAAACTCAGCTTATGATCCATCAAACTCAAAAGACTTTGAGCTCTGAGTTTGAAATGACAAACTTGAGCTTGTTGCATTATTGAATGAGGATTAAAGCTTGGAAAAATCTTTATCTCTTAAAAGAAGTATGCATGGGAGTTCTTAGAAGCATTTGGCATGATCAAGTGTAAGGAAATAGCTACACCTATGGAGGTCAATATGAAGTTATCCATTGAGGATACATGAATACTAGTAGACATTGAGAGGTATAAAAGGTTGGTTGGTAGCCTCATCTACTTGTATAACACCATGCCAACATATGTTGTTGGTGTTAAACAAACCACAAGAAAGTCATTGGAAATCTGGGATATAAGTGCTAAGATACCTAAGGGAAAACTCTTGACTATGGTATTGCATATAGTTCTGGAAGTGCACTTATGGAAAATTGTGATTCAGATTGAGCAAGTGACAATGATTCTAGGAAATCAGTTTTTGGATATTGTTTCTCTTTAGATTTAGGAATACTCTTTTGGATCAGTAAGAAGCAACCAACCGTAGCATTTTTTTTCTATCGAAGCAGAGTCAAGGCAGCTTGTTTTGATACATGTGAAGCAGTATGGTTAAGGAGGATCCTATGGCATATGGGAGTACAAGATGAAGATCCAATAATGCTAAGATGTAACAATTATAGTTGCATTGCCATTGCCAAAATTCTAATTTTTCATGCACACACCAAACACATTGAGATCTAGTATCAATATGTGCATGACTTGATTGAGGATGGGATAGTAGAGCTAGTCTATCACCTAATAGAGGAGAATGGAGAAAATATCTTCGTCAAAGCTCTTACAAAGAATCTCCTTTGAATTCATGGTGCATGTTCCTTGCTCTAAGTCTTAACTAATGATCCATGGTGCTCTAAGTTGTAAGGCCCTCATTATGAGGAGAAGCCATGTGTGAGCACCTTGGGTCTTGACTTGTATATTAAATGAGGTCTATGTGATTGAATGGAAAAAAGGTGACCTTTGTGGGGGCCTTTGGGTTAGATAGAGTAGTTACAATAATAGCAACTCAAGGCACAATGCATTGGGTTGTGGGATGTGGGAGTTATTAGAGACCCCTCCATCCAATTAGAATTCTTCCAACTATCCTTTAGCTCTTTGCCTATCATCTATCTGGATCACCATCTAAGATTCATAGTGAAAGCACACGAGTGGACAAAGACATCTTTGTATTAGTTCATTTGAAATTAAATCAGTTTCTATTCTCCTCATATTTGCTGTGTGTTCTCTAATCCTTGCTCAGACTCTACCCATTGTGCCATGTAATTTCTACATGGCATCAAAGCCTAGGGAGCTCTGAGGAGTGAAGAGCATTTTAATGGCTATAACTTCTTTAAGATGATTATGCTTAGAATGATACATTCAACTATACTTAACTAAATTGATAATCTAAGACAGGATTCTCAAAACTAACAATTCATAGGAAATATAAGAAAAAAATGAATAAATATAGAAAATCATTAAACTTTTATTGTTTTTTGTTTTATATAAGAGGTTACTTACATATAGAATGACCTTATTTTATATAGTATCTCTCAAACATCCCCAATTAGGGTATACTTAGGTGTTGTAGGAGATGTCCTAGTCTTTGCCTTCTAAGAACACAATATTAGTGAGTTTGGAATCTCCCAATTCCCATTTTTTGAATACTAAAAAGGTGGCACCCGGATAACATGCCCATAAGTTTTTCAAAACCATATGATGTGACCTATCATTGGAAAGTGCTTGAAAATAGAATCTATTGAGCTATAGAGCACTCAATTTGGAGTTATAGTATTCAAGTTATGACAAATCCAAAGATTTGACCATGTGTCCCAAACTTATGGGAAATTCCCATATTTCCCAATATGGTGTTTAAGGGAGGCCTAGGATTCACTTTCCTTTTATGGAGTCTTAATTGGGACCTTGTAAGAGGCCTTATTAGCCTTTTGTGGTATCTTTTCTCAATCCCTAAGGGATCTTCCTATGTAAACTATAGAAATAAGAGCAATATATGCAATAAAAGATTATAAACATATCTTTTCATAATGGAAAGATACTAGCAAATCACTTATAGTTATTTGTGGTGAATGCACTAAACTAGAGGCTATGTAAGATGTGAGGCTAACTTAAAGTGAGAGGTGTGCCTTCCCTATAGGCGTATGTGCACAATGGTGTGTATAGGTGCACAATAGTTCACATAGGGATGTGTTGATACATGTGTACTAAGATGCAAGGGTGTCTGTGCAAGGGTGGTGTGTACACTAGTTGTAGGTATACCGATGCATGGTGATGAGTGGTGCACTAAGTAGATACATACCAGTGTGCAAGGGTGTATGCATTGATGCATGTACACATGTGCACAACATGATGAGTTTGCACTACTATGGGGGTTAGTGCACTTGCACATTGGAATTGGGGATATGGGTTCATGGAAGTATGCAAGAGTGAAACTGTGGGCTAGTTCACATGGAGACAAATGCATAGGGGAACAAGTGTACGTGGGTTGGTGCACATGCATGCACAAGAAATTCTAGTGCATGTGAGTGCATGAGAGATCTAGTGCAAGTGTTTTTGTGTATAAGTGTGGGCTTGATGCAACGTGTGCATGGACTAATGTAGGGGGTGCATTTGTAGATTAGTGCATGCAAAATAGTGTGCATGGGATGTCATTGCAATAGTCTAGTGCACACAAGTTTACTACAAACCAGACACCCCTTTTTGTAACTAGTAAGTATCAAACACCATTCTAGAGTCTTCATCATCTCACCACCATACTCACACCATCATACATTTGATAGCCATATCATGTGGCTAGGTGATGGAACTTGAAAAAGTTTCTCCTAGCTCAAACCTTATCTTTTTCTCTCTAATTGACAATTGCTCTATTGAACATAAATGAACAAACCTTTACAAATTGAAAAGGAAGTTGACTAAAGCAATGATAAGAAAGGAGAATCTTGATGAATGAGGAGAAATTAGAAATTCTCCTTAGCTTTTACAGCAACCTCATCCTCTTCCTCTCAACATTGCTCCTAGCAAACCTAATCCTCTTCTTCTCAATCCTCCTTGTCTTATCTCTCTATAAGACAACCCATTAAGAAAAATAAGGGGAGAGAATTCTTGCCTCTCTCCTTCCTTCTCTTTATTTTTTTCTTCTCACCGTTCTTACGCTTTTTATTTTTAAACAAAAACATAAGCTTGAATTCATCCCCATTTTCTTTTTCATTTACCCTCAACATGAAGGTATCATGCCTTTCTACCTTCTACAGGTGAAATAGAAAACAATAGAGTCTCCCCCTGAATCTCTCCCCTAACCAAAGCTCTTTTCTAATATTTCATTGTTAACAAGAAATAACCTGAGTGCCTGCTATGCTTGTTAAATGCCATAGGGCATAAATCCTTGATTGCTTGATTGCTTGAAGTTCAATGCAAGAGAAGCCCATGCCTTCACTCTCAAAGTGTTGGGAGAATTCAGGTTGAGAAAAAATTTTAAAAAGAATTTTTAATGCTTAAAATCTTTGAGTTTTTCTTGATTCTTTCCTAATCTAGTATTCTTCATGTGCCTCTAACCATTCCCTTCCTAACTTAGTAAAGATTTTTTTTTGAATTCTCAAATTTAATCCTATCACTCATAGGTACTTTGGAGTCGCACACATATATGGCCTCTTGTTCCACAATGCCACAGCAAGAGCATAAGTGATCTCATGATTGAGATATTCTTGGTCCCAACAATGGAACCAAAATTTTGCACTACATATTAAGACTTAGGACAGATTTCTATTATTTCAGGAGTCTCAACTTATAATGTCATCAACCATCTCTCACATAGCCATCTCATGTGCTTCTCTCAAACCAATCTAGGATACACCATTTCTATGCATGAAATGATAAATGCAAACCAATACTAGAAATGTAGTGAATAAGAAATCGCCTCTTCATTAAGCCATTGTCCAAGGTGGCTCATTACATGCTCCATGATACACATGATGTTCCTTGGTTCAATCCACATCCTCACTTTCACTTTTGAGTGCAATATGGAGAAGATAAGTTGGAGAAGAAGGGGTGAAGTAGAACATCAAGAGCTTCACAACACGTTTTTGACTCTCTCTCAACTCAGCATTGCACATCCACCCTTATCCTCATCTCTCACCATGTAGGGATGATAAAGGAGAAAGTAGACTGGCAAGATCTTCCTCTCACCTAGTTTCCCACTTTCACACTCATGCTCTACCTCTCCTTCACTCTCTCACATGCACATAAAAGAGAAGTAAGAACCAAGGGTACCAAAGTCTATACACATGAATACCTTGCTCTATTCTTTCATCTTTCTTATACATGTTTTTAGGGTTCCAAACCCCTAGGTATCCAACCCACTTTTATGGCCTCATGACTAGTCTTGCTTCCTTTGTTAGGTCTATGAGCCATCCTAGGGTAAAAATAAAATAGGGCTCCTTCACTTGTCCTTGAGACTCTACCATTATTAATAAAAATTGCATGGGAGAAAACTCAAATCTCAAATGTACATTGAAAAATAATAATGCAATTAATTCAAGAACTTCATGATTTACAAAATAATAGTGCAATCACTTAATTGCACATTGCCAATGGTAATCCTTGGGTTGTCATAGCACAGTGCAATACACACACACACACACACACACACACACACACACGTGTGTGTGTGTGTGTGTGTTCCATTCCAATTTTTGATGACCTGTTGCACTTTTGCATGATTAGCATCCTATTACTTTTTAGGGTAACATTCAATTCTCATGTCTATAGTGAGCCTTCAACCTTTTGCACCTTCTATAGCATCCTCCATAATCCTTCATGTTCTACCCAAAAAGAAATGATCACTAGTCAAACATACCAAAGAAACTACAAGATCCATAATCTTCAATGGCCTTGAGAACATGTCAACCTTACAAATCCCATCGAAGAGCAAACCCAACCATATTCCTCATCTATGATTATATAATCATCACTATCAACAACACCCTTTACTTCCTCCACAAGCTTACAACTCAAAATCCTTCCCTTGCACATCTACTCTACAAGCCAATCATTCTACTTTTGATGGAGAGTTCTAAGGAACTACCACACTCATCTAGAAGGGTGTAAGTGTTAACCTTATTCAAAAACTATAAAAAATAGAAGGTATTAAATATATTATTGTAAGGTTTTAGAAACAAGAAAGGTGAAATTGTGTGCCATAATTAATTTTGGAAAGAGTTACAATCTTTGAGAACTTTATTTTAATACTTTAGGCACTTTTTGTATCAAAAGGTGAATATGTATTTTTCCATCCATTATTTACAAATATGGTACTCTTACATGCTTATTAAGAAAAAGTGAAAATGGGAATCATTTCCATGCAAGAAAAAATATTATTTAAAATTGGAAAATGGATAGAGAATACCCAACCTAAAGTAGAACTATAAACTTAATATATATCATGTGTAAAAGTAAAGAGAGAGATCATTCTTGTATGTGCAAATAATTGAGATCCTCTTCTTATATATCTTCTTTCTTGCTTCACCATAGCTTGAGAGTGAGGAAGAAGAGTAAAGGAGTGAGTCAGGGACTCAAGGAAGAGAAGCTACTCATCATTCTTCCTCTTCTCATTCTACTTTTCACCTTCCTATCCAAATGGTGAGAAGATGAGAGCATGCCAAAGTGAGGGATTAAGTGAGGGAGAGAGTAAGAGTGAGGGAGTGATTGGGAGAGGCTCCACTATACATTTTCTTCTTCTTCTTATTTTATCTATTCTCCTCTTAGCATTGGAGTAGTAGTAGTAGATAGATCAAAGGAGGTAACAATGGTGAATGGAGAGGAGACACACTCAAATATTGGAGAACCATACGATGGGTTAGACTTTAAATAGTATGGAAGACTACGATAATGCTCACTACATCCATTCTCGAATAATTTAGTTTCTTTATTTTCATGGGATTAAGAGAAGAGAAATAGTTAGTTCAGAGAGCAACGACACAAGCTAGCATCTGTGTGTGTGTGTGTGTGTGTGTGTGTGTGTGTGTGTGTGTGTGTGTGTGTGTGTGTGTGTGTGTGTGTGTGTGTGTGTGTGTGTGTGTGTGTGTGTGTGTGTGTGTGTGTGTGTGTGTGTGTGTGTGTGTGTGTGTGTGTGTGTGTGTGTGTGTGTGTGTGTGTGTGTGTGTGTGTGTGTGTGTGTGTGTGTGTGTGTGTGTGTGTGTGTGTGTGTGTGTGTGTGTGTGTGTGTGTGTGTGTGTGTGTGTGTGTGTGTGTGTGTGTGAACATGAAAGAATATGTGATTGTCTCAATGTCCCATTGTTTGGATGCGTTGTAGATCTTAATACCTAGAAACATTGATAATGGAATGATGAAAAACATGCTACTCTTTTCAATAGTGCATCCATCATCGATGGATGCATTGTCATGGAATGCATCCACAAATATTTTGACTATTACACAAGTGGTTTTGTCTTGATGGAAGGCTTGTCTAGAATGGAGAAATGTATTAAACAATTAATGCATCATTTTGGATAATACCAATCTAAAATAGAGTTCTTTTAGAGGTATTAAGATAAAATTCGGTATGCCATTATATATTGTCTTGTTAGTGCATACATGAACATGGAAGACATGTCCTGGAATGGATTGACACTCCTCACTAATTAGCCATGGTTAGACGTTATGATAGTAAATTATTTGTGATGCTTTGCTCTTTCAATATTGAGTGAGATTTGTAAAAGAAATTTTGTAACCTTGATGTTTGTTGGTGCTCTAAAGCATTGATGTTTGTGAATATTCAATTGATGTGTGGAATGATCAAATCTTTGCATCTATGTTCCTATATACTCTCTTGCCCTTTTATGGTGAATGCAATGTAAATCAAGATGCCAATCATGATGATCACATGTTTTGCCTGATGAAGGAAAAGTGAGGGGCTTTAAAGCATGTGCTCATGCCATGCTGTTGTGTACCTACATTTGATCAATCATTAACATTTTTTGTGTTGTCAGGGACTACAAAGTCTTTAAAATCATAAAACCCATCAAATTTTGGTTCACTGAACAACAAGCTTGTGTAGCTCTTTGATCTCAACTTATTCAACAAGATGGATGCACCATAATCTTACCAATGTCTACACCCTTGCAAGAATATATACAATATAACACACACGCACGCATGCACGCACACACTCACGCACTCACGCACTCATGCACTCATGCACTCACGCACGCACGCACGCACGCACGCACGCACACACACACGCACGCACGCGCACACACACGCACGCACGCACGCACGCACGCACACACACACACACACACACACACACACACACACACACACACACACACACACACACACACACACACACACACACACACACACACACATGTCACAATACACACTCGTGGGAGTAATGCCACTTTGGAAGTATTTCACATTTGTGTTGTGAGTGACATCTTTGTGAAAAGAAAAACTCATCATTGGAACAATTACACGCTTGTATTGTCTTCCTCTTAAGTCATTTACTTTTGTTCATTCACTCAAAGAGTTTGATTGTGATTCTCCTCACTAATTACTACCCACAACAACATTGCTTTCATGTAAATGCACACAATGCTTTTCATAGTCTCGAACTTTATTTGTATTTACTTCCTTTAGATTTATAATCATCATCTTTTGTAAACTAAGAAACTCCTCTTTTAAGGTTGCAATAGTTGACTTTCTCAAATGTCCAATAGACTTCATAAGGAAGAAGTTATATACTAGTATGTCTAACTCATCAATGTAGAACTTGTATAGTATGTCTAATTCATCAAGTTTCAATATATTAGTGCATCAACTTGACTTGCTCACCTTTTTTCATTTTAGTATTGCCTGTTGAAATCATGGGTGGAAAATTTATAAACTTTCAAGCCAACTTGATCAATTCAAGTTGTACTTTAAAAAGGTAAAGTTGAAGTGACCTAATGTCATGCATAGAGTTCTCTTTTTGACCCTATTATATTTGGTGCACCAAATATAGTTTTCTCATTCTTAGCTAGAATTGTTTTAAATCTCTAGGGGTGTTGAGGCATTGCATCAAGTCCCATCAAAATTTAAAAATTGTAGGCCAAAGTGCCACTACATCATGCAATACTGCATATGCTATACAAAACATTTTCAAACTAGTGTGTTAAAAGGATGAAGAAAACACACATGCATACTGGCATGTACACGTGAATGTGCACACCAAACACACACACATATTTTGAATTTTCAATACATATTTTCTTTCTTGCTTACAAGTTGCTTACATCCTCATGTCAAGTTTGGAGGCTATTAACTCTCGCATTGGTTTAACTTTGAGGGGGATAAAGACACTAAAGAAAAAATTGAGACTTTACAACTGTAAGCATCCTTACCCTTGAAAATAAAACCTCATAGGTAGCAACTTTGTTCTTTTAAGTTACTCACACAAAATTTTCCACCAAATTGAGTCGAGTAAGATGCCCCTAGGGAGTAACAAAAAAAGCCACCATATTAATTATTATTGAAAAGACAAAAGTTTGCAAAAGGATTGGATATCTAAGGCATGGTTATTTTATGACACATTGAACTGTGTGTTTGTTCAAAGTGTAGTTGCCTTTTTTTAAATTCTCTTCCAAGGGGAACACCTCAAATATATCTACATGTAATCTAAATAAATGGGAATAATGGCATTGTAACTCAAAACAAGATTATAACCATCACTCTCATTTTGAGTGTGAAAGTAAATTGTGAAGGTACATATGTCAAGCCCTATATCTCATCTAAGTTTGTCCTAAAGCTAAGTGTCACTTTCAAACCCATCTTAATATAATTAGCACATTATTGATATTAAAAATATTCTCCTCAACATGTAAGTTAATCTCATAAGAGGTACAATATGGCCCCAAAATTTGTGAGCGAATTTTTAAAAACATTTGTTGACCTATAGACTATTGCTTTGAGTGAAGGAAGAGATGGGTGTTCTAACCCCACTTTTTTGCTTATCATGGCGACCTAAAAAGGTGGAGTTCAATCTAAAGTCTCAAGTACCAAGTGTTTTTTTCAAAGAGGAAGCTCAAAGGCTTGTTGTGTCACTATAAGATTTTTACAAAATCTAATCCTCTCGAGAACTTTGTCTTTTGAAAAAATAAGTGTATGTTCTATGTGCTATGTTTTAGAACCATAGGTTCAGAGAATACATGTACAAGGCCTCCACTTTGAAATACTCTTTTAGACTTATTCTCCGTACAACCATTTAATAGTAGTAAGAACCTTTGCCCAAATTATAATCACCATAAGTCTCTCCCATGGCATAATTGATATAATGTCTTATTTTGAAGAGGTTTAAACTTCTTTGTGCTACCATTATAAGGCATCTTTGAACTCACGACCCTTTACTTAATCTTGGCTCCCACCCCTATGATTTTGGTTGTAATCATGTACAAAAACTCATGTAGAGAGGTAGTTTCATGGCCCTTCTTGGATGAGTAGAATCTCATATTAGAATTACTCCTTATGTTGAAAGTGTTAGAGTTTTGGAAGAATGATCATATGTGGTATATGGGGTGTCAATTGTTCCTAAGGAGGATTTTGTCCATTAGAACCTCATTTTGAAGATACCCTTTCCTTGTACAAGTTGTGAAGTTGTCAAAAAGTCACATGTTTCATGGTGTCTTGTGAGGATTTCCTATCCTTGGGTGATTTGTGAGCTTTTCTTTACATGATTTGATTATTCATTGAATGGGAAAATGGTTATAGAGATGTTTGTTGCTTGTTTCTATGGACAACAAACATGGTTTACTGCCTCCACAAAGAAATTCTACTTAGCACTATAGTCAAAGATTTAGTAAGCTACGTATAGTAAATCATCAAGATGGTTGAAGATTTTCCTTTCTTTTATGGAATTCCTGAAGCTCTAGGAAGAGAACAACCTCCTTAGATGATTGAAAATGAAAGATTTATTATGAGACTTCAAGGGTCCCCTAGGATTAAGTTGGAACTAAAATGAGTTTCAACTTACAAAGAAGTAGTGAATTTGGTAAAAGAAAAATATTGAAATTTTGCCTGTATGGAACAACTCATGAGGGACGTATGATAAAGTAATCAAGAGAAAGAGGAAAGGGTGATTTTTCCTTCTACACTTGCTAGTCCAAAGAAGGGTCCAATTAAGAAAAGAAATGCATGAATTTGTTGGCATGTTTAAAAATTTGAGTCTTAATATTTTAGATGCTATAGGTTGAGGAAGAGGAAGAGGATGGCAACCACCCTATCTAGGATAAGGTCAAGGTCTCAAGGGAAGCTAAAATGAGATCAAGGCCTTGTACCAATATGCTATTGACAATGATATGAACCTTATCAATGTTTCAACTATGGGGAGTGAGGTCATTGTGACAAACCTTTTTTTTTTGGGGGGGGCGTTGATGTGCTTCCTCTTCCAAACAATCTTACCAACCATGAAAATAACTATATTTTTGACATCAAAGATAAACCTAGACCAAGTAGATTTACCCTTTAAGAGAAAGGGAAGAAAAAAATGGATGAGAAACATATAACCATCTTAGTCATTCATTTGGAAAAACCTAAGGTGATGCCACTTTGAGGAGCTAGGGAGAAAGGTGAAAAAATGGACCAAGTCAAGTAAAGAAGGGGGACTTACTATCAACCAATAAAACTAAAAGCAAACCTTGAAGACACTACTAGGCTACACCTCTAGGAGATGTCCTATCAAATTATTCTGTGTAAAGTGATCTTATTGGTAAAAATTTTATTATTACCTATAGTCAATGGATGGAAAGGAAAAAGAGAGGAAGAGGGACAATCAAGTTACATTCTATTGTAGAGTTGATAGAAGTTTGCCTTGTTATAGATGCTTGGCATGAGGGGTAGCTTATTGGTAAAGCTTTAATAGATGGAGGAGCTCAAATTTATGTTATAACTCAATCTTGTATGGAAAGATTAGGGCTTGAGTTAAATGTGGAGTAAAAAATCTTGGCTATTCTAGAACAATTGGAGGTAAAGGGTGTTTTTGAAGTACCAACATAGATTGTCATATGATGCTAGCTAGTTGGAGGCTCTTTTTCTTATTTTGGGTAAAGCTTCGTTAAGGGGAGTAAGTGCTATACAAGATTGAGGTAAATGAACAATTACCATTGTGGATAAAAGAGGGGTGTTAAAAAAAATTAATATGATCACAAAGAGTCTTGTGGATGATGAAGGGGAGAAAGAGGAACAAGAGGGAATTACTAGTGTGGATAAGGAGGGTAGTGAGTATGAGGAGAGTGGATTTGTCTCTAGTAGTGAAAATGTAGGAATGCTTGTTCCAAATAAGAATTAGGAAATAATATTGGACAACTAGAAGTGACTAAGAAAATGAATGTGGAGGAGATGGAGTCTTTCTCACAACCAAAAATTAACTCATAAGAAAAATTTGTTGAAAAGATATTGCATGATAGTGACTCTGAGCAGGAAAATTTTCAACAATGATAGCAAAGTAACCTAAGATGTTCATCACTTGCTATTCGAAGATTTGAGGTTTCAAAGGTGAGGATGTTTGCATTGAGCTAGAAGAAGGAACCGAACCCATTTGACAAAGATTACACCCTTTAATTATGGAGGAGAAACTTGCATTGAGGGAAGAAATTAAAAAGCTACTAAAAAGAAATATGATCTACTTTGTGGGTAGCTTTGAATAGGTTATTCTAGTTGTGATTTAGCAAAAAATGATGGAATATGAAAAACATGTATTGATTACAAGACACTCAACATTGCAACCAAAAAGGATCCTTACCCTTTTCCATATGTAGTTGGTGTTGTAGATTCTGTTTTTGGACATGAGTGATATAGTATATGTGATGGGTACTCAAGATACTTCCAATCAAGAATAGCACAAGGACATCAAAAGAAGACAACCTTCATCACACCATTGGGATGCTTCTACTATTATGTGGTACTGCTATTTGGCCTCATGAATAGCCCTGTTTGCTATCAAATGAAAGAAAATCAACTGTGTGAACCATTTCTTGATAACCTTTTAAAAGTTTTATGGATGATATCTATGCATATTCAAGTAGAACCTTGCATTGTGAACGACTTGGTTTTAGGAAGGCTTGATGCACAAGGACGTCAACTCAACCCAAATAAATATTTCTCCTAGTAAGAAGGAAGATGAAGCTCTTTGGACATAGTCTCAAAAAACATGATTTAGCCTAATGAAGAAAAATTCAAAATATTATTGCTGCTTCCTCGTCCTCAAATTGTTACATGATTTCTTATTTTCATCCAAAAAGTGAAGTACATGGGCCTACTTATACCGATGATTTTTGAGATACTCTATCCTTTGCAATAGGTTGCCAAAAATGAAGTGCCTAAGACTACAACATAGTCTTTGAAAGTGTGAAAAGTCTAGATTGGAGAAAAACTTTTTATGTCAACCCATTAGCTAGACAAAATGTTGGAGGAGGAGTCTTACTTGAATAAGGGAACTAAATTTTGTATATGAAGCATGTTTATTATGCTAGCCACAATAGAAAGAACTTAGGAAGAATCTAATGAAGTTATGGCAAGACTCATCTTTTCTTGCAAAGTGGTTCCAATATTATCTTTTTGAAAAGCGGTTCCAATATTATCTTTTATGAAAACCTTTTATCATTCTTAAAAGCTACAATCTTCTCCCACAACTATTGAATAAAACTAATTTGTTTAAGAGAATGATGAAATGGGTGATTGAAAGATAGGAATTTGAGTTTTCTTGAAAAGTTGAAATCTCAACAAGGTTCAATTTAGTTGACCTACTAACATATAGAGAAGGGACTGTAAAGGTGGAGCAGGTAAAATCACAAAGAGAAGGAACGATAAAAAGTTCCTCGGTATTATTGTTTATGATCTAGCAAGAAATAAAGTCATGCATTAGCAACGTGTCTCATCGAGCTAAAAACTTACTTATTGTGAGATAAGTACTAAGTGTGTGGTAAAATAAAAACACAACTTTAAAGAAACTATGTGGAAAAAAAATAGGACTTCTAAAAAAGGTCTATAAAACATATCAATCATGTACTAGCTCAACAAAATATTCCTTGCATACTAGCTTTGCAAAAAGTTTCTAACTTATCACTTGGGCAGACCTTGGAAAAGAAGATGATTCTTAATTGATAGGAGAGCTTCCTAGCATATTAATGAAAGAATCAAAAGTGTTAATTTTTAAAAAGAGCAACAAAATACATGATTATTGGTGATGACTTATATATAAAAGGTATCACATATATGTTTATATATATATGTTGTAGCCCAAAAGGAAGCCCAAGACAAAAGGCCCCAAAAAGTCAGAAATGGAAGACAACCCAAGGTGAGAAAAGTGGAAAAGAAAGGCAAGCTCACAAAATATAGGAAAAGCCTTAATGCAAAAGGAAGCACACCATAATGAGTGCATCAAATATTCTAGCAAAGAAAGTGTTGGGTGCATTTTAATTAATTTTGTAAAAGAGCACCAAGCTCCCTCCTGTGCAATTTGTAAATGTAGATGAGCATGGGTGAAGGAACCATGAAAAAAGGAAATAAATAAGAAAATAAGACCTTGGCTAAAATGGTCGGTTATACAAAAGGGATGGGCACCTAAAGAGGAGGATGGTATATATAAAAAGGGAAAAAGGGAATGAAGAAGATCATTCGTGTGTGTGGCCAAAACTAGCTCTCTTCTTCTTCTTCTTTCTTGCTTGCTCACTTGAGCTTGTGCTTGAGAGAGGGAGAGTGAGGGTGTGAGGAACTGAGTGTGTGAGGGTGAGGGACCATGGTGGAAAAGCTCTCCATCTTCTCCTCTCTCTTTTTCTCTTCTCTTCTCTCACTACAGCAATGGACCATGGAGCTTGCAGCTTGAGGATCGAGCTTGCTTGAGCTTGGAGCTTGAGGATCTAGCTTGCTTGAGCTTGCACCTTGGATCATGGAGCTACTAGGGTGCTTGAGGGATGAGGCAACTTGATTAAGTATGGAGGTAAGCTCACTACACTCGTAGGTGTGAGAGCACGTAGGGCTATGTGAGAGTGAAATGCCACAGACGAGCAACCAGGGAGCAAAATCTATGCTCACGCTAAGTGTCATCATCGAGAAAGAAGATAGTAATCATTTAGTTACATTCTCACTTTCATCATCACACAAGACTGTCATTTTTGAGAGAGAGAGAGAGAGAGAAACATATTTTACGCTTGAAAACCAGGAATATGTGTCATGGGACCATGTTGAATGTGAGAAAGAGGAAGAAGAAGAGGTGCCTTGAGGCACACCCCTTCACCCCACGACCCATAATGATATACCTTTTCATTAAATTTGAAGTTACATGGACTAAGGTACAAGCCTTAAAATTGAGATATGTACATGTGGCTTTATAATATTAGCCACTTACATATTTTTGCAACCATTAAACTTAAAATGAATTGATTTCAACAATTTTAGTTGATGTAGAGGGGGAATATTATGCTTCATGTTTGCCTTAGTTGTTGGTTCATCATCTCTCCCACATCAAAGAGTGAAGCATCCCTGCAAACAATATTGAAGAAGAGCCACCATTAGCACAAAATGTCTTTGGACTTGGTAAAGGAGAAGAACTCGATGATGAAGGAAATAATGATGAAGCCAAGACATGACCTATCATGACCAAACTAGGGAAGGGACCCCTGCTTCATCTCTTCCACTCAAGAAACTTTGCATAGTCTTCAAAAAGTAGGGCTCTAATTCCAATCTTGATACAGAGGGTAATCCACACCAATGTGGGGAAAAATGCTACCAAGAAACAAGGGAATGTGAATGAGGTGCTAGAGTTAAATGGTTTCTTTTTCTTATTGTGAAAAGAAATGTTGAAAAAAAATATCGATTATCTTAAGGTCTCACATGAGGAGATTGGCGATTGGCAAGGATAGGACGCCGCCGATGAGGAAGATGATCTAGGAAAAACGCAGCATGCTAAGTGAGAGATTGGATGTTGCAAAAGGAGCCGAGGGAGAAGGAGGACATGGGGGCACATAGGAGGGAGGATGATGATGATGGTTGAGAAGGCAAGGGAAGAGAGGAGCCGGTTACAGAAAGGAGGAGGCATTGTGAGGGGAGACGATGATGAGGGTAAAGAGGAGGTGGAGAAGGAGAGGTGAAGGTGTTGGTGGGAAGAATCGAGTACTTCACCACCATGACAAGGGTGGAGGTGATGCAACTAAACTCGAAGGGTGAATCTCACAATGGTGCTGATGAGGAAAATGATAACGTCCATGAGAGTCGGGTGCACCATGCTATGGTGGCCTGCTGTCTGACACACTATTAGCTGCTCGAGTGCCAAAGCCAACAGACCTGCTAATAGCAGCCAACCGGGAGCATCCAGCTGATCCCTTATGGATAGCCAACTTGACATATTGCATTGCATAGCTTGCTCCTTTTAGGTGGTTGGAACAACCACATTTGATGCTTTTGACAATAAATATCCACGGTCAACAATGCCTAGTTCTTGCAACGCCCCCCACGTGAAATGCCACGGACGAGCAACCAAGGAGCAAATCTATGCTCACGCGAAGGGTCATCATCGAGAAAGAAGATATTAATCATCATTTATGTTCTTACTTTCATCATCGCAGGAGACTGCCATTTTTGAGAGAGAGAGAGAGAGAGAGAGAGAGAGAGAGAGAGAGAGAGAGAGAGAGAGAGAGAGAGACATATTTTATGCTTGAAAACTAGGAATATGTGTCATGGGACCGTGTTGAACATGAGAAAGCGGAGGAAGAAGAGGTGCCTTGAGGCACATCCCTTCACCCCACGACCCACAATCACATACCTTTTCATTAAATCTAAGGTACAAGCCTTAAAATTGAGATACGTACATGTGGCTTTATAATATTAGCCACTTACATATTTTTGCAACCATTAAATTTAAAATGAATTGATTTCAACAATTTTAGTCGATATAGAGGGTGAATATTATGCTTCATTTTTGCCTTAGTTGTTGGTCCATCAGAGAGGTAGCCATTGCACTTGGATTGAAATGCTTGAAGCAATAAGCGGTTAGTGGGTCTTGCCGGTTGAGCAAGGAGCTCCCACATTTTCGTTTTGTTGTTGGGACAAATATATTGAAGCTTTAACTGGTTGTGTGTTTCAAATTGAGCGATGAAGTGGGAGTTCAACTCTAAAATGACACTTGTTTTTAGGTAGGAAGCAAGGGAGTGGGAGGCTATTCAATATCTTTTGTAGATTAGTTTAGGTGTCGAAAGCTTTCTGTGCATTGGATATAGTAGGAGTTGTGTTTTGTATCAGATTGGAGACACTAAGGTTTGGAAAATAAGGAAAAATAAGGAAAAAGATAACTCTCTGGATAACTAGGAAAGGAAACATGGGAAGAAAGAAAGTATATTTTGCACATCCAGTCAGAAAGAAAAGTAGAATGGAAGGGGAGAAAAAGAGAACATGAAAGGTGAAACAAGAGATATCATTTGCATTCAGGGAGATAGAGAGAGAGCTTGTGAGAGAGACACAGGGAGTGATACGTTTGCAGACATCACCTAAAATCCTTGACTTTGATGCATTCAACCCTTCCAACTATGCTTTGAATCCCCATTGCTATCTATTGTATTGTTCTAGAATCCTAGGAGTATTGAATAGCATGCATTAAGTGTAAAAAAAACATATATGTGTCATTCGGCGAGTTTTGGGCATTGCTTAAAAGGTGACCATAGGCCATGGATGGCCGAATCATGACCTAGCTCGAAAATTTGAGTCACTTAAGTATTCCATTTGGACCTAGACTTGGATGGGAGCCACTTGCCCTCCTCGAATGACCGAGTTTGGGTCTTGGATGGCCAACCTCACATACCGCCATCGCATGGCCAACCTCAAACACTTGGATGGGCACCCTCCCTGTCCGAGTCTCTGAGCCAAACCGCTCAGATGTTCAAGTTTGGGACTTGGACTAGACATCCAAAACCCTATCTGACTGGGTTTTTAACCCTTCAAGGGCTTGCTAGGGCGTGCCCACAACTGACCAGGCTACTAGATTCCAAACCCATAGAATTGTTTGCATCCAAAGAAAGAAGGAATCTCAACCTAGTAGTCCGTGGGGGACTAAAAGATCCGACCTTGACCACTAACTGATTAGAGACCCAAGTATTGACTCACTGGTTTGGATGTTCAATAGACCACCCATCACGACCCATAGAGAACTCAGGCTCAACTGGTTGGGAGTAATCAAAACCCCTTCTAACCACATAAAGACTAGAAAACAGATTGAATTAGTTGACTCCATCAAAGGTTACAATCAATAGTATAGGATGTAAGCACGTATGGAAATTGGAAAGCCTAATTTTGCATAGCGCACATGAAGATGCAGTGCTAGTGTATAAAGTGTTGCACATTTGTAAATTGATGGATTAACAAGTAATACACTAAAGGGAGTTAAACTAAAAATGAACCCACCAATAGGAGCACAACCCTAGGAATGGGATAAGGGAACCAAAAACCAGGGAGAAAGACGTAGAGGGGACTGAACCATCACATTTCCAAGTGAAGAAAAGGCTTGCCAAGATTAGAGATACATCTCTAGCCAACTTAGTTGACCTCATAAACGTGCTAGTGTGTCAGGTTACAGCAACTATGGCAAGCACTAGCTTGAATGAGAACAATCTAGACCTCGACCTTGACCTTAGCATGGCTGAGCACCCCGATGACATTTAGTGACTTGTCACACAATACGACCAATAGACAAGGATAGAAAACCATGGAAGATTAGTGGTGGAAAATCTCATAGCCGACCTTGAGGAGGCTTGCAAGAACAACATTGTAGCATATGGCAAGTTGTAGTCAGGAGCAAAGGGCTTAGAGGCTATGTCATGAGAGAGAGCTCAATGAGATTCACAGGGTCCTGGCCATATCAGGTAGGAATAGAATGGGAAGCAATGTTGATGGGGAGAGAGTTCTGGAAGCCGATCTCACACTAAGTAATCTACTCACCAAGGGATTGCTAGTTACTACTAGTACTGAGAAAATTGGGGCAGCCTTGGCAGCATCTTTGCTACCCAGGCTAGGAGCTATCCCAAATGCTAGGAGCCAAATAAAAATACCCATAGTTGCAAGGAAAATTGAGAAATATAAGGTAGGGAATGACCCCTATAGCTTCATTGAGAAGTTTGAGTAGGTATGTGAGGCTAATAACCTCATGGATCCCACTCAGCGACACATGTATTCGGTCTTTTCTTGGGAGACAAGGGACATGGACTTGGTTCACTAGTTTAGAAAATGCTAGACATAATAATTTCACCCAGTTGAAGGATCTCTTCATTAAGAGATTCTCAGAGGTAGGATACTCTGATAGCCTTATTGTCAAGTTGATGAATGTCAACCAAAAAGACAAAGAGGATATACAAGACTACGAAAAAGAAGGCAATCCCATGTTGATGGGGATTGTAGACCTGTGTACCGATCATGACCTTAGGCAGAGGAAGAGGTAGAGGCCTAGGAGGAGCTTAGAATCAGGAACCCATAGCATGTTGAACATGTGGTTATCCAAGGCATATCTCGTCTTGCTTCCCTAAAACTAAGGAGCAATCAAATAGAGAGAAGGTTGACTTGAGGTACCCTGAATGCCAAATCACACATATGTTTATTGATTACCCTAGTAGGTGGAAGCCCTTCACTAGCTCAACAATTGTACTATCTGGCTACTCGGGCTCTTTCTTAAGTCAAGTCACACGACAATGATGCTACACGTATTCCCCTAAAAGTCGTGACATGAGTGGAAACTAAGTCAGTATCTCACTACCCAAGCCTAGCAACTTAGATGCTGTAAAATATTACACGGCGCAGCGAACAGAATCTGAGAAAGAGATAGAGAGTACACAACAGATAAGAGGAGAATCAGTAAAATTCTTTAACTCCAAACAACTGATACAAAGATGGCTCTGTCCACCCGTGCGCTTCCACTAAATGAAGCTTAGATGGCGATCTAGACAGAAGATAGGTGAAGAGCTTAAGGCTAGCTGGAACAACAACTCTGACTGGGTGAAAGATAAGTGTAAGATGGCTGCGAAGGGGTTTAGCTTTTATAGCCCACGAAGGTCGTTAGGTCGGCCTACTGACCGACCTACCATATGAGTCTCCACTAGTCGGCCAGGGAATATTCCAGGGAATATTCCCTTTACCATCGGGCCGGGGGCGCTGCCCCCGGACCCCCGCCAGGGGGGCCACTGGCCCCCTTGGGACCCCCCAGCCAGGGGTCTCTTCCGCGGCCCCTGGACCCCACAATAGGGGCCCCTTTTAACTCCCTTACCACGCAACTCAATGCAATGTGCCTCGAGTTGCTACCAGCTTAACCACTCTGTCTAACCCAAAGATTAGACCCACAACAGTCACCTTTTTTACCATCCGGTCACATAGACCTCATCTGATATACAAGTCACGACTCAACCAATGTCCGGGCTCACATTTGGCTTCTCCTCATAATGGGGGCCTTACAACTTTGAGCACCATGGATCATTGGTAGCACCTAATGAGGGTGGGGCATTGATCATATCTAACAGATGCATCCTCCATAGGGAAGAAGAGTTGACGATAGAGAAAAAAGAGAACCTAGATAATAATAATGCTCAAGACTGAGTGTGAGACCACATTAACCAAAGGATAGTGAGTTATGGATGTTGAAGCAAAAACACCCGCTCTTAAGACAAGAGAGAAGAGACGTTTCTAAGGTTGGGAGATTACCCTGACCCCAACCAGCCAACTGAAGGTTGCAGATAAGGTCAGGGAGTGGATAAAAGAAGCACATGCTCATCTTCAAGATGCCAAATCTATAGTTGAGGAAGAGATTGAGGAAATCTCAACCATGAGCTTGCTAGTCTCACCCACATATTTGAGGGCAAGAGAGAAAATGCCACTGCGTGAACTACTAGATGGGTAGAATGAGAAGGTTAGGAATACACAAATAGTTCAAGAACATTGGCAAGGAATCCATGAACCTAACGAGGGAAAGAGGGATGGAAGCTTGCTAGCCACACTCATAACAACTCCTATGACATTGTCATTTAGAGAAATACTTAGAAAAAAACCTGCACTTTGGCAAGAATTGAAGCAATGGGTAGAACACAATAATGACCATAAGGCACAAGACTTTCTAGATCACGATGCCATGGCACACATACTAAGCCTAACACTGAATCCCATGTGTAAGTTCCCACAAATAAATTCCTTTTGGGAGGGTGCTAAGATGCACAGTCTTACTTATCATTGCATTAGGATATACTATACGAAAGGGGATAGTGGACATGGGAGCAGGAGCTAGTGTACTTAGTCATACAGTCTTGCAAACTTGGGGAAACCCATAGGTGGAAACCGAAAGGTTCAATGTCACTCTAGCAAATGGAATGAAGGTTAGACCCTTTGGAGTCCTAAAGGACTGGCCACGAAAGATAGTGGGAATCCAGTTCTCAGTGAACTTCATAGTTATGAAGGGAGTGGATTATGATAACTTGCTAATAGGGAGATCTTGGAGTAATAGAGGACTAGGGTAATGGCCTAATGTTCTTGAGCAATAGATCAAAAGAATTCTGAGTAGAGAAGGATACTTGGAAGACCTCACGAAAGGATTTAGATGCCATCACTAAACTATTGAAGGGTGACTCAAAATTGAGAAGTGATTATGGGCCTTTAACAAGGTACATTCCTTGCCCCAAGGATGAGCAGGATTGGATGCATGTATTGGCAACCATTGATCTCTCATTCTTGGAGGAAGAGGATGAATACATGCAAGTGTAGACTATGTTAGCAACCCTAAGAGTGCCATCACTTGTAAATGGACCATGGTACTTTGTGCATAATTTTTGGAAGCCCCATGGGACAACCAACATCAATCACCTTATCGTGTTCTAGCAAACAAACTTGAACTTCACAAAATCCCCGAGCACTTGTCAAGAAATCTTGTAGTTAACCCAACTGCCAACTTGAATCCCCTCAAGGATCTTATGGAAAGCAGAGAGTGGTGATGGACTAAGGTGCATGGCCTAAATTTGTCATATAAGTAGGCTCTCATGACAAGTGAGGCAACATCTGGAAGTAGGAACCTACAAGCGACCTACAACCCCAGTTTGAAAATTTTGATAATGAGTACGAGGACTATTGTTCCACCAATGAAGAGAGCAAGGAGGAAGTATAGACCATAGAATATGATATGGAAGAAAGATTAATTGAGAAGATCAGAGTAGATACTAAACCTTCAGAGATAAACATGTTTCAAATGAGCAAAGGAGTTTCCAAGGTAGATTGTGATCAAGCTTGGCTAGAATGTCTCGAGATGGTAGATCACAAGAAAGCACGACTATCTCGTCTTTGCACCCCATCACTATTTGGCATTGAGACAACTTCAAAGTTGTGAGCACCAAGGGAGATAGCTTCTTCCAGTGAGGAGGGCGAGTACAATTCCAAGTTAGAGGCAAGCTCCAATAGTGACCTTGAGATATCTCAACCACGTGGGACCTGATGCACCAAGGGGGACCTTCCAGTCCATCTAAGGCACATGAGGTTAAAGGAGGAAAAAAGGAAACAATCAAAGTTGACAAAAGCTGAATAGCATAAGAGACCCTAGGACCTACCTAAGTGCTTCATAAGTTATAAAAAGGGTTATAGAATAGTGGTGTTGGCAAGAGCCAAACAAAAAGGGGAAGAAAGTGAACCCATTGAAAGACCAACCAAGGTTAATGAGGTCAACTTGGCAAGAGGAGAGGACAAGCCTTGATCCATATACATAGTAGATGACTTGATTGAGAAGGAAGATCATGATCTCACTAATGTGTTTGCATGGTCTTTAGATGAACTGAAGGGAATAGATTCGAGTATTGTGACTTAGAACATTCCCATGACCCCCAACATGCAGCACCAGTCAAGCAACAACTATATGCAATGAATCCTAAGCATGCACACATTGTTTAGAAGGAGATTGATAGGCTATTGAAGGTAGGATTCATTTATGAGATAGAGCATACAAACTGGGTGTCACCCATTGTCATAGTCATGAAAAATAATAGGAAGATTTGAGTGTGTATAAACTATAAGAATGTAGAGGGTCAACTGCCAAGACCCACGGACCACTTATACTTTCAAGAGTTTCAAGCAAGCACCTATGGCTATCTCTCACCTAGCCGACACGCCTTCAATCCTATCAAGGTGTAGTGAGCTTACCTTAATGCCCCAACGAATTACCTCCTCCCTCAAGCACTCTGGTAGGTCCACAATTTGTGATGAAAGCTCAAGCATCCTCCTCCAAGGTCCATCCTCCATAGCCACACACGAGATGGGAATAGAGAAGAGAAGAGAAGAAGAGAGGAGATGATGGAGAGATTCACCTCCAAGATCCCTCATCCTCACACACTCACTCCCTCAATATAATCCCATGTTTTACTACTGGTTCTTGAGAAAGTAAGGGACACCACAAACATAGTGAAGGCCCATACACTTTGAATTCCATAATCCTAGGAAGGATTTTCATCCTACCTAGGGGAAAGGGGATTAATGTAGGGATGAAAACTTAGAATAGAAATTGATTATAAAAGAAAAGAATGAAGATGTGGATTGACCAGTATGAGAAATCTTAATTTATGGGTTTTTTGGGCTATATTCCCCATTGTATGAAATTTTTTATTTTTGAACATTGATCTTTCTAGTCATCTTACTTTTTGTGTGAGAGACACCCTTTAAAGAAAACTAGCTGTGGGATGTTGTGTGCTGACATGAACCTAAAATGGCTAGACAACAAGATAAAGCAACAATATTTCCTTCTCGGAGGAGGAACATAGAAGATATCCATTAGCCATGGAGATCTGGGCATTTAACCAATTGAAATATCACAGCATCCATAATCTGGAAGGAGTGGTGGCAGCCAAAGAGGCGGTGGCCCAGATGCTGGAGCGATGTAACATGTAACGTGCCCGATTGTCTAATTTCAGGACACGTCTTAGCAGCCCATCGGGAGGAGGGTCTAGAAGGCTCCACCTGGCACTCGTAGGGAATAACACAGGGTTTGCGATCAGGTCTTCGCGAGTCTACCCGGAGCGGAAGAGTCCAGCCGTCCCCACTTGGGATCGACCTGAGGTCAGGGTTCCTTTCCTACCGGCAAGTCTCTAGGTCCTCATTGTCTCATCATCTCATCATTTGAGAAAAGTTCCTAGCTAATTGGGACCACCCTTGTGAAGGACGGACCTGAGTCACATCCACCACACTTTC
Organism: Lygodium microphyllum; assembly: GCF_053477565.2. Lineage (NCBI taxonomy): Eukaryota > Viridiplantae > Streptophyta > Polypodiopsida > Schizaeales > Lygodiaceae > Lygodium > Lygodium microphyllum. The sequence goes on along the minus strand of NC_141156.1, from coordinate 61,116,760 downwards.
CTCAGTTTGCTTTAGTTATCTAATTACCTAACACATTAGTTTTTAACATGCAAAATCAGCTCCCTTAATTAAACAAATTAATCACGGGTTCCTTCACGTAACTTAGGCACTGACACAAAAAACAATGTCAAGCAAGTTCCTTTTTCTCAAGCATATGTTCTTTATTTATCATAATTCCGGATTACATCCAACCTCATGCCTGAAGGCCATCCTAGCAATCTATAAGATCACTGTTCCAAGTTCCACCCATAGACTAGTACATGGGCCTCGAGATCCCATCTCGAGTCACGTCGGTCTCTTGTACGGGATCCGAAGGCAAGGTATTTATAGCTAGAGCCTCCCCTGGCACCCAAGCATCCTCCCGCTCCAAGCAGTACCACAGAGAGACCTCTCGCGGTGGGCTAGGTCCATATACCCGGTGTGGCTAACAGCCCCCTTGGATAGGGCCAGGTAGATAGTTGGAGGTAATTGTTCATGCCTCTCCCTCTAGGCTTTCAACCTGAAGCATTTAAGTGTTTCCCTTGAATTAGTTCCTTGAGCAAAGAAATCAACTACTGTATCTAAGTACAACCATGAACATTTCGGAGGTCGTTTGTATGACTGACTACTAAGGTGTGATTCCTTTTTCCCGGATGCCCAGCACTCGATCTTGGGTCTTCCCGCGACTTGGCAAAATCCCAATAATTTCAACAAGAGCAAATGGTCTTGGTAAGTTGACTTATACTTTCTTAGGGTATCCTAGTCCCTAACTCAAGCACTAGCTAGTCAGTCAAGACAATGGATATGCCTTATTCGCAACCCAACCAAGGGTCTTATAATTTCTAATTCTAGCCACTCAGTTAACACACATGGCAACACATGATTTTTTTAAATTTTCAAGACGTGGTTTAGATGCATGCGATCCTTCCAAATCTCTCAGTGCGGTTCTATGCAGGAGTTCCCAACCATCATGCACGTTGTGCGTTTAGTATAGTTGTCCCCTAAACAACTTTTTTTAATCTCCCTTTATTCTTGGCAATGAGTACTTATTTCCAATGCACCAGATCACATGTGACTTGCGTCTATGGAAGTCTAGGGCTTTATTTTTTAATGATGCGAGTGTAACTTATGAACAGAAGTTAACATTTCATGTGTTTCTTTTAACTATTATCACGAAACGAGAATTCCAAAGGACTATTCATGCACTGAACTGGTTAAAAAGCTATCATTTTATGTGAAATAAGGCGATAACCCTATCATTTTATGTGTGTAGAAGTTATCATTTCATGTGAGATAAGGTGATAACCTTATCATCTTAGACGAGTAAAACTTATGCCAGTTCAACCCTACCATTGCATGCAACTTAGTATAAACAAAACCTTATGCAGGACATTATCCTTCCATGAGAACTAAGTCCTAAATGAATTTTTTTAATGCTTGGAACCTGGGCTTGATTCGTGGGTGTTGCATTGGTCGTTCCACTCGTCCCTCTAGGATTTCTGGTGGCTTGAGCGCCTATGCTTCCCGCGACTTTCTTTTTGGGAGCCATTCCCTCGCGGAGATTGGCAGTCCCCTTGACGGATTTTGGGAAGATATGTTTGGTTGGGGGAAAACCCACTGAATGGGGTTCATTGTCGAGAGAGTGGTTCGGGTGGATCATTCTGCTCCTTCGTCTTTTCCTTCCTCTACCACTTCTCACCTCTCTTCCTCTACCTCTTCTTCTTGTTCCTCTACCCCTCCTTCTTGTTCCTCTTCCTCTCTCCTTTCCCTTCTCTTCTTCTCCTCTCCTCCTTCTTGCTCTCCTACCTCCTTCTCCTTCTCTACTCACTTCTTCTTTCCTCTTCTTTTTCTTCCCTCCTTCTACTTCTCTCCTCCTTCTACCTCTTATCCTTTCCTTCCTCTACTTCTGAGCCTTTCCTCCCTCTTCTCTCTCTTTACTTCTTCCCCTTCACTCCTACTCCTTCATTCCTTCTCCTTCTCTTCTTCCTCTCCCTTCTTCTTGCTCTTCCACTTCCTCCTTCTTTTCTCACTCTTTCTTCCACTCCTTCCTCTCACCTTCTTCTCTTTGTCTTCTTCCTCCTCTTCTCTCTCACTCTTCTACCTTGTTTTTCTTCTCCCACCCTCTTCTTCTTATCCTCTCCTTCTTCTTCTCTCTCTCTCCTCCCTTCTCTTACTCCTTCGTTTCACTTCCTCCTTCTCTCTCTCTCACCTTCTTTCTCTTCTCCTTCTTTTCACCTCCTTCTTCTCTCTCTTACTCCTCTTCTCTCTCTCTCACCTTCTTTCTCTTCTTTCTCTCCCTCCTTATCCCCTCCTCCTTCTCTCTCTCTCCTCCTCTTCTCTCTCTCTCTCACCTTCTTTCTCTTCTTCCTCTCCCTCCTTCTTATCCTCTTCTTCTCCTTCTCTCTCTCACCTCCTCCCTTTCCTTCTCTCTCCCAATCCTCCTCTTCTCTCTCTCTCACCTTCTTTCTCTTCTCCCACTCCTTCCTCTACTTCTTTCTCTTCCCCCTCACGGCTGGCCAGGACAGAATCCAAGGGGCTCATGGCTGGTCATGAAGGAATCCAGGGAGACCACGGTTGGTCAGGACGGAATCCAAGGGGAGGAAGGCGATGTGTATGGGACTTAGAGGTATCAATGAGGAAGGAAGGCGGCGTTTTTGGGAGGGGCCGACTCTCCTTCTCCCTTCCTCCTCACTGTTGGACGTGGAAATCAGGAAGGTGATGGAGAGCCACAGTAGCACGGTAGCCTAGGCGAGATGTGAGCACCGTGGTCCAGGAGCCGAGGGATGAGGCTGAGCGTCGCAAATGGCCAGGGAGGGGGGTTTATGCAGTAAGATGGCGGCTGGGTGATGACGATGGCATGGTCTCCTCTCCTCGAGAGGGGAATATCCCTCCCCTTATATAGGGGAGGGTAGGGAATAGCTAGCATGGCCACCCTCCACCTAGAGGGTGTATGCTTCCCCAACTACTCCCACTCGCTCTCTCCTTCCTTAACTGGTGTTGGCGAGGAGAGATCAGAAATAAAAAAATTTGAGTTGAAAGAATTTTTTTTTTCCCTTTTTCTTTTATATTAATGGGGAGGTTCCTATGCCCCTTACATTCTCTCCCCCTTAGAGGAATCGAGATGTCCTCATCTCGAGAGAACCTAGGGGTAGTGTTGGTTGAGAGTATCTTCGTCCATCCAAGTGGCATCCTATTTGGGATAATCTTTCCACTAGATGAGGTATTCTCTCAAGTTTCTTGACCTCAAATGCCTCTTCCTGACATCCTAGACTCTATCAGGCCATAGCTCAAGGGCTCCTTGGCTAGGCATTACAACTTGTTGATCATCAAGTACATGATTTGGATTAGGTAGATACTTTGTCAATAGGCTAACATGGAATACATTATGAACTTTTAGGGTTGCGGGCATCTATAGTCTGTAAGCATTAGGTCCTAGGCACTCAGTGATCCTATAAGGTCCGCAATACCTTAGACTGAGCTTCTTGTACTCACCCAAGGATAGTGAACTCTTTTTAGGGTGTACACGGATGAAGACCATATCACCTTCAACCGGTCTTGCCGTTTCAAGTCTGCGTAAGCCTTCTGACTGTCCTTGGCAGCTTGTATGTCTTGTCTTATTGATTTGATTTGGTCATCCATGTCTTCTAGCATCTTCTTTGAAGCTTCAACCCTCAAGGTTGGCTCCGAGAAGCTCAAAGGAGTATGACAATCATGCCCATACAACGCTTGGAAAGGGGTCATCTAAATGCTTTGTTGGTAAGAAGCATTGTAGGCAAACTCAACCAGTGGCAAATATTGAATCCACTTTTTGGGTTCGTGACAGCAGTGTGCCCTAAGCATATCTTCGATGACTTGGTTGACTCGTTCCGTTTGACCATCGGTTTGGGGATGGTAAGCCGTACTGAAATAGAGCTGAGTCCCAATGGCCTCGAAGATAGCCCTCCAGAAGTGTGACGTGAAGAGAGAGTCACAATCACTAATGATCCTTCTGGGTAACCCACGCAGTTTGAATATCTCCTTGATGAATCATCTTGCGATGTTTGAGGCTTTATAGTTTGTCTTGACAGGGATAAGATGTGCAACCTTGGTGAGTATATCTACTACAATCATAATAGAGGTTTATCCTCCTTGAACTTGGGATAGGCCAACAACAAATTCTATGCTAATGAATTCCCATTTCATTTGGGGAATGTCAAGTGGTTGCAATTTCCCTAGCATTTTGACATGTTCTGCCTTAATGCGTTGACAAGACAAACATTCCGTGACATATTTGAGAACGTCACCTTTGAGCCTATCCCAATAATATCTCTTCCTGACTGCATTAATGGTCTTGGCATAGCCAGGATGTCCTGAGAAAGGGGAGTCATGGGCTTCCCAAAGTATCTTCTGCTTGAGAGATTGGCTTGCGAGGATACATAATCTCATCCTAAAGTAGACAAGTCCACTACTAACAGAGAATTCTTGATACTTCGTCTTTAGCTTCGGGTCTTGAAATTTGATGGGGAGCTCCCTTAGCAATTTCTGATAGATTGGGTCATGACATGCCTCTTCTCTAGCTAGCTCAAGAATTGGGTTGTTTGGCATTGATACCTTTGTGGCTAGAGATCTTGCTGTTGATGGATCTTGCAAAATCAGAGAATTCAGAAATGCCTTGCGACTGAGTGCATCAGCAACTACATTCTCCTTTCCAAGTTGGTATTTGATTTCAGAATCATAATATTCCAGCACTTCAATCCATCGACGTTGCCTCATATTGAGCCCGTTCTAGGTGAAGATCCATTTAAGACTTTTGTGGTCCGTCATTAAGGCATATTTGTTACCCAGCAAGTAGTGTCTCCAAAGTTTGAGAGCATGGATGACAGCCAAAAGCTCTAGATCATGGGTAGCATAATTCCTTTCATGGCTCTTCAGTTTCCTCGAAGAGTATGCTACGCGATGACCTTCTTGTATAAGCACACATCCCAAGGAAAGTGTGCTAGCATCAGTTACCACTTCAAAATCCTTACTAAGATTAGGAAGTTTCAGGATGGGTGCTGATACCATGCTTTGTTTTAGTTTGTCAAAGCTGGTTTGTTTAGGTGACCATACAATTGCTACTTGCTTCTTTAGTAGATCAGTTAGAGGCGCTGCAATCAAAGCATAGTTTTTTATAAAGATCCTATACCATCCTGTCAATCCAAGGAAACTACGTATTTCTTTGACAGAAGTTGGTGTTGGCCATTTCAGAACGTCTCTGACCTTGGCTGGATCTACTAAAATTCCTTCCGCTGATACAATGAATCCCAAATATTCAATCTGTCGCTTGAAAAATGCACACTTTTTCTTCTTAGCGTAAAGCTTGTGTGCTCTCATTGTTTCAAGAACAATGCGAAGCTAGGGTTCATGATTTTTTCCTGCTTAGAGTAGACTAGGGTATCATCAAAGAAGACGAGTACGAAGTCATCAAGATAGGGCCTAAAGATATCTTGCATTAACCTGTTGAAGGTAGCTAGAGCATTTGTCAACTCGAATGACATCACTAGGAATTCAAAGTGTCCATATGGAGCCCCAAGAGATACACCAAGGAAATAGGGTTTCTACTGCAAGAAAATCTATCTTGTCATCATCAAAAAGCTTTTTTATTAGGTTTTATATGATCACAATGAAGAAAAGAACACCAGGCACAACAAATCTTCATGCAGGATCATGTAGATCTCCCACGGATTTTATAAAATCAACCATATTCTCCATAATCTTCATAATCTCCATCAAAAGAACAAAGAACACAAAAGAATACACAATCTTTGAATGGAAATCAATCACATATTATCCTTCTTCAATGTCTTCATAGTTCTTTCTCTCAATCTCTCATGTACATTTACACTGTTTTCATAAAATTTACTATCTCTGATCCTCTCTCTCTCTCTCCATCAATAGTACATCATATCCTCACTACAATACTCAATAATCACTCTCAATAATCCTTCTTAGGTCGTGGATACACCTCCCAAGAGGTATCTCTGGTATGAAAGGTCACCAGAGACTTCATAGTGTCCTGTGAGATTTGTCTTATGCCCACTGTCTTCTGTAACCTTCTGTAAATCTTCAGTAGTTACTTCTTCACTTCAATTAGCTTGGATAGAGCTTCCATTCATCCTTTCCTAAGACAAAACCACTTCCCAAAATATCCACACATCCATCATAACACTCAACAGAAACAACAGAATAGAACCACAGAGCAACAGAAGTACAGAACAACAAAGCTATAGAAGCTTACAGAACTTCACAGAAGATCAACAGAACCCATAAAAATCATAAAAACCAAAACAAAACCAATTCAATCTTTCATAAACCTCTTCACACAACTTCAATCATCTCTCAAATCATTCATTCAACCATCTCTACTACCAAAATAGAAATAAAACGAAGAAGACAGAAGAAAATCAGACCTTACAGAACCAAACATCCTCATAAAAAACCCTTCAAACTTATTCAAACCTTTCTAAACATTTCAAAATAAACAACCATTTATCATCAAAAACAACAAAAAATCAGCCCAAAAACCAATATATTTCACACTCAACATATCCCCACACTTAGAAAGGAAGCGTCCTCGCGACCTCATGAAAAAATGAATAAAAGCTCTAATCTCTTTGCTAAAAAATCTTCAATTAGCACAATGTACCAGCTACAATCACGACCCCAACATCAGCTTCATAAAACCTATATAGTATGTTTCAGCTTCCAAATCTTCAACTGTAACTTCATCCAGCTAATAAACAACATCATCAATCTTCACAGCTCCATCTTCATCAGCTCCTCATCCACCAAGAAAAACAACAATACCCAATACAAAAAATACCCATACACAAATATAATCTGAATGGCACAACTCCTCAAAAATGGTGAAGAGAAAGAAGAAATTTCCATTAAAAAGAAGAGAGTGGATACAATCAAGAAAACCCTCCTACTAAGTAGGAAGAAGGTATTTCTTCTTAAACTGCAAACTAATTTTAAGACGGTCCAAGGCTTTGTTTTCATCCACAAAGTACTGAGGTACATTTTGGAGGAATTGTGAGCAACACATCGTTTCTAATAAAATGATGAATCTGGTAGGGAAGGCCTGTGCAAAATAATATAAGAGATCCATTTGAGCAACTGCTACATCCTCATTTGGATTAATTATCATCTGGGGGATACCCTTACAAGTATTCAAATGTGACTGATGATGCATGAACGCAAGATACCAGCAAAAATGAGCAACAAGACGAACTGTGGTATCTCCAAAAGTACCATGTACCCTAGCAAAGTGGAGGTAAGAATTAGAACACGCTACAGAAGTATCCCAGGACCCTGGAATGAGAGGCCAATTAAACACTGGACCTGTCACTGAATCATGTAATGTCCACTGTCTTCTACGAAGGATGTCACCATCATACCCTGGGGTATCCAGCACTGTTTGGGGAGGAAGGTTAATGCAATCTGTTAGAGAGGGTAATGGAATGAAAGGAGAGCATTGTAATGGAGGATAGGACAGATCATAAAAAGAGGGTAATTGAAGGGATAAAGAAGGTGGAAAAGATGGAGAATACATCAAAAATGTATGAAGGGATTCTGTTGGAAAAACTGAAGGAACGGGAGGAACAGTAGGTGGAATGTCAGAAGGAGTAGGAGATATTGTAGGATCAGCAATGAAAGGACATGTAGTGAATACAAGAATGTGAGGAAATCTTGAAGGGGTAAATGATAAGAGAGGAATATTATCAGGACTAGATGAAAGAAGAGAAACATATAATGGAAAACGATATGACATTAGGGAATACGATAAAAGATCAGCAGGGTCTAAAGGATAGATAGAACATCGAAAATTTAAATCCTGAAAGAAAGACTCAGTAAATAATGGGTTATTAGCAATGAAGCTCAACAACTGAGATTGAAGAGACTGGATATCTGATTTATGAAAGACACTTCTGAGGCAGCGAGGTTCCAAAGCAACATCCTCCAAAGGTGGATGCCAAGCATATCCCTTGCACCAAGACGTCTGCTCATGATAAGTTCGTAAACTCTCTGCTAACAGAAGATCAACTGAATGTACATACATCACTGCCTGTAAGATGACATTTCCCACATAAACATTTAAATCTTCCTCATCAGGGATCTCTAAATAGCCTGTAAGATACATGAAAGAGAGTAACTGGACCTCATGGGAAATCAAGTCATCCACAAATCTATCAAAAACAACTCGTAAGAGATCTGTAGACCAGAGATTGGACCATTCATCCTCTGGAGGCTCTAAATCCACATTGCTCAAAGAGATATATAAGGCAAACCTTTGTTGATGATATTTCACCCAAATGATGGAGGAGGTGACACCAATTCAGTATAACAGACAAAATCACTCTGCACACAATCCATCTGCTTACTGAAGGCAATCAACCTTAGTTGAGAACCCATCATAGAGCTTAGCCTTATGTTGCAACTGATTAAGCTCCTCTTGGGATGACACAACAGAAGATACAGGAGCAGGAGGGGAAGCAGAAAGAACATCCACCTTCTGATTAAGTTCTTCAATGAGTTTTTGTTGGGACTCTACAATGTCCTGAGATTGCTGGAACTGACCCTCATTGGTAGCAAGCTTAGTAGCCAAAGTGACCATCTCTACAAGGGCAGAATTCATCTTAAGCATCAAAGATACATTCTCCTCCTCTAGTTTAACAACCTTAGCTTCTAGCTCCTGAATAGTGACATTTTGTGAATCCATTAAGGCTGTGGCAATAGTCATCTGATTGTGGATATCACTGAGGGTAGCCCTTTCTGAAGACAGATCCTCCAGTGCCTTACTCAATTGACTAGTGAGGGAATCCACCTTGTCTTACATGGAAGTGTAAACACTGGTGTACAGTGTCTGAAGATAGGAAGTCATGGAAGTTTCCAGAGTAGACTAGACATTAGAAACCATCTGTGGAAGCATGGGTCTAGCTAAAATGGTTTGTAATGATGAAGGGATCTCTGAATCTAATCTTCCTTCCTTTTGAGCGGAAAATAGATTGGTACATGAAAGGAATGAAGGAAGGGCACTACCAGACACATCAGAAATGGATGTTTGCACCAATGGATCTTGGATAGAAGGATTGGAAGGTCCCTTTGTGCGAAGGCATTTCTTTCTAGAAAAAATAACAGGCGACTCCTCATCTTCTGAATTAAGTTGCATGGGCCTAGGAGAAGAAACTGATACTATAGGTTGCACTGGTAAAGGAACTGGATCTAGCACTGGAACACCACCAGGAGGAGGTGCAAAAGTAAGGATATTCTGTAGGAAGGCACCATAAGAAACAGTGCTATTTTGACCTTTCTTGACACGCTGGAAATGCTAATCCATCTTGGATAACAGGAAACTTGCCCAGTTGAATTTAGCTCCCTCCAGAATCTTTACAGAAGCTATGAATAATTCTTTTGACAGGTATTTGGATGCATTTAGAGATCCCTTCATCATTACAAACTAGTCTGGAAGCATGGGTCCTATAGGAACTGGCATAACTGCTTCCAGACTGGAGAAGAAATGTGGGCAGCAAACACCCCTGAGCTATTAATGAGCTGGTTAAGGAGCAAGGGGGTGGAAGTTCCCTTCCTCATCAGTGTGACTATCTCCTCAGTCGTCAGTAGTAGCTGGTTACCACTGGGCACAAAGGAAGTAGATAAGGGCAAACATAATGCTTCACTGATATTGGCTATTGATAAACAGAATGTCCAGTTGTAAGCCATGCCAGACTGGTTTTTGTAAGAAGCAAGGAAAGAATAACACAGCTTCTCATCCACAGGTAGTAAAGTGAGAGCCACAAATGGGCGAAGGCCAGCTCGTTGAATACAATCTGCCTCTAACAAAAGAGAATAATCATGGACCACAAGAGGAACATGCTAGACCACAATTGGAGGCGTAGAAAGAGGTGCCATTCAGACTATGGTAAAAAAAAACCACACACACAACCAGGAAAACAAAAAGAAAACCTGCAAAACCCAAAAACAAAACCAAGACTGAGACCATCGATAAGAAACCAATTAATTAACACAACGGATTGGACCATAACAACCCCCAGGCAAACCACATCCTAGAAAAAAAACAGCATGACCTCTACACACGTGCGACCGAAAGCTTCATGCTATGCAAACATACATGCACCCTGTAACCCCGTACCAGGCAGAAAATAAAATGAAACTACATTCCGTAGCCCAGACAGAGACTCAAAAAATTATGACACAATCAAATATTCTGACTAAAAACAAGAATAAATACCATGTTGACCAATGTCACATTACTACTCCCACTCCCACGTAGCGTTCACGTCCTACAGTGCGGTGAAGTGCGTGAGTGAAACTAGCGACTCATTTTTTATTATGTAAACAATTAAGCATCGTTCATTATTAAATTAACCCGTTAATGCATGGTGAGTCGACATCGTAACCCAACCCCACTCAAATTTTAGCACGACTGAACTGACTGACCGACTGGGTCTCTACTAATGCAGTTCCTTGTTATAATTAGATGATGTATGGCACTTGTGTGCATGCATGTGTGACTTCGGGGGTTGATTTTAATTACAAGTTAATGTGTCTGAAACGCGTGTGCGTGTGCATTTGTGAATTGATTTTAATTTAAAACTTATGTGGATTAGGGTGCAAATGTGCACGTGCAACGGCGGGGGTTCTTTTTACAATTAACGTCCGGTTCATTTTATTTACAATTTATGAGATGCAGTCTGTTAATTATGTGTGTGCAACATTCGGTTGATTTTATTTACAATTAATGTGTGTTATTGTGCAAGTGAGAGAGGGAAAAAAGGAAAGAACCTAGTAATGTGTGGGTCTGTCTGCAAAGTCTGAAATTGCAACCTCCAAAAGTGGAATGCTCAGTCCACAAAAATCTAGAAAAGGGTCAAACACTCGACTGCCAAAACAGTCGTCCTGTTGGATAGAAAAACAAAAATGAGCTAACACCATGACCACAACAAAGAACAATGAAACACATGACCAAAAGAAAAGAAGAAAAAAAATGTATGTCTTGGATTTATTTGGATGGGTTGATTTATAGGGTTTTTATGCTTTTAGTTTGTGGTGTTTTTTGTTTGTTTGTGTTTTTTTTTTTTGGTTGTTTTTTTTTAAAGTTGAAAGTTTAAATTTAACCAAGAACCCAAATTTTCCCACTACAAGGACGGAAACCCATATTGTTTCAATGTGATTGAAATGTTCATTTAATGTTGGGGAGTTACACTTACGCGACCGGGTGTGGCAAGATGCGTAAAACCGCAAATATGTACGTTCACACGTGAGACGAGTCGTGCGAAACACGTCAAAATAAAGAAAAATTAATATCTCACAATCCGATCGTCAAAACGAAATGGTGTAAAAACAAAAAATGTACAAGACGGCAGGGGGAAGATAGGGGAAAAGGTCAACAGGGGTTCCGGGGGGAATGAAGGGCGTGCACATGCAAAAAACACGAAAAACAGCCTCGAAAACACATACGGGGATTAATTTCGGGAAATCCGCTCTCGGAATGCAGGTCGAAAAGAAGGAAAAAGGGGCAAAAGAACCCGCCCGACAACCCTATCACGTCAAAATACAGTTTCTATATTTTTTTAATGTATTTCTAATTTTAAATGTGTTTAATGGATTTTGTGATTAAAAAATGATTTGCGGATTTCAAAAAGGAATACCCGGACACACATGAACAAGTACGCGTGAACGAACCAACACGCACCACCTCACGGACAAATCCAAACGCGCATCCCGCGTGTGAACAACCGCTAAAAGACACGCCAGCGTACACGCAGGTGAACAGCCGCTAACGGACACGATAAAAGCCGCATCAACACGGGTGGCCGTGTGAGAACCACGGGTAGTAGGTGTTGATTTGTTGAGTTGTATGTGACTCGCTGCGGGAGGGGGTGAACAGGAGCTAAGGTAGGGAAGGGTGGGCTTAGGAAGGGGTTAAGTGTGGTGGGGTTTAAGAAGGGTGGTGGGAATGGGGGATTGGGAGGGGGTATGTGTCTTGGGGGGGGGGGGGGGGGGGGGGGGGGGAGTGTGTGTGTGTGAATGGGTGGGATGGGGGGTTTATAGGAATGTGTGTGTGAATGGTGTGCTAAGGGCGGGGTGTGGCAGGAATGGGGGTGTTGAGGGGGTGTGGGTTGGGGGGAATGGTGTGTGAATGGGGGGGATGGTAGGGTGGTGGGAGGGAGGTGTCGGGCAGAGGCCCAGACGAAGGACGCCAGGCGGTGGGTGGGCGGTGACCGAGCCGGCGGGCGGGGCGGCAGTTCCAGGACGGGCGGCGGCGGCCAATCCGGCAGCAGGGTGGTGGTTCCACGACGGGTGGCGGCCAATCCGGCGGCGGGGCGGCGCACAGTGCTAGGCGAGCGGGACAGCGCTGGGAGGTAGGGGCCAAGGGCGGAAGGGCGGCCCCTGGGAGGGAGCAGGAGGAGGAGGGAGAGGAGGGGGAGTAGGGGGGAGAAGGAAGGTGAAGGGAGGAAGGGAGGGAGAGAAAAGGAGGAGGATGGAGGGAGCAGGGAGGGAGGGAGAAGGAGAAGCAGGTGGGGGAATGGGCAGAAAGGTGGTTGGGAGTCAGGGAGAGAGAAAGGGTGGTTGGTTGGGAGAGGGGAGGGTGCCCGTGGGGGGAAAGGATTTTTAAAAATTAAATAACTAATTTTTTTAAAAAAAAAGGAATTAACAAATAAAGGAATTAAAAGGAAGGCGTGCCCTCGTCCCGTGCGCGTGCGCGGGGTGAGGTAAAAAAATTTGCCGTGGCCGGATCGAAATGACACCGGGACGTCGGCACGGGGTGCGCTTACGCGACCGGGTGTGGCAAGACGCGTAAAATCGCAAATACATGTGTTCACGCGCGAGACGAGTCGTGCGAAACACATCAAAATAAAGAAAAATTAATATCTCACAATCTGATCGTCGAAACGAAATGGTGTAAAAATGAAAAATGTACAAGATGGCAGGGAGAAGATAGGGGAAAAGGTCAACGGGGGTTCCAGGGGGGATAAAGGGCATGCACATGCAAAAAACACGAAAAACGGCCCCGAAAACACATACGGGGATTAATTTCAGGAAATCCGCTCGTCGGAATGCAGGGCGAAAAGAAGGAAAAAGGGGCAGAAGAACGCGCCCGACAACCCTATCATGTCAAAACACAGTTTTTAATTTTTAAATTTTTTTTCTAATTTTAAATGTGTTTAATGGATTTTGTGATTAAAAAATGATTTGCGGGATTTCAAAAAGGAATACCCGGACACACGTGAGCAGCTGTGCGTGAACGAACCAACACGCACCACCTCACGGACAAATCCAAATGCGTGTCCCGCGCGTGAATTGCCGCTAAAAGACACGCCCGCGTACACGCACGCGAACAACCACTAATGGACATGATAAAAACCGCAGCAACACAGGTGGCCATGTGAGAACCACGGGTAGTAGGTATTGATTTATTGAGTTGTATGTGACTCGCTGTGGGAGGGGGTGAACAGGAGCTAAGGTAGGGAAGGGTGGGCTTAGGAAGGGGTTAAGGTGTGGTGGGGTTTAAGAAGGGTGGTGGGAATGGGTATTAAGGAGGGGTGGTGGGAATGGGGGATTGGGAGGGGGTATGTGACTTGGGGGGGGGGGGGGGGGGGGGGGGGGGGGGAGTGTGTGTGTGTGAATGGGTGGGATGGGGGGTTTATAGGAATGTGTGTGTGAATGGTGTGCTAAGGGGGGGGGGGGGGGGTGTGGCAGGAATGGGGGTGTTGAGGGGGTGTGGGTTGGGGGGAATGGTGTGTGAATGGGGGGGGATGGTAGGGTGGTGGGAGGGAGGTGTCGAGCAAAGGCCCGGACGAAGGATGTCAGGCAGTGGGTGGGCGGCGACCAAGCCGGCGGCAGTTCCAGGACGGGCGGTGGCCAATTCGGCGACGGGGTGGCGGTTCCAGGACGGGCGGCGGCCAATCCGGCACAGCGGGGCGGCGCACAGCGCCAGGCGAGCGGGACAGCGCTGGGAGGTAGGTGCCAAGGGTGGAAGGGCGGCGCCTGGGAGGGAGCAAGAGGAGGAGGGGGAGTAGGGGGGAGAAGGAAGGTGAAGGGAGGAAGGGAGGGAGAGAGAAGGAGGAGGATGGAGGGAGGAGCGGAGGGAGGGAGAAGGAGGAGCAGGTGGGGGAATGGGCAGAAATGTGGTTGGGAGTCGGTGAGAGAGAAAGGGTGGGTGGTTGGGAGAGGGGAGGGTGCCCGTGGTGGGAAAGGATTTTTAAAAATTAAATAACTATTTTTTAAAAGAAAAGAATTAACAAATAAAGGAATTAAAAGAAAGGCGTGCCCCCGTCCCGCGCACGTGCGTAGGGCGAGGTAAAAAAATTTGCCGTGGCGGGATAGGAACAACGCCGGGACGTCGGCACAGGGTGCACTTATGCGACCGGGTGTGGCAAGATGCGTAAAACTACAAATACATGCATTCACGTGAGAGACGAGTCATGCAAAACACGTCAAAGTCAGATGCAAATAGAGCAAGCAACGCTCAAATACATCAAGTACATAGCATCAGGCATGCCAAATCTGAGTAGGGTACATCCGAAGCATAAATCCCAAGCTATCTTAGACCCGTAAAGCATAAGCCTAAAAGCATTCAAATAGCATGTAATTGAAAACCAAATGTAATGCCTAGTAGGTCCAAAATGCTCAAATACATCTAAAGACAAAGCTCCAAGTGACTGTCAAGCATGGGCAAACCAAGTGGCACCAAAAATAAGCATTTGATAATCTCCAAGTACATTGGTATGATCATTCAAACCTCCAGTAAGCACCTCGTATCCAAGAATCAATGCATACACCAAGTAAATGAGCTTCAACCCACTGTATTATAGCAGCATATTTACTGTCAAATGAAGCTCAATGGATGCCCAAATCTGCTCCAAATCAGTCCCAAAGCATAGACATAGCATCCCATAACATCCGGGCATCACTGACATCAATAGGCATCAAATGGGCAATGCCAATAAGTATTAAATAGTAAATGTCAAGTACTGCCCTGTTTTGATAGTCCTGGGACTATGTATATAGCAATGGCTGAAGATGGAAGCACTTGAATTGATCATTGGGAGCTAAGAACTAATGCAGGGGAGTCCAACAATGATTGGGAAGGTTGCCAACTGTGCCAGGAAGTCGGGGAAGAAGCTGGAAATTCTAGGAAAAAATTAGCCCAACCCCCAAAAAATGCATCGCACTTTGCACTGGCTATTCCTGTGGGGCCTGGCGGGTCTTCAACAGTGCTCTGGAGCACTTGGCAATGTTGAGGGGGCTCCGATGTAGCCCTGGAAGGCACCAATGGAAGGCCGGAAGCTCGGGGAGGATGCAAGAGATCAAAACATACCTGCAAATGAAGGTGCTATGGCTGCCATTGAAGCTCGGGTTGAAGTTCTTCAAATCTGGGCTGAAGATAATGTCCGGCAAGCTCCAATGCCTTTGCTCTGATACCAGTTGAAAGGGAAGTGGAACCCAAGAGGAAGAAGCTTGGCAATGAGAGCTATGGCGATGGAGAGCAAGACCAAGAGAGAGTGAAACTCAAAGTGAAAACTCCAACAATCACAATGTGTGGCTAGGCCTTCCTTTATTCAAACTGTCACTAAAAGAATAAAGATAGTGACTGTGACAGACACCCGCCATCTGCAGTGTGCACTGGTGGTGGGTATTGTCAGTGTATTAATACATGGACGGCTAGGCAGAGGCGCCTTTACACCCAACATCTATATTGTAACATTGGGTATATTGTGGAGTCCTTCAACATAGCACAAGTAGGAGATGAGGTTTGAGTATGCTGAAAAGCATTATTCAAGGGTAGTAGCATATGTTGATGGTATATTAGTGGATCATGCTATTGTAGACATAAGGTCCTCCATCAATTATGAATTCGGAATTGATGGAGAGGCTAGGGTTAGAAATCCAAAAAGATGCCTCCATGATTCTCCGAATGGCTAATGAGAGTTTCAGACAACCTGAAGGGTGCATTACTAAAGTCCACATGATTGTCGCTAATATGGAATGCATTATGGACTTTAGGGTGATTAGGTTCACAGGGTGGCCTAGCTATCAAGTATTGCTAGGTAGACCATGGATCTTACAAGTGAGTTGCCAGGTTGATATACTTGCTGGTTAGTTGATCTTTGGCAGAGGTATTAGATGTGGAGTAGTAAATGCCTACCATGAGAGAGTTCATTTATCCTCTATAGAGATAGATACATTAGACGATACAGCTAGTAGTGAGACGTCATCAAGTGATGAATACAAGGAGGGTCCACTACAGAGGATATCTATCAAGTAACTTTGAATGAGCCAATAGAGGCTCAGGATAGAATAAGACATGCAAATGTAATTGAGTTAGACCTTGGTACATTGAATGATTCAAAACCAATTAAATTAGGGTCCATGCTCAATTTGGAAGAAAGGAAGGACTATGTGTCCTTGATTTAGGAATTCCATGGCATCTTTGCTTGGAGTTATCATGAGCTGAGAGGTATTCCTCCTAGCCTACTGGATGTTCATACTATTCCCCCTAAAGGAAGATACCCACCCTATGTGCGACAAGAAGTAAGGTGTATACCTTTTGAATTAAGGGATGGGCTATTTGAGGAATTAACAAAACTATATAAAGCTGGCCTAATATTTTTGGTACAACACAAGGAGTGGTGTTTACCAGCCGTAATCAAGAAAGAAGGATAATCGAATTTGGCTCTATATAGTTTTTAGAGAGCTTAATGAGTAGACAATTTAGGATTACTATCCATTACCATTTATTGATCAATTCTTAGATCAATTAGCAGGTATGAAAATCTATTCATTTATGGATTGCTTTGCTAGATATAACCAAATGGCTATTGTGGAGAAAGATAAGTTGAAAATGACATTGATCGCTGTCTTCGATACCTTTGCGCATCATGTGATGGCCTTTGGGTTATGCAATGTGCCTGGGTCTTGGCAACATGCAACCGATAAGAATTTTGGTGACATTTTCCCAAAGAAGTTAAAAGTCTTCATCGATGATCTAGGGGTAGCCACCACAAGGGAGAGACAATAGATTATTTCAAGGAAATGTTTTGAGCATTGCAAACAGTTTTGCATTTCTCTTAATCCATAAAAGTGTGTCTTTGGGGTGCCCTATGGGTTGTTACTAGGCCATGTGGTTAGCTCGGCTAGTATCACGACTAACCCTAAAAAGATAAATTTTATAGTTGCTATGGGTCTGCCATGCACTCCAAAAGAGGTACACAGCTTTCTGTCATCAATGAACACCATATTGGGGAATATGGGAATTTCCCATAAGTTTGGGACACATGGTCAAATATTTGGATTTGTCATAACTTGAACCCTATAACTCCAAATAGAGTGCTCTATAGCTCAATAAATTCCATTTTTCAAGAGCTTTCCAATGATAGATCACATCATATGGTTTCGAGAAACTTATGGGCATGTTATCTGGGTGCCACCTTTTTAGTATTCAAAAAATGGGAAATGGGAGATTCCCAAAGTCACTAATATTTTGTTAATGGGATATTATCATAGATTTATCAATGTGTTGGTAGAAAGAATGTTGCCATTGATGAATTTGTTATCTTTCAACTGTCTATTTAATTGGAATGAAGCTTTTTAGGTATCTTTTGAGGATGTGAAGTAGGAACTAAAGAAAGTGCCAATCCTAAAAGCACCCAAATGAAGTTAGGCCTTTTATATATTTTCAACAGGAACAATGTATAGTATCAGCTGCAATTTAGCCCAAATTTGGGAAGAGAAATTGTATCATCCAATTGCCTTTACTAGTCCTAAATTGGGAAAATTTGAAATTAATTATACTTATCTAGAGAAATTGTGCCTTGGAATGGTTTTCGCGACGACAAAGAAATTTACGTACTATATTCTCTATGAGAAGGTGGTATTTTTTATGAAGGTGGAGGGACTTAGACTGTTGATGAACAAGTTGTAGCCACCTAACCATTTAGCAAAGTAGTTAATCACTTTGCAGAAGTTTGATTATGAGATTAGGAGTAATCCACCAAAGGTGCAAGGTATTGTAGAATGTCTTGTGGATTTTGGGAAGCCAAAGGAAATTCTAGCTGAAGGAATGAGGAATGTCATAATTCAACATGTGGGGGACATTTTTTTGGATGGCTTACTGCCCAAAAAAGCTCTCCCTAATGGATATTGGTGGGTGGTCATCAAATTGCTAGGATGCTTTCAATTATGTAAAGTGTTGTGATGTATGTCAGAGACACGATGCCATGGAGAATCATAAGAGGTTGCTAAACCCTATTGTAGCTATGTTACCCTTCAAAAAATGGGGTATTGATTTTGTTAGACCAATATATTTTCCATCAACTACGAAAAGTGTTCTACTATTGTAGCGACAAACTACTTTACAAAGTAGTCTGAAGCTCGAGTAATGATGAAGGATAATGCTAAGGAGACAACCAGTTTTATTATGGAGCAGATTGTTTACTATTTTGGTCCACCTAAGGAGTTAGTCTGATCGAGGGGGGACACACTTCCTGAATAAGGTTATAATAGCCTTGAGAAAAGCTTTGATTAAACACAATAAAACTACCCCATATAACCCACAAGCAAATGGCCAAATCGAGAGTATGAATAACAGTTTGTAGGGATCTTATCCAAGATAGTGTATGAAAGTAAGCAAGATTGGGATAAGAAACTGTATGTGATAGTTTTGGGCCTACAATATGACATTTAAAAGAGCTACATGCCACACCCCATTCAAGCTAGTATATGGGAAAGAATGTGTTTTACCATTGAAGATAGAGTTGCCCACTATGTGATTTTCTCTCAATCGTTCATTGGGTGAGGCAAAAACACTGCAAGAAAGATTTATTTCTCTTGCACATCTTGATAAAATTCGATTACTAGCTTTATTACATCAAGAGGTAGGGAAGAAAAGAATGAAAGTACTTCATGACCTTCAGGCTAAGAAATATAAATTTTTGAAAGGCTAGTTGTTTCTGTATTACGATGCTCATCGTGAGATGTTTCCTAGTAAACTAGAACCCAAATGGGATGGGCTATATAAAACTATACATATAGAAAAGAATGGCTCTACAGCCCTTTTAGTAGATTTTTAGGGGGTAGAGTTTAAAAATAAAGTTAACTTTAATAAGTTGAAGTCTTACTATGTGTAAGGGCTGATGTTGAACTTGGTGCCTATGCAAGTCCTTCATTATTCAACTTTAAATTGCAACATGTACAAAGACGACCGGATGGGAAGAATCATTCCTTATCTTGAGCATCCATATTTAGAGCATCATTATCACCAAGGTCGAGTGATCTAGTGGAGTAAAGGTTATCAGGTTATTGAGTGGCAAGATAGATCTTTCACCTGGGATATTCAACTCTACTACCAACATTGTCAAAGGAATCTTATGAGTATTCCTATCAAGTTCAACAAGGAAGGAGGGATTGTACCTATCATATATCCTCTCTCTCTGCTTGACCTTGATTATCACAAGTAAAAGCGAGCTAATTAGTATGGTGTGGCCTATCAATGAAGGCTAGGTCTATACTTTATATTTTGACAAAGCTTCTAGAGGACCCATTAAGCATGCGAGTGTTGGTGTGCTCATAAAATATCCTCGACGTAGGATTGCCATGACAATGGGAGTATATTTAGGATACTCTTTTACTAATAATATGGTAGAATACAAGGCCTTGATTATGGGACTGAATGTAGCCTTATGTGCTGGTATCTGCTGGTTATTGGTGAAAGGTAATTCACAATTAGTAATCAACTAGTTGAATGGAACCTATAGTGTGTGGGATCCCATCCTATGGATGTACGATTGTGTTGCCTTGGATATGTTGCATATTTTTTAGACAGTGACTTGTAAGCTAGTTCCTCCATAGTGGAATCACATGTCCTATTTTGGCCTCATATGGCTAGTTTTAATTATGAGTCAGATAGCAATTGACCACCTTCCTATTTTGTCATGGATGCATAGGCTAGTTTATTGTCATATTTGTTGGAGACCCCTTGTTATGTATGCAAGGGGTTAGCCAATAACCTGATGCATTTAGTGTAGGGCCTGAGGAGCCCTTATCCTTGGTTAGTCTTGTACTTTAGTAAAGCTCTTGTTGGGACCAAGGGCTTGTTTCAGTAGTACATTACTGAATGTCATTTTGTGAATTATCTCGTTAGGCCAAGAGGGACAATCGTTTTGCAATGAAATGTTACATTTCACTAGGCCAAGAGGGCTATGTATGTGTTTAGTATGAGTGTGGCTAATGGGTTTTGTTTTAGTGCTGTGCTAGATAGATTTAGCAAAACCTAGGGGGAGCCTTTATTGTGGAGAAGCTTATTGTGGCCAAGTCCAAGTGATGTTTTTCCTTTATGATACTTTCCTTTTATGTTATATGTGTTTATATACTTGAGGAGAATTTTTCTTTTGTTGAGGATTAGCAATCAATGCATGAAGTTCGAGGGTTAGATTAGGTATATTTGGGGGAGGTTCGAGTAGTTTTCTACCTCTTGTAAATACATTCTAGCATTGAAAGATCTATTTTTAGAATGTAGTCCTAATGACCCTCTTCTACTAGCCTGCTAGGTAGATGTTCTAAGAGTCTCTGCTACTAGTGTGAGAGGCAATTAGAGAAACTTGCTGAAATTAAAATAAGAGAAAATTTTGAATATATTTGAAATATAAAAAATATAGAGGTGTGTAAAAGGGGTTCTAACCCCTAAAATAGAAAAAAAAAGAAAGAAGAAAATCTTAGAGAGCAATTATTCATTGCCTTGCGAAGGCTTGGTAGGTTCTTAGGGAAGAGTTGACCTAGGATCGATGCCTTGTCTTCCTAGGGATGGCATCTAGCTAGAAAATAAATGCTAAGAAAGGTTGGAGTAAAAATAAAAGTGAGAGCAAGGAAAATATTGAAGTGTCATCTTGTGAGAGCTTGGTAGGTTCTTGGGTATCGAGTCAAGACTTGAGGCTGATGCCCTATTCTCCTTGGGTCACTATGCTCAGTTCCCTCCTTTTTACATGCTTGAGTATGGAAACTTTGAAAGAAAAATGTGTTAAAAGAAAATTTATGATGACTAGGCTATAAGAGTCCTCGACTAGTAGGAGTTCCTGGTATAGTTGACCTAAGTTGGGTCAGTATTTAGGCCACCACCTAGGATGATTTATTTGATGGTTCTTTTTAGCCAGTCTATGGTGGGCCAGCTGGTTAGCGATTCACTCCTTTGGATTTCTATCAAATTATGTTGGGCCTATCCCTTGAGGATTTTCATGCCTTGATTTTGTCAAGGATTAGGGGGAGAGTTGCTCTTGTGCTTTGTTGAGTATTCTATTTTGTGGCAGCTTGATGCTTTTTATGGTTGTCGCTTGTGCAGATCAGTTCATGGGTTCTATGAGTTGAGTTGCCCTATCCCATGGTCGCGAATGAGAGCAGATTTTTGGAGCCCCATTTAATGAGCAAAAAGTGGCCAAAGAGATGTAAAAGACCAAATTTTCATGGAAAATGAAACGGTTGTGGATTATGAGCTAGAGTTTTTCTAAATAGATTTTGACACTAGGAATACAATGCAAATCTCGGTTTGTCAATCGGAGGTCATTTGACCCCCCATTGAATCCTTCTCTCCTATTTCTCTCTCCTCTTTGTAGCCTATTTCTATGTATATTCAATGAGAGAGGGGGATGGGTCACGGTGAGAGATTTTAATTATAGGATGATGATGGAGTGTGAAGGAGCATAGATACTGAGGTTGGAAGAAGCATGAGTGGCTATTGGGGAGCGCCAGGGGCCTCTAATCATGAGACATGTATGATATAAAAATGTGGATTCTATGAGTAAGTCGTAAATTTAATTGTTTTATGATAAATTCCATTGGTAAATGATTGAAAATGGTTGTACTTGGTTTTTAATATTCTTGTCTATAAAAAATGTTAAGGAAATCAGGAAAAATTATTTATCTAATAATTTCTTTATAAACACGCAAAACCCGCAACATTGCGCTTTGAAGGAAATCATGAGATTTTGGGGTTCTGTTGTGTATATGGTGTTTCCATGTGATGTAATGTGATAGAAAAATAATTCTTATCAAGCTTAATTATTCCAAATGAGTAAATAAAAAATCTCAATATTTATCAATAAATAAATAGAGAAAAATAGAAAAAGTGAGACATAATAGGTTTTTTGCATCCTAAAAATAGAAAAAAATCAGATTTGTGTTTTCGAACGTATAATAATGTCAAGGCATGAGGTTTATACCTCAGTTCAACCCTATCTTTATGTTAAAGTGGGTATTTACTCTACTTTTATGAAGAAAAAATACATTAAAAATGCTCTCTAAACTTACCACCGAATGCATAACCTTAAGCCATAGGGGGAAGGAGGTGTTAAGGGCTTCTAATAAGTTGAATTCTAATTTTTTTCTCACACATGGCATAAGGGACATGTGGTTTCTAAGGTTAAGAGGGTCGAGTAGCACAAGCATGCTTGGTATGGCCGGCCCTATACAACATAGCAATCTTGTTTAGAGTAAAGTTATAAAAAGAATTTTTTTGTACCTTCACAATGCTGGTTGTTGATGGAAGAATTGTTTGAGTACTATAAATGTAATGTAGGAAAACTTTCCATGTATCTAGGATGATACCATTACAACCATAAAATGGGCTGACATATGTAAATATACCTTATAATTAGAGGATTAGGGTTAGCTAGGTTTGGCTAGGGTTAGCTATAAAAGCTGAGGCCAACCAAATGTAGCATCATCTTTGGATAATTTGGAGAATTAATGTTTTGGTAACTTTTTTGTACTTCTTTCCTAGTTTAGCTATGGCTACTAGCCATGATTAATGTAGATTAGTTCCTTCCCTTTCAATTTGTCTTGTTGGTTTCTTGTTGATCGTCCATGGTTGGTCATGGATTTAGGCTAGTTTAGGCTAAGATAGGTTAGCTTCATTACATTGGTATCAAAGCATGTGTCTTTGATCTTTGTGCAACATCATTTTCATGATTTAGATCTTGCTAGGGAGGTCACAATCATGAAAAGTTTGGTTACACCATGTTTGGTTTGGGTTTTGAACGATGTTTGTTTGTGCCTAGTTAGTTGAGGTAACTAGCACAAGGAAAACTGCGGTTAGATCTATGGTGACTTGTAATGAAGCATTCAACCAAGAAAAGAAATCTAACTAAACTAAAATAGACATAAAATAACAAAGAACTATTGCACCAAGACATCTTTCCATGTATTAATGATGGGAGTTCCAAAGAATACATGACAGCCATGGTTGATGCTTCATCTAGCAAGAAGGAAACAAACTTCAAGTAAGTGAATAGTAAATTTTTTTTTTGAATGAGCCAAAAGATGTCTTCTCTTAGCCTTTTGCCTTATTTATCCTAACTCCTCATCTCCAAAGTTAAGGGCACATTTACATAGGCAAGGGCTGAATTTACAAGGGCTGGAAATTACAAGGTATGGAATTAGCATGATTCCAAATTACAAAAGTATCAAGGTATTTTCTTTTATGACAAACCATCCCTTCCTAAGATGGTTTTGTCCTCAAAACCAAGGTTAAATGGATCAAATCCAAGCCAAGGATGATAGTAATCATGTCCATGTAGCTCCAATATGATAGAAAAGCACTTTCCATATGTCCAGATCTCGTTAGGCCAAGAGGGCCGATTAAGTTTTGTAGTGAAGTGTTTTATTTCATTAGGTCAAGAGGGCCAGTTGTCTGTTTAGTGTAGGTACGGTTAATGGTTTCTGTTTTAGTTTTGTGCTAGACAGGTTTGAAGAAGAGCTTGGAAGGAGCCTTTTGTTGTGTGGAAGCTTCTTGTGGCCCTATCCAGGTGATATCTTTCCTTTATGAGTACTGTGGTTTTATGTTAAGGGGTTTTTCGTTTCTTATTGGGGACCGGCGTCCAAGGCATGAAGTCCCAGGTTTAGGTTAAGTATGTCTGAGGGAGGTCTGAGTAGTCATTGCCTCCTGTAAAGACATTGCTAAGCATCAAAAGACCTGTTTTAGACGGAAAAGTCCTAGTGGCCCTGTTCTGCTAGCCTACTAGGCAGCCGTTCTAGGAGTTCTTGTTAGTTGTGAGGCAGTTAGAGAAGCATGCCAAAAGAAAAATAAATATGATAAAAGGGAAAAACCCTGAATATCTTAAAGACAATAAGTATATACAAAGGTGTGTCAAAAGAGGTTCTAACCCCTTTAAAAAAACATAGAAACGAAAAGAAAGAAAAATTTACAAGTAGTTGATTATTGCCTTGTGAGGGCTTGGTAGGTTCCTGGGGACGAGTCAGACCTGGGGCCGATGCCTTGTCTTCCTACGGGTGGCATCTTGCTAGAAAAGAAGAAATTAAGGAAGGTTGCAGTGAAAATAAAAGTGAGCGTCTGAAAAGGATTAAGTGTCGCCTTGTGAGGGCTTGGTAGGTTCTTGGGTACCGAGACAGGTCTTGAGGCCAATGCCCTGTTCTCCTTGGGTCACTATGCTCAGCTCTCTCCTTTTTACATGCCCGAGTATGTCAATAAAATAAAAACCTAAAAGCTGAAATGTGCTACAAGAAAATACTTGATCAGGCTATAAGAGTCCTCGCCTAGTAGGAGCTCCTAGTTGTGTTGTCTTTAGTTAGGTAGGTAGTTCAGACCACCACTTAGGGCAACCTCTTTGATAGGCTTTTTAGTTTGGCCGTGTTGGAGCGGTTGGTTAGTGACTAGCTTCGAACATTTTATCAGATTATGCTAGGCCTACTCCTTGTGGATGTCATGCCTTGGTTTCGTCAGGGGGTAGGGTGAGAATTGTGATGTGTTTAGTATGTATCTATTTTGTATCAGCTTGATACTCCCTTTGGTTGTTTTGTGCACATCTACTGTGAGATTCGACGGGCTGAGTCACCCTATCCCGTGGTCGCCAATGAGAGCGGAATTTTGATGCCGAGAAGTGCTTAAAAATAGCTAAAAATTACGAATATCAAGGGAAAAATATTCAATGTCGAAGGCGGCGGCTCGACCTAGGACGATTTTAAGCGTCAAAGTGCTTTAAAGGCGCCCGAGCGACACTTGTTGATTTTTGATAAATTTTCAGAGTGCCGTGCGGGTTGTCAGGAGTTACTGGCCAATGTGGGATGTCAAGCCGGACGCCCAGGATTTTTCAGAGCTCGAATCGAAGCCAGGACGGGAAAATGGCCACAAAATGGTCAAGATATGAAAAGGTGGACACTTGGGAGGCCAAAATTGGGCATGCCTTTTGAGTTTGGACCCTCTCTCTAAAATTTTATGCACCTTATGAAGCAAAAAACGTGGAGAGAGAATAAGGAATGAAGAAAAAACGTGGAGCAACATGGCGGCCGTTTTTTGCGCCCTCTCATGATGGAGATGGAGTATGCACGCTGAAAGCAACCCATACAACCGATCATGGGGCTGATCTTCCCTCTCTTGGCTGGTCTTATCGCCTGTCTTCGCCCGTGAAATGGCTGTGAAAATGAAGAGATTGAAATCTATTCTTTCTCTCTCCTCCTCTCTCCCCTAAGGCAGATTCATGTGGTGAAGAAGAAGAAGAAGAATGGATGACAGATGCTTGTCCAATGAAGACCGAATTGCTCTGTCGGTCAAGAGGAATGAAGATTGTTGATTGTGGACTGTCATGAGCATTAATGGCTGTTGGAAATCAGTCCCGATACATGGCAAATAAAAACCCACAACCCGCAAAGAACGGTAATTTTATTTTTACAAAGGAAATTGATGTTTTATGCAATTTGCTTCATGAGTATTTGTTTCCATGGGATGATTATGCATCATGTTGATGTTTGCTATGAGTTTGATCAGTTTATGCTCAGAAAATAAAAAAATCACAAATGTTGTGACTGAAATTAATGGTATAAAACCCATAAAACACGCGAAATAGGGGAAATTTGGGTGTTTTTGATATATAAATGGAAAATATAATAAGACACACCAACTAAATTTGTGTTTTTATTGCAAATGAACCTAAGCGCCACATCCCACAACTCATTTTGTATTTTTAGTTATTTAATATTGCAAAAAAATACAAGAAAATAGAAAAAATGGGAAAAAAATAAGAGAAAATGGATTTTGAGTGCTGAAAATTAAGGAAAAATAAGATTCATGTTTGTGAATGTATGGGGGATTTGAAGCATGAGGTTTAGCCTCAGTTCAGCCCTACCTTTATGTTTTAGTGAGTTTTTATTGCTTTTCATACAACAAAAATATGAAAATGAACCCTAAACCGATCAATAATGCACAACCTAAACGGGTGGGGGGTAGAGTGTATAGAAGGTGTTTAAATGCTGAATGAAATAATGAAAAGCTTGTTGGTTTTTATGCATACGATTTAGGTTGGTCGATAATTAAAAATTAAGAACCTAGTAGCATGAGGGTCTCCTCGGTGCTAGGTTCATGCAACGCCGCATATGAGTGATAGTCAAAATCATTGAAATAATGCTTTTGCACTAAGCACAATGCTGATTTTCTATTGTTTGTGCACTAAACCATTCACATTATACATTATGCATGGTTCATGGTATCGAAGAAAAATCTCGTGGACTGCATAGCAATTGTTTTCTTAGGACTTTGACCCACGATTGAGAGTGTGAGGTTATCCCTTGCCGTAGGGTAGAGGGTCGATTTCCTAAGGGGATGTGAAGTGAGGAAGCATGGTATATCTCCTGGAAATACGAGAAATATAAAAGAGAGGAGTTTGTGCTCGTTTGTGTTATATGTTTAGCAGCGCATCAAAGGGCTAATCCCTGCGATGTAGGAGAGCTGCACTGGGGCCCCGACTATTAGTCGGTGGAGTGCCTCCCATATGTGTGTGATCGTGGCATTGCCAATGTATAAGGGTTCCCCCTTTGAGGAGTTTTAGGGAAACGTTGGACTATGAACTATAAACGCATGAATTAAGCTTTAGGGCAAGTTTGTCCTTTAGCATTGGATTGACGCTCCTGGTCTGCAAGGCCGTGAGGGTGTTTGTGTGTCATGAGCATGAGGTCTGGCTAGTGCCATAGCCAATGCCGGCCCATTTTAGGTCCCATTAATAGAGTTCATTCACGTACTTTACAACACATGCAAAAAAAACAAAACAAGCAGTCCTTTTATCAAACAAGTTTCTTAACTTATCTTTAAGTTAATCTTTGTCTTCTGCCCATACAGGAGAATTATGTGTCCCTTCTGGTGAACAGAAGTACCCGGTCCAAATCATATGGCACCAAAATTTCCATCCTTTATCTAGAATAGGATCTTCCAATGTCCCAGATGTTGGGCTCACAGGGATCTCCAACTCCATTCTGGACAGGCAAGGGGTGTCCAAAGCTCCACCTAATCCACAAGCGGTCTAGGAGTGAGATGCCATTTTCGTGGTTGGCCTTTTTACCACTCGACCATCGGCTTGTGAATCAAGCAGTGCCCTCTTGGGATAATGTGCGATGTGATCTTGGAGATGATCCACACGTGCAAAATATCCTTCCTTAATTAATCCAATTAAAATTCAAGCACAATCAAAGCAATCAGCCCTAATATCATATTCTAGAAAAACATTCCTTTATTCCCATGGCAACTTGTCATTACAGATCCCTAACATGCATTTGCTATCAACACAAGTCTTGGAATATTTATCCAAATCACAATGCAACAAACCCTTGATTGAAAGAAAAACATTTAGGGTGTTGTTCAATCAACCAACAAAACTAATTGTATTTTTCCCAAACAATATAATAATAGACGCGACAATAATTCCATCGCATATTCGCTCTCCCCCTTGGGGCCAAAGAGTAGAATTTACTTAATATTCCCTCCTTTAGCCTAAGGCATATGCTAAAGATTCCAATATTATACATGACGTAAGTCCTATCATTCCAATACAAATTAATCAATCTAGCAAGAGCATTTATGCCTCTTCTCTAAGTGACAATTATCTTTTAGCATTTTCCTACTATGCAACATTTTTTTATTGGCTTTATCTTCCTTTCTCCTAAGGCAAGGAGTCACATGTCATCGATGTAAAGTTTACATAATCTCTCCCATGTATGTACCGTGTATATGCATTTGTGAACTTTAAATAATATTATCCTTGGTAAAGAATAATCAAAGACTCATTGATGCTCAATACTTTAGTGTCCCATATGTTGCTTATGTTATGCATGGATTCATCACATAGCAACTAGGTGCAATTGAACTCCCTTTGATACAAGCACTTCACAAACTTCATCTTTGAATATTTGAGATGCGATTTATCCTTTTCAATGACCTATTCTAGCACCATAAGGTATGGAGCCTAATGCATCTCTTGCGAGCATTAAAACAAGCATCTATCAATTTGAAAATACATTACTTACAACCGGTACCGCAAGTGGATTGATAGTGATGCCTTCGCCCGAAGCTTTGTTGTTGGTTGTAGGATTGTCATGTGCACGCGATATTCTTCGCTTGGAGGCCATCGTCCGCAAGTAGACTCAAAAGATTAAGAAGGTGGAATAGATTCGAGATGGGAGAGCAAAAGAGAAGATGGTTAAATCGAGGATCGAGATAGAGGAAAATTGTGTAGCCTCTCGGGGTAACTCTTCTCTCTCTCTCTCTCTCTCTCTCTCTCTCTCTCAAGCTCTCTCTCACAATCTCTCGGAGGGATATACTCTCTCTCTCCCTCTCTCTTGTAGCCTTTCGGGGTCTCCTTATGCTCCCTTGTGCCTCCCCATGCCTCATATTTATAATGAATTAGAGAGGAGGGGATAAGTCTGAGAACAAAAGTGGAGGGGCTCTTAGAAAACTCAGTGATCTGATACTCAGATCATAAATCTGATGGTTGCATTGGCTCCAAAAGGGGGGTAAAACTCCAAGACACTTGACAGTTGATTAGAAATCTCTTAGTTCGCTCATTCTTCTTTTCTCTGTTCGAAGTGTTGTCTACTGCCTGTAGACTGCGATCGCGGTGCGTGCGATTTTGCCAGTCACTTTTCTTTATTTCTCTTTTTATAAAATCTCCAAAACTAACTAAAATGCCACTTGTCTTTTCTTTTAAATGACTTTTAGTTCTATCTCTTTAGGATAAAATCTAAAATATAATATTTCCCCCCCTCAAGAATCTAATATTTTTGGACTATTCAAGCTATATACATTAATACTAGACATTAATATGGCTCATAAGTCCAGTTCACATTGTACTTTTCGTGAAGGGTAGCTACGGTCCTTATCAATCCAAGAAAAATGTCAAATTTATGACTCTTGATTTTTTAAAATGTATTTTTAATTGAATGAAAAATATTAGCTATTAATGCTATCAATTTTTACCTTAGTTAGTCTTTAGTTAGTAATCTTACTAACTTATTAATTGACTAACTAACTTTCAAGTGAACCAACTGTAACGTGCCCGCTCCTCAAATCGCGGGACATGTCTTAGCAGTCCATCGAGAGATATATCTAGAAGACGCTGCCGGCACTCCCAAGGAATGACACGGGGTTGTCAACTAGGGTCTCTCGAGTCTACCCTACAATGGAACTTATCTGGCCGTTTCCACTAGGATCGACCTGAAGTCCAGGTTCCTAGTCAACATTGTCTAAGGTCATAGACTGACTTTTTTCTAACATTTCCTGTTAACATCTCCTTTGAGGAAAAGCTCTCGGCTAACCGAGACCACCCTTCCATAGGATAGACCCATTGGTCACATCCACCATGCTTCCCTCGAGGGTTGTTTTAGTTATCTAATTACCTACCAAGTTATGCTTGACACATAAAAGCAGTTTCCTTAATTAACCCGTTAGTCATAGGTTCCTTTACGTAATTTAGGCCACAAACACAAAGACAATATAAAACAAGATCAAAAACTTCCTTAACTTATCTTCGGATTAATGTGTGTCTCCTGCCCATACAGGAGAATTAAGTGCTCCTTTCTGCCTCCACAGAAAAATCCTTCCGTCTTCCGACAATAAAACCCGAAGGTTTATCCTTCCAAGATTCCACCTTGTAACTAGTATCAAGACCTTGAGATCCCATCTCGAGTCACGTAGAACACTTGTGTAGGGCCCGACGGCATTGGGATTTAAGGCCATAGCCCCCACTAGCACCCAAGCATACTCCTACGGCAAGTGATTTCCACGGAGAGATCTCTCGCGCCGGGTTTGGTCCACATTCCTGACGCGGATTCATAACCCCCTTGGTTAGGGTCTGGCGACTCGCGGGGGGGGAGGGGGGGTAGCTAGCACCATCCTTTCTTAATTATCCCTTTAGGAAATCAACCATAGCTGAAGCAACTAGCATAGTAACAATTGCTAGGGAAAACATCCCTTCCATTCCCATGGCAATGAGTCATCTCAGACCCGGTCATGAAATCATCAAACACTTCCCACTTGGGTTAACATCCAAAACCACATTAACAAACAGTTGAATACACAACCTCTTGCTTCAAGGCATCGCAATCCCATTGCATGCACAATCAGAATTTTAAATGGATGTATCAAATCACTTGCTTAAGGGATTTACAACCTTTTCAAACCGCCAAGCATAACTTGGGTCAACAATCCATTTAGGGTTAGGTCACCAGCTTCAACTAAGCTAGGAGCGTATCCATTTGCGATAGTCCACAACAAGATCGATAAACAATTCGCAGGAAATTATACTAATTCCTAATGCCTCAAATCACATAACATTTCATGTGTTTCTTTTAACCATGATTGCAAAATGTGAATTCTAAATGACTATTCATGCACACAACTGGTTAAAAAGCTATCATTTTATGTGAAGTAATGCAATAACCTTATCATTTTATATGAGTAAATCTTATGCGAATTCCAACCTCTATCGTTTCACGCATGCAACTTAGTTCTTAGAGTAAACAAAACCCTATGCACGACATCAATCTTTTCATCCCTTCCATGAGAAATAATTCCTAAATTAATTTTTAATGCTTAGAACCTGGGCTTGATTCGTGTATGCTGCATTGGTCGTTCCGCTTGGCCCTCTAGCATTACTGGTGGCTTGGGCGCCTACGCTTCCCGCAACTTTCTTCTTGGGAGCCATTCGCCTTGCGGAGATTGAGCAGTCCGGACCTTAACGGTTTTGGTTTGACACATTCAGTTGGGAAAGATCGCTAGATAGGGTTCGTTGCCGAGAAAGTGGTTTGGGTGACATGTGGCGGTTACTCTCTTTCTCTCTCTTCTTCTTCTTTTTTCTTATTCTCCTACTCTCTCTCCCTCTCCTTCTCTTCTTCTCCTTTTCTCTTATTCCTCTACTCTCTCTCTCTCCTTCTCTTCTTTTCCTTCCCTCTTATTTCTCTACTCCCTCTCTCTCCTTCTCTTCTTTTCCTTCCCTCTTATTTCTCTACTCCCTCTCTCTCCTTCTCTTCTTTTCCTTCTCTCTTATTTCTCTACTCTCTCTCTCTCTCATTCTCTCCCTCTCCCACCTCTTTTCTCCTCCTTCCCTCTCTTTCTCTTCTTCTTCTCTTCTTCTACTACCTCACTCCTCTCTCCCTCTAACTCTTCTTCTTCTCCTTCGACTTCTCTCCCCTTCTTTTATTCTCTTTCTCACTCCTTTTTCTATCTCCTCATTTCTTCTCTCCCACTACTTCCCTTTTCTCTACCACTCCTTCTTCTTCTCTCATTCTCCTTCTCTCTCCCTCTTCCTCCTCTTCTCTCTCTTCCTTCTTTCTCTTCTCTCCTTCTCCTTCTCTCGCTCTTTTCCTCCTCTTCACTCTCTCCCTCCTTTCTCTTCTCTCCTTCTCCTTCTCCTTCTCTCCCTCTTCTTTTCTCTCCTCACTCCTCCTTCTTCTATCTCCTCACTCCTTCTCTCCCTCTTCCTCCCTTCTCTCCTTTTTTTCTCTTCTCTCATTCTTTCCCTTTCCTCCCTCTTTCCTTCCTCTTCTCTCCTTGTCCCTCTTCTTCTTCCTCTCTCCTTCTTCTTCATTTCTTCTCTTCTCCTCCTCTTCTCCCTCTTCTCCCTCCTTCTTTCTCTTCTCTCCTTCTCCTTCTCCTTCTCTCCCTCTTCTTTTCTCTCCTCACTCCTCCTTCTTCTATCTCCTCACTCCTTCTCCCCCTCTTCCTCCCTTCTCTCCTTTTTTTCTCTTCTCTCCTTCTTTCCCTTTCCTCCTTCTCTCCTTCCTCTTCTCTCCTTCTCCCTCTTCTTCCCTTCTCTCTCCCACTCCTTCTTCCTCTCTCCTTCTTCTTCACTTCTTCTCTTCTCCTCCTCTTCTCCCTCTTCTCCTCCTCTCTCTCCCTCCCTCTCCTCTTCCTTCTTTTCTTCTCCTTCTCTTCCTTCTCTTCTCCTCCTATTCTCTCTCTCCCTCCTTCTTTCTCTCTCTCCTTCCCTTCACACTACTCATGGGGGAAAATGGCACAACTGACAACAAATGGGGGAGGGAGGACTTTTGCAACAATGGGGGGGGGGGGGGAGATTCTATAGCAACGCCGGGGGGGGACGCAGTTGTAAGCCGCCAACCTAGGTAGCATGCACCCCCCTTTCCTACTTCACTCCCAATTTTGAAAGGAGAAGAAAAGAAAATAGGGGGGATTCTGTCAAGAATCACGTGGTGGGGGGACTTGCTCAAGATGATGTGCCAAACACACACAGAATGCACAAGAAGAAGCTCACTCAAGAGACAAGAAGAGAGATGGAGGCCAAAACGTTTTCTTGCTAGTTTCTTCTTCTTCTTCCACACACTTTACAAATGTGCACAAAGTATAGATAAGATACAACATAAAGGAAAGTGGCCTACTAAGTCAAACAATGCATAACCGACTACATTAGTCGGGTGGCACTATAACTATGCCAGCTGTAAATAAGTGTAACAACCTGAATATAATAAGTAATGAGTCAGTGACCATGTGAGACTCATAATGACTACCGACATGCTAAGTGTAGACGTGTGGACCCATCTAACCAGGCGATCCATCATCAATGTCCGCATGTGTTGAGCTTGTCATCTTAACACTCCCCCTCAAGCTCAACTGCATCTCTACAACTCCAAGTAAGCTTCAAAACTTTTGAAGCTTCTTTGTACCCAATGCCTTCGTGAAGATGTCAGCTATCTGATCCTGTGTGCTGACATATACCAAGTCAATCTCACTTGCTAGTACCTTCTCTCTCACAAAGTGGTAGTGTACCTCAATATGTTTTGTCCTGGCATGGAACACAGGGTTCCTAGCCAACTGTAGACAGTGAAAAAGGTTGTCTGGCATATTGCTGTGCACTACAGGTCGAGAGTTGCAGAAGATTTGCTTGCTGTTTGGTATTAGTTTTGTGATAATGGCAGAGAACAGTGGAAATCCCATCATTGAGAAGCTCCACAAGAACAACTACCCTTCATGGAAGTTCCATGTCATGAACTTCATTATTGGAAAAGGCCTCTACAAGTTTGTTTCAGGTGAAGAAAAGGAGCCGGAGGTGAGTGATCCTCCAACTACAGAAGAGACAAAGGCACGGAAGGAATGTAATGCAAAAGACAAAAAGGTTATGTATAGGCTATCTACAGTAATTGACAATAATATGCTTGGACATATTAGAAATGCAAAGAATTCATATGCAGCTTTGACCATACTTGAAAGTATGTTTTCTGTAAATACAAAGGCACGAAAGATTCAACTCAAGCAAGAGTTGAATACATTGAAGAAAGGGAAGATGTCTATCAATGAGTATGCACTAAAGGTAAGGAGCATTGCAGATGCCTTGGCAACGATTGATGCAATGCCCGATGATGATGATTTGGTGTCGTCTACCTTGGGTGGATTTAACAATGAAAAGGCTTGGAAGTCTTTTGTAACTTCCGTATATGTCAGAAAGCCATTTCCAGATTTTGATGAGTTGGTCTCCCTTATGATCACTGAAGAGATCACATGCAGAGTGAGACATCTGAAAAAAGTGGTGAACATGTCCAAGCTTTCTACTCCAGTTCAGGAAAGGGACGTGGCAGGTTCTCTTCAAGAGGCCATGGTATAGGATGTGTAGTGACAACCAACAAAACAGATTGAATCAGCAATTTGGCGATATGTAGGTTTCAAGAGGTCGTGGCAACTTTAGAGGCAGGGGGAGCTTTAGAGGAAGAGGTGGATGGTAGAATAGAGGTTCTAACAACTCTAGTATTGAGTGTCACTACTATGGCAAAACAGGTCATATTGTAGCCCAATGTTATGCTAAGAAAGATGATATTCATAGTGGTAAGTTGTAGCAAGGAAACTATGCATCGTCTTCACGACAGAATGAAGACAAAAATGAATGTTTGTTTGTTATGCAGCATATGTTGAATGCTGTTACAGGAAAGGGAACACATGATGATGTTTGGTATGTTGATTCAGGTGTATCCAATCATATGACTAGCCATACAGAATGGTTTGGAGAGATGCAGGATTTGCAAAATGCAGGTTATGTGCAGACGGGTGATGATTCATGCCACCCAATTTCACATATTGGAAAAGTTCCCTTATCCTTGCATGATGGTAAGACAAAGAGTCTTTGGGATGTATTACATGTGCCATCTATTACAAAGAACTTGGTGTCGATCAGATGGTAGAGCAAGGGCTGCAAGTCAGATTTAATACAAAGGGCTGCTTTGTAGAAGACTTCAATGACAAGTGTAGGTTGGTTGCAAAGGGAAGTCGAATTGGACGTATGTTTACTCTAGATGTTGGAATTTCTACTATAAATGCTGCTATGTATGTTAAAGGAAAAGATGTTGTTGCAGATATTGAAATTTGGCACAAATGCATTGGACATGCAAATGTACAAAGGCTGAAGTTAATGCAGTCCAAAGGGTTGGTTACAGGTTTGCCTATATTTAGAGTCGCAGAATTTCATAAGGTATGCGAAGCATGTCAGTTTGGTAAGCAGGCAAGACAAGCCTTTTCACATGACAGAGATGTAAGCAGAAATATCCTTGATGTTGTGCATACAGATATTTGGGGGCCTACACAAAATGTATCTCTTGGAGGCAGTTCATACTTTGTCACATTCATTGATGATTGTTCTAGAAAGCTGTGGGTATATTTTATGAAGGAAAAGAGTGAAGCGTTTGAGTACTTTAGAACTTTCAAGGCTATAGTTGAAAGAGAAACAGGCTTGAAAGTAAAGTGTTTGAGGTCAGATGGAGGGGGAGAGTACCTCTCGAATGAGTTCAATGATTTTCTAAGGTCTCATGGGATAAAGAGACAGTTCACATGCAGGTATACCCCACAACAAAATGGGGTTGCAGAAAGGAAAAACATGCATATTGTAGAAGTTGTACATGCCTTGATGGCTGAAAAGAATATGCCTAAGCATTTTTTGTCTGAGGCTATTCATACTGTTGTTTATATTATGAACAGAACTCCCATAGCTGCAGTTCATGGGATGACTCCTGAAGAATGCTTTACTGGCAAGAAGCCTAATGTATCGCACTTGAAGGTATTTGGCTGCGTTGCATATGTTCATGTGCCAGATGAGCTACGGAAGAAGCTTGATCCAAAAGCAAAAAAATGTGTCTTTATTGGATACTCTTTAGAGCAGAAAGGGTATCGCTGTTATAACCCTGTCACATGTAAGTTCAGAGTGATCAGGGATGTCATCTTTGATGAAATGAGTAGTTGGTATGAATCTAGTGGTGATGCATTGGATGATGATGATGATGATCATGAAACTCATGTGCAGGCTGAAAAGCAAGAATCATAGACTCTTAGTGGACCAGAGACATCATCTGGTAGTCCATGGTCTGGGAGACTAAGGAGTAGCTCTATATCTTTAGGTGCATCTAGTAGCACTACAGGTAAAGACAAAGGAAAGAATAAAGTGTCAGATGGCATTGATGCAGTTCTTGATGGAGACTCCAGTGGCTCAGAGAGCTTGGATGATGAGATTGGTATTCCTTTTGTCATTAGGACACCAGGTATACAGAGATCTCATAGTAATGGAAAGGCTCCATTGAGTGATCTGGTGGTACGCAGATCTAGCAGGGTCAGATACCCTGTTAAAAGATTTGGTTTTGAAGGTTATGCAACTCACCATT
Source organism: Lygodium microphyllum (assembly GCF_053477565.2). Lineage (NCBI taxonomy): Eukaryota > Viridiplantae > Streptophyta > Polypodiopsida > Schizaeales > Lygodiaceae > Lygodium > Lygodium microphyllum. The sequence continues at coordinate 61,080,820 of NC_141156.1, read as the reverse complement.
ATGCTTATATGGTGAAACTAGTTGAGGATGCTGAGCCCACTTGCTTTGAGGATGCTATTGGTCATACTCATTGGGATGCAGCAATGGATGAGGAGATGGCTGCATTAGAGGCCAATAAGACTTGGGATCTAGTATCATTGCCAAAGGGCAAGAAAGCTATTGGATGTAAGTAGGTTTATAAGATTAAGCACAATGCAGATGGTTCTATTAGTAGGTACAAAGCTAGGTTGGTTGCAAAAGGCTATGCCCAGACATATGGCATAGATTATGAAGAAACCTTCAGTCTAGTTGCTAGGATGGCAATTGTCAGATGTGTGATTGCTTTTGCAGCAGCCAAAGGTTGGAGATTGTAGCAAATGGATGTGAAGAATGCCTTCTTGCATGGTGATTTGCAAGAAAAAGTGTATATGGATCAGCCAGTAGGTTATGAAGATTTAGAGCATCCCACGTATGTGTGCAGGTTGAAGAAGGCGCTCTATGGGCTCAAGCAAGCACCTAGAGCATGGTCTGACAAGATCAGAGAGTATATTGTCAATATTGACTTTTATGTTTCTGATACTGATCACTCACTTTATGTGAGAAAGGGAGATGCAGGTTCGGTCATCATAGTCATCTACGTGGATGACTTGATTATTACAGGTGATAGTGATAGTGGGATTGTTGAAATCAAGGACTTTTTGAAGAAGAAGTTTGAGATGAAGGATTTAGGTGAGCTAAGGTACTTCCTTGGCATTGAGGTGATCAGATGTGATGATGGTATATGGATGTCCCAAAGACAGTATGGCTTGGATATGTTGTCCAAGTATGGTATGACAGCATGCAAACCACTTTCAGTCTCGTTGGAGCAGAATGTAAAGTTGAGTGTTGATGTTGGGAATGAGATAGAAGACCCTACTATGTTTAGGAGGATAGATGGAAGTTTGATCTACATGACCATTACAAGGCCAGACTTGAGCTATGCTGTTGGTCTTGTGAGTCAGTTTATGCAAGTACCTAGAAAGCCACATTTGGATGTAGTCAGATGCATATTGAGATTTGTGAAGTCCACATTACATTATGGACTTTTCTATGAGGTAGATACAGATATACAGGTGTTTGGATGCACAGATATAGATTGGGCTGGTAGTATGTCTGATAGAAGATATACCAGTGGATACATGTTCTCTCTTGGTAGTGCAGCAGTTACTTGGAGCAGCAAAAAGCAATCTACAGTTGCTTTGTTGAGTACAGAGGCTGAGTATAGAGGTACTACTATTGCAGCATGTGAGGTAGTATGGTTGCAAAAGTTATTGGCTGATTTAGATGTGCAGGTGGAAGGTCCAGTTGTCATTTATTGTGACGACATGAGCAGTATACAGTTGGCTAGGAACCCTGTGTTCCATGCCAGGACAAAACATATTGAGGTACACTACCACTTTGTGAGAGAGAAGGTACTAGCAAGTGAGATTGACTTAGTGTATGTCAGCACACAGGATCAAATAGCTGACATCTTCACGAAGGCATTGGGTATAGAGAAGCTTCAAAAGTTTCAAAGCTTACTTGGAGTTGCAGAGATATAGTTGAGCTTGAGGGGGAGTGTTGAGATGACAAGCTCAACACATGCGGACATTGATGATAGACCGCCTGGTTAGATGGGTCCACACATCTACACTTAGTACGTCGGTGGTCATTATGACTCTCACATGGCCAATAACTCATTACTTATTATATTCAGGTTGTTACATCTATTTACAGTTGGCATAGTTATAGCGCCAGTCGACTAATGTAGTCGGTTATACGTTGTAAGTGTGTGGAACAAGAAGAAGAAACTAGTAAGAAAACGTTTTGGCCTCCATCTCTCTTCTTGTCTCTTGAGTGAGCTTCTCCTTGTGCATTCTGTGTGTGTTTGGCGCAACATCTTGAGCAAGTCCCCCCATCACGCGATTCTTGACATTTTGCATATTCTTCTTGCTAGAAAATCTAATTTTTCACGTGGTATTAGAGCCTCCTCTAATCCTTTCAGCTTCCTCTACCCTCAGCTTCACTAAGAGCACATGATTTTCCATCATCTTCATCATTTTCCTCTTACCTCCATAGCCAAACCTTGACCCCCTAACCTTGGAGGACTTGGGGAAGCCATAGGAGAGCATTTCAGCTCCTGCATTCAACTAAGGACTTCTTCCCCAACACAAGGCAACTTGGCATGGCACATCAGAGGGTGACATTATGCGTCGTGGAGGGCAGCATTTAAGAAATTGTAGATCAGGTGGGCGTAGAATTTGTAGCCTCCTATTCATCACCATGGCGCGGCATGTAGAAGATGCAATAATGGCTGGCATCTTGGGGCAATGATAGTTCCCCAAGTGGGCTTCTTAACCCTAAAAGGGTTTGGCAAAATCCCATATCTACTGGTCACATAGAGGCAAACCCTAACTGCTTGTCTCTTGGCAGTCATAGCCAAATCTCAAGCTTGCTTCAAATTTCAAAAATTTTCACTAATGCTATCACTAACACTGATTCTAATAATTGATTGATCTTCTCCAAAGTTAGTTGAAGCTTTGAAAGCTCTATTTCAAAGGTTCTTACCCTCGATGGACCTCCTTAGTTCATAAGACAACCCACATCTTACATCCCAAGTGGCATAAACTTCGAGATGAGTGCTTGTAAGCAATAATGTTGCATTTTACAATCATGTTGCTAGCTGGATATTGAATCAATCTGATTTTTATCAGAAAATTAAATCCATCAAGTGCTTTATAACATTTATCTCTTCTTTCTTGGTTGTAAGGCTATGTTTACAACTATAAACACATATACCATATCCCAACATTAGTCTGCTAGTACATCAAAGATATGAGTGTTATTGTACTCTCCTTTGATTCATCCAAGAGCATAGAGTTGATCAATAAGCCGTGCTCCACCAAGAACTCTAATAGGCCACATTATCGGGAAGAACTTGAAGTTTAATCAAAGCTCACCTTGTTGAAAGACCTAGGAAAATAGTAAAGCCTAAATCAAGGGTTGTTCAAAGAATAGGACCTCCTAAATCCTATCTTGAGATATTGCATATGTATGATTTCCAACCGTTTTCAACTCTACAACTTTAAAACTTGGCTATTAGTTCTACTATTGAATTGTACTTGGCCACCTGTAAAGGACTAGACAATGCCATTGCTTAAGGCAATTCGTAAGACCTTCCTATAATGGCCATGGCCTACGCAGATGTAAGGCCTCAAATTCACAAGTTCAATGGAAAAGATTTCCATCCTTGGCAAGTCTTGGTAAAATACAAAATTATGGAGAGAGGCTACTAGCCCTTCATAAAAGGGATTAAAGTAATTGACCCATCCAATCCCCTTGATTAGAAGATGATGAACGGGCTCAAGTCATCATCATGCTTCATTTAGATGAATATTTAATTTGTCATATTGACCAACTCTCCACTGCCAAGGAAAAGTAGGATGAGCTTGAAAGGCTCTATGGTGCTACAGGGAAGAACTCCAAGATATTTCTCAAGATTGAGTTTTTCAGCTTGGAATACAAATAGGGAGAAGATCTAAGCAAGTTTATTTCACATATGAAGGGGCTTATGGCACAACTTGCCTCTATTCAACAACCACCCATCCATGATGAAGATGCCATTTCCATCCTGCTAAAGTCTGTGAAGAAGGTTTTTCCAACCCTTGTGACTACCCTAACTAATATCCCAAACCCAACCTTGGCAAATACCATCTAGTCTTGATTGGATGAAGAGAAGAGAAACCATAATGAAGGAACTTCAGCAGTCACTTCCCGTGAGCAAGTGTTAGTCCATACTACTTCTACTAAGTGCTCCTTCTGTCACAAAAAAGGGCATATTGTAAGCAATTTCTGGAAGAAATACCCTAACAAAATGAAGTGCAACAAATGCAAAAAGACCGGCCAGTAAGTGTCCCAGTGTTCCACTAGTATCTAAGGAATTGGAGGCCAACTTTGCCTCCCAATCCACAGATGACCAACTCTTTTGAGTCTTATAACATCCTCTACCTATGAATATCCTTGTAGCCTGATTTATAAAGGCATCCCATTTGATTGGGGGGAGGGGGGACTTTAACATGTCTTATGATGCAATGCCACCCTGGCATTGAGGGGGGGTGATACAATATAGGCATGGGAATTCACACTAAGTAAGGGTATATGAGGGAAAATGGATGTGAATGGCCTTAAGGGGTAGGGGAAACCCTAACCCTAGCTTGGCAGAGGCTATATAAATCCTATCAAGTGTGAGATAGAGTGTACCCAAGTTGTACTTTGAGAAACTTAGTAAGCAAGATTTTGTTCTTATACTTTGAGCTCTCATCTCCCTCTTGTGTAGATTCTTCTTGCTACAAATTCTTTTTTTCCACACACAGTGCAAATAATATTTCTAAACTCTTTATGCACTCTTGGAGACAGCTTAATCAATTGCAAGAGGTTTACATCATCCGGCTTTACTTCGCAAAGAGAGCTTGCTAAATCAAATTCATCATAGATAGCAATAGCTCTCTTCTTTAGCTAGACCATTCTCTCCTCCTTTAGTCTTTGAATAGGCTTTGGTACTTCTTTCTTGGCCTTTTCCTTCTTCTTTTGCAATTCCTTATCCTTCTTTGGATCAGCTTTACCATGAATAGCTTTTAGAGGTCTGCCTTCCATGTTAGGACTAAGGACTTTCATCTCCTTATCATCTTACTTAGGACATCCATGTTAGGACTAAGGACTTTCATCTCCTTATTATCTTACTTTTAGAGGTCTGCCTTCCATGTTAGGACTAAGGACTTTCATCTCCTTATCATCTTACTTAGGACTTCCCCCAACATATATTATATTGTCTTTATCAATGTCTTTACCATTTTGACCTCTTATAATGATGTGTAAATTAGAAGGTTCAATGTCATTTACACGTATATCTTCAATAACGCTCACTCCACTGCCAATAGGTAGCTCTTCTATAATAGGTTTCCCTCTTTACAGTATTTGTTTTAGTCCCTCATCTTGCTCGAGATTATTCCCTTATGCTCAAGGGTTGATTGGACCTGGTTGTTTCCTTCCTTGATAGAGAGAGCTAATCTTGCTCTAACAAGTACTATCTAAGTAGCAAGACTTTCCATATATGTCAAATTTTAAATTTTGGATAATTCCTAGGGATATGTTGGCCACCACACCACTTACAACTGAATCTTGAGGGGGCACCTTCTTCAAGGCATCAACTCTCTATCAAATTCTACTGCTTCTTAAGGAAACTGACATCAATAGCTATTTTTCTATATTATTCAATGAGTTAGTATAGTGCTTCATCATATCCTTAACTTTGCCAAGGACATTTGAGGCACCTGACATCTAGTTGTCATTCCATTGGCCTAACCACTTGATTGGGAATTGGCTGTTGATTCCTTAGAACAACATAAGAATTTATTATTTGGCCTCCAACATTTGTTGGAGCCATCTGACTAGCCATAGGCATGGTTACACTGGGAGGAGCCAACAACATGGGAACATTTTGAATCATGCTTCCTCTCCCATTGGAAGTACTCACGGGTGTTCCTTGACCTCCTTTCATCACTTCCAAAGTATTTCCAGCACCTAGATTCAGATTCCAGTTTGCCCTAGAGTTATAGGTTGCTTGTAATCATGACTCTATCTCCTCTGCTCGTGTAATAGTCCTATCAATGTCGGCAAGAGCAACACTACTCAACTGCACTTGAATGTTAAAGTCTAGCCCATGCAAAAAGTATTGCAATTGAGCAACAACTAGAATAGGAATATAGGTCTACAACTTACAAAATACTTCCTTCAAATTTTTAGCATGGCCTCCAACATTCTTGTGGGGTTCTTGACATGTTACATTCAGAACATGTAGCCACTGAACTCCTCTCTCAGGGGAAAACTCTATTTGGAAGGCCACAAAGAATAAATCAATCGTAGTTATGGTTCTAACCTCTAGGCCTCTAATATCAAACCACAGCTTGTCCTTTCAGGGTCATATTAAAGAACATTGTGAAGTGTCCTTCATCTTGGATTTGATAGTTAAACATTTGTAGAATTCATTAATATGAAGTTTCACATCTTCCTCTGCTAACCCACTAAAAATGGGTAAAGGAAATCCCAAGGCTCACAAGTCCACTGCTCCTACTAGGATTGCAATGGGTTTCACCATGGTAATAATTAGATTCACTAAAGGAGTTTGAATGATGGAAACTATAACCCTATTCAAAATGGATTGACTAGCTAGGAGAGGGGAAGTACCAAAACTTCCTCCTCCTCCTAATAGACTATGCATAGGGCTAGGGTTACTAAGACCCCTCCCTTGTACGGACATCAGACCACTCTACTAAGGAGAATATCTCCTAATGATTTCGGCCTACCGTCTATTCCTTTCAACTCTTTCTTGCTTTTGAAGCTCAGATTGATGGTCTTTTGGATCTAATTCACTACCTTTTGGCATACAATACTAGAATGGTCCCTGTTGATTGAGATTCAGATACTGCCACTTATTAGTAGCTCTTGACAAATACACTACCTATCAAGACCTAAAATGGGCCCGATATTTTTTCTACCCTTTCCTTCCACAACCCTCTCATGAGTGGGTTTCTCACCCTGCTCTTTTGTTTGTGCTTGCACCTGCTATGCTGGGCTTGGCACTTGTGGTTGTTCTTCTTCATCTTGGCCTTAATTATTCAAAGTCTAGCCCTTCTTCTCTTGGTGGTTCCATTGGAGATATAGTAGGTGGTTGACCTGGTTATTCTGGCTCTCTAAACCCTAACTCCTCTATTGAGAGCCCAGCCTACCTCAGGTGTTGACATTGTTGCTCCATGCTTAGGTTGGTGATCTCTTTCAATAATCTTGCATGAAGGCCATGTCTGAGGGATTGCCTTGTTAGTTCTAGCTTCCTCCATAGCTCTTCCATGGTATCTTCATCCTTGGCTTGAGTCACATGCATGACTTTGTTTAGAAAGGCATGTTGTTGGACCTCAATATCTGCCTCCGCTGCATCCACCCTTGCTTCCACCATGACTCACCTATTTTCTCCTAGGGCAAGGTGTTTGGCCAGTAGGTCCTTGACTCTTCCAAGGTTCCTCTCTTCCCCAGCCTTGGCCTTGGCCTCCATCTTGCCTTGACTCAGCTAACGGCTCTTGTGATAGTGTTTCCACCACCTCTTCTTGTTCTTTCCATATTGACATCATCTTTTCCTTGTCTTTTTATGGTGATTTAGCTATTCTTGTAGTCTTTCCTGCTCTTGGAGAGTCTCAAGGAGTTGGTTCTCCACCTCTAGCAACTTTTTAGTTGAATCCTTGTCCTTTTGGGCCTTAACCTCTTGCACTTCCTTTAGCAGTAGTTCTTTTTGCCTCATCTCTTTTAAGAACTCTACATGGGCTTGTGTTTTTACCCCCTTTATCTCCTCAGTGAGCTTCTCTCCTAGGTTCTTTAATTGTTCAAATTGCTCCTCCATATCCTTTTGCACGTGGTATGAGATTTGAGAAGTTTGTTTGTAGCTCCATTTCTCCCTCTATCTTTTCCACTTGTACCTCTTTTGCCCTTTCTTCTTCCTTTTCCACCATTTTTTTCCTTGCTTCTAATTCCTCCTTTAGGTCATTCATCTACCTCTGATAGATGGTTATCTTCTTTGTCTTATATAGTTGGTAGGCAATGAATGTGTCATTTTCCTTTTCAAATTATACCATGGAAACCTTCTTGTCTTCCTTCATCTTTTCAAGCTGGTCTAGGAGCTCTTGCATGTACTCATCATAGTTGGTCGCTGCCACCGGCATGGCCAAAGGCATAGACATTGTGGATGCTTCAACCTTGGACTTATTTAGATCCTTTTTAGATTATTTTTCATCCATGATAGTAGGTCTCTTTGTCCCTATTATTGGAGCTCCTTCACTAGGTGCTAGTCCAAGGTGCTGCACCATATCGACTAGGTATTGCACCCAAGCCATCACATTGCTTTGGTCCACTCTGGCATCCATGGTTTCTTGGGTGCTAGTAGCAGTGGGAACCATGACAGGTGGGGGCGGTTCCAATGGGGCCTTCCCTTTTCCTTCCACCACCACGGGGGGTCCTATGGCCACTTCTACTGCAATAGAGCTGGTCCCAGGTACGCACCATCTAGGCTCCTTCTGGCCAACTCTTCTACATGGGAGAGTTGCTTGACAACAACCTGATGTTGAGGGCCATTTGCTCATGCTCTTGTCTCCTTAGCCTTTCCTCCTCCTCTTGTTGCTTATTCCTTTGTCCTTTTGGATTCTTCTTCTATCGTTCCTCCTCTTCTTCATGCTTCTTCTTCTTTCTTGGGATTTTTAGTATGATTTTCTTTTGCTTCATTGGCTTGGTGGGACCGAACCCTCCCTACCTTGCTCACTCACAGTTCTTTTGTTGGATTCCTCCTATTTCTTCTACTGAGCTTGTGGTTGAACCCCCTTCTTTCTTGAGACTCGCTCTGCCTTCTCTTTATGTGGCTTGCTCACTTCTTTGTTTCCCACCTTCTTGCTTTCGAAGGTGTTGATGGGCTTTGTGGGACTAGGGAGAGGTGCTGCTTGTGGGTTGGAGATCTCTCTGGAGTCTCCCCTACTTCCTTTTCCCTTCTTGCTCTCCCATTGCTTCTTGGATGGTGGTGGTCAACACCCCCAAGCTCTATCAAGGATGCTTATGATGTGAGAATTTTTTGGTCTGATTTGGCTGTAGTGGCTGGTGACTCCCCTCCCTGTTTGATGATAATGCCTTGGTTGTTGACGTCTTGCAGACATAGGCATTCAAGTTTACTTCATTTAGGGCCCCTATTACTATAATAATTTCAAGAATCAGCACTTGAATTCAAGCCATGAGGGTATTGTATCAGTGTACTAGAGAATAGGGCATGCACCATCTTGACCTGTAACTAATGGCAAGGTCAAGGATGTCTACTAGACTGATCCTATCATTGGTGTGACCTTGTCTTGAGCATCTTCAACATGCTATAAATGCCCCTTTTTGGTCTTTTCCCCTATGTCTTGGCCAACCCTAAGGCCTTCTCCCCTATCTTTGAGCTAAATAGCACAAATTCTATTCTTTTAAGGGATCCTTTCTTTGTGACAGTTACCGTGTCACTATTCTTTCTTGTGTGAAGGTTCTTAGGAATTCCGTACATCTTCTATGGTCAATCTTTTGGTCCACCTTCTCTATGTATTTGCAAAGACTGCATTGGTCTCACTACTCCTTCCTTATTTACTAGCTCTTCCAAATTGATGACATTGCGGTACTTCACTTGGTTGTAGACTTGTGTTTTAGCAGCTAGTCATTTTGGTACATGTTGTGCTCTTCCTTTGATATTGGAAGTTGGCCCACCATCACGATTTCCTATTATGGCACAACAACTTACAATTATCTCCTTTGAGAGTGATTTTTGCAATAAAGAAAAAAAGTTTAAGATCAAACATTATGGAATGGTGCAATTGTTTCAGTAGAGAATGCAAAGCAATCCACTCATTCCAAGCATGAATTTCATAATAGATTTTCTTGAAGTACAAGTTTCCTTTATTCATCCTTTCTTTTGAAATTTGATTTGAATTTTTGAAGTTCAAGTCACATTTTCTTTTCCATCTTACCCCCTCCCCCTGGGAATGATGAAAATCCTTCCTAGGATTGGAGGATGAAGGGTTAAGGGCATTTAAGTACATGCTTAGTGTGCTCTACTTTGTCATGATCCAATTGTAGAAATTTGGGTTATACTCCAAGTGGGCATGATGGTCCATGTCATGAGGTCTAATGCCTATATGTGTAAAGTAGGTGAGGACATTAGTGAGGAAGTCACCAAAGTTTATTTTCCTAGAAATATGCAATTCTTCTAAAGGCCATTACATATTCCTCTAAAGGTCATTTGTGCATGATGGCCAAGACTCTAAACGAGGTAGGAGACACATAGGAAGGGTCAAACTCAAAATTTTTGATTGCACATCTCTGATCTCCATTGGTCATGATTTGGTAGCCCTCTTGTTCCCATTGGAGATGCACAGCATACCATTTTTGCAAAAAGGAAGAGTCAAAGTCAGCTAGCTTTGTCAGCTCTTCTAAGTCGTGGCTTGTTTTGCAAAGACTTTGCTCTTATGATAGGATGTGATCAGCCATTGTGTGCAAGCTTTCTCTCAAGAGATCTCCCTATCAATCAATTCCTTAGCTACCTCAAGAATCTTGACAAAAACAAACTCATAGTCCTCCCAAGTGCATGGCAAGGAGTGCACTGCCATTGCTAATGTATCATTAAGGATTCCTAAGTCAGCCACATTCATAGTTCCTGGCTAGCATGGTGAATGTGGCATCCAAGCATTTGATGCAAGTGACTAAGTTGTCCCTCGTATTCATGGCTACATCTGTGGCCAATGTAAGGATGGATCTCTACTTATAGGAGTTGAGGCCTACAAGAGGTTGGGGTTTGGTTGAGCTGGATAGCTCAACTACTAATGCTTGCCTGGTGGTTCAATGGGGTGTCTATCGATGACTTATACAATGTATTGGTCTTGTGACTTAGTTGATGTGCTACTCTCGGCATGTGAGGTAGTTGGGACACTTGAAGTGTTAGGTGGAGATGGCCTAGGGCTAGCTGGTTGCGGCTTTGGTTGATAGACTCATAGAGGTTCTATGGATTTGGTGCTTTTTGATTCAATGGATTTCTCATTCCTAGTTGGCTCATGCTTTGTGGAGATGGGTTGGAGGACCTGGATTGAGAATCACGCGTACCGCTCCTAGCCTTGGGCAAACAAACCTAGCTATTGCCTTCATAGTAGCCTTGAGCACACAATAGGTCTTTGGGTACACATTGCAACTTGACTCTTCGTCTACTTTGATAGTGCCAACTTTACCTCCTAGGCCTAGGATGAAGTGATGTTCTATGGTCAATGGGTTTGTGAGGGTTGGCTTTTAGGTGGTTGCGATTGTCATTTGGGCACCCATTTGAGCTAGTGCTCAGTGGTCTTCGATGTGTCTCCTTTGGGTTGCAGGCAATTTGTCTTGGTAGGGTGGGACAAGTTGCAATCCTACTCCTTAGACCTCGAATTAGGTTCCTCTACCAATGGCATTGTAGGATTTGATGGAGTTGCACTATCCTTGTTGAAAGGCGTCACTATCTGAACATTGCTAATGGCAAGGTGAATGTGTTGAGAGTCATAGTCCATATTGCAGTGTGCTTTTTTCTTGGATGCGTGTGTAATGATTCCTTACTAGTAGCCTTGGTGTTAGGCATCACATAGAAGATCATAGGTAGGCTTGCAGTCGATAGAGACTCCTATTTTGCACTTTCCCAGTAGTGGGTAGGATTGTTCCCCAAATGGGTTGAGTTTGGCATTGGTAGGCTGTAGTTGGGGATTGAGATCCAATGATCATGCATAAGGAGATTATAGTCAACTCCCTCGTTAATGAGTGCATCAAGGATGTGTGTGCTCTTGGGCAGTCATAGATATGGGTAGTGGCAGCTGATTTTTGGCATCGAGAAGTGCTTAAAAATAGCAAAAAACTCTGAATTTTAGGGGGAAAATAGACTTCATCGAAGGCGGCACCTACAATCAGTACGATTTTAAGCGGCAATGCCCAAAATGTGCTTAAAAGACCCACTGGATGGTGATTGGTGAATTTTCAAAAATTTTCAGCATGCCAAGCATGACTTGAGGAGATGCCCGATACTGGGGGACTTTGAGAAGGTCAAGCAAAAATTTCCAGATCGCAAATCGAACACTAGACGTGGAAGAGGGAGTGCCCGGGAGGCCAAGGCCAAAGTGGGCCAAGTGGAAAGAGACTTTAGCCCAAAGGGTGTGCCTTTTGGGGGCTCCCTTTGGGGGGGCCCTAACCAAATCAATTTCTTGGGGGTGGGGGGGGGGGGGTTTTCGTGCAGTACAGGGATGGAGGCGCCATGTCCACGCTTGATGATGAGGGAGGTTGGAGAGCCTAAAAGCAACCCCCAACTGATATGATGCCTTATCTTCTTGCTATCTTCTCTCTTCATCGTCGGTCTCCGCTCCTCCAATGGCTGCCCCGTTGCTGAGATTAAAAACTAGTATTTCTCTCTCCTCCCTCCCTCTCCCCTTAAGAGGCAGTTCATGCCCATGAAGAAGATTGAAGATCCATTGAAGACCGCTTGTCTGGCATGGTACTCGATCGTTCCCGGATTGGTGGAGGGATAGAGTTTGATATTCAAAGGTGGGCTAAGCATTAAATGAGGGCTGATCTACAATCCCATATCAGATTTTAAAACCTGCAAAGAAGGAAAAAAACCGGTAATTCTATTTTATAAAGGAAATTTACTTATTTTTGACATTTGATTGAGTCAATGTTGTTCTTATGGAGTGAAATTTGGTAGGAATGCTATTCTCTATTTGTTCTATGCTTCCATGATGAAAAAATCAGAAAACATAAAGTTAAAATGCTGGAAATAATTTTTAGAAACTGGTAAAACATGGTTTTTATGAGAAAAATGGGGTTTTTTGTGTTTTCGGGTGGGATAAACCAATACCATGGGATAAAATATTTCTATTTTTTTGAGAATTAAGAGCCACAGCTCTAAAAATATATCAATTTTTAATTGAAAAAATAGAGAAAATTAGAGAAAAATGGAAAAAATGACAGAAAAAATAGAAATATGCCTTAGAAAAATATGAAAAAATATAATAAGTGGTTGTGGATGTATGGTGGGGAAAAGCATGAGGTTTGGCCTCTATTTTCCCTATCTTTTTGTTACAGTGTGTGATTTATTGCTCTTTATACACTAAATCATCACAAAACAATCTCTATACACCTATGCAATGAAGCAAAATTTAAACGGTGAGGGGGAGTAGGATTTTGTGCAATAGTTTAAGGGCTGAAATAATACAAATTCTGATTTTTTTTTCTATGCATAGCATTTAGGAAACGGTTTATTTGGAAATTAGGGATCTAGTAGCACAAGGTTCGCCTTAGTGCTAGATTCTTGCAATGAAGCATACGCGTATTAGTTGAAATTCATGGAAAGATTGTTTGCATACTAACACATAGGCTGATTTTGGAACATAATTGTTTGTGCATGATGAGACATCCACTATTTTATTAATCATACATGTGGTATCAACTCTTGGAAATGCATAGCAATTCTTTCAATTATACTTGACCTACACTTGAGAGGGTGAGATTCCCCTTACCGTAGGTTAGTCATTCATTTCTTAGGGAAAATTATTGGTAAGAAACATGCTATCGCTTGGATCTCCCTGAAAAGAGAGGAGTTTTATGTGAATGTGTTTACATGTAAAAGTAATGCATCTAGGAGCCAATCCCCAAGATGTAGGAGAGCTACAGTGGGGTCACGACAATCAACCGGTGGGGTGCCTCCTTCATGTGTGATATGGGGCGCTTATTGCCAATATGTGTGGGATATCCCCTCTGAGGGTTTTTGGGGAAGGTTCTGTTGGACTCTTATCTAGCTACAAACACAATATTAGAAGTATCTAGTGTGCATTTAGTTATTACAGACAGGCCTGGACCGCGAGGCTGGGTGGTAATGGAGGTATCTATTGCATGCATGAGGTCCGGCTCTAGTGCTATAACCAGTGCCAGTATATTTTTGGTCCCATTAGTGGTGCCTCTACCGGGAGCCGCCTCAAAGTGGTGGTTTCTGAATCTAGGGTCTCTTGGGACCTACTTGTTAGTTGATGTCCTTTGAAGAGATCCATCAAGCCAAACTCCAAAAAGAGGAGAGAACAGAGAGGGCTAGACAGAGGGCCGAAATCAATAGGCATTATTCTCCTAAAAGGAGTAGTATGGAACCTATTCAAGGGCGGGGTCTTAGTAACCTTAGCCTGAGAATCAAAGTCTGTCAGGAGGTGGAAGTCCTAGTACTTTCCCCCTCCCAATTAATCTACCCACTTCAAGTGGTGTGACAGCTTTGCCTATCCCGATTCCATTAGCAAATCCGATCATTGCCATGGCGCAACCTATCGCAATCCCTGCAAGAATGGTAGAATTTCCAGCCTTAGGTTTTCCCCTACCCATTTTTATTGGGTTAGTGGAAGAGGATGCAGAGCTTCAGATAAGAGAGTTATAAAAGCTAATGTTTAATTGCCGTATTAAGAAGAAGGGAATCTAATGATGTTTTTCAATATGGCCCTAAAGGGAAAGGCAGCTATATGGTATCATGGCCTTAAGGTTGGAACCATAACCATCGTGGATTTATTTTATGAAGCCTTCCGAAGGGAGTTCGCCATGAGAGAGGTGGCCAATATTGGCTGCGTGTGTTGAATTTGACACACCAAGAACCACATGAAGATATATGCGTGTACGCGAAGAAGATCAAAGAGGTTTTTCGTAAATTGGATGCCTTTATCTCTATTCCACCCGCTGTCCAATTACAATTCTTCTTGCATGGTCTTGATTTTAATATCCAAGTGCAGTTGAGTAGTGTCACCTTGGTGGATATAGACACTGCCATTAGACGAGCGCAAGAAATAGAGTCTCGTCTGCAAGTGGCCTATGCTTCGCGAATCAATCCAAATATGGGTTTAGCATCGGGAAATAATTTGCAATTGATCAATGGAAGTGGAAGCCAAGGGATGGGAATGGTCAACCCTGATGGGAGAGGGAATGTGGTGCCGAATGTGCCTTTATTGCCAGCTCCGCTTAGTGTGACTATGCCTATGGCTAGTCAAATGCCTCCAAATGTGGGAATCCAAGCAGTAAACCTAACGTCATTCGTGTGGGTCAACAACCAGTCCAACCAATGCCTAATCAAATTGTGCCACAAAGGGATGGACGAGTAGATGATCATGGCTATGAGTCAAGTTTGTCAAATGTCCTTAGCAAAGTCAAGGACATGATGAAGCACTACACGGATATGATCTCTCAACAATATTGGCAAATAGTCATTGACGTTAATTTCTTAAAGAAATAATAGAACCTGATAGGGAGTCAATGCCCTGAAGAGTGTGCACCCTCTAGATTCAGCTACAAATGGTGTGGTGGGCAACATTATCCACATAATTGCTCAAATGTCAAGTACGGCATTTGCAAGAAGTCCAGCCATTTAGCAGCCATGTGCTAGAGTAATATCAGTTCCCTCTAGCAAGGCAGTCAACAACTAGGACATGTTAATCATCATGCGTAAGGAAACAATTTTCAGCAGAATGATGGGCTGAAACAAATACTCCAAAAGGGGTAAGGCTACTGTCGAGGAACTTCCAGGTGGTAGTGGGGTGAGCCTTATTGAGGCTGTGCATGTTAATGGCACTGAAGCTTCTAGCCTATGTGCTATAACAAGAGGCCAAAAATGTAGAGAATGCGACAAAGATAATGTAAAACTTGTCAACAGAAACCCTAGATAGGATGATAAAGGAACGTAAGTTCTAAATCCTGATAAGGAAGGGGGACCTCTGAAGCCCGTAGAGAGTAAGGTTGACGCCAAGAGAGATAAAGAGGTATCGATAAAGAAGGTGAGAGTTAAAAAAGAGGCAATAAAACCAGTGCAGTGTCCTAAAGAGTGGATGGTTTGGTGTGAGAAGCGAGCTTTAGAGAATTATCACAAATTTGATAAAGATAGCTTCCTTTGTGATGTTAAACCAGACGTGAATCTCTTGCAGATCATCAAGCTGTCACCAGGAGTATGCAAAGAATTTAAAAAGATCTTGCATACAGGATATATTCTAGAACCCTTGGGAATAGCATGGGTAGGGGATGATTGGTTTGAACATGCCGAAAAGCACTGCCCAAGGGTTGCAGCCTATGTTGATGAGATTCTAGTGGATAGTGCTATTATCGACACAAGATCCTCGGTTAGTATTATGAGCTCTAAATTGATGGAGAGGTTGGGTCTTAAAATTTAGAAAGATGCCTCCACAATCCTTAGAATGGCTAACAATAGTCTGAGACAGTTGCCAATGTAGAATGCATGTTGGACCACTACAACAAAAAGGCCTCATACATGCACATTTAGAAGCGATTTTTGAATACAGAGAAAAACTTACAGGCGTGTCTATCCACCCATCTATTTGCACATCTATAATCGCATGTATCGACGAATTTACACGCACAAATAGACGCACATATATACGTGCATATAGACACGCTTCTAGACGCGCTTTTACAAGCACTGATAGACGCGAACGGAAAACAAAAAATGTCCTTTTTAAAAAAAGATATTTAATTTCCTTTTTAAATTTGAATTATGCAACGCGTGTAGTTTGCATTTATTCGCGTTTATTCGCGCGTCTATAATGCAAACTCTGCCTCCCATACATCAGATTGTGACGATCCCATTGTTTCCATTTGGATCCGTCGCGCCTCTGCGTGCTGGCGACTCTTCATTTTCTTAGCTGCTTTCTTCTTGGCTTTCTTCCACTCTACGCGGTGGCACATAGGTGGTTGGTTGTAGGCTCCACGCCCCTCCTCCGGCCTCTGCAGTGAGTCCCTGGCCCGTGTCATGAGGTGGGATCTTTTGTTGTGAAGCATATCCCTCACTTTTGTATGTCCCCAATCATCCGAGAATCGCTGACCCTCAGGATTTGGGTACCTCCTATGGACTGCCCTCAACACCTCCTGCCACAAGCCACTTTTCTGATTTTTGAAGGCAATGAAACAATCTTTATACGTCGCATGCACGACGCTCCTCATGTACGCCATTACATCCCTTCCCTCATCATCATGAAAGATGCCAACGACATCTGTAACTCTATAGTAATGGTGTACAACCTCCTCTACATGATCTAGTGGTGAGGGTGATCGCTCGCCACCTCTTAGGCAACCCCCACACAACCCTCATCCTCCCCCTCGACTCTCCCTCCTCCCTCTCTATCGACTGCCCTCTACCTCGCTGGATGCAAGAGCTTCTGCAGATGCATGTGCTTCTGCAGATGCTTGTGCTTCAGCCGATGCACGTGGAGCACGCGGAGTACCTACAAATGGAGTACTTGCATATGGAGTAATTGCATATGGAGTACTTGTATGTGGAGTACCTGCATGTGGAGTCTGGGAAGTAGTGCCAGGCAAAGACGCCTGAGGCGTCCCAGACATGACACTGAACACCTCGTCTGTTGCGGGAGAGCGGCCAAGATGTCTAGTCATCTCTCCCATAAAGTCTTCCCTACTAGGAAAACCTCCAAAAAATGCATTGACCCCCCTGCCAAAGGAGGCCAATGTATCATTCATGCGATCCACATCTCGGTCATTGCTAGATGGACCAGGATACGACATCTGCAAAAAAAACACAGGAAAAAGACAAATTTATTTGCATACAAAAAATCATATATTACCTACATTTTCAAAGAGCTTTCTTTAGTCATTGAGCAGAACACTTAAGTGCTAATGCTTCTCTTAAACAAGAAAACTGATAAACACAAACATGGGATTGGTCACATTCATCATTGCAAAAATATATTGTTTAATATTAGAACTGGGAGACCTGGCGCGTTTATCCCCGCGTCTACATTGCAGGTTAGACGCGCTCCAGAGTTCATCTTCTGTCCAACACGTCTATTTGCGCATTTAACATGCAGCACAGACGCGCTGCCAGACGCGCATCCCAGGTCAATGCACATCTATAATTGCATGTAGATTGCAGGTCAACCTTCTGTGCAGGATGTGTATCATCGCGTGTACATTGCAGAGCACACGCGCCAGCAGACGCGCTCTCAGATGCTTTGAGAGAAGACATTTTTGTGCGTCTATGTCTGCGTCTACACTAAGATGTAGACGCACTAGCAGACGCGCTTGGTCGGCCGATTTTAGGCCGACGATAGCCATTGACGATTTATATAATGCAATACATATGTAAGTTACCCTCCCTTGATGCTTGTTTGCTTGCTTGTTGCTTCTTCTTGTTCTCCTCTTTCTTGTTCTCTCTTTCTTCCTCTCCTTGGCTTTACTTTTTCCATTCTTGTGTGTTTGAAATGAAAGAAGAGGTGAGTCATGAGGAGGTGAGGCATGAAGAGACTGCACGTTGGCTAAACTCAAGCTTCAGAACCGCAAAAAACACAGGAAAGAAAGGTGCAATTTGAAAAGAAATGATTTAAGTATGGTTTGAATTTTGACGTGTGCATCTATTTTCGCGTGTATATGTGCGTCTATTGTTCAGATAGACGCAAATATAAACGCGAAAATAGATGCGTAGGTAGACGCGGATGTAGACGCGCATTTGGGATTTATCATAATTTTTTGTTTTTAAGATAAGTTTTGATTGTGAATTCTTCTTAAGTTTTGATAAGTTAAGATAAGTTAAGATAAGTTTTAAGGTGATGATTTTTGTGTATTTAAAATTAAGATCTTATGTAAACATATGAATGACAAATATTTTGATGTTGTCATGAATTAGGTTTAATCATGTCGACGTCGTCATCACCTAGTGCGGTGCAAGCTGGTGAGTCAATGAGCACATCCTCAAGTGAGGATGAAACATTGCGTCTTCATAATTGAGATGCATGGCTACGACAAAAAATTAAATGCATGTGTGATCATTGTCGAGGGTGTATTTTTCGAGCACGTTGAATTGCAATGTCACACCTCAGCTTGTATGGAGAATGGGACCAAGAAAAATCACCGGTATTCATTGTTTTTTTTTACCACTAAGATTGCTAGTCTATGTTACGGGAATTATATATCAACGTACATGAAACTCCCTTTTGTGGTTGAGCAGGATGCGGCGCCACATCCTCAGATGCTCCCTCCCGGGCGTTGAGAGGCTGCAAAACATCGACGCGAGGAGGCAAAGTCTTCAAGAAGAGTAGAGACTGACGACCATGATAGTAGCCCTCATGAAATGCCCCATCAAGTAGTAGAGGATGAGATTTTGGACAACATGGTACACCATCTATTTTCACAACCAGTTCAAGGAGAAGGTCACTCTACGAAGCCAGATGATCCACTATATGTAGCATCATCTACTCCATTGTATGAAGGTTGTACGTACTCTGTTCTTCGTGCGTCCCTCGAGATACTTAACTTGCAAACAATTTATGGTTGTAGTAATGTCAGTTTGGATGTGTTATTGAAGTAGGTATCAATTCAGTTTGGCTTATATATGAATCATAATATTAATTGTTAATTCTATTTTGAAATTAGACAGAAATATATGTTGGTGGTTTTTTAACTCACTTTTAAAATATATGTAGGTTATTATCACAAATGCTTCCAAAAGGAAACAAATTGCCAACTAAGAGAGAGCAAGCAAGACATTACTTGACATCTCTGGGAGGCCTCGATTATGTCAAGATCCATGCATGTATCAATGATTGTGTCTTATTTCGTGGGATTCATGAGTTCGCACGAGAGTGTCCTGTTTGTGGCGAATCAAGATACGAAGTGGAGATGAAGTCAATGGATGTGCCTCGTAAGGTGTTGTGACATTTTCCGATTGTACCACGTATAAAAGTTATGTTCAAGTGTAAGTCTATTGGAAAGCTCATGTCATGGCATGCTAGTCATCGTTCAAGTGATGGAAAATGGAGGATCCCTGCAGACACACCCGCATGGCAACATATAGATAATTTGTGGCCTGTTTTCAAAGGAGAGCCAAGAAATTTGAGATTTGGTTTAGGTATGGATGGAATCAATCCATTTGGCATCAAAAGCACATTATACAGTGTATGGCCAGTGGTATTGGTGAACTATAATATTCCTCCATCCATGGCAATTAAAAAGGGACATGTGATGTTGTCCCTTCTGATTCCTGGAAAGCACAAGGTAAAAAACATGGACATTTACTTAGAGCCTTTGATTGAAGAGTTAAAAATGTTATGGGAACGTATTGAGGTGCAAGATACAAGTGCATCTGCATCCTCTAGAGATTTCACATTGAAGGCCATGTTGTTGTGGACCATGCACGACTTTCCGGGATATGGAGAGTGTTCAGGTACATGTATATAAATTGATATTTGAAATTCAAGACTTGAATCAATTGCATTTTATTAATTCACTTGTTTTTTCAGGTTTAACCATGTCAGGATATCATGCATGTCCTATTTGCGGTCCCTCTCTAGTTTCCTCTAGGCCGGCACGTTTAAAGAAGGTCATCTACCACAATCATCATTGATTTCTTCCTATTGACCATCCCAAATATGTTCTCCCTACTAATGGAATGACTCCACAATCTCTAACCATTCGAGATTGGGTGGAGAGATGGATTAATGCCGACAGCCACCCTCCACATGGCATGAGTCGGTAAGAAGTGCATTTCTCTTGATTGACTTTAAAGTATTTAGCAAGATGAATTGTTTACATAATATATTGTTTGTTTGTTAGGTTCTCTATATTCTTTCGTCTTCCGTACTAGACTGAACTCAAGATTAATCGCCTATTGGACCCCATGCACATATTCAAAAATGTTGTATCTACATTATGGGATCACTTGATAGGGGCTCGCGATTCAGTTAATGTAAGGGAGGATTTACGTAACATTGGTCGTATGAGACGAGCCTGGCCATGCATTGGACCCAAAGGAAAGATTGAGCTACCCCATGCACCTTGGATATTGTCAAAGAACGAGGAAAAAATAGTGAAGGAACAAATATATAGCTTTCGAACACCCACAAGATGTATGAGATGTCTCAAGGGAGCCTTCATAAAGAAAAAGAAAAGAGGTGTGGAGCAACTATCTGGTTTGAAGTCCCACGATTGGCACAAAATGATTCAAGTAAGGGTATCTCTAACCATGAATACAATAATTAGTGACGTAACTATGTGTAAACTTTGGGGTATGATGACTTTTTCCTCAACTAATCATTTGCATCTATGAATATTGTTTACATTCAGTTCGTACTTCCTACTAGCATATCCTATTGTGCCTCCAAAGATGTACGTGATATCATTTACAAGATGGGAGAGCTTGAGAGGTGTGTATACATTGTATTTTTTCATTATATATCTTTGAATTTCTACACAAAAATAAACAATTCTCAAATACATCTTGACAGATACGTGAGCTTGAAGGAAATTGATCCAAACACATTGCAAGATGCTCGAGTATTATCTATTGAGGTGGTTTGTTTGGTGGAGGAAATTTTTCCTCGATCCATTTTGACTACTCAATTACATTTACTCGTACATTTGATTGATGAGATCGCACTTTGTGGGGCAGTTCATGTAAGGTGGATGTTTTTTCTTGAGCGCTTCATGAAAAGCTTGAAAGATTTTGTGAGGCAAAAAGCACGGCCTGAGGGAAGCATGGCTGAGGGTTGGTTAGTGCAATCATCCCTTGTTTATATCTCTAAATATCTTGCTGAAGTGGATCCCTCTCAACCACGACTATGGAAAGATGATGAAGACTTGAGGATGACCTCTATAGTACCTCAAGGAAAAGGAATGAGTAAAGTGCTAACAAAAGAAGAACTTCGTAAGTTAAATAGTTTTTGTGTGCTCAATAGTGATGTTATGAGCAAATGGGTGACACTATATAATGAAGCAAGGGCAAGAAGAAAAAGCGAAATACAAGAATTTCGCACTAGATATGGACGTAATGTCTCATTTCCAGATCATCTAAATGGGCTCCCACGTCATATTGACATAGATTGGTTACATGAGGAAATGGAGAGAATGGAAAAAGAGGAGGAAATTAATATATCTCAAGAAGAGTGGGAATATGCACGAGGTTGCTTATCAAAGGTGAGACATACTATCAATTAATTTATTTCTATAAGTTTTATTTTATATAAATAATTGACATGTTTGATCTTTTATCTTTTACTACTAGTGCACATTATTCAATGCACTTTGATGTGAGGGTAAACATCTTCGAACTCAATGTATAGATGAAAAGAGAAATACCCAAGATTGTGGTGTCCTTGCTCACTTCGAGGCTGCCAATGGTACCATGGAAGGTTATTGTGGCTTGATCCAAGATATTCTGAAGCTTGACTTCAGACGATTCTTTATATATGTACTGGATGTGAAGTGGTTTAAAGAAGTGGTAACAAATGGTGAGCATTGCACAATCAGGCGTCATCCAAGTGGTTTTGTAATCATTGACTCTACAAAATTTCACCAAAACAAGAATGACACATTAGTACTACCTCAACAATGCGAGCAGGTATATATGCAAAGGCTAATTTTTTTATATGTATACATGTGATACATATACACAATATAATAAGTACTTAAGTTTTTTGCTTTTGTTTTTCAAATATAGGTTGTGTATCATCCAATGGTAAACAATAACCGATGGTGGTATGTCATCCCTATATCTAATCATTCAAAACCAATATATGGTAATATTACCGACATGGAGATAGTAGATGACAATCCAACAAATAATGATGATGTGCATGATGACACCATAATGGATGATATGCGTGATATAGTACAAGATGAACCTTGCGATGATGTTCAAGGAAACGCAGAAGAAGACAATAATGTGATTGTCGATGATATTGATGAAGTTATTGAGCAATATAGCAACACATCTAATAGTGGGATAGACTTATTTGTTTCATTACCTCTTGATAACATAGACCTAGAAGTAGAGAGTTTAGCAAGGGCTGATCTCATTGAAGATGAGATGGATCATTCACTGTAACATACTTAATTTGCTTATTGATTCAATATATGTGTATTCCTAATTCTATGCTTTTTATCATGCGCACACGTGCATACTCAAGAATCAATAGTCAATTTTAAAGCAAGCATTGAATTTTCCATAATAAAAAGGAAGTATCTTTTATCATCTTCAAGTACATAGAGAAATTACGAGATACATATTGCAATGCTTGCTACTAATTGTAAGGTTTCTGTCGCTTGCCGCTAATTACTTATATCAAGCTTGTCAACTGGAGGAACTACCATTCATTAGAGAGCAATGAAAAAGAAATTATTAACTCTATTTTTTTAATTCAATGATTCAATGTGTATTCTTAATTCTATGGTTTTTATCATGCGCACATGTGCATGCTCAAGAATCAATTTCAGGTGGTTAAATAATTATTAACTTTGGTTTTTCAATTATGTGAATTGCTAATTTTAGGTGGCTAAATAATTGTGCGTCTACTAGCACGTCTATATTAGCGTCTATTTGCACGGATATATAGACGCAAAATTTGTGTCTATTTACACGCAAGTTTACATGCATCTATAGACGCTCTGATAGACGCGCCCGACTTTGCACGTCTAACGTGCGCCTAATGACATAAGTACCTTGCAGGTCTATACACAATTGATCAAACATCTGCAAGGAAACAACGATAGAGGTTGATGGGTCGACTGATTCCTTATTTGGAGCACCCATATTTAGAGCAGCGATATCATCGAGGAAAGATCACCTGGTGGATTAAAGGCTATAAAGTGACTAAGCAAGACGACGGGACATTCGTTTGGGAGATTAAGGTCTTCTGTCATCCCTGTTTGTAGATTTTGACGGGTGTCCTTGTAGTCTTTAACGACATCATAATCATAACATTAAATACTAGGGAGAGGAAGAGTCGTGAGTGGTGAATATAGATAGAACTCTGATTTTTCTAATACAGTTTACATATAGGAAATGCTTGTTTTGAAAGTTAAAGGGTTTAGTAGCATGACTAAACTCAGTATTGTTCCCTTTATGCCACATGAAGCAAATGTGTTAGTATGAAAAGCATGAAGAGAATTGTTTGTATACTATCACAATGTTGTTTTTAATAAATAAAATGGTTGAGCACAATGGATCATCCACTTTTTGCATTGCATTCATTACATGGTATTGGAAATATATATCCTAGATGCATATAGCACCTTTTTTTATGAACATTGACCTACATTGAGAGTGTGAGGAGTCCCAAGCTATAGGTTTAGTATGTTTGTTTCCTTTGGGGGACTAATTTGGGGAGGATACAAACTATCTTCTGGAAAGATCAATGATAAGAGAGGACTATGTGTTGTATACATTATATGTTTGAACGGTGCATCTTAGAGCCGATTCCCATGGTGTAGGAGAGCCAAAATATGTATATGCTACGAGATGATAGACATTGATCTATTTGGGCACTCCCTATGAGGAGTTGGAAAGGGATCCATTGGACTATAACGATACAAAAATATTTTGAGATTTATATTTAAATAAACTCAACAAAGAGAATCTAGAAATCATTTCATAAATAAAAATATGTATTAAGTAATCCAACAATATATAAATGATCAATTAAAAATATTAAATTAAATATTTTATTTTTTAAAAAAAAATTATATGCATATGCATATATATTAATATAGTTATTATATGTGTATATGTAGATTAAGTAGTTTAAAAATATGAAATTATTTCTTCTTATATTAATATTAATGCTACAAATTCTATTCTCATATATATATATAATGATTGTTTAATATTTTTTAAATATCAAAAGCCCTTGTGTTTCTTGTTATATATAATTTGGTGGTTGGAAATGGGGTAGAAAAAAGAATGGATGCCTCAATGGAAGAGAAGGTGAATCGCTTTTGTATGTTGCACCATGCCTCCATGTAGATGTGGCTCGCCAAGTACTGGATTGCAAGGCAAGATCAAGAGGAAGCGCGAGCTGAATTCCGACGTAGTATGCGTCATCAACCGATTCGATATCCCGAAGGCATGGAGGAGATGCCGCGGTTTATGTCAACGTGATGGTTGCATGGATCCTTGACTGGAGCATCTCGCAAAGGGACACAGGTCTCAATGAAGGAGTGGGAATTCTCAAGGGGATGTAGTCCAAAGGTGATGAGGGGTTTAGAATCTGTTGTATCTAAATTTTATATGCGACATCTAATTTGAATGTTTCAATGTACAGTACAAAATATATAGTGCAGCGCGGTTGCGGGGGCGGCATTTTTGCGTGTAGCGTATTGACAAAATGCGCTCCACAATGGACTGTGGTGTCATGGCAAGGTTCGAGCAAGAGAGCCGGTGACGAGCAACGGATCCAAACACGGTTGTGGATGAGATGGAGTATTTTGGAAACTTGCAAAGTATTATTACGGTGGATTACCGTAGCTTCTCCATGATACTATTCGATGTGCAGTGGTTCAAAGTGGTACTTGGAGGAGCTGGAGCAACAGTTCGACAAGGTCCATCTAGATTTCTCGAAATAAATTCTGAAAAAAATGGACGGATTTGCGCGACACCTTTGTGTTGCCGGCCCATTGTGAACAGGTGCATGGAGTCATTTGCTTGCTAATTGTATTACGACATGGTTTATGTCACAATGGTTTGAACTCTCTTGTGCGTGTTTATGAACATGTAATCTTCTATCCAAACCCCCAACAACCTCGATGGTGGTATGTTATACCTTCAACTCCCTG
Organism: Lygodium microphyllum; assembly: GCF_053477565.2. NCBI lineage: Eukaryota > Viridiplantae > Streptophyta > Polypodiopsida > Schizaeales > Lygodiaceae > Lygodium > Lygodium microphyllum. The sequence continues at coordinate 61,055,614 of NC_141156.1, read as the reverse complement.
AAGTGCGAGAGTATATGATCAAAGCGATGTTCCGAGCATAGATGAAGATAATGTGCAAATAGAGGGGTCGATATTGCAAGGGGTGGAGGCTGTCGAAAGCTTGGAGCCAGCATCGGCTAACAATGATGAAAATACAGGAGTCCAAGAATTTTTTGAGAACGAGGCGGACTCATTCTTTTGTGGTGACATGTCTATCGACCTTCCAGTTTATGCAGAGTTGTGTCAGGAGATTAACATGGGACCATAGGATACTTCATACTTGGAGCATCCACTTACTCAATTCGTTGACCAATCTCTTATAAAGGTACATAAGATATGCCTTTTAAGATAGATTTTTTTTAAATGATTTATATTATTGTGCTTTGTATGATTTAAATTGAATATTCTAACATCATTTTTTATCTGTGCAGGTGACATTTTCAGGATGAGTCGAGGGATGAGCGATGAGGAGTTGCATGACATCTTCGCACACATGTCTCCAGACTAGCTCATGAGATTCAGAGAGATGGCAGACCAGGAGCTGTCTCGTTCTTCGTCAGGGCGCTCTGCTAGATCTGCTTCAGCGCGATCGGATACTTCAGCTTCGAGTAGATGATCTCGACGCTCACAACTTGGGCCAGAGGGAGGAAGTGCATCGGGATTAGGGGGCTACTGCTGTGGAGACACGGATGTGGTGTCTCCGTCTCGTTGTTCAGTTGGAGCTGTGTCACCTCCAGGAATATTTGTCACACCTGTGGGGATGTCTACTCCAGTTACTCCGGCTTTTGCGCATCTGTCAGAAGGTGGCACCCCTTTGGTTGCCACTCCGAGAGAGATTACCCCCGTCGGTACATCGGATGTAGAGGGGTCTCCTGGATATACCCAAGAGTGTGGACGCAGATGGGAGAGGACCCATCTTAAGTAGACTCCTAGGGCTTATGGATATCTAGTCGATAGTAGGTCAGGAGCCATCATCATGAATGATGAGGGGAGGAGGGTGATGGCTCGCATGAGAGAGTTGTGCCAACAAGTTTTTCGGCACAACGTCCTAGATCATTGGAAGAACATACCAGAGGGGAGCAAGGACTACATAGTAGCATCCTTGCATGAGGAGTTTCCGGTGCCAGCCGCAGTAGATAGATTCTCTACGGGCTGGATGATGGATTGCATGCGTGCATACATGTCACACAGACGATCCGACGCACGCAAGGCAATCAAGAGTGGGGCTGCAAAGCTCGAGTGGTTAGATGCAGACAACTGGCACCGACTGAGGGAGGAGGCTACAAATTCTCCAGGACATTGGAGTCAGCAGCACGAGGCGGTGAGGGCACGACTCGAGGCCGGAGTGGTCCATCATCTTGGGAGTGGCGGCCACAGGACATATTTGGAGGACTTTGTAAGTTTTTCTTTTGTTTTGCTTGTTTGTTTTTCTGAAATATTCTTTGTACTAACAATCATGTTTCTAACAGTTAGCATTTTGTTTTCTTTACAGCACTCCATTATAAATCGCGATCCGACAGGCCTTGAGACTCGATATGCAGAGAGGCATGGTCTCAATGCATTGATCGACCGATTGTATAGATGTGACGGCCCTGTAAGTCACTCATCTTTCTTGTCCGTATAGTTACCATGAGATATTTGAATGCATTATTGTATGGTGGATTGATGTGTTGTTTCTTTTTCTGCAGAGTCCGTTCGATGCTCCTTTGCGGCGGGACGAGCTTTCGGGGGACGAGGATTTGTAGCTCGCCCTTGGATCCTTGGAGCTCACACACCTTTATTTTTTAGTCGCCTGATCTATGTAGACATTTTCTATGTATTAGTGATATCCTGTCATGATTGTACCAATCGCTTTTTATGCGATCATGTATTTATTTCATGTATCAGTTTTATGATTTCAGTATACATTCTATTTGTTTGCAAGCGCTTTGTATATAGTAGTGCAGAAACTATTTTGTATGGCTCTCATATAGCACACAGTGCTATATGTGGCACCACAAAATTTTTTTAATCCCTGTTACCGTTGTTATTAGCGTCGCAAATTTTACTGCTCGCGTCACTATTGCCGTCGTTATGCACGTCGCAAAATGTCGCTATTAGCGTCACTATTGGCGTGGCTATCAACGTCGCAAGCTGATAGCGGTGCCAATAGCGACGCTGATAGCGACGTTTCTATGGCGTGGTTAATAACGACGCTTTTTGCGATGATGGGGACAAATTTTGTTGTTTGTATTTTTGTCGCTTAAAACGTCGGTATAAGGCCTATATCTTGTAGTGTTTCTAGTTTTTGAGTAGGAAAATCATGTTCTTATGAAATGAGATAAAAGATAATGATGAATCTCAGTAATCCTAATTAGATTGAATCAAAAAGTAAAAAATAGCTGCAATCTATTAATAAATCAATCAAAAAATTAAAAAATAAGTTTTAAATGGAAAAAAGTAGTTTTTATGCACTAGAAAATTACAAAAAACTACCAATGTGTTTGTGGATGTATGATGGGCCTAAGGCATGAGGTCTAGCCTCAGCTTAGTCCCATTTCTATGTTATAGGGAAGGGGAGAGAAGGTAAGGAAAGGGCAAAAGGATGCATGTCATGAGCCAATAAACAAGCATTCATGCGGGTATACGAGGGGTCAAAACAAGCCAAATCACGAAAAATTTAAATTTTGAAAATCAACCATCAAATTAGAGCACAAAAAAAGAAAAAGTGGATAGGGAAATAGGAAAAATAGGAGGAACAACTCAAATGATGTCCAATGTCAAAAACAGGTATTCATAAGGAAAAATATAAAAAATACATACAAAAACATAATGAAAATTTAATAACAAAAAATCCATCTGTCGAAATAGAGTATGATGAAAAGAAAAAAACATATAGTTTGATGAGTTACATAGGATTGTCAAGTCAACACTATTCCAATAAGAATAAAGCATGTTTACATGGAAAAAATGGCTAAAATAAAAAATTAATAATGACCAATTTATGCATCAAAATGACATGTAGTAAAAAGGAAAAATGTATGGTTGGAGGGGACAAACAATGTTATAAAGTCAAAGTCCATTTTTTAGGTGAAAAATGTAGATTTATATAAACCACATCTAATTCACATTAAATCCTTCAAAAATTAATAATAAATAAATTATAACTTAGAATGCCATGGGATTGTAAATGGAAAAAATGTCATGTTTAAAGGGACAAATAGGATTGTGATGCCAAATCCTACTTTTGATGAAGCATGGATATGTTCACATGGAAGGACTAAAAAAAAAAGAAACCATCAAAATAGAGGAGGGGAAATTTTGGAGGTAGGGTGTAATAGGATGAGTAGATAGGTAAGGGATTTTAGTGGAGTATAAAAAATAAATAGCAGCCATTAAAGATCTATATAAGGTGCATGATTTTATGCAAAACAAATGTACAAGGACACATTCCCACACTTAAAACTTGAACGAACCTGATCAAAAGTTGTGTATACACTGGCATGCTACCCAACTGCTTGCATCCCCATATTTATGATAGGATATGCACATATACATGCAAGAGTAAAGTTAAAAACACTTGTTCTACTAAGCAATTGGTTGTGGTTATAACTCATTGGCATGCTACATGTCGAAGTCACTCGTTGTCAGGTGAGGGGTTAGCGGCGATTACAGGAGATACCACAACTTATCATAGCATGAGTCAACATGGTAGGGACCATGCAACAATACCCAAGGAGATACTTGTATGAATGAAGACCTCCAGTTTGTTGTCGTGATGATGCATGTAGCTCTCAATCTCACCAATCACTTATTTTGAGAATGATAGAGCAGTCACTTGCCCCATTTACTCACATCACTCTAACAAGAATGATACATGCAAGGACATATGCACTTGTTCTTGTGCCTTGGACTGGAATATTTTGCTAAAATACTCAGATCTAGAAAGTTTTCACAGGTTGAAAACTGTCATTTACTGTGGATAACAAGTATTGCCTTCTATTTAAGCATTGCATGACATTAGAAGGCTCTGTCATTTTGTATAACCTTGCATATGTCTGCTTAATGTCTGGTGGATTGAAAAGGGTATTGGAGGCTATTGATTACTAAAGGTTGAAGTTGTAAATAAATGTATTGACATGGCTTTGGCTGTTTATAAATAGTAAATGCATTGTATGACATTAGCTCTTGAAGACATGACCTTTTTGGATGATGAAATGATCATGTATTGATCTCCAGTTGTTGTGGCATATGTATATGAAATTGTGAGGAGTTTTTGGGCTGAGATACATCTTGTTTTGAGTGTGCTTGAGCTGGCTATAACCCGCAAGAAGAGGTAACTATTTGAATTGCAATAGGGGTGTTTGAGGCACATACACTTTATTGTTTAGCTGGAAGAGAAGCTATTGGTCATTGTCATTTGATGCTTACAAACTGCTTGTTTGTACATGAATAGTCTACTTGATTACATGTTGGTTATGCAGTGAATGCATTTTATATATGCAAGCTGCAATACCTACATGATTGCCAAATGACAGTCAGGAGGTGAATGTACCATTGTTTTTGGACTGAAACGCTACTTGTCTGAGAAGAGGGTGTGTTGAAAACTTTCATAAATATTTGCAAGCTGAAACTGAACTGTCAAAAAGATTTGGTTGCAGGTAGCTAGGCAAGGTTTACGCTATGGCAAATGCTGAGAGAATAGACAATATTACCCAGATTGTGGGGGAAAATCTTGTTGACAACAATTATGCCATATGGAAGTTCTACATGGAGAATTTCTTAATAGGGAAAGGCCACTGGAAATTAGTGACTGGAGCTAAAGCTAAGCCCAAGCTGTCTACAGGTGAAAGGCATCCAACACAAGACTAGCTGCGAGCTCATCGCGAGCATGGATGGAGAGAGCATGCAGCATTTTTCACTGGCTGTCCCTATGTATATCAGATGCCATGGTAGTGCAGATAATGAATTGTAGCTCTCCTAAGGATGTGTGGGACATTTTGATCAGGTTCTATGGCACCACTACAGGTGCCTGGAAGATACAATTAAAGTAGAAATTTAACAACATGGAGATAAAAGGCAGGTCCATACAAGTTGAAGATGAAGACATGGTTGCTGTGACTTTGAATGTCTTGGGTCTAGAGTATAAGTCTTTTGACACATCTGTGTCTCTCCGGGTTGAAATGTCGGATTTCAATGAGTTGGTTGCATTGCTTATCCATGAGGAGGTTAAACTTGGCTTGGGTATAGGCTCTAACAATACAAATAGTAAGGATACAGTCTTTTATTCCAATCAATGTAGTCGTGGTAGAGGCTACGGTTCTAGCAGAGGAGGCTAGCAAAATGCATCCTATGGAAATAATAACCAGCAGGGATAAAATGCAAGAGGATGTGGAAACTTCACAGGGAAGGGGAGATCTAGCTCTCATGGTAGAGGCTCTTGGCAGCAACAGTGCCCATCTGATAATCCGAATAAGGATACGGATTGTCATTACTGCGGAAAGCATGGTCATATTGCAAAGGACTGCTAGAAGAAGCAGGGCAAATAGCATGGAAACTTTGCTTCATCCAGTCAGGCAAATGATGCTTCAGGCGATAGACTATTTGCAATGCAGTATGTGAAAGATAGGGCTACTGAAAAATCCATTGATGATGTAGTATGATACATTGATTCAGGGGCATCAAATCACATGACCCCTCACGGTGATTCGTTCATTGACATGGTGGCTAAGAGAAATGGCTATGTATGCATAGGTGATGATATGAGGCATAGCATTGAGCATAAAGGCAAAGTTCCTCTTATGATTCGTGATGGCAGGAAGAAGCACTTACATGATGTACTACGTGTGTCCCATCAATTACGAAGAACTTATTGTCTGTGGGCCAGATGACTGAGCAAAACTTGCAGGTTAGGTTCAATAAGCATGGGTGCTTTATTGAAGAATTTGACAATGGATGCAAGTGGATTGCTTGCGATCACAGGAATGGAAGGATATTTACTCTTGATGCCACTTTATCAGAGCTGAATTCAACTGTGTTTGCCCATAGTTCTGGCACTATTAGAGATTTGGAAATTTGGCGCAAGAGAGTGGGGCATGTTAACTTGCAGAGGCTACAAATCATGCAAAAAAAAAAGCTTGTTATAGGTTTATCCAAGTTTGAATATTATGACGTTGGTCATTGTCTGCAGTGCTTGCCAGTTTGGTAAAAAGTCTAGGTTGCCATTTTTCAATCATGTAAGGCAAAGCACACGTCCATTGCAATTAGTGCACTCTGATGTCTGGGGGCCAGTCCATAATGCATCTATGGGAGGATCCAGGTACTATGTGAAATTTATTGATGATTACAATCGCTATACTTGGGTGTATATACTGAAGACAAAAGATGAAGTGCTAGCTATTTTTCAACAGTTTAAGAAGCAGGTAGAGAAAGAGTTTGACTACTATATCTCTTGCTTAACATTAGACAATGGTAGTGAGTATGTGTCAAATGCTTTTGACATTGTTTTAGCTAAAAATGGCATATGCAGGCAGCTTACCTACAACTATACTTCACAGTAGAATGGAGTGGTTGAACATAAGAACAGGGTGTTGATGGAAGCTGCTCGGCAATGATGAATGAGAAGATTATACTGCTTTATTACTAGGCTAAGGCTGTTATGACAACCATGTATATCTTGAACACGACTCCCACTGCAGGTATTCATGAGATGACACCATTTGAGAAATTGTATGGCTAAAAGCCTGATGTCAGACACATCAGAGTATTTGGTTGTCTTGCTTATGTGCATATCCTTGATGAGAAGAGGAAGAAGCTGGTTCCAAAATCTCATAAGTGTGTCTTTATTGGTTATTCACTGGTGGAGCCCCGAGAGGAACACCAAGGAAAAGGGAATTCTCTTGCAAGAAAATCTATCTTGTAACATCAACAAGCTTGTTTATCATGTTTCATATGATCATAATGAAGAAAAGAACACCAGGCACAACAAATCTTCATGCAGCATCATGTAGACCTCCCACGGTTTTAATAGAATCAACCATATTCATCAACATCTTCACAAAATCCATCAATAGAACAAAGAAAGCAAAGAAATACACCATCTTTGAATGGAAATACATCACATAGTATTCATCTTCAATATCTTCATAGTCTTCTCTCTCAATCTCTCATATACAATCACTCTGTTTTAGTAGAATTGGCTATCTCTGACTCTCTCTCTCTCTCACTCTATCAATAATACATCATATCCTCACTACAATCTCTCAACAATTACTCTCAATAATCACTCTTAGGTCGTGAATACCCCTCCCAAGAGGTATGTCTGATATGAAGGGTCACCAGAGCCACTACAGTGTCTCTTCACAGCTCACTACTGTCACTTCACTCTAGTCTTCTCTTGAGTCTTCAGCAGCTACTTCTTCCACTTCTTTCAGCTCTTTTGCACTTGTATTCACCTCTTTCCAAGGCTAGAAAACTTTCCCAAAGTCACACATACATTCCACAGAACACTTACAGAAGCATACAGAACAGTCTACAGAACAGTACCAGAACAGCTACAGTACAGAACAGAACAGAGACAGAACAGTCTACAGAAGCTCTACAGAAGACCTACAGAAGGTCATCAAAACTTCATAACTCACTCTCAAACCATTTCAAACTCTCACAAAACATTCAATAAGCTTTCACAATATCTCATTCTTCATCAATCAATACTCCTTCCCTCCTTACAGAAGACAATCAGAACAAAACAGACCAAAACAGAACAAAACAGAAGGTATACATAACCATTCAGAACCTATCAGAACATCACAGAACCACCAACAAACATCATAATCTTCCAAAACACAATCAATATCATCCAAAACATTCTCAAACCACTTCTAAATCAATCAATCATCTCATAAAATCAACCATTCAGCTCTCAAAAACAACAAAAATCAGCCAAAAAACAAGTCATTTCAACACTCAACATATCCCCACACTTAATAAGGAAGCGTCCTCGCGACCCAGGAAAAAGGGAATACAAGGCATTGAAAATCTCAACTTTGATCTTCAATATCTTTTCACAAAGAATCCATCCACCACGACCCCAACTTATAACCTGTTTCTGATATAAAAATACAAAGAAAGGAAAACTCTTTATACATTAACACCTCTTATCAAACTAAAAATCACCACAAATTTGTAAAGGATATAAGAGTTTTCTTCTTCGTTATCTGCATCGTCTTCAACTCTCCAACCACGACCCCATCTCTACAAATCTCCAAAACATAGCTCGTACACGAAATCCAATAGGAAACCACCACATTCGTTTGACATACATGAACTCACAACGCAAACACTAATACACAACACAACCATCTGAATGACTTTTTCAAAAAGAGAGTTGTTCATTAAAAGCTTCCACCATACATCGGAAAGGCATCAATGAAGATGATCCCTCTTAAAAGATTGATGCTGTCGGAATCGATCCATAGATAAGGATTCATCTACAAAGTTTTTAGGAGGATTTTGGAAAAATTGGAGACAGCACATCCTTTCCAACAGGACCAAGTATCTGCTAGGCAAACAGAGGGCATGAAAATACAGTATCTCCAGCTGTTGAGAATCAATGCTAACATTGACATTCATGCACAACTTTGGAATAAGCTTTGAATCAGTATGAGAGTGCCTATGCATATACGCCAGGTACCAAGCAAAGTGAGCAGTTAATCTCACTGAGGGATCTCCAGACTGTGAATATTGTTGGGCAAAATGAACATAGTTTTGATAAGCTTGACTGGAAGCTGTCCATTCTCCTAAAATTACTGGCCAATTAATCTGCGGTCCTGTAAGGCAATCATCCGAACTCCATCCCCTTCTTCTGGAAATCTGATTATCAAAACCGTCACAGTCACTAACCAACTGAGGTGGTTGAGATATGGAAGTGTTAGGAGAGGGTAGTGGAATAAGGGAAAGTGGATGAAGGGAAGGATAAGAAAAATCATAAAAGGAAGAAAAGGTTAAAGAAGGAGTGGCATAAATTTGTAAGGAATCACTAAGGAACGGTGTTAACTGATAAATAGGAAATGTGGAGGGTACATTAATGAGGGGTGAAGAACAGGGTGGAGAAGGGGAAAATACCCTATCCTCAATAAAGGAACAGTAAGTGAAAATAGGAATTTGAGGAAAATTTGAAGGTTGGAAAAGAAGGGGTAAAATTATTGTGGAATTAGATTGACAAAGGGAAAGATGTATAGCATAGCGGTGAGCCATTTGTTGGTAATAGAGGAGGGTAGGAACAGAAGGTCCTAAGAGAGATCGTCTATGATAGGCATCAAAGAAGGTAGCATCAAACGGATTATGTTTGGAAAGATAAGTTAAGAGATCCATCCTCAGTTGGTTAGTACTCTGTACAAAGGTAGGAGCTGTGTTTTGTCTTTGATTTAGGACCACCGAATCAATCATGGGATGCCACGAACTATCCTGACAATCAGCTACTTTGGAGGAATAACTTTGGAACATATCAGCTATGCGCAACTCCAAATGATTGACATATAAAACAGCCTGTAAGACCACATCCCCCACATACCATGCCATATCTACCTCATCTGGAATTAACAAATCTCCTTGGAGATACATGTATGACATTAACATGGTATCTGGCGTGACAGAATCTTCAAAGACCATTCTGACTACCTCTGTCAACAACTCAGCAGACCAAGCCCCACTCCAGCCATCCTCTGGAAAAGGTAAATCCATCGTGGAAAGCTTCATGTAGAAGACCAACTTCTGTAAGTGGTAGTGGACAAAGAAAGAATGGTCTGGTAAGACATATTCCTGAAACTGCTCAAAGGTAGACCATAACAAGTCCATTCTGGACTGCCATCTTTCCACTTTGTCTTGGAATAGAGGGCACAAAGTAGCCTGTCTCTGTAGGGCAGCCAAGTCCTGCTGTGAAAGAGAAGGAATTAATGGAACAGGAGGGCTTGGAGGAACAGAGCGGGACTTTGCAAGCTGATCTTGCAACTGCTGGATTTGGGAGGCTTGGTTGGCCACTGTGTCATTAGCAGTCTGTAAAGCTAAAAGCTTGTCATCTAAAATAGCTTGGAATTCTTTCGCTTCGCTGGACATCCTCTCCTTCTCTGCTGAAAGGCTAGTAACCTGTGACCGAGCCTCGAATAACTGGGTCTTCAATGAAGAAATCTCATCGCTTTGAGTGGCAACCAGTTGGGTTTGCTGTTCCATTTGCTTAAATAGATCTGCTAGGGTATCCTTAGCAGAAGCTAACTCAGATTTTGCCTTATGCAACTGGTCTTTGGACTGCATGAGCTCCTCATAGAAAGATGCGTACAGCTGTTGAACACAGGCTGTCACTGACAACTCAATGGAACTTTGAATATCCTTGCAGAGGAAAGGAATGGCATCTCCTGAAACGAGACTGTTCAGGGAAGGAACTGAGATCTCCAAGGATCCTTCTCGATATGCTCGGAACAGGTTATTACAAGTGAGATACCCAGGGAGTTCACTGCCAGAAGTAGCAGGGATAGGCACTGAGGGAAGTACAGCAGGGGCGTTATCCGCTACCCTCTTCAAGCGTTTGCGCTGTATGACCAGGGGAGGCGGAGAATCATCATCCTCAATGTCAATGGGTGCTGACTCTTCGGAAGGTGGAGGAGGAGGTACTAGATCTGATGGAGGAGGTGGAGGTACAGTCTTCTGTAAACCTGAATAGGTCAAGAAGGCAGACAAATATGATCTATAGGTAACATTGGTAACATTATCCCTCGTGACTTTAACAAAATGCTGATCCATTTTAGTAAGGAGGTAAGTGCTCCAATCAATAGCAACTCCTTTTAGCACCATCCTAGAAGTTGTGAAAAGCTCTTTGGACAAATAGTGGGATGGCGTTTTGGCAGGCATAAACCTATCCTGAAGGAACTGACACATCGTCTTCCATACGGGATCAGTGATCATAGAAAAGGAAACTCCTGAAGACTTTATCACCTTCTTAACATCAAGGACTTCCCTTGTCTGCTTCTGCAACAGCTTGAGAATCTCTTCATTAGAGAAGAGCTGACGAGTGGTCACAAAAGGTTCTCCTTTGAAGGGAAGAGACAGAGCCTTCCCTAAGCCGCGAGATGTCAAAGTCATAGACATGCCTTGGACTACTCCTGTCTTCTTGCTGTAAGAGGCCAGTAACTCATCACATAAGGACGAATCCTCTGGAAGCAATGGAAAAGGAGTGGCCACAAAAGCAGCAAGTCCTACCTTCGTAAGAGGCTCAAAAGTAAGGAGGGAAGAGTAATCCCTACTAACTAATGGGACGTACTGGATAGGGGGAGGAGCATGAGAAGGCGCCATTCAGATGGTTACACACATACCACAAACACAGACAATCAAGGAGAATGCCTGCAAAGCAACAAACAAAAACCAAGGATAAGAGAATTACCAATAAAACGTGACTCGACCTACTAACCCCAAGCAAACCACATCCTAAAAAAAATTTGACATGACCTTGAGACAAATGCGACCGAAAGCTTCATGCGATGCATCAGACAAACACCCTGAACCCCGTATCAGGCAATAAAAGAAAAAACTGCATACCGTACCGTAACTAAGACAGTAAACCAAAATAAGATCAAATCCGACACATATCAATACGACATCTGTGATAAACCAAGACTGGACCATGGAAAATAACTCTAATGACGGCGCAAACCCATCCCACGAAACGGTTCATTAAAAAGGGGAATTAAGTGCAGTGAGGGGGGGAATTAATTTAATGAAGGGTTGATTTTAATCAATTATTAAAAATGGGTGAATTTTTATTAGGTGATAAACCTTAGCAAGAAAATGGCGGTTCCTTACTATAAATTTAGTTACCAATTATTAGGTTAAAACGGTGCAGTTATGCGATTCCCGACTGGGTCTCTAAATGCAATTCATTAATTACAATTTAAGGTGATGTGGAGCGCTTTTTTGCCAGCGCGTGCTCATGTGACGGCTGGTTCTTTTTAATTTAAAATTTAAAGTGCCTCTTTAGCGCACGTAGCGCGTGCTAAGTGAACGGCTGGTTTATTTTAATTAAAAAAGTATGTGTGTTTAGCGCGAATGCGCGTGCCATGGTGGTAGTTAGGTTTGATTTAGGTTAAATATTGGTTTGTTGGTTTGTGTGTTTTTTTTTCTGGTTGTTTTGTTTTTTTTTTTAAAAATATTAACCGTGGGTTTTGGGGTAGCTTGTGTGTATGTTTTATTTTTTTTTTGTGTTGTTTTGTTTTGTTTTTTTTTTTTAACGAATAAAAGGGAAATACCTGGTAGTGGGTGTATGAAAATGCAAAGAATGCGCTTCTCCGCTATCCAAAAATATCTGGATTTTTTCTTGAGACGGTTAGTTGGTGTGTTGAAGGAAAAAGGTTTGACTGATTATTATATTGTATTTTTAAGGAATTTAGGGGGGAATTTAAATATTATGATAGCTTAAGAAAAGGATACCAAAAATAAATAAAAATGTGAAGGGAAGTGTTAGGAATTTTTCAGAAATTAATTTGAAAATTTTTAGCATTTTAAATGAATTTTTAGCATATTTTTGGGTATTTTGAAAGATTTTGGAATTTAAAAATAGGCAAAAATATTTTTGTTGAAATTTATAGGTTGAGAAAAAGAGGGCCATGGATTGCAAAAATAAAAGGAAAGGTTTCTAGATTTTCTGTAATTTTTCAGAATATAAAGTGGTTTTTTAATGATTTATTTATATTTTTCAATGTTTTTGTGTGTTTTTTAGGTGTTATTTAAATGGAAAAACGGAGTTACGGGTGTGGTAATGAAAAATGTGGGAAAAATACCCAGCAACAGGCTGCGTAGCAGCTGCGTGTCAGCAAACAACGATCAAAATCTCGCACTCGCGCACGAACAACCGCACGATCAACCACAAGCGCGTACACACCCGCACGCGTGTCGACAGCTCAAGGGTTGTTGCAGGTGGGACTGGGGTTGATGGAGAGGGTTGCGGTGGTGCCTTAGAGGGAGGTGTAGTGGGTTGCGGTTCTGGTTGCAAAGGGGGAAGGGGGGTGTAGGTAGAGGGGTTCAGCGGGTTGGGAACGGTGGGGGGAAAGGGGGGCTAGTAGGGGGGGTTAGTGGGTGGGAAAGGGGGTTAGTGGGGGTTAGGTGTGAATTTGGTGTGCCCGGGGGTGAAGGGGGGCTTGGAGGGGGGTGGGAATGGTAGGGCACGTGGCAGGCGGCAGGACATAGGCGCAGGAGACGGGGGCAGCACAATGGCGGGGGGCAGGAGGGGAGAAGAAGGCGGACGGGGGCGGCTGGGGGGAGGGAGAAAGAAGGCGATGGTGTGAGGGGAGGGAGGAGCGAGGGAGGAGGAAGGCGGGGTTCGCTGGGGGTAGGCGAAGATGGCGGGGAGGGAACGGAATGGCGGGGGGGTAGGCTGTGGGAAAACGGGGGGAAGCAGGAGGACGGCGGGGAGGGATGGGAGGAGACGGCGCTGGGGGAGGCGAGGGTGCTGCTGAAGAGGAGGGGAGAAGGAGAGGGCGCGTGGGAGGAAGGAGGTGGAGGGGAGAAGAGCAGGGCACGTGGGAGGAAGGAGGTGGAGGGGAAGAACAGGGCACGCAGGAGGAGAGAGAGAAAGAACGGGAGAGAGAAAGAGAGGGAGAGAGACGGGCGGTTGGGGGGCAGGGGTAGGCAGTTAGGGGAAAGGGGTGGGGGCCCATGGGGCTCGTACCCCCGTCCCGCGCGCGTGCGCGGGGCGGGGTAAAAAAATTTGCCGTGACGGGATTGAAATGGCGCTGGGATGACGGTACGGATGATGCGGACACGACCGGGGCGCGTGGAGACTCGTAAAATCGAAAAAGGGCACGTTCACGCGCAAAACGGACGCGAGAAAAAAACGTAAAAATAAAGAAAAATTAATAACTCCCAATCCGGACGTCAAAACGAAATAGCGTAAAAACAAAAAGTGGGCAGGAAAACAGGAGGAAAACAAGGAAAATATGGGACGGGGGTTCCGGGAGGGGCAAAGGGCGGTCACGTGCAAAAAACACAAAAAACGAACCAAAAACGCAATTTAGAAATTAATATCGAAAGATCCGTGCATCGAAATGAGGTGCAAAAAAAAAGGAAAACTGTGCAAAAAGATGTCCCCGGCAATCCTATCACATCAAAACATAATTCCGACTGAGATAAGACGCGTTCACATGGGAAAAACCCAAAAAACAAACCCAAAAATGGAATCGGAAATTAATATCGGACAACCCATTCACCGGACTGACATGCAGTAAGAAGGAAAAATGTCCGCAGGAAGGGGAGGCACAGGGTTATCATGTTAAAACGCAGTTCCGGTGGAAATAGGAGGGGTTCACATGTGAAAAACTCCAAAAATACTCCTGAAAACTCATTTAAAATTTAATAAGTAAAAATCCGAAAGTCGAAAAAGGGTGGAGGAAAAAGGAAAAATGTAGGGGAAGGCATAGGGGACACGGCTGTCAAATCAAATTGGAATTCCGATACAAATAGGGCAGGTTCCCTGGCTGCGCACCAAAAACATGGAAAAATGTCGAAAATACGCATGAAAAAGTCTTAAAAACCCGGAAAATTAATATTGGACAAACCGTGTATCGGAATGATGTGGAATAAAAAGAAAAAATATCAGGGAAAAAGGGCTGGTCAGGGCTAGGACGTCAGATCACGGTTCCGAAGCAAGAAAAGCGCGTTCACATGGAAAACCGTCTAAATTGCGTAAAATGCTTCAAAAATTAATAACTCAAAAACCGTGCACCGGAACAGGGGTAGGTAAAAAGGAAAAATGGACCGTTCAATGGGAGGAACAGGGCTATAAGGTTGGATGGGGACTTTGGTGAACGTAGGGTGCATTCACATGGCAGGACCTCAAAATCAGGGAATGAAGGAAAACTGCAAGGAAACAGCCCCAAGGGTGGGTGGAACATAACCGGAAGGGTGGGAAGGGATCCCATTAGGGTAAAAGCAAGGCATGGCATTCATGCATGAGCAAGATAAGGCATATGCAGAGGGGTATGCAACATAGACGCGCAGGGACGCGTCCCCACACTTAAGACCTTAACGGATAGGGTTAACCGAGCAACAGGGACCTAGGACCACGCCATAGACCATCCACTAACTTCCCCACACTTAAAACATGACCGGCACAAAGAAACCAAAGTGTAGGGTTAGATAAACTTGGCCCGTTTCGTCAAGAATCAAGGTTGAGTATCGGTGGCACGTCCAGTGTGGTTGTCGGCGTTGGAGGGACCAAGGCATCTTTGCAGCGCACAACCGTCATGGCAGGGACCACACGGCAGTACCCAGGGAGGTAGCTGATGGAAGGAATCACAGGAAATTCGTCGATGATGAGGAATACTACACTTAACTCACAGTCACTCAATTGGAATGAAAGAACAGTCACTCGCCCCATGACTAATATCACTCGCGGAAGAATGATTAAAACCCATATCTCATACCCGGTTGAGGAATCAACAAGGGGGAAATGGTGCAAAGGGAGTATGCCACGGTGCACAGTTGATGGTGCATTAGTGCGTCTAACCCGTCTGGCATAAGTGCAAGGAGGAAGGCAAGGGAGCCTTACAGTGCAGTGTACAGAACAGGGTGATGTGTCTTGTGTTGACGGTAAAGACCCATCCCGTGGGTGCATAGGGAAACGGGAACATACCTGACTCCAAGTGTCGTAACGTCCCTCAATCTCACCTCTCGGTATTTGATTGAAGAAACTCCAGTCACACTCAACCCACCCTCTGTCTCACGCTCTGTGGATAGATACAGGAGGGCAGCCTTTTCCTGAAACCCATTGATGTAATCCTCACAGTCACTTGTGCAAAGGGTGTATGCCTTGTGCGCAGTTGATGGTGCAACAGTGCATCCCGCCCTGTGCCGGCATACGGTGCAAGAAGGAAGGCAAGGGAGCCTTATGGTGCAGTGCAGAGAAACAAATTGTGCTTTGTGCATTGAGAGGCCCATCCCATGCGTGCAACACTTCATTCACACTTCTCACCTCTCATTTGATTTGAAGGGAAAAAACTGGTCTCTCGCCCCACCCTCTGTCTCACGCTCTGTTGATAGATACAGAGGGCAACCGTACTCACTTCCCCATCCGGTTAGGATGAAAGCTCACATCACTCAAGGGGTTGTCGATGAAGATCGCTTCGTCAATTGTTGAAGAGGCGTACCCAGGGAGGTAGCCATCAAATCGAACATTGTGTTGGATAGGAATATGTCGTCTGTAAGAGGACAGGTAGTCACTTTTGCAAAAAGACCCAGGACACAGCGTACCAAGGGAGGCAGCTTCGGAATTGGATCCGAGGGATATCAATCAATGAATCCACTTTCTGGACCGCTGGGTGTTACCACCTTTTCCACAGCCAGCTTCTCGCCCAAGGGTGTTTATCACCTTTTCTTGGAACGAGGCCTGCTATGACAGGGAATTGCTTCCTTTTCTCTCATAATAGATTTGTTTTTCTTGTTTTTTTGTTTTTTCTTATTTAGGTTTTTTTCTTTTTCTTATTTTCCCCTATTCCCGAGGGTGTTTCCATCTTTTCTCGAAGAATAGGTCGGCATGACAGGGACCTAAGTCCTTTTCTCCCATGACCGATATGTTTTGTTTTTTTTTTTTCTCTGCAAAGTGAGCAAGGGAATGGTAGAAAAACCATGTGTCAAGACCAACCTCGCCATTGTCGCTGGTGGAAAATAGAGGATAAGAGATTAAGGCTGGAAGGGGGGTTTAAGGGGACAGAGGGTTGCGCCCACTTCATCAGGAGTGATTGAAGAACGGCTATCAGAAGTAGCATCATAACAAGTACAGTGCCGTGCCAACGAGGGAAAATATCAAGTGTCCGTAATTGTCAAGATCCCCAAGGAGGGAAGTACTTCTTCAGGCGATATCCATTGATCAGAAAGGGATCATTAGAGGCATCAACGATCTGCACTTGGACAGAACCATTAGGGTTGACTACAAGTACCTTATAGGGGCCCATCCACCGCTGCTGGAGCTTGCCAAGAAACTTGCCAAAGCGTGAATCATAGGCTAGGACCAAATCACCTTCTTTGAACTCCTTGTGCTTGATGAAGCTGTCATGGTAAGCCTTGCGTCGAGCTTGCGTGGCTTCCATGCACTGTAGAGCCATCCTACGAATTTCGTCCAAACATTCCAGGTGTGGGAGACGGCGTTGCAGTGAATCATCATCCCCCAAACGCTCTTTGATCGCCACTCTCAAAGAGGGTAATTCCAATTCAACAGGAAAAACAGCTTCTGTTCCATACACCAGCTGGAAGGGTGTCTGTCCCGTTGCTGCTTTATGGGAGGTTCTGTATGCCCAGAGGGCCTCTGTAAGTCGATCATCCCAATCACGACGATGTGCAGCAATTGTTCTTGTCAGAATCGAGCAGAGGATGCGATTCGTGACTTCGACTTGGCCGTTGGCTCTGGGGTAATAAGGAGTGGACTTGCGATGGCGGATCTTATACAACTCCGTCAACTCTTCCATGACTTTGTTAAGGAAATGAGTGCCTCTGTCACTTACCATCTCTAAGGGACTGCCAAAACGGGTGATGATATTCTGGTACATGAACAGGGCCACGCTGTTACCATCGTCCCGCTTTAGGGCTTTAGCTTCACACCACTTTGTGACATAATCCGTACATACGAGGATGTATCGGTTCTGTTTCCTTCTGGTGGGAGGGTCGATCGGACCTACGAAGTCAATGTCCCACTTCTCAAACGGCTTCAACGGAAGGATAGGTTGCAATGGCATGGCACTTGTCTTCGTGGGTTTCCCCATTCTTTGACAAGCATCACATCTTTTACAGTAATCATAGGAATCTTTGTGGATGGTAGGCCACCAATATCCTGCTAGCAGAGCCTTCCTGGCTGTAGCTTCTCCTGCAAAGTGACCTCCACATGGCTCATCGTGGCAAGCCTTCAGAACAATCCCAATCTCATCCCCTGCAACACATCTTCGGAGCACTTCATCTTTGCCTTTCTTGTACAGTGCACCGCCTAGCAGGGTGTATGGGGCTGATTCTAGCATGAGCTTCTTCCTTTCCCGACTAGAGATACCAGGAGGGTACTGTTGGGTTGCCAGCAGATTGGCAATGTCTGCATACCAGGGAGTGACAGTTTCTACCAAGAATAAGGAAGCATCAGGGAGGTCTGGATCATCCTGCTCCTCGTCTGCAGTTTGTGGGATACGCGACAGATGATCAGCCAAAACATGGGAACGACCAGGCTTAGTAATCACCTCAAAGTCGAACTCCTGGAATAAAAGGAGCCATCTCATCATTCGTCCTTTCACATCTGCTTTGTTCATCAAGAAGGATAGGGCCTCATGATCCACATAAAATTTAAAGTGGGTAGATAGGAGGTAATGGCGAAACTTCTCCAGGGCAAACACCATTGCCAAGCACTCCAGCTCTGTCACTGTATAGTTCCGTTCCCTATCAGTGACTTTTCGGCTTGCATAATAGATCAGTTGATCCAACTTTGAGGAGCCCTTTTGGCAGAGGACAGCACCTAAGCCTTCAATTGATGCATCAGTGTGTACATGGAACTCTTTCGTCCAATCAGGAGGTTGCAGAATGGGTGCCTCTATCAGACACTGCTTCAGAGTGTGAAAGGCTTTGTCACATTCTTCTGTCCAAGTAAACTCTGCATCTTTCCTCAGAAGCTTGTGCAAGGAAGTTGCCTTTGTCACAAAATGGGCTATGAACCTTCTGTAGTAACCCACATGGCCTAGGAATCCCCTCAACTGTTTGAGGTTGGTGGGTGCTGTCAGAGCTGCGATCTTTTCGATCTTTGCAGGGTCTGTTGATATCCCTTGTGCAGAGACAATGTGGCCCAACAGAACTCCGGAAGAGACCCCAAAGATGCATTTGTCGGGGTTGAGGGAAATCCCATACTCCTGGCATCGGTCAAAGCATTGTTCCAGGTGTCCCCAGTGTTCACTGATCAAACTATAGACACAGAAGTCATCCAAATATACCTCAATAAAGTCGTGCAGATGATTTTGAAATGCGGCCATCATGACTCGTTGGAAAGTAACAGGGGCATTGCAGAGCCCAAATGGCATCACTCGGTAAGTGTAGGTCCCCCATTCTGTGGTGAAGGTTGTTTTGGATTGGTCTTCTTCTGCGATTTGGATTTGATTGTATCCACTGAATCCATCCAAAAGAGAATAAAGTTCATGTCCTGCCACTGTGTCCAACAGTTGGTCTGTGAAAGGGATTGGAAAGTGATCCTTCTTTGTCTTGGAATTAAGCTTTCGAAAATCCACACATATTCGCAATTTTCCATTCTTCTTGGGTACAACCACGATGGGTGAAACCCATTCACTATTTGCCACTGGATAAATGAACTCGGCTTCTAGAAGCTTCAGCAGCTCCGCTTTCACCAATGTGGAATAATTCGGGTTCATTCGCCTCTGTCGTTGCCGTACTGGCTTGGCATCAGGCTCCAAGTCAATATGATGTTGACATATTGTGGGATCAATCCCCTTTAGGTCTTTGTAAGACCATGCAAACACGTCCAAATTTTCTTTCAACAAGTTGTACAAGGTTGACAACTCCTCTTCTGGGAAACTGCTACCCACCTTCAAGTGGCGTTCAGTGCCTTCTGAATCCACAAAGGTTAACTGCCTTTCACCTTCCACTTCTCGGATGAAGGTCCCGCGGACTGCTTCTGGGTAGAGATCCGACTCCTTCAAGGGAGTGGTGTCCTCTTCGGATGTCCCACTAGAACCGATTTCTTCTTTTGGTGGAGACTTAGGTTGCTCCTTGAGATGTTGGAATGGGATAAGGGCCGTTTCGGGTTTGGTTTCAAAATTAATTACCTCTTGGCTTGAAGACTCATCTTCTGATGATGACATATCCAGGAACGTCACATAATAGGGACCCTCTGATGCCTGTTGGGTTGGTGGGATCGGTGCTTGTTGGCACGGTGCATCATCATCATCTTTCTTTGGCAAGGATGGGTTAGGACGGCAGGAGCCACTCTTGAAAGATGGCTTGTTCTTCTTAATCCATTTCTTATAAAGGTTTTGCATATGAGAAGATCCATTTGCCAGACCAAATGGTATCATCACCATTCTGTCCCATAGCATGAGCTCATCGGCTTCTGATACTTTTGGAACTTCTCCCTCAAATGTATCCTCTTCAGGTGGGATAGACTCTTCCATTTCACTTTCATAATCTTCTTCGTCCATATCATATCCATCCTCTTCTGTCTCTGTCTCTGCGTCTGCTTCTGTCTCTGCTTCTGCTCCTGCTTCTGTTTCTGCTTCTGCTTCTGCTTCTGTAGAAGCTCTGTAACAGAAGAATAGATTCTCTGTTTCCTCTTCTGCCTCTGCCTCTGCTTCTGCTTCTGCTTCTGCTGTGACCATGTAACAGGGAGAGCAGTACATCCATGCTTCTATCTCACTGTCAGAAGTGATTTTAGAAGTCATTCCTGGTTCAAGCAGGAAGTATTCACCCATTGATAATGGCTTTGCATCTTTTGGAAGTCGGCTTACAGTATCCACTGTTAAGGAATGTGCCATTGTTTTCTTGGGAAGGATCTGTTTGACAGCATCTTCGTCTGCTGATGTTCCATCCGTAACCTCATTAGGGGAGTCAGAAGATAATTCCAAGGAGGTGGATCCATGTCCTTTTTGAGAACCATACAGTTTCAGCACCACTTTATTGGGCCCTCTACCCAAGGTCAAGGTTCCTTTGAACCAATCCGTCCTTGCTCGGGCTTCAAAAAGCCATGGTCTGCCCAGTAACAGAGGATAGGATGTACCATAAGAGTTTGGCTTCACCACCAAATAGGTCAACCAATAATCTTTTCCAGCCACTGTAGACTTCACATAGGGAAGAATGCCCAAAGGCTTGATTATGCTCTGATTCGCCAGTCTGATGAGCCATTGGGTTGGTTGCACACCTTGTAAGCCTAGATCCTTCATTGTAACATCCGTCATAATGTTTACTGATGAACCTCCATCAATCAGTGCATTTGCAATGAAGCAGCCTTCTATCCACACACCAGTCTCTGGAGTACCCGGATCTAGAAAAGCATTAGCCACATCCACTTCTTTTATAGGCTCTGGAGCCTTGTTGGACTTTGTCACTGTTGAGGGAGCAATCCTTAAACCACGTCTTTTTGTCAGTATACTTTTGAATCTTTTCCGACAACTGGGAGACAACAACAATAATTGTCGGAATGTGAGGTTTGGTCTAAAGGTATCTAGATCTCTGACCAGATCGTATTCCTTAATAGGATCCACTGGCTTCTCTAAACGATTAGGGAAGGGGGCAACACCCATTTTCATTTTCCCTCTTTCTTCCATCAGAGGAATCATGGGAACTTCTTCTGCCACCAGTGGCACTTCCTCCTCTTCTGTATCCTGGACCTCTGGTCCTGTCTCTGTAACTGTCTCTGTAACTGTCTGTGGCACTGTAGGGCTCTGTACGGCACTGTTAGGCTCTGTTCTGTTCTGTTCTTCTGGTGGAAGATTGAACTTCACTGTTATGGCAGGAGGGTTATTTTCTTTCTGGATAGGTGGTTCCTTCTGCTTTGCACGCGTGATGGCAGCAACTTCCAATTCCACTAAATTGGAGGTAGGCTCTTGGGCCTTGGCTGGACTATCAGTAGCACTGTTTTTCACTGGGGCTGGGCTTGGACAGTCTTTTGCAGTGTGGCCTTCTCCTTTGCATCGACTGCATAAGGGCTTGTAATCCACTGACCTTCGAGGATTTGGACAATTTGGTGAGATGTGTCCCTTTTCTCCGCATCTGTAACACTCCACTTCTGATCTCTGACCACCGCCAGACTGTCTTCCTCTGTAACTTTGGGAAGGAAATCTTCTGGGTCCAAAATTAGGACCAAACTCTCTAGGCTTGGGTCCACTATCTTGTGTTGTCATTTTGGATTCCAGCAACTTAAATCTTGCATCTTCTTCCTTCCTTCTCCTATCATGCATCTCCTTCAGAGAGCAAATGTCCTCTGTATGATTCTTCCGCAAACAGTAGGAACAAAAGGCTCCAGGGATGGTTGGTTTTCGTGTACATTCAGTGGCTAAATGGCCTGCTTGATGACACTTACCACACCAAGTATTTGACCGCATCACATCTCTTCCTGCTCCTACAACATTGGATATGCTTGCGGTATTCACTTTCAGCGTTTGTAGTTGTTCTGTAATCACATCCATCAACTCCTTTTTGATGTTTGCAACTGAGTTGGATAAATAATCCTTCAAGCTTTCTCCTCCTGAGGCACTGGCAGGAGGGTTTTGAGGAGTCTCTGTAATTACTGCATAAACGGGTTGGGCTGGTACCGAGGGGTCTCTGTTCTGGTTTTTATTCAGAGCTCCTGTTTGAACTGTTGGCTGTTGGCTCCAGTTGGTAGGGTTCCACTGTTGCTGCTGATTTGGCATTGAGGAAATTGGTTGGGACCATTGTTGTTGTGGTTGAACCATCATTTGAGGCATGGATTGTGGCCATTGTGGATTTGGTGCACTATACTGTGATACCGGGGGCATCTGTTGGTAGGGATAGGGAACAGTCCCTGCAACTGCATTTGGTGGGTACATCATTCCTGGCACCAGAGGAGGTAGGACTCCTCTTCCTGTATTCATTGCTAGTCTAGCTTCCACTTCATCGTACAGTCTTGCACCTTCCGTTGCAGCTTGCAGGGTGGCTGGTCTTTGCAGCTCCACAAACTTACGGACTTCTGGTTGTAATCCTCTGAGAAACACTCCCTTCTGAATGCCATCATCTAGATTATGGTTAGTCCATCTCTTTAGGATGGATTCCATTCGTGAGACATAAGCTTCTACTCTTTCTCTAGAGGACTGACTTAGGTTCATAAATTCCTCTCTCATCCGCTCTTCAAAACCTTCACGCCTGAATTTAGTGAGGAAGGCCAACTTCAGGTCGTCCCATGTGCCAAAAGTTCCTGCTGCTTGTCTCTCATACCACTGAAACGCCGCGCCCTTGAAAGTGGCGGGGAATATTGCTAACCAATGCTCAGGGGTTCTGGCATTGTTAGCCACACACGCTACCATAAACTCTGCTACATGAAGATCGGGGTCTTCATTGTACTCTCCCTTAAAAACTGGCAATGGGACTACATTCGCTGGTCTGTCATCAATATTTCCAGGACGGATCTGGCTTGGAAGTGGACCTCCAGTAGGAGGAAGGGCTTGATGTGCCATTGGGACTTCTGTAAAGAGTTCCACAAGGGCGTCAAAGGCGGCTTCTGCTGCTAGCTCGTTCTTAGCCTTGATTTTTGCTTTCTCTCTTCTCACGTACCTCTGGACTCGTTCTAACGCTTGCCTCTTTATTGCGTCATTCATCAGGGGTGTGGCTCCACTATGTTGTTAGTGCTCCACAGAGGGTTAACAGAAGGCTTCAGTCTCTGGAGAACTCTCTGGCCAACATTTCTTCTACTTCTTTCTTTTCAACGTCCCTGAATTCTGCTGTCATGCCACTGCACAGAGGAAGGTATTCGGTTCTGAAGGTGTCAAAATGCATACGTCTGAGCATTGTGGTGGTGCCATCATCATAGTAATGCCAACTTCTGATGGTTTCAACAGTGTATGTTGTGAAAAACACTCTGTCTACCAACTTCCAGTGGGTTGCTAATTGAACAAACAGAAGATTATCAGTACACCAAGCATCCCATGTATCTTGCTGTTGAGCATCCACGAACAAATTCCAACTCTTTTCCTTCTTGTCCCTGTGAACCTCTACAGACCAAGACTCCTGAAGCTTCTTCACAATCTCCCACTTGATGTTGTCTGGAAACTTCTCAATGAATGCCAAATCTTCCATGGATGGTCATTCTCTTTGTTTCTGCTCTTCAGTTTGTTCCCAAACAGTTTGCCACCAAGATGCAAGTTTCTGCTGCTTCAACAGGAAGAGGAAACTGTCCACTACATAGAGCATGCATCATGATGGTGATGTGTTTCCGCCATTGTGGGATGAACTTCTTGTGGAAAGTGGCTTTGATTATGAGAAATTCCAAATCTTCAGTGGAAGAAGGAACTTTACAAACATCCATTGAATTCTTCTCTTCTTGGCAATGCCATTTCCTTCATTTTCAGCCTCTTCCGGTGCTTGTTGATGGCAAGTTTCCCCGGCTGCGCACCAAAAACATGGAGCCCCGAGAGGAACACCAAGGAAAAGGGAATTCTCTTGCAAGAAAATCTATCTTGTAACATCAACAAGCTTTTTTATCATGTTTCATATGATCACAATGAAGAAAAGAACACCAGGCACAACAAATCTTCATGCAGCATCATGTAGACCTCCCACGGTTTTAATAGAATCAACCATATTCTTCAACATCTTCACAAAATCCATCAATAGAAAAAAGAAAGCAAAGAAATACACCATCTTTAAATGGAAATACATCACATAGTATTCATCTTCAATATCTTCATAGTCTTCTCTCTCAATCTCTCATATACAATCACTCTGTTTTAGTAGAATTGGCTATCTCTGACTCTCTCTCTCTCACTCTATCAATAATACATCATATCCTCACTACAATCTCTCAACAATTACTCTCAATAATCACTCTCAGGTCGTGAATACCCCTCCCAAGAGGTATGTCTGATATGAAGGGTCACCAGAGCCACTACAGTGTCTCTTCACAGCTCACTACTGTCACTTCACTCTAGTCTTCTCTTGAGTCTTCAGCAGCTACTTCTTCCACTTCTTTCAGCTCTTTTGCACTTGTATTCACCTCTTTCCAAGGCTAGAAAACTTTCCCAAAGTCACACATACATTCCATAGAACACTTACAGAAGCATACAGAACAGTCTACAGAACAGTACCAAAACAGCTACAGTACAGAACAGAACAAAGACAGAACAGTCTACAGAAGCTCTATAGAAGACCTACAGAAGGTTACAGAAGGTCATCAAAACTTCATAACTCACTCTCAAACCATTTCAAACTCTCACAAAACATTCAATAAGCTTTCACAATATCTCATTCTTCATCAATCAATACTCCTTCCCTCCTTACAGAAGACAATCAGAACAAAACAGACCAAAACAGAACAAAACAGAAGGTATACAGAACCATTCAGAACCTATCATAACATCACAGAACCACCAACAAACATCATAATCTTCCAAAACACAATCAATATCATCAAAAACATTCTCAAACCACTTCTAAATCAATCAATCATCTCATAAAATCAACCATTCAGCTCTCAAAAACAACAAAAATCAGCCAAAAAACAAGTCATTTCAACACTCAACAACTGGAGAAGAAGGCATATAAATGATATGATCCCTCTACTTGGGAGACACTAGTGAGCAAAGACGTTATCTTTGATGAGATGGAATCTTGGTATGCATCACCACAAGCTACAGTGCTGTCAGATATGCCTTCTACACATGTTTCTACAATTGATTCATAGCAGAGTACTCCCATGATCGGCCCTAGTAGTATGACGATGTCTCCATGGATAGGGAGATTGAGGAGCTCTAGCTCATTGTCCACTGACACCACTATGTCAATGAGGGGGAGATATGGTGTGGTGGATAGCAAAGGAAAAGAAAAAGTCATTGAGGATGCATCTAGTTGGATGACACCTTGTAGGATGACTTTAAGCTATGACTCAACTAACAGTCTAGACATTGAGCTTGGTATTGCGACAGTGTATATGCCTCGTACTAGGCAAAACAGGTACATTCTTCCCCATGAGAGAGGGGAATTGAGTAGTGCACCATAGCTTATACGATCGCAGAGAGTTAGATACCATATGAATAGGCTGACTTATCGTGGTTACTTTGCAAAGCATTTTGCTTATATGACAAAGGTGACAGAGGTCAAAGAGCCTGCTACATTTGCTAAAGCAATGATGGATAAAAATTGGTACACAACTATGGATGAGGAGATAGATGCTTTGGCTGAAAATAGTACTTGGGATACTATGCCACTACTAGAAGGAAAGAATACCATTGGCTGCAAATAGGTCTATAAGATTAAATGGAAGGGCAGTGTAGAGAGGTACAAAGCCATGCTGGTTGCTAAAGGATATGCTCAGCAGTATGGGTTAGATTATGAGGAAACATTTAGCCCTATTGCCAAGATGGCAACCATAAGAACAATGATCGCATTGGCTACTGCTAAAGGCTGGAAATTGCAGTAGATGGACATGAAAAATGCTTTCCTCAATGGTGACCTAGAAGAGGATGTTTATATGGATTAGTCTGAAGGTTATGTACACCCTAATTTTTAGCATTATGTATGTAAGATGAAAAGAAACATTGTATGGGATGAAGTAGGCTCCTAGAGCCTATCATGCAAGGATCAATACTTACTTGCAGAAGTTGGGATTTACTGTTGGCAAGGCTGATCATAGTTTGTTTATGAAAAAGACATACAAAGGCTTAGTAGTGCTAGTCATATATGTTGATGATGATTTGATAATTACTGTGGATGATGACTTGGGCATATAGCATGTTATGGAAATGTTGAAATCAGAATTTGACATGAAAGACTTAGGTGATTTGAATTATTTCTTGGGCATTGAGGTGGTCAAAGCTAAAAATGGTTTATGACTAATGTAGAAGCACTATGCCATGGAAATTCTAAAAAACTATGGCATGGCTGAATGCAAACCATTGGATACACCTCTTGAGCACAATGTCAAGCTAGACATGGCCACTAGAGCTGAAATTGAGGATTTGGCTATATACATGCATATGGTTGGAAGTCTGATCTACTTAACCATCACTAGGCCTAACTTGAGTTATGCTCTAAGGCTCATAAGCCAATTCATGCAAAAGCCTAGAAATCCACATTTGGATGTTGTTAGGCATATTATGAGATACCTTAAGTCCACTGTAGATTATGGGCTAATCTATGTGAGAGATAAGCCCTTGAAACTGATTGGATACACGGATGCAGATTGGTGAGCAGGATGCTCATATGATCGTAGATCTACAAGTGGCTATGCTTTTGGCTTGGGAAGTGGAATGATTAGCTAGAGTAGCAAGAAGAAACCTACAGTTACTTTGTTGAGTACTGAGGCTGAGTATAGGGGTGTTGCATTGGCAGCATGTGAGATTGCATGGCTACTCAAGTTGATGGCTGATTTGGACATACAGGAGGATGCTCTAGTGACTTTGCTATGTGAAAATCTTAGTAGTGTACTCCTAGCTATGAATCCAGTATATCTTGCCAAGACTAAACACATTGAGGTACACTACCACTTCATCAAAGAGATGGTTCTTGCAAGGAGAGTTGATCTATGCATGTGAAGACTGATGAACAGGTTGCGGATATCTTTACCAAGCCTTTGGCTAAAGATAAATTGAGTGTTTTCAGACAGCTCCTTGGTGTACAGATGCTATCTTGAGCTTGAGGGGGAGTGTTAGACTTCAAGCTGGACTTCTCTATCTTTGGTATGATTGTACCTGACACTTAGCATGTCTAGTTGTACACATGCTAACATTGAATAAGTAGGTGTTTAGCTTAGCCATCTTTTGGTGTGAATGGTCCTATTGTGACCTTAGGTTGTAAGTACTCTCTTTAGTTATGTGTTATGGATAATGAAGAAATGTGTGTGAGCTCTCTGCTTCGCATGACTTGCTCCAACTCTTCTCTCACTTTCAACAAAAATTGACAAGATTGAGAGATGCAACAAGAGTATATCAGTGTGCACAATTGATGATGCATCAGTGTATCCCACCCTTCTTGCATAGATGCAAGAAGGAAGGCTAGGGAGCCTTATAGTACAATAAGAAGAATAGAGTGGCATGTCCTGTTGTGGTTGTTGTTGTAGCTTATCCCATGTGTGTATAGGAAAGTGAGAACATACCTAACTTCCAATAACATCCTTCAAACCTCACCTATGTATTGATGGAAACAAGAGGTTGATCATACTCTATCTCGCTCCCCCCCTAATCTCATGCTCTATTGATAGATACAAGAGGGCAATCTAATTCTTGAAACCCATTGATGTAGTCCTCATCATTTCTTATGCAAAGATTGTATGCATTATGCATAATTTATAGTGCAATAGTATATCCTACCTTATGCTAGCATATAATGTGAGAAGAAAGGCTAAGGAGCCTTATAGAGGCTCAACCTGTGTATATAGCAATCCATTTACACAACTCACCTCTCAGTTGAATTGAAGGAAAAAAGACTATTCACTTGTCCCATTCTCTAATGCTCTATTGATTAATATAGAGGGTAGCCCATACTCACATATATTGGAAAACACGCGAGATCTAGAGCATGGCAGTGGCTATGGTGGATCAAATAGGAATATTAAGCTCATGATGACATAGACACGACTTGACCTGTTACACAAGTGAATAAGGTTCCAAGATTGAGACTTGGACTCATAAACAATCTTGTGTATAAGACTAACAATGGCCAAGACACTAACTGAAATGGGAAAGCATCATGATATTGCATTCATCATATATCAAAAAGTGGTAGTCAAGTAAAATGCTTTATAGTTTTTGGATGGATAGCAGTTTCCCTTTCTGTGCATATGGGATTCAGTCTACTTTGCATGTCCTAAGCCTAAACTGCCTCATAAAAAGAGGCCACAGTGGGTGTGATTGTAAATCTCAACACCCCTCCTCAATCACAACCGGAAAGTATAAAGTGTGTAGAGACTTTAGTGAAAACAACACCTGCAAAGTGTGGGCACACCATAAACATGGTAAAACACTAGAGGCTTTCGCAGAAAAAGGCTAAGTGTGGATACCACAAACATGGTGGTCATCTAGAGGCTGTAACAAGGGCCTCACAAAGTGTACAAAGATTGTAGTACAAGGCTACATGAGGAGTTTACAAGCTTATGATAGGAGTATTTTGGGCTAGGCAATACAAGGCTAACAAAGTTACTAAAAATTTGGGTCAAGGACTATGAGGTCCTTGCGGTTTTCAACATTTCCTTTTACATAGATCTTTAATTCATTGCAGGTATTCTTGTTATTGTAGTCCAACTTTCTCTTTTTGATTGTGTACTTGTTCTTCACTTTTCTTGTAGCTTCACTCTCCACCACATTGATCTTTTGGTCCTCTTCTTCTAGGTTCTCTTGGTCTTCTTCTTTATTGACTCTCCACCACATTGATCTTTTGGTCCTCTTCTTCTAGGTTCTCATGGTCTTCTTCTTTATTGACTTTGCTTGCATTAGTTGCATTAGTCTTCATGTTCATGTCCCCATCAAGCAAAGGTATCATCATCTTTGGAATTTTGAGTAGAGTGTTTGGAGCATCTTCAAGGTTTTTAGATAAGATCACTGATTGCTCTTTGGTGTAGGCAGCTCCAACATTACCTGCAAGTGATGCAAACAAGACTTCTATGTACTGCAAGTGAGCAACAAGAGTAATGTTACTTTGCATCTACATTAAGATCTTCTTGTTTGTCATTGTCATGACCAAGGATCAATAGGAAATCAACTCTATAATTCTCATGTTTTATCAATGGAAGAGCAGATTAATGTGTGTCAAGAGACACAAGTAATGACAGTGTGAAAACTCACTATGTAAAGACTATGTCTGAGTTGATGTTGAACTTGAATCTTCTTAGTTCGGGGTCGTCAATCCTTCTTCAATCTTTCTAGGTCCTTCCTCTCCTTGACTTGATGCTGGGATAGTAGATCAGAGTGGCAATGGGTTGCTCCAAGTGGCAGGGGAGAGAAAATGATGAGATTTTTTAGCTTAGGTGAAAATGGCTATGAAGTAATAGTTAGGGTTTCTAACAGTGGCCTAGTTTTTTTGACATTACAAGAGCTATACTTGATGATTTTTGAAATTTTTTTATGAAAATGAAGCTTAATTCATGGGCTATCAATGCCCTATGATGGCGGCTGGAATCACGCCCTTCTATAGGAGATGCAATAGCAACACGAATGAACCAGGCACAGTTTGGAATAGTGACATGCAAAATTGATAATGCTGGGCCTATGGAGACATAATGTCATGGTTTGTTGTCTTGGCTAGGGCACCTTGAGCTAGAGAGTAAGTTCATAGAAGAACTCTCAGAGAGATATGCTTTGTATGTAGCGATCCAGGGAGTCCAAGCAGGGTATGTCTATAACGTGCCCGCCCCTCAAATTGCGGAACACGTCTTAGCAGCCCATCGAGAGATCAATCTAGAAGACGCCGTCCAGCACTCCCAAGGAATGACACAAGGTTTGCCAACTAGGGTCTCTCGAGTTTGCCTCACAACAGAACTTATCCGACCGTTCCAACTAGTCCGGGTTCCTAGTAGTCAGGTCTTCCTAACAGCCTTCTAGCGTCGATCTACAACTGCTCCACTTTGTGCAGATACAACTGGACCAAAGCAGACTCATACTGCACTTGGTTCAAAGAGAATGGGAAACGAGAGGGATGCATCGCTCAACCTCTCTGCCCGTAAGGCATAGTCCCATTCGGGTCCCCTAAAACGGAATGAATTAGGTTTTTAACTTACAAGTTCTAAGGTCCTTGTCTATCTAACGTTTGCATCAAATAAATTCCATTGAGGAAAGCTCTCAACTAACCGAGACCACCCTTCCATAAGATAGACCCATTGGTCGCATCCACCATGCTTCCCTCGTGGGTTATTTTAGTTATCTAATTACCTACCACATTATGCTTGACACATAAAAGTAGCTTCCTTAATTAACCCGTTAATCATAGGTTCCTTTACGTAATTTAGGGCACAGACACGAAGACAAGATAACAATATCAAACACTTCTTTAACTTATCTTCATATTAATGTTTAACTCTCGCCTATACAGGAGAATTAAGTGTCCCTTTCTGCCTCAGCAAAAAAATCCTTCCGTCTCCTGGCAATAAAAACCCGAAGATTTATCCTACCAAGATTCTACCTTGTAACTAGTATTAAGGCCTTGAGATCCCATCTCGAGTCACGTGGAACACTTGTTAGGGTTCGAAGGCACTGAGATTTACAGCCAGAGCCCCCCTGGCACCCAAGCGTCCTCCTATGCCAAGTAATGTCTACGAAGAGACATCTCATGGCGGGTTTGGTCCACATTCCCAGTGCAGATTCATAACCCCCTGGTTAGGGTTTGGAGGTTCGCGGGGGTAGCTAATGCCATCCTTCCTTAATTATCCCTTTAGGAAATCATCCACAGCTGAAGCAACCAGCCTAATAACATTTACTAGGGAAAGCATCCCTTTTGTTCCCATGGCAATTTATCCTTACAGTTTCTCCCATGAAAATATAATCACTTGGATATTCATCCAAAACCACAACCAATCCTTAAGCATCCTTCCGGAAACAATCAAGCTGAAACAACTAGCCTAACATCCTTTAACTAGGAAAACATCCTATTTGTTCCCATGGCAATCAATCATCACAGACCCAGCCATGAAATCATCAATCACACCCCACTTGGATTAACATCCAAAACCACATTAACAAACTGTTTGAATGCACAACCTCTTGCTTCAAGGCATCGCAATCCCATTGCATGCACAACCAGAATTTAACTTGGATGTATCAAAACACTTGCCCAAGGAATTTACAATCTTTTCTAAGGTAGAAATCCTTCTAGATCCTTTAAATGATCTAAGTGGTCTTTCCCTTGATCCTGATTTGATCAAGGCTAACATTGCCCTATTTTTTCAAACATAGACAAGTTAGGTAGTTTGTACAACATTCCTGTTAAGGTGAAGTTCATTTCTTGAATACCCTTAGCATTCTTCCTTAGGTCAATTGCAACCTGCAAGATCCGATACCTTGGGAATTGGGGATTTCCCTAAGTTCACCTTTGCTTGTAAGAAACAAGAATCTACATAGTAGAATGCCAATTCAACTCGTGCTTTTTGAGTTATGGACTGGTGATCCACCCTTTCGAAGGAACTTAGCATCGACTAGGTCTTCATAGGAATTTTTCCCTAGATAGTTTACCTATCTAACTCCTAAATGTTGTTGCGCATTGTGTCCACTAGGATGTCCTTACCCTAGTGTGTAAGTCTCCCCTTCCTGGAAGAACAAGAGAATTTTTCCATCCCAAGTTGTGTTGCACAACTTTGGAACCACAATTGCAAATTGGCAATTGGCAATCTGCTTAAATCGAGAATTGGTCGAAACCTTAATTCCCTTATTTCGACATAGTGTGCCCTAATTGGTAGGACAACAGAATTGAGAAGAACTTCTATTGATCCATCAAGAGAATGCGTAAAAAGAAGGATGCAATAACCTATTCCTTTCCATGCATTGAGTGTGACAAAATTTACTACTTTCATCAATGCAACCTTCCTTGAACTTATTATTATTATTATCATTTTAATCGATGCAATCTACTCTTGCAACTAATATTTTTACATGTTAAAGGCAGATTACGAAGTCACATTACGAGCTTAAATTCAGCGAGAGGATATGAGTCTGGGATCTGGTTCCCATTAGTTGAGATCCCATTAGTGGCGACAGCCCCGTCTCAATCGGACTTACTCGCATGGTTGCCGGATGCGTGCCTCTTAGGTGCCATACTTCATAGGAAATTAGTGGCCATACATGAGGTAAAATTCGCTTAGGCTTCACAAAAAAAATTATCCAAAAGCTCCCGTGGCCTACAGCACCTTCGGCAATCCAAATTGTGAATCCCGGGAAGGAGGGGAAAACTCCCTCTAAGCTAGGGATGCTTGGAAGGTTCCTAGAACCTTCCAAAGCTCTCTCTCTCTCTCCCTCTTCTTCTTCTTCTCTTCTTCTCCTCTCTCCCTCTTCTTCTCCTTCTTCTCCTCCTTCTTCTTCTCCTTCTCCTTTGCTCTCTCCCTCTTCTTCTTCCTCTTCTCCTCTTCTTCTCCTTCTTCTTCTTCCTCTTCTCCCTCCTCTTCTCTCCTTCTCCTCTCTCTCTCTCCCTCTTCTTC
Organism: Lygodium microphyllum; assembly: GCF_053477565.2. Lineage (NCBI taxonomy): Eukaryota > Viridiplantae > Streptophyta > Polypodiopsida > Schizaeales > Lygodiaceae > Lygodium > Lygodium microphyllum. The sequence continues at coordinate 61,022,802 of NC_141156.1, read as the reverse complement.
TTCTTCTCTTCTTCTCCTCTCTCCCTCTTCTTCTCCTTCTTCTTCTTCCTCTCCATCTCTCTCTCCCTCTTCTTCTTCTTCTTCTCCTTTTTCTTCTCTCTTCTTCTTCTTCTTCTCTTCTTCTCCTTCTCTCTCTCCCTCTTCTTCCTCTCTTCTTCTCCTTGTCTCTCTTCTCTCCCTCTTTTCTCTTCTTCTTATTTTCCTCTTCTTCTTCTCTCTCTCTCTCTCCCTCTTCTTCTTCTTCTTCTTCTTCTTCTTCTTCTTCTTCTTCTCCTTCTCTCTCCCTTCTTCTTCTTCTCTTCTCTCTTCTTCTTCTTCTCCTTCTTCTTCTTCTTCTTCCTCTCTTCTTCTTCTCCTTCTTCTTCTTCTTCTTCCTCTCTTCTTCTTCTCCTTCTTCTTCTTCTTCTTCTTCTTCTTCTTCTTCTTCTTCTTCTTCTTCTCTTCTTCTCCTCTCCTTCTATCTCTCCCTACTCCTTCACGGCCAGGGGGCACTAAAATTACGAGGGGGGCATGTTGTACTCCAGCCCATGAGGTGGTGCTGTTGCTGCCGTAGACGGAGGGGGGGCATGACGAGGTAGGTGCAAAGGGAGGGGTTGCGGCCTGGCACGAAGAGGGGGAGGGCTCTACACTCTCCAAACGGAGGGAGGGGGGAAACTCTTATAAGGTGGGGGGGGGGGGGGGGGGGAGAAGAGGGCTGTCCACCACCACCCGCCTGGGGCTGCATGCCCCCCCCCCCCCACTCATTACTCACTCACTGTCTCTCTCTCTCCCCCCACCATGAACACGGCAAGGGAGAGAGAGGGAGAGAAAATTTTCAAAAAGAAATAAAAATAGTGAAGGGGGGATTCTCATGGGGGGGAGACACAGGGGAAGTACAGGGGGGGGACATTACAATGTCCTACATGTCACAATTGCAAGCTATGGCAGTGACTGAGAATTTTGATAATGACGAGCCTATGGTTGCCTGATGTAAGTGATTGAAGTGACAAGAAGAAGATCTGGAAGTAGGGGAACACCTTTCAGAAGGAAGATCTAGGAGACTTGACATGCGGAGTGAGATATAAGAGCTTCAAGCTGATAGGGTGCAATTGGCTATGGCTGTCATGGAAGCTCAAGTGAAGGTAGAGTTGAGAGATGAAGTCATGGGCTTGAACTGAGTTGACCAAATTTGAAAAGATACTGAGAGAGAGAAAATAAGAGCTAAGCCGATGAGCTGAGCCATGCCTTACTGGGCTCTGATACCATGTTGAAAAACACGCAGGATCTAGAGCATGGTAGTGACTATGGTGGATCAAAGAGGAAGATTAAGCTCTAGACTCATATCAACACATTTACATGTGCATGTAAACTTTACAAAGACGTAAGTAAAGCCATAACTAAATATTGTATGCGAACATCCCTTAATGGTTTAAAACTTAAGGTTTTTAAGGTAGAACTAGTTTAGTTCTTGTTTCATTGTTTCATTTCACACTTTCTCTCTTCATCTCTTTATATCCACCACATCCCTCCTACCTCCTACGATAGATGCTCATGCACACTTTGATGAGTGGATCCACAAGACTTTCTTTGCCAGTGAGGGTGACGAGATATTTCAGGTTTTCTCTAAGAACTTCAACCTTGAAAGTGTGCTCTCATTTTTGGATCTCCCCCTTCAGGTTTTGGAAGACTTTGTGAGCATCATTGCTACTTGCACGTACTCCATCGAGGGATCTTACATGACTTGGGTGCCTCTCAAACAACTCATGGTATTTTAGGCAAGGAAGAATCACCAAAAAATGGTGAATAGGTGTCTTGGCCACATGGATCCTTTGCATAGAGTATGAATTGTTCTCATGGGCAGTGCACCAAGTACAATACCTTTGGATCTCGTGGAGTGTGATTACACATTGGCAATTTACCTCCTTGCATTGGATACACCCCTAAAGGAGGAGAGCAATGAAGATACAACTCGACAGGTTGTTGCTATCACATAGACAGGAGAAGAACCGATTGAAGAGCTCATAAATGTTGAAGAGGAACATCAGGTGGTGGCAGAGCAAGGGTTGGCTCTCATGGTGCCATCTTCTTCAGAATAGCCACAAGTCAACAAACCCAACCTTGTCTCCTTGACGCCCATTGAAGTAGATGGTGTACAATACTTGCTTCTATTAGATGTTCTGCAATACTTGGAAATGAAGGAAGAAGAGTTGTTTTCCATCCTAGTCAGGGATTTGATGGAAGACCTGATCGACTATGTTTACATGGATGTGCATCTGACAATGGCAGAGATTCAAAGATATGATGACACAAGCTTAGATATAGTGAGTGCCATCATAGTAGTACAGGAGCATATTACCTTATTTGAAGAAGATTACCTTATGCCGGATGTTGAATTTGAAGCACTACAGCTAGATCTGTTTGGCCAACCAAGGCCCCAGCTTCCTACCAAGGAGTTTGTAGATCCCTCTACTACCCAAAGAAGTGCCTCACTACCACACGAGGAAATGAAGATACAAGATGATCTGGACAAGGTGAGATCTCTAACTACCATAGGGTGAGTCTGGTCCCCCAAAGTCCACCAATGAAATCTTGGCAAAAAATGATGTCTGCAGCTACCCTGTTCAAAGTTTGGCATCTGGGGCCACTTTTTGGGCCAAGTCCCATGGACTCCACCCATGAAATCTTGGAAAAAAATGATGCCTACAATTTCCCTGTCCAAAGTTTGGCATTTGGGACCCAAAATTTATGCCTGCAGTAGTTGCCCTGTCCAAAATCTGGCATATGGGGCTGCCCCAGATGCTAGATTTTGGACAGGGCAACTGCATGCATCATTTTTTGCCAAGATTTCTTTGGTGGACTCCAGGGGACCCTACACACCCTACTGTTAAGTTTCCTCACATTCTAATAACTCTAGGTAAGTTGCTAAATATATTGTTTGATTTTACTTTGTCATTCAAGACATGCTATATATAGATGAGTTTGCATCAAGGCAAGGAGGAGCTCAGTTTGTAGATCAACGGAAGGATTCTGCTCTAAAGGAGTATATTGGCAACCTTGTTGCAGACTTGGTGGTCTTCCATAAGAAGTGCTCACCACGAGGGCAAGAAATAATCATGAAAATTCAAGCTTTGACTAAGTTTGAACCTTTTTGAGTGATACATGTGACATCTAGCTTGGAGAAGGTGGTGCTAATCAAACGGTCAAAGCTTCTTTACTTGTTTGACCAAACGTGTGGTGGAGCAATGTGTGTGCTTGCTACATTAGGTGACCTTGCTAAAGTGTCAAATCCACTTTTCCTGGAGAAAGAGCTAAAGGGGGAGCGCATCATTTTTGAAGCAAAGAAGGAACTTATATTTTCATCAAAAGCTGGCCCCTCCTCTCCACCGATGAAAAAGCTAAGGAAAATTTGAGAGTCCTTGTTGGCTATTAGCTTTTTGTATCAGTCATCACATGTATTTTTCTTGATGAGTATAAGATATTTTACTTTATCCCTATAAATAAATATTTATTGAATAAATGTGTGATTCGTGTAAGTGTAACAATAATGTGTCGTGCGTGAATGACGCATTTGCATACATTAACATAATCCAATTTAATTATGTCAATGCATAGTACTGCACTTGCCATTTGCATAAGCAATAACGTAACTCATATCCATATGTATTGCTACTTTTGATGCGTTTGTACATTAAACAAAAATAAGAGTCGTGTGTTTCAAGAGAATGGCAAGAGCTATGGAGGTTGGAAGATGAAGACTAAATTCATGTCGGCATGGACAATGAGTAGAAAACTATTACACAAGTGAATTAGGTTCCAAGATGGAAGCTTGGACTCATAAAGACAAACTTGTGTATTGGACTAACAATGACAATGAGACTAAATGAAAGAGGAAAGCATCATGATATTTCATTCATCATTGTGAAAGTACAATGCTTTATAGTAGTTGGGTTGTTCCACTCTCCTGACTGTGCATATGGGATTCAGGACATCTCTTCGTAGAGCATACATCATTTGTCTATTTCTCAACATTATAGTGACACCATGGGAGTGTTGATATGTACATGCTCTTGCCATGATTTATGTATGTAGTTGATGCTTAGTGCATTGGTCTAACATTACTTTTGGGCTGACACCTATCTCTGTGATCACAATATTGTCAGTGATGTATACATCTTGGTTGGTTATATACCAAGCTTCCATTACATTACTCAATCCATTGCACCTCTAGTTGGTCTCTTCAATTACCCCTGACACCCACTCTATGCATGATGGTTATGCCTATGGGATGTATCTTAGTCCACACTAATTCTTTGATAGTTCTTGATAGTGCCAGTCACATATTCACTCACTGCTAGTTGTTGGAGCTATTCCCTCTAGCAGTTGTAGTTTGTCTTATATCAGTGATTGCCTCTCTTTTGCATTAATCTCTTATTAATGTACTTCATCTTCAACATGCTATAATTGCAATTTATTGCACTATTTATCTGAGAAGTCACATTCATTTGATAGTTCTTTGCATTGATTTGTGGATAGTTCCTTCCTTGATTAGTATCCCTTGTTTTCAACTCGGTCTGATCATTATTTTAGGGTTGTTTGCAATAATTACAACAGCCTCTTTTGATAGTTTATGCACTTCTTTGCCTTCATTATGGCTGGTGGCTCAACTCATAGTGCTATCTTTAATATTTATAAGTTGGATGGCACCAAGTATTGCTACTAGAAGACCCAAATCTAAAATGTTATTGTACAGAAAATGCAGGTTAGACCCTTGAAGTATAAGGGTGTCAAGCCCAAACTTATTGATGCATATGATTGGGTTGAAGTAGATGAGCTATGTAAGTCCACCATCATATTATCCCTCTCTAAGTAGGTATGCAATTTGTAGTATGGGAATTATTAGTAAAGATTTGCAATGTCTATGACAAGCAAAGCCCTACTTTCTTAGATGTATTGGCTAAAGCGACTCATGGACCTTCATAGCATGAAGGAGGGCACTTCTTTGTTAGCCCACTTAAATGAGTTTCATTCCATTATGAGCCATTTGTCCACAAAGGATTGAATTCAAGGGCACTATTCTTCCCTTGTTCCTCTTAGTTACACTACATGAATCATCGGATACATTTCTTCGTACTACTATTGTACCAATATACCTACTATTAATGAGTTAGAGTTGCAGGATGGAGAGGGTGCACTCTTGAGTGAAGAGGTTAACAAGAAGAATGTTGATGCTTTTCGCACCTCTCATGCTTTGACAATTAGAGGCAATAATGGTAGGGGTGGTAATAATCATCATGGCAAAGACTTTTAGCAGTCTTATGGCTATAAGTCCTCATTGACTTGTCATTACTATGGGAAAGTAGGCATGTTTGGTCATAGTACCATAAGATGTATGAGGACAAGTGCAAAGAAAATGGCAAGGGTAAAGTACATGGCAAAAATCATGATCACAACATTATCCCTAGAAAATCTAGTATTAAGATTGAAGAGATTAATGTTGTGTAGATTGATTTTGATGATGATTTCATACTTGAAACTTCTTCTCTTGATACTTCCTAGCTAGCTAATGCTTTGTTAGGGTATACTCAGTGTTGGCTCATAGATTCAGGGACTTCCTTTTGTGTGACTCCTCATAGAGACTGATTTCACTCCTATCGTAGTTTGATTGGATATATCTGTTTAGGTAATGACCTAGCATTGGAGATAGTTGGTATTGGTGATATTCAACAATAGTTTTGTTTAGATTACATGTTTACTCTTCAAGATGTATGTCATGTACTAACTTTCACAAAGAGCCCTATCTCTACTAGCACCCAATACGTATGAAAATTCTGGCATGGCATGCATGGGTGAGCCTTTGGCTCTCATTGGTTGTGAGGCTTTTTGCCATGTACCCAAGGGCAGGCACAATGAGCTCAATCCTAAGTCTAGGAAATGCATCTTTCTTGGTTATGGGGATGCAATGGGATGGGCTATCACCAATGAGATCCACAGGCTCAAAAGGTTATCTATAGCCATGATGTTGTTTTCTATGAGGAGAATATTCATAAGTAGCTCGAGCATGTCATTGATGTATGCAGGGTGATATGTCAAGAGGAGCCTCCTATTATTGTGCAACTGGCTAAACAGCCTGCAGCAATAGAAGTTGATGCCACAGTGGATTAGCGGCCTAGGTCCCTAATGCACCACAGGATGTACAAGCCCCACAAATAGAGCCTTTAGTCTACTAGAGATATTTTCATTTATAGTAGTAGAAGAAAATCAATAGTGCCTAACTAGCACACATGCATTGATCTTACCAAAAGTTTTAGTCATACATTTGTGGTTATCATTGTTGTATCCCAAGTAGTTCACTATATGTATACCCTCTATATCACGTGCATTCACGGCCTATTTATAAATATCCTTATCTATGAATTTTTCCTTAATAAAACATAACCCTTTTCTATTCAATCTATAAGTAACCCCTTTATATGGGGCCCTTCTATATGTAAAAAATGTGTAAAAATTGTATTTTAAAAATCCCTTATGTTGAACCCACATGATACATACATATATTTATGATAGACCTCCTCGAGTGTTTTACAGGATCTCAAATAGAGTATATTTTAGATATGGTATTTTTTTGAGAATTTCATTAGATGCAGTTTTTCTTGGAAATGCACTTTGTTATTCAATCTAAACTTTGGAGAGATGAATACTGGTGTAAAGAAGAGGAATAGAAAGAGAGAGAGAGAGAGAGAGAGAGAGAGAGAGAGAGAGAGAGAGAGAGAGAGAGAGAGAGAGAGAGAGAGAGAGAGAGAGAGAGAGAGAGAGAGAGAGAGAGAGAGAGGTATGAAGAGATAGAAAGAAGGAAAGGAATCCATGGAACCTTGGAGAAAGTGAAGAGGCTATTGCTTGATAATTTTTGGATGCTCTAATTGGGCCTCTTTATACCTTTTATATCGCGATCAATGTAACTAGGTATTTACATGGTTCTTATGTGATATCACTCTTTATACTTTATCATAACCCCAAAGGTTTTTGCCCTAAAAAACAAAACAAAAGAGAGAGACTGACCACAATGACTAAGGGGTGGGTTTGCAAAGTACTACTCTAATCATCATTATAATGATATAAAATTTGAATAGGCAAGCTCATATCCAAGAGAAATTGGGATGTATGGGCATATATAAATGATATACATGAAATGGGTATTGGTACATGGGAACTTGGCCACCAATTCATTGCAAATGGAGTCTTCAAGACTATGGAAAACATCTATCCACCATAGGTCTCCTAGGTAAACTTTCCATACGTCTGATGGGCTACTACAAATGGGGCATGCCGTATGTCAAAACGAAGCTTATGGAAAGTACTTGTAGCCCATGTATGAAGATTTTGGTCATAATTAATACAATTCCTAAACTATTCTAAAATAGAGTGTTGTCAGCCTTAGTCTAGGTTAAACATGCATGTCCAACAGCCCATTGAGCCTCTCTTAAGTGAAAAAACTCTTACGAAATGGTTTCTAGTTACCAAGAGGCTTTTCCCAAGGGTAGGCCTTACCTTTTGATGAGGTAATCTTTGATGGATCAAGATCTCAAATGCTTATCTCATTGCCCAATGATTATCTTATGGGTATACTTGATGATTCCTTCTTCGTCAATGGGGGGTTAACTCCTCTAGATAGTCCATTGAGGTGCCAATGAAAGGCTTCAGTTAGCTGACATCAAACACATTGTGAATATTGGTTGAGTAGGGAATTCTAAGAGATAAGCCAAGTCACCAACTCTCTTTATAATTCAATATGGGCCATATAACTTGTAGGCTAGCTTTTTGTTCTTGCCATCCTTGAGATTTGAGTAATAGGACTTTGAAACTTTCAAAAGGACTAACCCTTTCTCTGGGGACTCCATGTGCCATCTCCTTTCATTGGCATAGAGCTTCATAAGATCTTGTGCTCTCCAAAAATTCACCTTACATTGCTAAAGTAGGGCATGCATGCATTCTAACTCCTCTTTGCTCTAAACATTTATTTTATCATTGAATAGGAGAACAACAAATAGAAACCTATATCCATTTTTTGCCTCAGAAAGGAGAAACCCCCATGCTAGAGTGATTGGAGTTTTTGTATGTAAACTTAGCAAAATGGAGCCACAAATCCCAACTGTACTATATATCATGGAAAAAATGCCATAAATAGTTCTCAAGACATTTATTGAGCCTCTCGTATGGCCATAAGTATAGGGGTGGTATGCTACAATTGGAGTATGCTTAGTGCCTATATATGTGAAGATCATCTGCAAGAAGTTGCTCATAGGCTTATCATCTCTGTCATGCACTATGACTTGTGGTAATTGATGTAATTTAAATATATACCCTACAAGTTAAGTGGATACTTGATATGTTGCATACTAAGTTTTGGTAGGGATAAAGTGGGTAACTTTGTGAGCATGTCTACTACCACACGTAGATGTTATTCTATCCCTTCTTAGTTATGACTAGGTCTATAATAAATTTCATGGTAATATACATCCATTTCCTCTCAAAGATTGGTAAGTGCTATAGTAAACCAATTTGTTTGAGAGAGTTGTCCTTGTTCTATTGGCATGGAATGCAGTTAGGCACAAAATCCTTGGCATCCCTCCATAGGCCCTTCCAATGAAAACTTTTGGTAATCTTGTCATTTGTCTTGAAGACACCCAAGTGACCAATAGTGGGCAAGAATACATCTCTTCCATGATCTTTAGTGTGAAGGGAGAAGTGTGGGGGATGAAAATCTTGGCATGGGACCATATGAGTCCATTATTAAGCTGATATTGGGAGTTGTCTTACGCTCCACTCTTTTAATGACATTTTTGATAGATCAAAGTATTGACAACCAAATACAACCATTTCCAATCATTTACCAATGGAATTTGTCATAAAAAATTTAAATTTACAACTTACTCATTGAGTCCGTGTTTTTATATCATACACGTCTCCTGATTGGAGGCCCCTGACACTTCCCAACAGTTGCTGCTCATGCTTGTTCCAACCTCAATCTACGCTCCTTCATACTCCAGCATTATCATACAATCAAAATCTCTCACCATGACCCATCCCCCTCTCTCATAGAATATACATAGAAACGGGCTACATAGAGAAGAGAGAAATAGGGGGAGAAAGACTAGAAATCAGCCATTTCATTTGTTGCACCATATTGCATGGGAATACAATCAAAACGGAGGTGTCTTTGCCTAGAGAAGATCCATGGCATCATTTCTCAAAAATCTCTACTCAGGAAGAGCCACAATTTGGAGCCATGAGGAGGCACAAAAAAAATTGCTCCCCCCTTCCTGTTGACTTGTTTTTTTGAGTTTCTTATTCATTCCATTTCATGTTCATGTCATTTGCATGCATTTATCAAATAACCGGTTCACTTCTCGCATGTTCACACTACCCATCAAGTGGTTTTACCTCCTCTGTTGAGGGCACAAACCGCCTTGAAATCACAATCTGATTGGATAGCTAGCTTCATGGCATTGAAATCTATCAACTTGTCCTCCACCATGCATTTTTTGGTTGTCAGATCACATAGTTGCTTTAGAATGCCAAACCTTGTAAGGATTAAATGGGGGGTCAAACGACCTCTGATTGATGACCTAAGACTTGTGTTGCATTCATGGCATCAAAATCTATCTAGGAAAACTCCAGCTCATCAATCTACAACTGTTTCATTTTCCTTGAAAATTTGGTCTTTTAGGCCTCTTGAGTCACTTTTTGCTCATTAAATGGGGCTCCAGAAATCCACTCTCAATGGAGCTTCCACAAAAGCCACATTTGGATGCAATGTAGTATACATTGCACTCTATGAGATCTACATTTGACTATGCCTTGTTCTATGCTAGATGTACCATTGGACTTGTATAGTTACATGGGTATATATTAGGCTGGTAGTACTTAAGATAGAAGATCTACCTTTGGATTCATGTTTTCTTTGGGGAAGGGTGTTATTACTTGGAGTAGCAAGAAGTAGCCTACAATTGCACTATCTAGTGTTGAGATTAGTTTTTTATCATGTTATAGACTAAATTATTTTGTGTGGAAGAAGAATGAGAAAGAAGAATACTTCAGCCATACTTCTCTATGTTTTCAAGTCTTCATTGTGTGTGTGCTCTTGGTTGCTTCATCTCCTCTCTTTCTTTGCTTATTTACAAGGCAATGTCTGAACATGTAGATGAAATATTGTACTCTCTGGAAGAGAAGCATAGTTGGATTGCTTGGTAAGATTAAATTAAATATAAAGGGTAGATATCTTGTGATGCTATAAGAAAATTATGCATAAATTGATCAGCATTGAATCAATTCGGGAAAAGCTTGGCTAGTGATGTATTATTTTTAAATTATGACCTAAAAAGAGTGGTATCTATCACCTTATATGATTCCACACATATGGAAGAATAAGTTGTTGTGAATCACATTTTTTTGTGAAATTCAAGGATATTATTTTGGTTGCCAATTTGTCTTTTAAAGGAAAGGTTGATTGTTTTGGAAAAGATATGGTTTTCTGATCCAAAGATAAATCAGTTGGACTTTCATAGAATAGTTGATAAGATGATTACCTTAGTTTTGTATTTGTGCAAAAGTTCGTGTGCCCTCATGGGTAGATTTTTGGATATGCACTAAACCTCCCCTAAGGTTAGTGGTAGGATCCCTTCATCAAGAGGGTGTTTGATTGTGTTGGAGGTAGGTACCACTGGCCTTAGATGCAAGAGGTCTCTCCATAGGGAGGATGTTAAGCTAAGAGGTGACAAGGATGCCAAGGGGCTCTAGCCATATATACCTTGGATCTTTTCAGGACCCACCTAACCCCTACTAGCCCAATATGGACTTTCTAGAAGGCCCTAAGGCTGGTTAAGGGATGATTGGTGGATCATGTGCCTGATATTTGGAATGGAATGCCTGGTTGGCATTGCACATCAAGAAGGTGCATGATAAATGTATTGTCTTGTAACTACTTTCAAAGGATTGTTTGGCATCATCTTTGTGTCCATGACAATAAATTATGCAAAGGAACAATTGTTTAATGGTAATTGAGAAAGCTATCTTTTCATGTGTCAAACAAAAACGTGTTAGGATAATTAGATAACTAAAATACACCCTGGAGTAAAGCAGGAGGGTGAGATTCTTAATGGGTCCAAATGGGTGTTCTCGGTAAGTTAAGAGTTTTCCTTCAAGGCACTAGAATTAGGAAATGCCAAATATGTGATTGCTTGGTGTGTCATTTTAGACCCTAATTAATGCCATTTTTGAGGAACAGAATAGAGACCATACCCTACAAGTAGAGGGGTTGACATGTATGACTCTCCTTTGTTTCTCACTCACTATGAACCAAGTGTGGCATTGATCTACTTCGGTTTGAGCTTACTTGCAAATGCAATGGATCAAGGACCAACACTAGCTAATTGAATGGGTGACCTTAGCATCAAATTAGGAACTCGGATTCAGATCCTTATGGGTTATGGCTGGAACCTTCCATTACAAAGTGGACTCAAGAGCGCCTAGTCATCAAACTTTGTGTTATTCTAAGCAGTATTGGGCAGTTTTGCTTATGATAATGGGCCACTACACTATGTCATTGAGGGGTCCTTAGTCGGACATGTTAGTTCCTAATCATCTTGGATATCACCATCACTAGGGGTTTCTCCACCATCTAGTGTAACCCTCCCCTCCATGTGGTAGTGACTACTTTGCTCTAGCATAGAGGCTCAATCCCTAAGTAGGAGCTCCATATAAGAGTGTTGGTGTAACCAATGTGTGAAAGAGCTAGAGCTTCATTCGAGGCATCTTTCAAGGTTCTTAGAATGGCATATACATGCATTGGTTCTCCATGACTTCCAATGCCACATTAAATTAAGTCAATCTAACCTCAATGGCTCTCCTCAAGGTGAATCTTGACCATGCAAAAGTAAACCCTAGGTAGACATATCTCTAGACCTACTCCAATGCCACCCCACCATATGTAAATTGAGACCATGATTGTTTGATCCACTATGTGGAAGTGTTAAACACCATAACCTTGGTCTTTTTAGGGTTCATTATGAAGCCTCTCTTCTCAAAAAAATGGATGTAATCCATCTAGATGTTGTTGCCACCATTATGGCTATCAAAGATAAGACAAGGACCATTTTCATGTAATAGTATAGGTATCAACACTCCCCTATGGCTAACTCCATTTCCTTCTAATCTATCAATATAGTGAGTTATTAATGTATATCTCAAAGAGAGTGTGTGAAAGGGGGGAGCTTTCTTTACTCCAATAGTGTTGAAAATCTCATCCAACATTCATCTTAGAGCTTAGATCTATCTAGTGGCTAACTCATACAATGCTAGGACTCCCCATCACACCTCAACAGGAACCTCCAACTCTTGTAGTCTCTTCATGTGATCCTAGCTCATGGAACATTATCAAAATCTTTGAAGAATTCCACAATTGAGAGGAGTACAAGTATGAGGGAAATACATGGTAGTCGAAGTATGGATTGTGGAGGTGAGCTATGTCACGAACTCTTCTAGGGTATGCATGGATCCATGCCTTAAAAGGTCGAATACAAGTGATTTGAGTAGGCCCTTGTTGTCTCATTGGTTAAATGACACCTAAGGAATTGTTGAGAACATCTCCATCATGGATGGAATCATATCTATAGGGGATGCTAAAATGGAGGTAGATATGGTTTGTAGAGACCATAATGGGACATGAGGAGATGGTAAAATATTGTATATCTAAGATAAGAGGTAAGGATCCTAATAGGCAATCTACAATGCTCATTCCAAGCCTCTATGTAGGTCTTGTAGGGGGCCTCCTCTCAGTCGACTAGATGCATGATTATGTGAAAAGCACTTAGAGCATGCAATACTAGCCATCTACCTAGGCCATCAAGAATGGCTTGTTCATCTATACCTCCTACAACCAAAAGTTGGTCTCTCCCTTTTGTGGTGTTCCTATGATGTCTTACTATCCTATCTCCTTTGATGTGCTCTACACATAGGATCCTTGCTCTCAAAGAATGGAATAGCTATCTATCACATGCATGCATTAAAATCCCTAGCTAATAGAACATCCCTTATGCTATAATTATGGACAATATCCTCATATATAGTGATAGATAGGGTGACTCCCTCCCCCTATTTAGCATCTAGAGAGCTTGTTAGGGAAAATTAGTATACTTCAATGTATATGTCACCTAGGTGATTTGTATGTGTTCAAATCCACATGAATGAACCCCCCTCATCTCTCATCATTACTCACATAATGTGTTGTAGCTCCTCCCTGTATAGAGCTAACACTCCTGATCCTAACCCTTCTATTGACTCATGATCATGCTCAAGGATGGTAAGTTATCTCTCCCATTTGTAACCTCTCACCTCTAGTAGACAAGCACCTAGGATCTAGTGGGTCTTTGTATGTAAGATGATATATACGTCTCTAAAGTTCTCTTGAAATAGGCCTATGTTTATTCTCATGGTTGCATTGCATTTTCATATTGTGAATCTCAAGTGTCTCATAGGATGCGCCTCATCATGGGTGTCTCTCAATGATGACGACCCAAATATCTTTGTAGACTACCCATTTGCTTTCCTTCTAGGGCTCTATAGCCCATGGCATACACTCTCAAAGATGGATTATCTATGTTGGGGTGAGATAATTTCCAAGTAGATCTTCTCCCCCTTGAGGGCTTTCCGAGAGAAAATATGGTCATGCCTTCAAATCGGTAAATTGAGAATACTGGGTCCATCCTTATAGACTTGCCATGCATTCTCAATAATAGAGGTGTTAGAGACCTTTAGTTTCACACATAGGCTTTTGGCATCAAGTAGTGGGCTCTCTTGTTCTTTTGTCCCTACTATTAAGATGTGCAAGCTCTAATTTTCCTTCTTTTCTCCTCTTCAAGTGTAGCATTTTATAAACTGTTCTTTTTTTTAGTGGGTCCTTCCTTATTGCTTTGATCAATTTGGGTTTTCAACCATATTTTCTTGGAGCTACTTCATTATTGATGTCCATGTGTTGATTTCCTTCTCCATGTGTGTTTAGCTCATTAAATTCTATTTGCAACTTTTTAGGCATATTCTTCATGATCTCCCCTTCCTCTTTTTTAGAGAGGTCAAGTTGGTTACCTCATTTTTAAGCTCCTCAATCATCATGTTTCTCTCTCAAAGACATGACTCAATGTCTTCTTTCTAGGAGGTGGATGATTTTATTTCATCATATATTCCATTCTTCCATCCTTGCATTTCTACAAACATTTCCTCCCTTATATTTGCTACATTACTTCATCTTGGATTTTGCACATGTTCTAGGTTGCTTCTATGATTTTTGTGCATGGATATCTTTGATTTTATTGAGGTTGCTCCAAATGGTGGAGTACTTTTTGATTTTCTCCCCCCATATGTGGCTCTTAGATGGTAGTGATGCCCTACATATATTGGCTGATCTTTCCATAGCTAAAATTCTACTTGTTCTAGTTGTGTGTGTGTGTGTGTGTGTGTGTGTGTGAACCCAACTAGTCTTAACATTTTAGAAACCTATGTTGACATTAAACACATGTGAAGTTTCAAGTATTAGCTTTTCATTGAGTACAAAGAAAAATATTTTAATATAGTTTTTAAACAAAAATCCAAATAAATACTCTCAAATTAACCCAAAAGGAGAAGGCCAACCATTTTAATCTCACTTTTTAACCAATCATGCATTCACACATAAAGGTTTACAACTTAACCATTTAAGTCCATGACTTTGAATCCTTTAGAGACTTGTGTTACTTGGGAATACCAAATGGAAGGCCCTTTTAGATTAGCTTATAGCACATGTTTTTGCATGCAAAGTGTTGAAAGTGTAATGAGTTGAACATAAACATAGGGGATATAATTGGACATTGTGACTACTATCTTAAAGTTAAAATTGCTTGCACATGAAGTAATTAAGAGTTTCATGTTGTTTGGACTTAGGATATGTATGTATAAACACTTGATGTTGTGGAATAAGTGCAGATTTGCCCTTCAATTATACCAAATAATATAATTATGGTATGCATATAAGCAAGGAAAATCTTGTCAATTCACTTTAGTTATGAGTGCAATAAGGGAGAAAGGGTTGCACATTTCATGATAGAGAGAGGGAACCTTGCTATAATGCATACTAGGCGCTCCACGCTAGACTCGCCCCGGCGCTTCGTGTCGGGGTGGGCGCAATTTTCGCGGCGAGGGTGGGTGCTGGACGCATGGCACCTGCCCCTGTGTTTCTTTGTGGGGAGGTTGGGGGCTGCCACATGGCACCCGCCCCCAACCTCCCCTTAACTAATAGTAAAGATACAAACACATCACCATGTTGTATTAAAGCTACGTGAGAGAAAAAGAAATGTAAATTAGGGACTATACAATGTTCCCAAACTCTCATACTGGGACCTCATCAAACAATGCTTTTATTGTCTCAAGCTATGAAAATTATGAGATCCTTATGGCCCTATCTAGATTTCATGCAAAATGTGAGATTGACTAAAAATATGGGTATGTGCATGCAAAAGGCATTAGAAGTTCCATGTTCTTTTTGTTGTGATGTGTCCATGTGTAGATTGTGTTGCCCTAATACTTGATTTATGAGAGTCTAAGTGAGTTGCACTCGTGATCCTTAAAAGGTAAGAATGCAAGTCAAGAGTCTAAAGATTGTAGTCATTGTCTTGATAGTCAATAAAGTAATAAAATGTCTGTGAAATATTACTTTTTGCCTAAAAGATGAAACATGAAACAATTTCAAAAGTGAGACAATGTGTAAGATATTCCAAAAAGTTGCCCAAAGATGAATCTCTATAAACTTTATAGGATATGTAGTGCCAATGCCCTAGGACCAAAAACTAAAATACTCCAATGATAGTATGGAGCCAAGATACTGAGCATGATACAGTTGTGTGTTTCGAAGGAAATGATTGTCGCATGTTACCAAGGAAATGATTGGTGGTGATATTGATATGCACAATGACACTAATGATAGTTTGGTGAATAAGTGAATAAGAATAAGGGGAAAAGACAGAGATGCTGATTAGAGGGCATAGGAGTTGACCTCATGTGTTTAGAGATGTTTTAAGTAATTTAATACATTAAAAAAGAGGGTTTTGTCCATATTGGAGAATTAAATCAAATTAAATCATAGGGGGTGAGAAATAAACTGGTTCTTTGGGAAGAGAATTAAAATTAAGTTAAAACTAAGATAACAAGGTAAGGGTCTAGGGAGACAGACTAGCCACGGTATTGTCTTTCGCGATAGTTAAAACTAAGATAACAAACGGAAGAGAGACAGACCTGCCTCGGTATTGTCTCTCTCGATAGTTGCGAAGAAGCTCTCTCTCTCTCTCTCGTGATAATTGCGAAGAAATGGTCGACTCTCACACACACACTCTCTCTCTCACTCATGTACGTTTGCCCCGCGCCCCCCCCCCCCTCTCTCTCTCTCTCTCTCTCTCTCTCTCTCTCTCTCTCTGACACACATATATACAGTTTGCGTAACCTAATTCGAGCACCTACGAGCTTATGTTTGTCTAATTACCATAGCTCGTATACGTTTTGGGTCTCTCTCTCTCTCTCTCTCTGTGCAGTGCGAAAGCATTGCATGTCTTGATCCTCTCTCTTCTTCTCCTCTCTCTCTCCTTATATTCTCTCTCTCTCTCTCTCTCTCTCTCTCTTATATACAGTTTGCGTAACCTGATTCGAGCTCCTACAAGCATATGTGCTGTAACCGTAGCTCATACACACACACATACCCACCTGGCACCCCCACCCACAAACACACACACACACGCACACACACACACACACACACTCTCTCTCTCTCTCTCTCTCTCTCTCTCTCTCTCTCGGACACACTTATATACAGTTTTCGTAACCTAATTCGAGCTCCTGCAAGCTTATGTGCTCTAACCGTAGCTCGTATACTCTCTCTCTCTCTCTCTCTCTCTCTCTCTCTCTCTATCCAACTGTATATGGAGAGCATCGAGCAGGAAGAGATGCTTGACTGGCTGGGGCGCCGTCTGCCGTCGCAACAACAAGAAGCAGAAATAGAGCAGAATCAAGGTGGCCAGCCCAGATTCATGAGGGCAAAAAAGAGAAGCATTGGGGGATGGTCCGGCGCCTCTTTCATTCTAGGTCCATTTAATACTTTGACTGCATCTCTAAAAGCCATCTGGATTAGGCAATCTAATTGCTTTAATTATGCCTCACTCACTTGCAAACCTTGTCTCATGGACGAATCATTATAGAGCATTCTGATTGAATATTTTCATTGTTTAAGCCTTGACCTTGCCTAACTTCTTATATTGAAACCAATCTCAGGGACTATTGGCTTTGGATATTTCACATTTGGAGGAATCTTCTTCAACTTAGTGTTGTACTTTATCAAGGAATGGCATGTCGGCAATGCAACTGCAGCCAATAATGTCACCGACTTGTTGGGCACCACTTTTCTTTTAGGTGTTGTAGGAGCATTTGTAGGTGATGCTTATCTAGGCAGGCTTTGGGCTACAATATTTTCTCTGGTCGTCTATGCAATGGTATGTGATGTCTACAACATTTGTGAGCACTGCCCACTTGTGCATCTATGCAATGTGGTATGTGATGTCTACAACATTCGTGAGCATCTACCCGCATGTGCTTGTGTGGAAAATGTCTATTTAAAAATATAAAATCCATTAGCCACACAACCATACTAGCACTTAAATGCATTCAAACATATGCGCATTCAACAAGTATGCTATCTTGAATGCTTGTCCATATTCAAATTTATGCAACATATGTTGCATTTTCCACATTATCAAAGGATGTGAGCGTTGGCACTTTGTGTGCGGGGCATTGTTACTTCTTTAAAAACTCTCTTCAAAACGCATTCATTTAATGGTATGGAACTTAATAGGCTTCCCATTTCATGAGCTATCATTGGAGTATTTGTTTTTTAGATAGTTGTATAGCACATACTTTTCTAACAAGCTTTTACACAATGACTTATTTTCCTTTCAGGGATGTATACTTTTGAGTGTGGTTGCAACCCTACAAGAACATGACGCTAGCACATCACAATCAACAACAATGAAGGCTTTCTTGTTGGTGTCACTTTATTTGATAGCAATAGGAAATGGATCATATGAACCAACACTAGCATCATTGGGGGGGGATCAATTTTATGCCTCAAGAGATAAAGCAACTTTCTTTAATTGGTATTATGTGGCAAGTAGTGTGGGCCAATTGATGTCCCTCACATTGCTTACATATTTGGAAAACAAAGGGAGGTGGGCATTAGGATTTTGGATCGCATCTGGATCAATTATATTGTCCATTGGTCTCTTTCTAATAGGTGCCCCTCAATGCCAGCAACAAAAGCCAAGTGGGAATCCACTTATTCGAATTGCACAAGTCATCATGTGCTCATTTCGCAATAGATTGCCTCAACATCGTGAAATGCCCTCATTTTCACTTGCTGATGTTCAAGGAGGAACAAATGGATCATCTACATGTTCTCAAAAATTACATCGTACAGAAGGACTCAGGTAAGATTGCAATTTCCTAAATCATACTATTTAATGTCAATTCACATGTGGTCAAAAACATTCCATTATAGAGACATAAAACCATAAAGGACTCCAAAATTCACACATAGTTTAGGAAATATGATATTAAGATAAGGAAAACACAACAAATGTATAATTATTAATGTCCACTCACATGTAGCGTAGAAAGTTCCACTTACAATGGAAGAAATCATAGACAATTTCCTTATTATTAGCAATAAAATATCTCAAACACCTTCTTCATGATTCAAAACTTGGTTGTTGTATTTTTCTTGTATTTAAATAAACATATCTATCGCTAGGATATCACTTAACACAAACCCATGTAGCATTTTATATGTAAGTGTTGAGTTCTTTCTAATCCTATCATTGGAGTTTTGGCATGCATTAAACTATACATGTGATGAAGCATCTTGATCCCACTTCATCATCATCCTATAGCATGGGTGAAGAAGAGACAAGTCTTGTATAAATATGCATCCCAAAAATGCACCCCTGTATCCACACCCCACATGCGTAACCATAGAAAAACATACACATACAAGTGCTACTTGTATAGATGTATACAAGTGCTACTTGTATATGAACAATGCAATGCATTGAAAACATAATCCACACACTTATCAACTAACTCTCATAATATATTCAAATGTTGACAATTGAACTGATAACTTTAAAGAGAAGGTATGATTTTGGTTCTTACTCCCAATCAAGCTTCATAATAGCTAAATGAATCTTGGGTTTCACTCGTAGGTGGCTTGACAAAGCATCTGAAAAGGAAAATGATGGCATGCAAGTTACAAGTTCTTGGAAAGTGTGCACAGTGACCCAAGTGGAGGAGGTCAAATGTCTACTGCGGATTCTTCCATTTTTACTAATAGGAATAGTGTTTAATGTGTTAATAGCCCAACTCACGACATTATTTGTTGAGCAAGCAGCATTAATGGATGGTTCTTTGGGGCATAATTTCAAAATACCCCCTGGATCAATGAGAGTGTTCACTCTTACTTTCACAATCATCTTCTCACTATTTTATGATAATGTAATCATACCATGGTTAAAAGCAAGAACAAGCCTTAGGATGGGATTAACAATGCTACAAAGAATGGGATTAGGCATGTTGGTGTCTATTTTATCAATGGTTCTTGCTGCAGTGGTTGAGAAGAAAAGGTTGAGTGTAGCATCTTTGAGTAGTGATCGTCTTACCATACTGTGGCTTTCACCTCAATTTATTACAGTGGGAATTGCTTTAGCATTAGAGAATGTTTCACGCCTGGAATTCTTTTATTCACAAGTCTCTGATAGCATGAGGAGTTTGGGACTATCACTACCTCTTGTTTGTGTGGGCCTAGGCAATTATGCAAGCACTTTACTAGTTACCATTGTTGCAAAGTGCACAACAAAAGGAGGAAGGGAACTTGGTTGGATACCAAGAGACCTCAACAAAGGTCATTTAGACTACTTTTATTATCTATTGGCCACATTGATGTTCATCTCCTTTATCTTCTACCTAATTGCTGCCCATTTTTACACTTACCTTGATCTTATTGAAAAAAATGATATTTGGGAGAAAACAGGGTCATTTAGGAACAATTAGTTCTCTTGCATAGCTCAATTTATGATGGAAAAAGATATCTCTAAACCAATAGTGTACAATTTCTATAGTTGTACAAAATGTAAAATTATACCTTTTGTAACCTTGTTAAAATATACTTTATTTCTTCAATCTTGAGAATCATACATTCCGTTTCAAGTATACAAATAACCATACTCTCAAACCTTTATGTAATCAATATGAAAAATACATATTTCACTTTACTTTCTTTTAGAATGTCTTTTACTAGCAACATACATCCTTGATACTCAAAGCTATGAATGTTACAAAATGTTCAAATGTAATGTGCAAATAATACTAGACTTTCCCTAAATTTTCTTTCTTAATAAAGATGTAATTGACTCTTTCTTTTTGAGTTCTCCTTTACATCATGCCATGTTTTGAGAATCTAGCTTGTCACCATGTAGGAGATTAATTTGAGTTCTAACTAGTAAGCTCCATTTTCATGTAGTAGGATATGAGGGCCAACAAGTTGATGTACCCTTGAAAGCATATTGTACCTAAGCTTACTATAGGCATGGGGGGAGTAGAAGATCAACATTTTTCAATAATATGTTTTATTTTCAAGAGAAGCACTAGGAATAAAATCCATCACTCCCATAGCCATTAGTACGGATTTTGAGGCCAATCGATTGTCAAATTTATACTACGAGATTTTGGTTAAATTTTTAATCATATTAACTTCATGAAATAAAGAAAGTCTAATGCTATTTTGTTAATTGATTGTTTCTCTCTCACTTAGGCCCACATAAGCATTAGATAATAATGATACCTCTCTCTTTTCTATCTATTTCCTTAACTTCCATTTTCAATGCTCTCATAGCCTAAAAGTTTGAATAGGACCTTTAAAAAATGCATCCCATGCCTAACAATTTTGATTATGATCTCAAAATGAATGTTGTTTGAATTTGGATTATATTTTATTTATGGCCTTTGATTTTTTCAATACTTTTAGTTTTATAGTTTCTATATATCCTTTTGCCATTCTCATTTGTTATTTTTCTTATTTTTCTTCTCCCTTTTTCTCTTTCTCTTCTATTCATATGCACCATTGAAAGAATCCTACTCAATATCATTTAGATTGCAGGAAGCAAGGAACTTGTCAAGGTACTAAGAGCACATTTTTTCTTGGTGTATGCATTTTTGGTAGTTCTAGAAGTCCTAATCAACATATCTTTAATTGTTACATGAGTTTCTTATAGTCTTCTATCTTCTCTCACTATTTCTCTTTCTCTTTCTACCTATTTGTACGCACCATTGTGTAAAGCATTAACCTTGAGAGAGAAGGCAACAAGAGTGCACTAAGCTTGAGAGAAAATAAGAGTGCAAGCATCATGTGTCAAAGAAAACATCTTGGAAGAGAGAGAAAAATTAGGATAGGAGAAAGAAAAGAGAAAGAGGAGAGAAGAAACAATGAAAGCTGGAACAAGAAGGTGAAGTCAAAGATAATGATCTTGCATAATTGTGGTGAAAATGAAAAATAAGCCTTTTACATCTTTTATATACCTAGGCCAATTTAGCACTAAGCATTTATAAAATATTTCTCAAAAATATAATTCCAAACATACTTCGTTACAATCCCTTCCCACTTAACGTTTTTGTTCAAGTAAAAAAGAGAGAGAGAGAGAACATAGTACAAAATAACTCCAAGTAGTGGAGATGAAAATAGAGTACTCTATTTAGACATGGCAAAAGAGCCTATAATCTTCCAAAAATTTCCAAATGAAATCATAGATTTGGAGCTAAAGATAAAATATCATATATATGCTTTGTTGTAGAATCATAAAGAAGGTAGTTTGATGCATATTTCTTCCAGTTTAAGCTCATAAAAAATGGGATAACTATGTAGTGCACTGCTGTAGACCCTCATGTAGAAAAAGTGTTTGTAATAAAGTAAAATTTAGAGTTACTTGTTGAAAGGCTTTGTAATAAACTTAGAGAATTAGGGCCTCATGTAATACACAAATTTTAATCATTTTAACATTAAAGCAACTCCAACTTGGAGCTCTTGAGGTTAGGGCCTCCCACTACCATTGATGGTGTGTTCTCATGGAAACTATTGCATCAAGTGTGTATCATGATGTATTCTTTTCTTTGTGCTTCTCTTTTATTCTAGTGATGGCTTTATTGTGTCATATGCAACATGTGAATATATGGCACAGTTATGACTTCTCATGGGCATGACTTGTGTTTCCTACTTCTAGCATAATTTTCTTTTAGTTAGAAGTTCCTTCCTTTTGGTTGGTATTAGAGCTTTGCTTTGATCCTAATTGAAATCATTTTCAAGTCATTTTCTTGTTATAAGCATTGAAAGCTAGTGGTGCATATCTAGTTGCATTTTAGTCACAGACCATAACCATGATTCAATAAGCTTTTCCACTATTAATTGTGATTGTTTTGGAGGACCTAGGAGAGGTTTGGATGAAATTGGAGAAGATCCAACAAGTTAGTAGGTCATCACCATTCTATAGGCTATTTTGAAGTCCCTTTTGACAAAATGGAGTTAACAATGGTTGGAGACAACTAAAGTTTCAACTACTTTTTGGAGTAGTCTTGTTCCATTCCTTCTCCAAGCTTGCATTCACAATTTATGCATCATGGAAATAACCATATTCATCATGTTTGTATCTGCATGGATTGCTACCATAGCAACAAAATTTATGATGATTTTGCAAGTCTTATTCTACTCTAAGATAACATGATCCATCATAAGCTCATTATCTTGCTTCTCTACAAGTTATTTGGCTAGTCCTTGACAAAGCAATGAGGCTTTGAACTCCCTCTTTTGAAGTATTTATCTATTCAAAACCCGAACAAGAAGGGTATTAAATTTGGAAAGTAAGATTTAATGACATTGAAGCCATTTCTTCATCACAGGGATCATCACATTTTCTTTTACATCAAGGGCCATAACATTGGAACTTCAAGGGAACATTTTCCCATTTTCTATGAGCCATTTTTTTTCAAGAATCTATTCTTCCAAATGGTGAAGCCACTAAATCTTGTACAAGCTTGCTAATTTCTTGAAGATTGTGGCTTATTTGACTCAACTATAATAGGGATTATCATCAATGCTTAAATATTCCAAGGGATTTAAGGAATTCTTGACTGCTAATGGCACTATTATGGGGAATGATTTTGGGGATTTTTTTCATGGAAACTTAATCTTTCTTCATCTCAAGCTTCAAAAATTTTGAAGACGACGATCAAAGATCAAGTCTACATCAGTCTTCAAGCATTGGGGAGTGATAATCGATTGAGATTCTCCACTGATCTTCATCAAATTGGAAGAGGTTTTTAATTTTAGTTATTGATTTCTCTCTCTTGCATAGTCTGTTTATTGAGCCTAAATCCTATTTTTTGAGAGAATTTAAAAATTGATCCCTTTCTACCTTTAGCATCATCTTTTGTATTGATTGGCTCCATTGTCTGGGTTGATTGAGTTGATTCATTAAATCATCCTATTAGAATGGTTCATTGTATGCTTACATGCTTGAATCTTGATCAAGAATTTAACATTGAGCTGAGAATTTTGTTCTAGACCATAACCTCTTTTGGATTTGGTTGATCATTGAATAACTCCAAAATTTTAAAAGGGAAATCGGAAATATAAGTCTCGAGTAGTCATTGGTTGATGAGGTAAACCACTCCCATGTGTTAACATTTTTCTATTATTCTTGCATATGATTTAAGCCAAAATATTTCTTTTAGTCCATGCATATTATACCTATATTTTTAGATTAGAATGCCTTGCCATGTTCATATATTGACCAAGAAAAAAGGTTGATACTATACAAGGTAGGAGGCCAAAAGAGAGGCGACTCTCCCTTGCTACTTAGGACTCCAAAGGGGTGCACAACCAAGCGTGGGGAGAAAATTTTCATATTCCTCGGTGTTCTTGAGCCCATATATTCTTGGAAGGTTCTCAAACCACCACTTTATTGCTCACCATAGGTACCCAAGAGGAGAATTGAACATCTAGGTTTACAAAGGTCATTCTAGGTCACCATACGTACTAGAGGTGTACTATAGGTGCTCTATAGTCATATCTAGGTCTAATAAATGTTTCTATAGGTTGGGCAAGCCTCAAATTGAGTGTATAGGGAATTTTTTACCTCAGATAGGTGTCCCATAGGGTGTAGTCCTATTTAGAATAGTCATATTGTTTTACCTACATATTTTTTTGCAAGGATTTTCCAATGGCTGCACCTTGTAGAACATGGAAGATACTATGTGAGTTTAAAAGAAAAGGTATTTCATTTAGTAAAATTTATAGGATTATATTTACAAAAGGAGTTTTCAATTTATAATTTGAATTTTTTTTACAAGTTTAGTAAAATAAAAGGGCCCATTTTATGGCCTTATAGCATGCAAACAAATGGTATTTCTTGGTACCATTTAAACACGCGTTATATAAATGATTTCTTATTGGTGCACCCCTTCAAATGCATTATAATGGTAATTTTTATAACTCCATTTTAAGAGCAAATCCGTAAACCATTTTTTGAATAAAAAATTTGTCATTTGGACATCAAGAGCCCAAAGCTATAAAAGATTTATTGACTATGGCTCCAGTAGACAATTTCTAAACGGCATAACAAGGGACCCTAAATGAGTTTTTTCCACCTATTACCTTATTTTCAAGTGAGCATATTATTAAATTTGTTTTACATATATCAATAAGCTTCATTTGAGAACAAGAATCACTTTTATTGGAGCCATATTGAGAGAGATATTGACAATTGTGATTTGAATTAGAAAGTTTGTCATTTGGACATCCAAAGCTCAAAGTTATAGTATTTTTATTCACACTAGGTCTAGTCATTAGTTTTTTCATAGCATAATAATAGGGGGGCTCTATATGAGTTTTTTCACCTATTACCTTATTTCCAAGTGGGGATATTCTCAAATTTCTCTATATCTATTCACAAGCTTCATTTGGGACCAATAATCACTTTGCTTGGAGCCATACCAAGAACAAAAAGAAAAAGTTGTGGAAAAAATCAATGAGGACTTAAATGCATACTATGATGAAGCTAATGCCTCCATTGATGGATGAAATATTATTAGAATCAGTTCAACTAATGGGAATGGAGTTTGCTTAACTAATTCAAATGTAAATGAGACAATGGTTGAGAGGGGTGTTGCCTATGACACAAAAGAATATGTCCAACTCTATCAAGTTGTAAAAGAACATGAATGCATGGATTATTTAGCTTAATCTTACTATGGACAAAAAGTTTGGACACATGGTTACCCATATGGACTCTAAGTTTGATTAGCTCATTTTTAGCAATCAATAATTTGGGTAGTAAATGGCCAAACTCAAACCCTTCCAATGAGCCACATATCCAAAAATCTTATGACACATTGAAAAGGATGCATCCAAATCAGCCAATATCTTTGACATACAAGGTTGGATGTACATTTAAAGAGAGAAATCTACATGGCAATTCAACTTTTGAAGTTGATGGTCCATCAAGAGTAGTAAACTAGCATGCATCTTTGGTTATAAATGCAACAGTCATACTCAATTTATCTCGAAGAACCAAGAACAACATGATGACATCCCTTCAAACCATTGATATGAGGAAGATTTTCATGGGAGTGAGCCTTTGTGCAAGTATTTTTACAATCGTCCTAATAATGTGCCTCATAGGATTGAAGTGCCAAATCAACCCAATCATGATGACCTTCAAGAAGAAAGGAGATCTTCTCGTGGACAACCACATCTTGAAAGGAAACCATCACTTGGATAACCTTTCTTTGGTGGACAATATTTCTTTTGTAAACCCTCATATGGGCAACAACATTCAATTTTTACAAGTTGTTCATAGTAGAACACATCTAGGTAGCAATATAGAAATGGACAAAAATATCATTTTTAACAAATAATATAAAGAGAAAATCAACATCGATATCTTCAAAGGTGACAATACATCCCCCATGGAGTTAGAGGAATGGGTGAACAAACTGGAAACGTTTTTTTCTCATTATCCAAGGATAGAGGAAGCAAACATATATTATGTTACCCAATAACTTGAAGATTATTCTCACACATGGTGGCACTATATGAATAAGATGGTCAAGAGTTTCAATCTTGGGAAGCTTTTAAGAAAGCTATGATTGTTTATTTGTCTCACCTATGGAGAAAAAAAAGTTGGAAAGGAAGTGGTATGCACTTCAAAAAAGGGGCATGATAGTTTGAGATTATTCAAGTACATTATTGAATCTATCCATGTATGATAAGGGTATATTAGACTCAAAAAAGTTGAATAAATACATATTTAGCTTTGATCCAAATCTAACTTTGGAGATTAGTGCCATGCAACTGCCATTGACATTATGCCATTTAACTTGTTGAGAGGTATAGCCAAAAATATCAAAGGGCTGCAACTAATGTTCAGCCAAGAATAATGGGAAGGTCTTAAGTAATTCACTCCACAAGATCAAGCAAATATTTTAGCCAACAAAGTGAAGGATTTAGACAAGAGCAAAGATTTCCAAGCAACTATAGCATGGTCCTACACTTCCTATAGCTTATTGTTCAAAACAGGGCACAAACTTTAAGCCTATTTGCTGAATTTTAAATAAAATAGATAAAAGGATAGATTTTGGGGGAAAAACTTTAGCCAATAATGTGCAAGGAGAGCATGAATCTAATGATAAAATGAATAACATGTATATCAAAGGTTTATGTTTCAAACGTAGTGAGAAGTGGACTCTTGATCATAGTATGGAATGCAAAGCAACGAACGTTAACATCAACATGATCATTCGAGATTATTTCAATGATGAAGCACATGAGGGGGACTTGTTCCAAGTAGAGGCCTTTTGTACTTGTGAAGAACCACATGAATGTGAGGAAGAAAACCATCAAGAATTCCATGATCCGATGGATGGATTTCCCTTCCTGACTCTAGTGGATTTTGTATGGATGGTTCATGGGATAATATATGTCCTCCAATGTTATGTTTATCTCTCATGATGCTTGGATGAGATCTAAAGGAGAGAACACACTTCAGCTCAAAGAGACAATCAATGGAAGAGTAGCTCATATTCTTATTAACATAGGGAGCACTCATAGTTTTGTAAATGTTGTCTCTTGATGGACTTTGTAAGCACAATGGGAAAATGAAGTGCATGAAATTAGCAAACAAGTATGTCCACAAATTACTATAGCCTTATCTCCATCATGCACTAGTGGATCTAATTCCTTTAGAGATGGGGCTTATTGGCATTGTGCTTGGTTGTGATTGGTTCAAATGCCTTGTAAAAATTTTTGTGGATCTTAACAATATGCAATTGGCATTTAAGGGGCAAGAAAAGCAAGTACTTCTTCATGAAATGGAAAGGAAAAAAGTGAAGTTGATGAATTCAAAGAAGCTTAAGAAAGAGATTAATTCCATGTCATGTATCTTTACTCTTCTACTATGAAAAGTTTATGAAAAGAAGCAATCCTCTTCTCCAAAAGAATGGATCCATTCATGAACGAATTGCTAGAAATGGGTTTTATTCATCCTAATCAAATGCCTTTTATTTCTTTGACACTTCTTGTTAAGAAGAAAGATGGATCATTCTACATGTGCATAGGTTGTAAAGACCTCAAAAGAAGTACTATCAAGAAACTATATCCTATCCTCGGGGGGGTCACTCATGAATATATGTATATATAACGTGAGTTCAAAATAAGGGGTTTTTAAGACACCATTTTTATACATTTTTTACACATAGAAGGGTGTCATATAAAGAGATTACTTACAGATTGAATAGAAAAGGGTTGTGTTTTATTCAAGAAAATTTCACAGATTAGGATATTTATAAATAGGCTATGAATGCACATTATATAGAGAATATATATATAGTGAACCCCCCGAGATCCTATCCCTCACATAGACAAGCTTTTGGATAAGCTTAAGGATGCTAAAGTGCTCACCAAGTTTGCTCGCTGTTATCAAATAAGGATGAAGGAGCCTTCAAGAGATATCTTCAATGGAGAGATATTTAGGAATATTCAAGACATTTGATAAGGTCCAGAAGAGCTTCTATAGGAAGGAGCTTTGGAAATATGTGAATAGTTATGTATCTTGATGTCTATCATGTCAACAAAACAAGGATTCTTCTCTCTTATTTGATGATTTATTGTAGCCATTTCCAATTCCCCTTGGTAAATGGACTAATACTAGCATGGATTTTATTAGAGGTCTTTAAAACATCACTAAACATGGGTGGTTTGGAATGGTATCTTTGTCATTGTTGATTGGTTGACTAAATAAGGTCATTTTGTGCTTGCCAAATCTCAATATTCAACTAAACAAGTAACATAGCAATTTATGGATGGAATCTTCAAGCTTCATTGTATGCCTATGAAGGTTCTTTTGATAGGGATACAAAGTTTATGTAAATCTTTTGGAAGAGTTCATTCACCTCTCTGGGCACTCTTTTGACTCTTAACATTGCCTATCATCCTCAAATAGATGGCCAAACTGAGAGACTACATCAAGAGAGAGTACATCATTGGTTAGAAGTCAAAATTGAGGTATTTTTGTCATGGAACACAATCTTCAGCAATGTGTGAATTCATTGTACTAAATTTTGCTAAAATAATACCTACTACTTGAGCGTTCGAATGTAACCTTTTGAGGGTATTTATGGTCACAAAGTCCAAGTATTGTCTGCTTTGTTCCATGAGGATGTTAATTCTCAAGCTAGGGGAGAGCTAGAGAGGATGAAAGCACTAATGAAGCTATGGAAGGAGAATTTTTGCAAAGCTCTAAACGCTATATATTCATATGCTAATGAGAGAAGAAGGAATTTGGAGTTTGAAGTTGAAGATTGGGTATTTTGTAAGATGCTAAAGTCTTAGTATTCTCTTAAAGGTGTACATAATAAATTGGCTCGTTGATTTTATGGTCCATAGCAAAATTCAAAGAGTCTACACTACTCTAACTTATTGACTTCAATTACCTTCTTATACATGAAATGCATCATGTATTTTATATATCACAACTCAAGAAATATGTGGGATTTGGTATTCAAGTATTTGAAGAATTATCACCCAATGATGAATATGGTCTAATCATTTATGAGCAAAAAAAGATTAATGGATAGCATGAAAAGATTCTATGAAACTATGCATTCATGGAATATCTCATCAAATGGTGACCCTTATCTATGGAGAGAAGTCTGCATGGCAATTGGTTTCTTATTTTGAGACTTTTCCATGGCTTCTTCTTCAAGAGGATTTATGACTCCTAGAATAGGGGGCAACATTCTTTAATAAATTTTTGCCACATCAAAATCCAAGTTTTATATTGTACATAGATACCTTGGGTTGTCTTCTACATTTCTATACCTCAGTAGTATCATTTAGAGGTTCCTACCCAAAGTTATAGTGTTTTTACTACTAAGCCTTATTTAGGAAAACATTGAGGATTCTTACAGTTTTACAATAGTGATAATGCTTCCTTATTGTGAAGGATTATTCATTACTTTATGAAAAATGTTGAGCAACAAACCTCAATAATCAATATCTTTCATATGATTCACATTTATATTCTTGCAATTCTCAAGTTTTGAGGACAAAACTTCTTTAGGTAGGGATCGTCTATTAAAATTAACATTAGAGAATTAGGGCCCCATATAAAAGGCAAGTGATTACCCTTATGCACAACTTTTGATCATTTTATCATTAGATCAACTCCACCTTGGAGATCTATAGGTTACACCTCTTACCACCATTGAGGGTGTATTCTTATGGATACAATTGCGTGAGGTGTGTATCATGTTATCTAAATTTCTTTCCCATTCTCTTTATTCTAGCTACGGCTTCCTTGTGCCATATGCAATATGTGAATATATGACATGGCTATGTCTTCTCATGGACATGACTTGTATTTCTTGATTCTAGTATAATATTATTTTAGTTAGAAGTTTCTTCCTTTCAGGGGCATAACTTTCAATGGAGTGAAACCAATTAAGTGTTTCATGGATCTAAAGAAATATATTTTTATATAACTTTTAGGCAATGTTGGTTTCTCTTCTCTATAATAAATTCAAAATTTACAATAACTCAAAATAGAGAGCCAAACTATAGTGAAATAGAGTCCTTAACTTACATACTCTTCATTTGAAAGATTATTTTGAAGGTAAAAAGAGTCCTCAATGATAGTCCTTGGTCTCCATGAAAATTCTTCCAATGGTAAACCTTGCCATTTGATTAAATATTCTATTATAGACTATGAACTAAGCTTATTTCCTTGTTGACCAATCATGTCCTTAGTTAATTATGTACTGATTTAAGCATTCTTCATTAGTAGGTGATAACTCCTCTAAGTACTCAACCTAAGAACTAATAAAAGGCTTGATTTGACTAACATGAAACCTTATGAACATGTATTGAAGATGGAAACTCTAATTGGTATGTCAAATCTTGATCCACTTGAGTACTTTTTGTAGGGGCCATAGTAGCAATGGGCAAGATTATTACTTGAAATTTTCTTAAGAGATGTATATCTAGATTTAGGTACCTTAAGAAGTAATATATGCCTCTCTTAGAACTTCAATGTCATTTGCTTCTCATTAGTGTATATCTTTATTTGATATTGTGCCTTCTTGAGGTTGATCCTACATATTTGGAGAAGGACATGCATTCTATCCAATTCTACTTTACCATGAGGATTTATCATCTTATGAAACATAATGATTGGAAGGGATACCTTGTAACCATATATAAACTCAAAAAAAGAAGACTCAATACTAGCATAAGTTATAATTTTATAGGCAATTTCAGCTAAATAAAGCCACAAATCCCATGAATGCTTAATATCATAGCAATAATGCCTCAAACATAGGGGCTTTACTATGTGTATACGTCAAGAAGTGTACTGGAGAGAGAAAAAGATGAGAGAGAAGACTATAGAAGAGAGAGAAGAAGTAAGAAGAGAGAGTGATGAGGAGAGAGAAAGACTAGAAATAGAGAGAAAAAGATAGAAAAAGGGGAGAAGCCATTGAAGCAATGAGCAAGGTAATGGGGAAAGAAACTGTAATGTATTAATATTCAAAAGATGAGAAAAATTACATGTCCCTTCCTTTTATACCTATGTCAGTGTGACATGGTATTACTAATATTTTCACACTAAACAACTAGCCGAAAAGTGCCCGAGAGGTATTAAAGAAATAGTCAATTTTCATGAAAAAACAAACACTACAAGATATAGACCTTATAGAGACGTTAAAAGCGACAAAAATACAAACAACAAAATTTGCCCCCATCGTCGCAAAAAGCGTCGTTATTGACGACGCCATAGAATCGTCGCTATATTCGTCGCCATATGCGTCGCAAATGCGACGCATATAGCGACGGTTACAGAAAATTTGCGACGCCAATAGCGACGCGTGTAGTAAATTTGCGACGCAAATAGCGATGGTAACAGAGAAAAAAAAATTGTATATTGAAATCATAAAACTGATACATGAAATAAATACATGATATCACATAAAATACGATTGGTACAATCATGAAACGATATCACTAATATATAGAAAATGTCTACATAGATCGGGCGACTAAAAACTAAAGGTGTGTGAGCTCTAAGGATCCAAGGGCGAGCTACAAATCCTCGTCCCCCGAAAGCTCGTCCCGCTGCAAAGGAGCATCAAACGAATTCTGCAGAAAAAGAAACAACATATCAATCCACCATACAATAATGCATTCAAATATCTCATGGTAACTACGGACAAGAAAGATGAGTGACTTACAGGGCCGCCGCGTCTATACAATCGGTCGATCAATGTCCTGAAACCGTGCCTCTCTGCATATCGAGTCTTAAGGCCTTGCGGATCGCGATTTGTAACGGAGTGCTGCAAAGAAAACAAAATGCTAATTGTTAGAAACATGATTGTCAGTACAAAGAATATCTCAAAAAAACAAATAAGCAAAACAAAAGAGAAACTTACAAAGTCCTCCAAATATGTCCTGTGGCCGCCACTCCCAAGATGATGTACCGATCCGGCCTCGATTCGTGCCCTCGCCACTTCCCGCTGCTGACTCCAACGTCTTGGCGAATTTGTAGCCTCCTCCCTCAGTCGGCGCCAGTCGTCTGCATCTAACCACTCGGGCTTTGGAGCCCCACTCTTGATTGCCTTGCGTGCGTCGGATCGTCTATGTGACATGTATGCACGCATGCAATCCATCATCCAGCCCGTAGAGAATCTATCCACTGCGGCTGGCACCGGGAACTCCTCGTGCAAGGATGCTACTATGTAGTCCTTGCTCCCCTCCGGTATGTTCCTCCAATGATCCAGGACATTGTGCCAAAAAACTTGTTGGCACAACTCCCTCATGCGAGCTATCACCCTCCTCCCCTCATCATTCATGATGATGGCTCCTGACCTGCCATCCAGTAGGTATCCATAACCCCTAGGAGTATGCCTAAGATGGGCCCTCTCCCATCTCCATCCACGCTCCTGGGCATATCCAGGAGACCCCTGCACATCCGGTGTACCGACGGGGGTACCCTCTCCCGGAGTGCCACTCAAAGGGGTGCCACCAAAGGGGGTGCCACCAAAAGGTGTGCCATCTACCGACGGCTGCGCAAAAGCCGGAGTAACTGGAGTGGACCTCCCCATAGGTGTGACAAATCCTGGAGGAGATGCAGCTCTAGTTGAACGACGAGACGGAGACACCACGTCCGTGTCTCCACAGCAGCACCCCCCCTGATCCTCCTGCAGTCGCAGTCCCTCCCTCTGGCCCAAGTCGCGAGCGTCGAGATCGTCTGCTCGAAGCTGAAGCATCTGATCGCGCTGAAGCTGATCTAGCAGAGCACCCTGAAGAAGAACGAGACAGCTCCTGATCTGCCATCTCTCTGAATCTCGCGAGCTGATCTGGAGACATGCGTGCCATCATGTCCTGAAACTCCTCATCGCTCATCCCTCGACTCATCCTGAAAATGTCGATACCTGCACAGATAAAAAATGATGTTAGAATAATCAATTTAAACTATACAAAGCACATTAATATAAATCATTTTTTTAAAATCCCTCTTAAAATGCGTATCTTATCTACCTTTATGGAAGATCTAAACAACGAATTGAGTAATACAATTCTCCAAGAATGAAGTATTCTATGGTCCCATGTTAATCTCCTGACACAACTCTGCATACACTGGAAGGTCGATAGACATGTCACCACAAAAGAACGAGTTTGCCTCGTTCTCAAAAAATTCTACGACTTCTGTATTTCCATCATTGTTAGCCGATGCGGGCTCCAAGCTTGCGGTGGCCTCCACCCCTTGTAATATCAATTCCTCTATTTGCATATTTTCTTCATCTATGCCTGGAACATCGCTTTGATCATATACTCTCGCACCTCGAGGAGTTGAAGGTATAACATACCACCATCGAGGTTGTCGGGGGTTTGGATAGAAGATTACCTGTTCACAAACACTTACAAAGTGACTTCAAACCATTGTGACATAAACCATGTCGTATTACAATTAGCAAGCAAATGACTATGCGTACCTGTTCACAATGGGCCGGCAACACAAAGGTGTCGCGCAAATCCATCCATTTTTTTTCGGAATCTATTTTGAGAAATCCAGATGGACCTCGTCGAACTGTTGCTCCAGCTCCTCCAAGTACCACTTTGAACCAGTGCACATCGAATAGTATCATGGAGAAGCTACGGTAATCCACCGTAATAATACTTTGCAAGTTTCCAAAATACTCCATCTCATCCACAACCGTGTTCGGATCCGTTGCTCGTCGCCGGCTCTCTTGCTCAAACCTTGCCATGACACCACAGTCCATTGTGGAGCACATTTGGTCAATACGCTCAACCCGAAAATGCCGTCCGCACGACCACGCTGCACTATATATTTTGTACTGCACATTGAAACACTCAAATTAGATGTAGCAAGAAAATTTAGATACGACACATTCTAAACCCCTCATTACCTTTGGACTACATCCCCTCGAGAACTCCCACTCCTCCATTGAGACCTCTGTCCCTTCGCTGGATGCTGCGGTCAAGGCTCCATGCAACCATCGTGTTGACATAAACCGCGGCATCTCCTCCATGCCTTCAGGATATCGAATCGGTTGGTGACGCATACTGCGTCGGAATTCAGCTCGCGCTTCCTCTCGATCTTGCCTTACAATCTGGTACTTGGCGAGCCACGTCTCCATGGACGCATGGTGCAACATACAAAAGCAATTCACCTTCTCTTCCATTGAGGCATCCATTCTTTTTTCTACCCCATTTTCAACCACCACATCTCCAATCAGCCTATCATCATCCTTCAGCGTCCATGGCATTTCATTGTCTGGTTCCACCGTTGGTAGCCATTGTGAGATATGCACTAACGCCTCTGACACCAACCAACCTTCCGCCATGCTACCTTCTGGACGAGCTCGTTGTCACACAAAGCCGTTCAGGGTTTTCATGAAGCGCTCCAAGAAGAACATCCATCGTGTATAGACAGGTCCAGCAATCTCCACTTCGTCCACAAGATGCACAAGAAGGTGAACTTGTGTCGTGAGCATGCTAGTGGGCAGGTATTTCTCAAAGAGACAGACCGTCTCAAGTGCTCCCTGCCTTGCGGATTCAATAGAGGACGTCTTAATCTCTTTCTGTGAGATCCATTGCACCAAAGTCGACAACTTGTAAATGGCCCTGCGAATTTCTGGAGTTAGGCATCCCGCGATCGCGATCGGTAGGACAAACTGCCACAAATGAGAAAGTATTGAGAATAATGGTCACTTTTCAAATTTCAAAATGTCCACGCTAATTAAAATCCATTCTGTTCACAAACCTGACATATCTTATGCCAATCATGGGATTTTAGCCCAGACATTTGGTCATCTTCAGAAAATGCGGACCTGAGAGAACGCATCATACCCGTCGGAGTGCGGATAGACTTGATTACTTACTTCACAATGCGCTCTTCTTTGGTAGACAAAACCCAGGGAGCGCGAGGAAGCTGCACTCCCCCTTCAGCACTCGACTGTGGCCAAAGCGCCTCCATCTTACCTACCTCCTTTAAATCCATTTGTGACCCTATAGTGTCTCTCTTTCCTGTGATGTGGTCCCATAGCAAGCTGCCCACATTTTTGAAAATATGCATGGGATCCAACAAGTGGTTGACCTGTAAGTGGGTCCAATATGGCAACTCGTAGAAAACTGAGAACCGTCGCATTCCATTTGGATGTGATTCCGGGTTTACCATTTTCAGCTTGTACCAGCTTGCAGCGTTCATACGTGCTGGAGGTCATCCAAGAAAACCTTCCCTGAGTTCATGATCCTCCAGCAAGAAAGCGGCGTGTCCTTGATATACCATCTTCTTCATGGTTCGTGACCTTCGGGAGTCTAACTGTGGCCCACACAATGGACATGCATGATAACCTGAGGTAACGAGACCTGCAAGGCGATTCACGACCTAGTGAATACTTGATTGAATGAAATAAAATATAGATATTACCAGCGAGAACAAAGGTCTGCTCACCTGAGCACTCTCCCAATCCCGGAAAGTCATGCATTGTCCACATGAGAATGGCTCGAATGTTGGCTGACCGCCGACCATCTCGCCTGCTCATATCTTGCACCGTGACCCCCTCCTCCCACAAAATCTCAAGCTCATCGACTAATGGACGAAGATACACGTCCATATTTTTTACTTTGTAGTAGCCCTGGACGAGCAAGCTAAGGATGAGATGTCCTTTCTTCGTAGAAAGCCATGGAGGAATGTTGTAGTTGACAAGCACTATAGGCCACACACTGTAAGAAGTCAAGCGCAGACCGAATGGGTTCACACCATCCATGGCGAGACCGAGCCGAAGATTCCTTGGCTCTCGCGCAAAGCCTGGGAAGGTAGAGTCAATGTGGCTCCATGCGCACGAATCTGCTGATATTCGTTGAACTCCATCCGTGGATCTATTCTGCACATGCCACGTTGTCAAGCTTGCCATGGCAGACGTGGTTTATGCGGGGGATGAGCGGAAAGTGTCTGAGAACTTTTTGAGGGATGGTCTGCCCTTGCAAGTCCTGTCGATACCTGTGAGCACCACACTTTGGACATGTCTCCATAGTCTCGTATTCATCTCGAAACAATATGCAGTCATTGATACATGCATGGATGTTATTGTAGTCCATGCCAAGCTTTCATAAAACATGTCGTGTATCATCACGAGACTCAGGCATGGTGTTTGCAGGTGGCAATATATGATATTTCAATAACCTGAAAAAAAGCATAAAACACCTTGAAAAAACACAAATGTTTGCAATAATACTGTTTTTTTTTTAAAACAATGAAGTCTACGTGCAAGGTACCTGAATAACTCAGTCACACTCGTATTGCTCCAACCGTATTTTGCTTGCACACTTAAGAGTGCAAGCAATGTCTTCAACCGAGATACTCTGCACCCATCATATAATGGTATGGATGCTTCCTCTCTAAGCGGGTCAGATGTCTCAACATCCATGGGAATCAATGCATCGATCATTGCCTCCATCTCAGGCTCCAAGATTGTAGGCAAGTCGGGAAGGTTGTCTGTCTCCTCTGGCATTGACGGTATAGATGCGCCTTGCGAGTGGTCGATTGGCTCCTGCAATCCATCCATTGCACGTCCACGAACTCTTCTAATTGGCTGCAAAGGGTGCACTCCCCCTTGGGTCGAGACATCACCCCCCTGGATACAAAATTTGCCAACAAGACCCAATCTTTTTGTGTATGGTTTTCAATTAGCTTGAGAGTACAATGCATGAAAAATGCTAACTTTAAATTACCGTTTGCTGAAAATCCGCAATCGCCTGATCAATGATCTTAGATTGAAACTCGCCAAATCGTCGTACGTGTTCTATAGACAATCGGCGTTTTCGTCTAATTGCCAACTTGCATTGAGAGCAAGGACATGGGACACGCTAATTAAGATACGTCTCGCGGTCTTAAACAATAAGACCTTCTTCGTTTGCCATCTTATCTACATTACAGCAAACGAGGCTTAAATGGATAGCTTTATGGAGATGTAGGAGATGTACGTCAAGTTGCAAGTTGACCATAAACCTTGCATTGTATATAGTAGTCGAGAGATTTTCCGATGTTATATCTCGGCCTTGTATCATGCTCAACGATTTGTTTGTCCCAGTAGATAATTATTTGTTATATCTCGGCTTTGAGTATAAGTAATCCATTTTAAAATTAATGCGCGCCATCTATGAAATTTTATAACTATAGTAATAAAATTTATTTCAATCAATTCTACTCATAGTCATAAGACCTGAGAGAAATTATCATATACTCAATTTAAGGGTTTCTTCTTCTATAACAATAATTTTGGGTTCATTTTGATGAAGTACGTGGCCCATGGCAAAGCACATTGCATACCATTATCAATAAGTCAATTATCTTAAATTTCCTTCCCCTCCCTCTCCCTCTCCCTCTCTTTCTCTCTTTCTCTCTTTCTCTCACCCTCTCCCTCTCCCTCTCGTTCTCCTTCTCTTCCTCTCGTTCTCTTTCTCTCCCTCTCTCATTTCCTTCCCCTCCCTCTCCCTCTCCCTCTCCCTCTCTTTCTCTCTTTCTCTCTTTCTCTCTTTCTCTCACCCTCTCCCTCTCCTTCTCGTTCTCTTTCTCTCCCTCTCTCATTTCCTTCCCCTCCCTCTCCCTCTCCCTCTCCCTCTCCCTCTCTTTCTCTTTTTCTCCCTCTCCCTCTCTATCTCTCTTTTCCTTCCCCTCCCTCTCCCTCTCCCTCTCCCTCTCTTTCTCTCACCCTCTCCCTCTCCCTCTCGTTCTCTTTCTCTCCCTCTCTCATTTCCTTCCCCTCCCTCTCCCTCTCCCTCTCCCTCTCTTTCTCTTTTTCTCCCTCTCCCTCTCTATCTCTCTTTTCCTTCCCCTCCCTCTCCCTCTCATTCTCTTTCTCTCCCTCTCTCATTTCCTTCCCCTCCCTCTCCCTCTCCCTCTCCCTCTCTTTCTCTTTTTCTCCCTCTCCCTCTCTATCTCTCTTTCTCTCTCATTTCCTAAACAAGCAAAAAATAAAGTGATTTAAACATCCTCCAAGCAAAAGGGAGAGGGAGAGATACAATGCACTCTCCCTCTCTTTCTCTTTCTATCCCTCTCTCATTTCCTTCCCCTTCCTCTCCCTCATGCACTCTCCCCCTCCTTCTCCCTCTCTTTCTCTTTCTCTCCCTCTCTTATTTCCTTCCCCTCCCTCTCCCTCTCCCTCTATTTCTATTTCTATTTCTCTTTCTCTTTCTCTTTCTTTCCCTCTCCCTCTCCCTCTCCCTCTCTTTCTCTCTTACTCTCTCGTTTCCTCTCTTCAACAAGCAAAAAAGAAAGTAATTTAAACATTAAACAAGCAAAAGGGAGAGAGAGAGAGAGAATGCACTCTCCCTCTCTTTCTCTCCCTCTCCCTCTCTTTCTCCCTCTCTTTCTCTCCCTCTCTCTCCCTCTCCCTCTCCTTCTCTTTCATTTCCTCTCCTAAACAAGCAAAAGAGAACAATTTAAACCTTCAACAAACAAAAGAAAGAGAGAGGGAGACTCACCAATGAGATATGGCGAGCGTGGGCGGCTTCTCTTTGCAACGAGGGCTCCTCCTCTCCTTCGCAAACAACGGCGGCGGCGGCAAGTCTCTTCCTCTTCTTCTCTCACAAAGCCTTCGCTCTCTCCCTCGCTCTCGCTCTCAAAAGGCGAAGAATAGAAAATGAAAACGGCGCTTTGGTTTCGACCGCGCTTTTTTTCCCTGCGGCGTCGCTATTGGCGTCGCTATTTGCGTCGCAAATGCGACGCCAATAGCGACGCCGCTATCCGCCATCGCTAATCGGCGTCGCTACTAGCTCAAATCCTTGTAGTGAAATGGTGACGGATGGCCAAGCTGGAGTTTTCCTAGATGGTAGCAGGATCAAGGTCTGAGCCAGATTACGCAAAAGCGGCAACTTTGCATTTCGACGTCAGGAACCCAACGCAAGTCTCAGTTCGTTGATCAGAGGTCGTTTGACCCCCCATTTAATCCTTGCAAGGTTTGGCATTATAAAGCAGCTACTAGATCTAGGAGCTAGAAAGTGTATGAGGAAGGCCACGATTATGGAGTTCAATGTCACAAAGCCTCTTGGCCATACGGATTTCAATTCTGAGTTTGTTTGGGGCCCAAAAACCACTACAACAGTGTGAAACCAAAAA
The DNA here is from genome assembly GCF_053477565.2 of Lygodium microphyllum. NCBI lineage: Eukaryota > Viridiplantae > Streptophyta > Polypodiopsida > Schizaeales > Lygodiaceae > Lygodium > Lygodium microphyllum. The sequence continues at coordinate 60,983,470 of NC_141156.1, read as the reverse complement.
TTTGGAACCAGTTTTTTGAAAGTTTAAAGCTTAAGCTCTTAATAAAGGAAAAAAATCATTTTTTTCATAGAACAGGGGGGCACAATTTTTTTGCGCCCCCTCAATTCTATGAATTGTGCCTCTTGATGGCTGAAGGATGTAGAGAGAGGAAGAGGGATTGATGATCTACTCTCAAAGAGGAACAAGATGGTTGTAATTCTACAGAATATGATCAAGAATTGAAAATTTTGGTTTTAGTATTTCTCTCTCCTCCTTCCTCTCTCCTCTTGTGGGCTGTTCATATGCATCAATGAAAGAGAGAAGGGGGTGGGGGTGATGACGATTTTGAAACAAAGGATGCTAATGGAGATGTAGAGGATGTAGATCAAGGCTGGAGAGTGCTTCAGCAACAAGAGGGAAGTGTCAACGGCCTCTCAATCTCAGAATACTCGCCTTAAACACGCGGGTTTCTATGAGTAAGTGTTATTATTCTTCGTTTGATGAAATATAATTGAAGGAAATGTTTGATTATGATTGATCATGGTTGCATATGTTGATTTATCTTTGAAATGAAAGAAAAAACCAAAAATTTTGATGATATAGTCATTTTTTCTCAAAACATGTAAAACCCGCAAAGTGCGGTTTTTGAAGAAACGATGGAAATTGGGGTTTAGATGCCACCCCTAGGAAGACAAGGTATCGGCGGCCCTAGGTCTTGCTTGTTCCCAGGAACCTATCAAGCCTTCACAAGGCAATGCACAGCTGCTCAAAGATTTTTTTTCTTTCATTTTCTATTTTTACAGGGGTTAGAACCCTTTTTTACACACCTCTGTATATTTTTATTCTTTCATATATGCAATATTTTTCTCCTTTTCATATATATTTTTTGGAAAGATTTTTTAATTACCTCACAACTAACAAAAATTCCTAAAATGGCCACCTAGTAGGTCAGCAGAATAGGATCACTAGAACTGCCTTCTAAAACATGTCTTTTTATGCCTAACAATGCCTTTGCAAGAGGCAACAACTGCTCAGACCTCCCACATGCATACCTAACCTAAACCTTGGACTTCATGCCTTGATTTCCGGTCCCTAAAAAATGAAAAGAAAGTAACCCCTACATACACATATATCATTATCCACTTAAGAGACAAATTCAAAAAGGGAACAAAATCACCTGGAATAGCCACAAGAAGCTCCTCCGCAGCAAAGACTCCCTCCAATGACTTCCGTAACCTATGTGATGCAATCTCTAAAACAGAAAACCATTAAACGTACTTGCACCAAACAGACATATGTCCCTCTTGGCCCAAGGAAATAACACAGTTCACTCCTAACAAAACTAGCCCTCATGGCCTAAAGAAATAAAACATTTAAACTCGACAAAACCAACCCTCTTGGCCTAACGTAAATCAAGCATTAAAACCCTTAAAAGCAACCGACCTTCTTGGCCTATGGAAATCAAGCAAACTAGCTCGTATATATCCCCCCTTGTAAAATCTTATTAATATACGACAAGATGTCTATCCCAAGGAGGAAATAGGGCTCCTGCCCTAAACTAAATGCATCAAATTGTGCCCCATACCTCCTGCATAAATAGCAAGAGGTTTACGCATAACATGTCATCTAACCAACCCATAGATCCAAGATAACAAAGGAAAATGGGTCTCAATCACTCTTTGCATTACCCATACTAACCAGCACGCCTGCCATATAGGTCATGTTCTGATAAGAGCCCCAACAATCGACCGGGTCCTATCTCATCATCAATAGAGATATCCAAACTGGGACCACAGAAAAGGTCTTCTTCATAAGCAAAGTTTGCTAATGAGTCCGCAAACTGATTCCAATAACGTGGAACCAACTAAAGAGACACTCTCTCAAACCCGTCGAGCATGGTCATAATAGTGTGATCATACAGAGAAAGAATGGGATTTCATACTATGTATGTCCCATTTAGTTGGTTCAATACCAACCGGGAATCCCCCTTTGCTAACAACTGACACATAGCTCCTTTCCTAGCAATATTTAATCCCATTATCAAAGCTTTGTATTCCGCTATGTTATTGGTAAATCCAACCCTGAGATAAATAACATGGAACCAACTAAAGAGACACTCTCTCAAACCCGTCGAGCATGGTCATAACAGTGCGATAATACAGAGAAAGAATGGGATTTCATACTATGTATGTTCCATTTAGTTGGTTCAATACCAACCGGGAGTCCCCCTTTACTAACAATTGACACATAGCTCCTTTCCTAGCAATATTTAATCCCATTATCAAAGCTTTGTATTCCGCTATGTTATTGGTAAATCCAACCCCGAGATAAATAGCCAATTTCATTACAATTCTACGTCGGGGGTCTTTAATAACTACCCCTATACTCCCTTTCTTGTTGGGACCCTTGGACGCTCCATTAAAGTACGTTGTATATGTCCACAATGGGTTCACACAGCCCGCCATCATCACCCCTACTCATAATTATGATAGTCAAAACGTAGCATTTTCAGAGGTTGTTTAGAAGGCTCCATCCCACCTTCTTTATTGAATATAACAGGGATGCTTGTCAAGATTCACAAGCAGTGATGACAGAAGACTTTGATTTCCCAGAGGAATGATCCGTCCTCTTGCTCAATCACTTTATATCCTTTACTCCACCAGATAAGCTTCCCTTGATGATATCTCTTCTCCAAGTATGGGTGTTCCAAATAAGGAATCAATTGCCCCATCAACCTCTTTCATCTCTTGCAGGTTCCTAATCAGCCCAGTATTGACCTACAAGGCATTTATTTCGTTAGTGTATTTAGAGATAATAAGGTTTGATCTTATTAAGATTAACTTTATTTTCAAACTCTACTCCCTCAAGATCAGCCAGTAATGTCGTGGATTTATTTTTCCCTATTCTTATGATCTTATAGGGACCATCCCATTTGGGTTCAAGTTTTCCTAAAAATAGTTCTCTACCTACATCATAATATAGAACTAATTGTCTCTTCTTAAAGGTATATTTCTTCGCTTTTAAATCATGCAGCTGCTTCATCAGACACTTAGCCACTTTGTGGTGCAAAAACTCTGCAATTTGAGCTCATCCAAGTGGGCCAGAGTTGTAAAGCACTCAAAGAGGGCATCCTTGTCACCCAAAGAATGATTGATTGCGAATCTAATGGTGAACAACTCAATCTCTAAGGGCAAAACACACTCCTCTCCATAGAGTAGATTGAATGGGTTGTGGCCAGTGGCTTGTTTAACCATCATGTTATATGCCCCAATTGCCACATATAATTTTGTATCCCAGTCTCACGTCTTTTAAAACACTATTTTGATAGAATACCCATAAGCTGCTTGTTAGTACTTTCAACCTGCCCATTTGCATGCGGATTATAAGGAGTCATCTTGTTGTGCTTAATTTTCCACGCTTCGGTCAAGTTTTTAATCACCTTGTTTAGGAAATGGGTTTTAGATCCGATACTAATTCTTTTGGCGGACCAAATCGGCATATAATCTACTCTAATAGGAAGCTGGCAATCTCCTTTGCATCATCCTTCCTCATTGCTCGTGCTTCTGACCACTTTGTAAAATAGCCAGTCACCATTATAATATATATCTTCTATACAATGGATGACAAGGTAATAGGACCCACAAAGTTGATGCCCCACTTCTCAAATGGAAGTATAGCTATAATCAGGGTAAGTGGTCACTTCCTATTCTCCCTATTGTCATGTCGTTGACAAGCATCGCATCTCTTAACATACTCGAATGCATCTTGGAAAATGGATGGCCACCAATATCCGGATCTTAAAGCTTTTTGTGTAGTCAACTACCTAGCAAAATGCCCTCTACAAGCGGAGTCATGGCACTCTTCCAAAATGAATGGAACCTTGTCATGCATCACACATCGATGATGATAGATATTATCAACCCCCTACCGATATAGTGTTCCTACAATCAAAGAAAATTTCAAAACTTGCTGTCTAATTTTCCTCTTCTCTGATTTTGATAGTCTAAATCCAGTCTCTCTTGTCGGTAATGCGTTATAGCAGCATACCAAGAGGGAATATACACCATATTAATTTTAAACAACAACTCAACATCACTTCCTTCCACTAAAGTCTTTTTCAACTCCCCGAAATCCACAAGGCATTCCACAATGGCCTACAACCTTAGTGGCTTACTCCTGATCTCGTAATCAAACTCTTGCAAAGTGATTAACCACTTTGCTAAATGATCAGGTGACTGTAACTTGTTTATCAACAATCTAAGCCCTTCCACCTTCGTATAAAATAAAACCTTCTCATAGAGAATGTAGTGCCTGAATTTTTTAGTCACAAATACCATCTCAAGGCACAACTTCTCCATGTAGGTGTAGTTGATTTTTGATATGCCTAACTTCTGACTAGCAAAAGCGATCGGATGGTACCATTTTTTCTCCCAAATTTGGAATAAGCAACCGCTGATACTATGCATGGTGGCTGCTAAAAATATATAGAATGCTTCGCCCCTTTTAGGTGCTTTTAAAATTGGTGCTTTTACTAGCTCCTATTTCACATAGTTAAAAGCTACCTTACAAGGGTCACTCCATTCAAATACACAACTAAAGGATAATAGATTTTTTAGTGGTAATGTTCTTTTTGCTAGGGAATTTATGAACCTCTATTAGTATCCCACAGATGACAGAAATCTATGTACTTATTTTGGTGTGCGTGGAAGACTCATGGCAACTATGACCTTGATCTTTTCAGGGTCAGTCGCAATCCGTACTAAACTAACCACATGGCCTAGCAATAGCCCATAAGGCACCCCAAAGGCGCACTTCCATGGGCTAAGAGTCAAAATTTTCGACAGTGCTTAAAACACTTCCACAAAATAATCAACTGCCTTTCTCTTATGGTGGTTGCCCCTAGGTCATTGATAAATACTTTCAACTCCTTTGGGGAGATGTCACCGAAGGTCTTGTCTATTGTTCATTTCCAAGAACCAAGTGCATTGCATAAACCAAATTCCATCATATGCTACACAAAGGTACCAAAGACAGTAATAAACATCATTTTAAGATTGTATTCTTCTACAATTGCCATCTGGTTATATCCCGCAAAACAATCCATGAATGAATACATTTCCCTACCCGCTAACTGGTCCAAAATCTAATCAATAAATGGCAATGGGTAGTAGTCCTTAATTTTCTACTAATTTAGCTCTCTAAAATCTATGCAAAGTCAAATTTGATTATTTTTCTTCTTCCTGATAACAATAGGTGAACACCATTTAGTGTGTTGAACATGGAAGATAAAACTAGCTTGTTGCAATTTTTGTAATTCCTCAAACAACCCGCCGTCCCTCGGCTCGAAAGGTATACACCTTACTTTCTGATGCACAGGATGACTACCTTCCTTTAGAGGAATAGTGTGAACAGCCTAGTTTGGGAGGAATACCTCTCAGCTCATCATAACTCCAGGAAAAGATCTACTACACGGCGGGCACCTCTACCAAATATCAATTGACCGGTGGGTATATCCACTTGACAGTCTGCTTGAAAGATCCAAGGTCTACCTAGCAACACTTGATAGCTAGGATGCCCTACGAATCTAATCACCCTAAATTCCAGAAGGCATTCTACATTTGCAACACTAACGTGGACCTTAGTGATACAACCTTCATGCTGCCTAAGACTATTGTCATCCATTCTAAGAATCATGGAGGTGTCTTTATGGATTGCAAGACCCATCCTCTCCATCAATTCAAAACTCATGATGTTAATAGAGGATAATGTATCTACAATAGCATGATCCACTAGTATTCCATCAACATAGGCTGCAACCCTTGGGAAATGTTTTTCAACATTCTCAAACAAATCATCTCCTACTCGTGCTATGCCCAGAGGTTCTATGATATACCTAGTATGCATAATCTTTTTAAATTCCTTCCGCATTCCTAGAGACAGCTTAATCAATTGCAAGAGATTCGTGTCTGGTTTAACTTCACAAAGAGAGCTTGCCAAATCGAATTCGTGATAATTCGCTAGAGCTCTCTTCTCTCGCCAGACCATTCTCTCTTTTGGTCATTGAATTGGTTTTTGGTGTTGTCTTCTTAGCTTTTGCCTTCCTCCTTGGTAATTCTTTATCCTTCTTGGTGTCAGCTTTACCTACGGGTTTTAAAGGTTCCCCTTCCATCCTAGGATTAAGTACTTGTGTCCCTTTGTTGTTTTGTTTAGGGTTTCTATCGAAAGGTTTTACATTATCTTTTTCGCCTTCTCTACCCTTTTGACCTCTTGTAATGGCCTGCAGATTAGAAGCTTCAATGCCATTAACCCATACAGCCTCAATGAGGCTAACTCCACTACCACTAGGTAGCTCCTCTACAGTAGCCTTACCTCTTTGAAGGATTTTATTGGGCCCATCATCTCACTGAAGATTATTCCCTTGCACGTGGTGGTTAACAGGACCTAGCTGTCTACTACCTTGTTGGAGAGAGCTAATCTTACTCCAACATGTGGTAGCCAAATGGCCGAACTTCCCACAAATATCATGTTTGACGTTTGGAAAATTTCTAGGGTAGTGATGGCCACCACACCATTTACAACTAAATCTTGAGGGTACACCCTCTTCAGGGCATCGACTCCCTATCAAATTCTATTGTTTTTAAAGGAAATTAACATCAACGGCTATTTGTCTATATTGTTCATAAATCATGTCAATGTAGTGCTTCACCATGTCCTTAACTTCGCTAAGGACATTTGATGCACTTGACTCATAGCCATGATCGTCCATTTGTCGTTCCAATGGCCTAACAATTTGATTGGGCACTAGTTGTTGTGATGACTCACAGGAACAATGTTAGGGTTTGATGCTTGGCCTCCAACATTCGGTGGAGCCAGCTCACTAGCCATAGGCATAGTTATAGTGGGAGGAGCTGGCAACAAAGGCACATTTTGGACCATGCTTCCTCTCACATTTAGGTTAGTCATAGCTATCCCTTGACTTCCATTGCCATTGGTCAATGCCAAATTATTTCCCAAAACTAAACCCATATTAAGATTGGTTCGAGAGGCATAGGCCGCTTGTAGCTGAGATTCTACTTCTTGTGCTAGTCTAATTGCAGTGTATACATCTGACAAAGTGACACTACTCAATTGCACCTGAATATTGAAATCTAGACCATGCAAGAAATATTGCAATTGGGCAGCTATGCAGAATAGGGATAGAGGATTACATTTTGTGAAAGACCTCTTTTAACTTATTGGCATACCCTTGGATATCCCCATGTGGCTCTTGACATGTCACATTTAGTACATGTAGCCAATATTGACCACCCCTTTCAAGGGAAAAATACCTTTGAAAGGCTTCGGAAAATAAATCAATAGTGATTATGGTTTCGGCCTCTAGGCCATGATACCATATAGCAGTTCTTCCTTTGAGATTCATGTTAAAGAACATCATTAGATATCCTTCATCCCAGATGTTACAGTTGAACATAAACTTTTGGAACTCGTTAATGTGCATTTCTGCATCCTCCTCCACTAACCCATTAAAGATGGGTAGGGGGAAACCTAAAGCTAGAAAATCCATTGTTCCAATAGGTATGGCAATAGGTTGTGCCACCATGGTAACAACTGGATTTGCTACTACTATAGGAGTTCGAACAACCGGAACTAGAGCTCCACTCGAGGTGGAGGGACTAATTGGAGGGGGGGAAGAGCTAGATCTTCCTCCCCCTAATGGACTATGTGCCGAGCTAGGGTTATTAAAACCCTACCCTTGCAAAGCTATTGGGCCACTCCTTTGTAGAGAGTATCTTCTATTTATCTCAGCCCGCTGTCTAGCTCGTTCAGCCCTCTCTTGCTTTTGGAGCTCCACTACTTGAATACCTTGTGAGTTTAGCTCACTAATTTCTAGCATACACTAGAGAATAGGTCCCAATCGACCAAGGCACGAAAACTGCCACTTGTAGAAAGCTCCCGGAAAATGCACCACCTGTCAGGAAATAAAACGGGCCTGATACTAGCTCTCTAGCACTAGTCGGACCTCTAAGACACATGAGATATCCCACACGGCCTCACAGCCAGGAGCGTCTAAGGGATACGCTACACTAAACTCCAATATCAATCTTGTGTTTGTAATAGCACACAATCCAATGTTTTCCTTCCACTACTCCTCAAAGGGAGATCCCATACACATTGGTATAATATACCACGTATCACATACATAGGAGGCAACCTCTCGGTTAAGTACCATGGCCCCACTGCAACTCTCCTATATCTCGAGGATTGGCACCTTGATGCGCTGCTCCAAAATAAAGAACAAATGTACAAGATCATCCACTCTTTTGTATATCGAACAACCTAGGAGTTGATATTTCCTCATTAGACTTACCCCAAGGAACTGCTCGTCTATCCTACAACCTAGGAATCCTCACACACTCCACGATGGTCATTTATTTAGCAATCAAGTGCTATGCATCCACATTTTATACCATGTGGCATGCAAAGTGTAGAAGTGTATGACCATCGTGTGAAACCATTTTATGATTAAAAATCAGCCCCATGGCATGCAAAATAATTCCTTAATGATTTTCAGCCTACGCATTATTCCAGCGTTGCAAGAGACTAGCATCGAGTTTCCTCGTGCTACTAGTTTCCTTAAACTTAAATTATTATCGGCCTATATGCAATTCATAAACCAAATAAATTCAACTTTCATGTATTTTCAGAAACTAAACACACTCACAAATGCTCTCTCCTCCCTAATTGTTTAGGTTTTGCCATATTGCATAGGTTCAAGGTTCATTCACATGTCCTTTTTCATATGGAAAGCGATAAAAGCATACTGAAACATACAAAAAAGATGTTCTAAGGCTTAATCCCCATGCCTCAACCTTGCTGAACATCCAAAAATATTAATCACATTTTTTTCTAATTATTTATCACGAAAAACCTACTTTTCCCCATTTTTCTCTATTTATTTCTTCAAAAATTTATGAAAAAATAGAATTATGAGCTCTCACTGACCAAAGGCACTCAGCCCCATTTTATATTCATTTGTATTCCATGGGAACTCAAAACACTCACTAAAACCCCCAATTTCCATGATTTCTTCAAAAACCGCACTTTGTGGGTTTTATGTGTTTTGAGAAAAAATGACTATATCATCAAATTTTTCCATTTTTTCTTTCATTTCAAATATAATTCAGCATAAGCAACCAGGATCAATTATCATCAATCATTTTCTTCAATTATCTTTCATCAAACGAAGAAAAATAACACTTACTCATAGAAATCCGCGTGGTCAAGGCACGTATCCCAAGATTGAGAGGCCGCTGATGCTTTCCTCTTGCCACTGATGTGCTCTCTAGCCTCAATCTACATCCTTTATCACTCCATCAACATCCTTTTTTTCAAAATCATCATCACCCCCCACCCCCTTCTCTCTTTCATTAATGCATACGAACAGCCCACAAGAGGAGAGAGGAAGGAGGAGAGAGAAATACTAAAAACCAAAATTTTCAATTCTTGATCATATTCTGCAGAATTACAAACATCTTGTTCCTCTCTAAGAGTAGATTAGCAATCCCTCTTCCTCTCTCTACATCCCTTAGCCATCAAGAGGCACAATTTGTTGAATTGAGGGGGCGCAAATTTTGGGCGCAAAAAATTTGCACCCCCTCCCCCCTATCATATGAAAAAACATCTTTTTTTTCCTTTATTAGCACCTTAGAATTTAAACTTTGAAAAAAATCGGTTCCAACTTTTTGATTTCACACTACCATAAAGTGGATTTTTTGGTTTTCATGCCCCAAATGAGCTCGGAATTGAAATCCATCTGGCCAAACAGCTTCGTGACATCGAACTCCATAATCATGGCCTTCCCTGTGCACTTTTCGGCTCTCGGATCCAATATTTACTTTATAATGCCAAACCTTGCAGGGATTAAATGGGGGGTCAAAGGACCTTCAATCGACAAACCAAGACTTGCATTAGGTTCCTGACGTCGAAATGCATCGACGAACCTAGACTTGCATTGGCTTCCTGAAATCGAAAGAATGGATGGGACAGAGTACTACTCTTTTTTCAACTATATAAATATGAAAATGAATGAAAGATTAAATACATATGGATTGAAATGAAGAGATGAGAGTAAGCCTTAGCTATATACATGATCAAGAGTGCTTCAAAAGTACTTGGAGCCTTAAAGTCTTCAAATGTAGAATAAAAACTATTCTAAAACAGTCTGTTATTAGGTCCCTACCTACATCATAACTGGCTCCATAGTCAATATGCTTCATAATTTTCAGCCAACTGGAAAAGAAGCCTGTGGGCATATTTGAGTGCTGACTTCTTCTTCACCATTGGCTACGTGAACTCTTATGGGTGGTTGTAAGTCAATGGGAAGACAATTCAGCTTTTCCATAATGGACTTATTCACAAAATTGTGTGTACTTCCACTATCTATTAGGATAAACACATCCTTCCCATGAATATTACCCTTCATACAAAGTGTATTAGGGCTCTTAGAACCTATCCGAGCATCCATGGAATTGGAAAACTAGTGATAGCAAGTGGCTCATCAAAAGTTCCTCCCAGATCAAAAGGAATACTACCACCCGGATCAAAAGAAAAAGTGTCAGCAAGGTCATAAAAATGTTGTATACTTTTCCCCACATTGGAAGCATAAGACTTTTTCCCTTTCTTTGTAGAGGTCCATAAGAATAGACTTTGGATTCATATTGGTTGAAATAGATTTAGGTTTGTTATCCTTTCGTTTAAAATCTATTGTTGGATTGTTTTCTGTCCTGAAACTACTTTGAGGTCTTGAAGTATTGAATGATGGATAAGTTGGCACTCTTAAGCTCCCACTTGGTGCATGATTGTTTCCATAAATCTTACCAAATTGTCCCTATTTTAAAACAATCCTTGGCTATCCATAACTAGGCTAAAATGGGGACTTGCTTCTATATTTCCTTCCATAGCACTCCACAAGCTCAATAGCTTTGAAGAGATTGGTAGGGTTTTGCACCATAACATCAAAAAGGCTCTAAACCATAAATATACTTGTGGAGTTTAGCTTCACCACTAATGCTCTCTACATACATGGTAAGAATGAGGAATTTCTTTGTATACTCCCATACACTTAGGCCTCTTTGCTCTAATCCATACCATCTCCATACTAATTTCTCTTTTTCAAGAGAAGAGACAAAGACCTCATCCACCATAAGTGTCTTGACTGAATGCATCCCAATTCTCTACAAATATGTTCTCCTTCTTAATGCATCTCCACCAAGTATGCACAAATCCCTCCAAATGTAAAGATGCAAAAGGAATCTTTATATCATCAGCTCTAGGGAATATATCAAAGTAAGATTCCAATTCTGAAATCCATTCCTCTAGATTAGATGGTGAAGATATTGAATATTGTACTTTGCAAAAATAATCTTATCCTTTAGCTCTCTTTCATAAAAGGGTTGTTGTCCCAAAATAGGCTGCTCATGGGTATTCAGCATGAAACCCCCAAAATAAGATGGTGCTCTCCTAAGAACTAGTATGAAACCTTCCCATTGATGGAGGACCTCTAGGAAGTTGGGTATTCAACCCAAAAGTTTGGGAATTAGCACCATTCAAACTTCCCAAATAGTCATCATGACTTTGTGAAGTTTCACCTACTTCGTATTCACTATTGGGAATACCCCCTCTTCCAATGATTCCATGACCTTGACCATTTTGGTTAGGTGGTTGAAGTGGGAATGAAGGTTCACTGTTTGAATGAGCTTTCTCCTTAGCTTCCTTGGTTCCCATTTGCATTCGTATCCATTGGGAGAATTGAGCCATTATTTGAGAATTAGATTCTACTAACTTGTCAATTGAAGCCTTTTTTTGGGTAGTGGAATCCACCAACTTCTCAATGGAAGACTTTGTTTGATTAGTAGACAATACCATCTGCTCCACTCTAGATAACAACTCCATATGCCTTTGAGCATGTCTAATCTCATGTTCACACATGGTATTATTGAGTGCACTAATTTCACGTTGCATTTGAGGTTCTTTAGGGCCCTCTTGAGGTGTATTATCTAGCATGGAATCTTTGATTTGTTGTGTATACTCATCTTGGTCCTTACTCTTTCCTTTATGACCTACCATAAAAGTGTAGTCCTATTGTACCCCCTGTCAGAAAATTGGCTATAACTTGAGCTAGGAAAATCCGATTTCCAAAATGTTTTATTCAAATTGAAGCCAGTAATGCCCTCTTCAAGATGAGCTATAGCATGTCATAATAGGTTTAGGATAGAAAATTTTGCAGTTCAATCTCTAAGTCTGAACTATCCAGGCTTGCACCATGTTTTAACCTATAAATACCCCATTTCCACCTATAAGAGAAAAATGGTAGTTCCTAATGGCTACCAAACCCTGTAGGAAGTTGGATAGGACCTGTAGGCATCCTATAGTACATGTGCCTATACTTCAATGATAAAGATGGTACATGTAATGACCTATATATGCCCTACAATGTCCTGTAAATCCCTTATTTTACCATATTTTTCTCTTGAAGGTACTTGAGTCTTTAAAAGTGTTTCAATCTTCAATTCTCTACTCACTGTATGTGTGTGAGGGATAAAACTGTAGGATAGGCTCCCTACACAGGCTTTGAATAATTGGGAGGTGGGTGAAGTTTCCCCCATGTAGGTTGGTTACACCCCTTCAAGATCTTTAATATTGAGGGAGGTCACCTCTCTTTTGTCTCACCATCTCCCCTGGAATCCACCTTTTTCCTTGGTGGGAATGTTGATCCATTCATCTCTTTTCATGAAATGCAAGAGAATTGAAATTTTGGCAAAATGGATGGGAAGAGGGTCTTACCGAGTAACGACTCATTGTTGTGCTGACTTACCCTTTTACAATGGGATTTTGATATATTTTTCCATGAATAAACAATCATTAGCAAATGAATGGATTAGAGCAAGAAATCTTATCAATCAATGGGCTTAATCAATTAGATTAAATGCAATGTTGGAATTTTCAGTTAGAAGCTTCTAATTCATTGTGATTGGATCCAATATGCATCAAGCAAACATTGCATTACATGAATGGGCTGATTTAAGAAATGGTTGCTTGAGATTTGATGAAAATTATACAATTTTTTAATCTATCAATCAGTTGGATAAATCTCAGTTAATGGATGAATGCGAGAGATTAAGAATTGCAGAGGAATACCTTTTATATGTTTGATGAAGGCTTGATTGATCCCCAAATGCTTGATGAAGCCCTGGTTGCCCAATGTTGTTGAAATAATCTTCAATGCTTGTGTATTTAATGTTTGAAAGTAAATTTGAAGCTTAAGATTGAAGCACTAAACTCATTTCTCCCAAATTTTGACTCCATAGAAGCTCTTGAGCTTCAATCTTTGACCATTTGTGCTGACTCCTTGGAATTTCTTCAAGAATCATTACTAAAATGATTCCATGGGCTGAAATGATGAAGAATCTTCAAGAAATTGAAGAGAAATAAAAGCTTGAGCTGAAGTTTTCATGGTTGTCCATGGACCGTTTTGTTAGTGAGAGTGGATTTTTAAAGCTCATTTTGGAGTGGAAAAGTGGCTCAAAAGAGGCGTAAATGTAAAATGAAACACTTGTGGATCAATGAGCTAGAGTTTTCCTAGATGGATTTTGATGCGAGGAACCCAACACAAGTCTCGGTTTGTCGATCAGAGTCTGTTTGACCCCCCATTTAATCCTCACAAGGTTTGTGGTTATAAAGCAACTATGTGATTCGAGAGCCAAAAAGTGCATGACGATGGCCAAGTTTATAGATTTTGACGTTAGAAAGCTAGCCCTCCAGTCCGTTCTTCACGAATCGAAGTTCATTTTCAGGCCTCTGTTTGACAAAAAAACCACTTTGCCAAGCGTGAATATGAAGGAAGTTGAACTAGTTATTGTATTAAAGCTTAATAAGCTTGGTTTAGTGTAGAAAATGAAAAGACACAATTTATGAAATGTGGGGGAGGGGGGCACCATTTTTTCGGCGCCTCCCAAATTGCCATTTTTAAATGATTTTTTGACTAGTGATGATCAAAGGAATGCTCCGAGCACAACAAGATCTTCAATTTCTTTGCCATCTATCACCACTGGAATGAGAAAAAATGATGTATTCTGTGAAGAGATCTGATTTTAGTCTTTCTCTCTTCTCTCTGCTCTCTCCTCTTGTTGCATGTTCTCATGGATTAGTGTATGAGAGAAGGGGTAGGCTGAGATGAAATATTTTGGTCATACGATGATGCAAGAGTGCAAAGAAGTGTAGATCCAAGTTGGATGGATCATCAGCAACTATTGAAGAGCATCAGTGGGCCTCCAATTTCAAAATACGTACGTCATAAGGTGCGATTTCATAAGTCATAGATTTCATTGTTTTATGATAACTTTCGGTTGAAAATGGTTGGAAATGATTGTATTTGGTTACCAATGTTCTAATTTATCAGTAATGTTAAAGTAATCAAGAAAAAACAGTCATATAATGATTTTATGCTAAATACACCCGATGATGCAATTTCAGAGAAATTATTCATTTTTGGGGTTTTTGTCATGTGTATAGTGTTCCTATGGGTTGAAATATGATAAGAAAATCATTCTTAGTAAGATCAATCAATCTAAACTAGTAAATTAGTAAATGTCAATAATGATCTATAAATAAATAATAAAAAATAAAAATTAGGTTTTCACATACGAAAAATAAGAAAATATAAAATTTATGTTTGTCAATGTGTGATAGAGTTGAAGCATGAGGTTTAGCATCAGTTCAACACTATCTCTACGTTAAAGTGGGGTTTTATTGCTTTCATGAAAGAAAAATACATGGAAAATACGCCTTAAACCTACCACTGAATGTATAACTCTAAACGTAGGGAGAAGGGGGTTGTTGAGTATTTAAAGTATGCTAAATTTTGATGTTTTATGATGCATGGCATGTAGAGTACATTGTTGTCTAAAATTAAAAGGGTCTAGTAGCACAAGAATGCTCTGTACTAGCCCTAAGCAACGTAGCAATCGTGGATTAGAAAAAAGATATGAAAAGAATTGTTTTTGCACTTTCATGATGTTGATTGTGAATGAATAAACTTGTTTGAGCATTATAGTCATACACAATTTCATTGCACGCACCATATGGTATCATCTTGGATGCATAGCAACTGTTTGTAGCATGAGCGATGACCTACGTTTAGAGTGTGAAGTATTCTAAGTTATAGGGTTAGAGGTCCAGTTCCTTGGGGAAATACTTAGTGAGGATTGTCTATTATCTCCTAGATCGATTAATCAAAAGAGTGGAGCTTGTTTTGAATGTGTTTTATGTGTTCATTGCACATCTTGGAGCCAATCCCCAAGGTGTAGGAGAGCCATAATGGAGCCACGGTAATCAATCAAGGAGTTCTCCTTTTGTATGTACCGACCTTATGTACTACAACAATATGTTTAGGGACTCCCTCTGAGAAGTGTGGAGAAGGATATTTGTTGGACTACAAATCATACAAATGCAAAGTTCTGTATTCAAGGTTAGGGTAGTATACCCCCTAGACGCTCCTGGGAGAGAGGCCGTGTGTGGGGTGGTTTGAGATGCGTAGTAGAGGCTCGGGTAGTGCCATAGAGCCATTGTCATGCTCATTTTAGGTCCCATCAGGTGGTGCTTTTGTCAAGAGATACTAATAAGTGGTGGTTTTCAAACCTTAGCCGAAAGGGACTTAAATTTATAACCTTAGGGATGTAATAAAGTATTTGTAAAATGGGGTTTTCCTAGGGTCTCAAACACTTGGCTTGCCCTTTTCAAAATCTCCTAATGGCCTTAATTAATTATGTAGCGATTGCAACTCTATGAGAGATGATTTATATAATGTGGATAGTAAGCACCTAGTTGTTAGTCGTCCATCCTCTAGTATGATGGTATGGAATGAGGTTCTTGACTCGGTGCACTCTCTATTCAAGAACCACTGTGTGCAACCATCGATCAACCTAGAGGATATGCAACAAGCATGTTGGAACCCATGGCAGTCAAATGGCATCAACCAACGATCATGCTAAAGTTATAACGCCATGGAAAAGTACCAACATACAATGGACTTTAGTTGTGGCTGAAATGTCCCATGTGGTGGATCACCGTGCTGAAATATTAGACCTGACAAGGACATTGGAAGCCTTAGTTGTTAAGGGAAAGCTGTTGCTCAAAATACCTAACTCCTAAGCTCTAAATCATGTTGATATATTTTCTTTAGATGAAGGGAAAAAGCTCCTGCACAAATCCATTATGGAATGGCCTTTGGATGGGGGCAAGATATGGAAGATCCTTTGAGGAAGGATCAAATTGATATGCTTAAAGTCAAGGGACTCCCTAGACCACTTTGTGAGTTGGCAAAAAGGGAAGCCCATGGAGCAAGTAACCTTTCTACACCGTTAAAGGTGGAAACAGAAGAGATCAAGGGCCTTGAGGAAATGCTGGAACTAGGTCAAGATGAATATGAAGACCTTGATGACCTAGTGTTAATCCCAAATGAGAGGACTAAATGCCCTTCTCTTTAAAGGGATCTCCCAGTGTTTTATGGGTTGTTGGATGAGGATCCGATGCTACACTTGAAAGAATATGGAATAACTTTCCTTGCAAGTGGGTTTAATGATCTACATCGGATGCTTGTGTTCTCATGTACCCTAAGGGAGAGGCTAGGAAATGGTATTGGAGCCTCCCAAGAGGGTCAATCAAATCATTTGAGGAATGATGTGATAGATTTTTGGATGAATATGAAAAGAGGTTTCCCATGACTCGGGTCTTGGGACAGCTTATACAAATTCAATAAGAGTTATATACCTCCGTCAAAGAGTACATGAGAGCCTTTGATGAAATTCTAAAGCTTTGGCCAAGGAAAGTTAGTCAATTACCAGAATATGTGCTTGGTAAACTCTTTGTCAGCGGCTTGGAAATAAATACACAGTTCCAAGTTAGGATGAGAAACCTTGAGTCACTGAAGGAGGCAAAGGTTCAAGCAGATTATTATGAGAGATATATTTAGACGTGTTGGGAGAGCTATTGGAGTTTTCCCCACACCCTTGAAATTCATAAGGATTGGCAACATTTATTGAACATTAGTCATGTTGGAGGTGCAAATGACAAGTAAGCTAGGGAACCTAGCATTAACTATAAAGATCTTAAGACCCAAGAACCTTGGCATCCTAGTGCAGCCAATCCCACATTCCAAAGCAATGACCTGGATGGAAATCAGTGTAGACCTAATGAGGGAAGTAGATTGGTTAAGCAAACCATCAATGGTGTAAGTTTGAAAGAAAATCATGTCAATGAGATGACCTCCCAAAACATAGTTGATATATGCTACTGTGTGGAGGCTATGTCAACTATTGAGAGCCTAGGTGATAGGGAACCTCAAGTTTATCATGGTAAAGGTCCATTTAGGGTTGGGTCTAATAAAAGGATCTGATTTAGAGAAAGTGATAGGCAGCAAGCGAGCCAAGTTACATCAGTTATCATCATGAAAGAATATAAAAATAGGAGTGGTGGCCTCCAATCGAGCCATGCAATGATTAAAAGGAGATGGGTTGAGATGGGTTTGGAGGCCCAAAATCTCTAAAAGTGTGGCTAGTGTGTTAGATGAAAAGCAAAGAGTTCCAAGTGTGGATATACCATGGTCAATTCCCAAGTGAATGAGACTAGAGTCCATGACGATACATCTAACAATATGCACCACTTTGGGATACATCGATGTGATGGGCCTAGGATTAAAGCCCTACCTAGTTTGGATGGTAACAATGACACATTTAAAAATCCAAATAGGCAAGGGTCAAATGAGCCAAAATCTGCGAATCTCTTTGTAAGAGAGGCCTTTGGGAAGCTAGAACCTGAATGATAAGATACTTGAGCCCAAGGAGGTCATTCGTTCAGTTAATAGCACACAAAAAGGAATAGCCCATCTTGATGTCATATTAGTGGGAAGGCTTAGACTTGTAGATATACAAACAGTCCAAGATTGAAACTCAATGATGGAATTATAATGATTGGCATGGATATGTGGTATGAGGCTAGCCCTCACATCTTATGTTATTTTGGTTTAGCTTGGTTAATCTAACAAGATGCAATTTACATGCCAATTAGACCATATTTGGCTAGATTAAAATGATCTATGAGGGTTGTTTCTTTTGTCGCAATATCATTTATTTCATTAGGCCAAGATGGCCATGTGTTTGTTCAGTATGCGGGTGCGATTAATGGATTTTGTTTTAGTGTTGTGCTAGAAAGATTTAGCCGACCTAGAACGAGCTGGAGCCCCAAGAGGAACACCAAGGAAAAGGGGATTCTACTGCAAGAAAATCTATCTTGTAACATCAACAAGATTTTATTTCATTTTTTAAACCATCAAAACAAAGAAAATAGCAAATCTTCACGCAACATCATAGTAGATATCTCCCACAGATTTGATAGAATCAACCATAATCTTCAACATCTTCATAGAATCAATCAATAGAACAAAGAACATAGAAGAATACACCATCTTTGAATGGAAATCAATCACATAGTATTCATCTTCAATGTCTTCATAGTTCTCTCTCTCAATCTCTCATATATAGTTACACTATTTTGATAGAATTGTCTATCTCTGGCTCTCTCTCTCTCTCTCTCTCTCTCTCTCTCTCTCTCTCTCTCTCTCTCTCTCTCTCTCTCTCTCTCTCTCTCTCTCTCTCTCTCTCTCTCGCTCTCTCTCTCAATAGTACATCATCTCCTCACTACAATACTCTCATAATAACTCTCAATAATCCTTCTTAGTTCGTGGATGCACTGTTGAGATATCGAGCTCCACTCGTGATATGCCAGGGTGACCGTTGTGCATTTATGTCACCGACTTGTCAGTTGCAAATGCGGTTGGTACACCGCCCATGAATAATAGCTAGATGACAGCTATCCTTATCTACTCTAGTTTGTGGCTCAATTAGTATGCCACGCCCTTGGTGACCCTATTTTTTTTTATTTGAGGCCATTTCGGGGCCTGTTTTGAAGGCGGAAGTTTTCTGCACACACTCAGGAAAAGACCCTATTTTATGATGTGCGACCACTGTTCTACAGGTTGGTGAAAAGTTACTGTAGAAGTTGCATCATATGCTTGTGCGCAGAGACATTGGGAGTTACAGAATCATCCTTGTTGCCTGTTGATAAAAAATCGTCACTAGGAAGTGACTGTGTGGTCAAGTACCACTTTCGTCAGTTTTGCAGATTTGCCCTTGTGAGGCTGAAGCTGTGTTTTTTGTAGTGACAGAATTTTTTGCAGTGTTCTGTAATGGCGTCTGATTCTCTTTCACAGATTGTCACTGAAAAGCTTGACAAGAACAACTTCCAAGCATGGAAGTTTAGAATGACGAATTTCCTTATGGGAAAAGGATATTGGGAATTTGTTGCAGGAAATGAAGAAGAACCAGTTCTTCCTGATGTTCCCAATCAACAGCAAATGCAGGCATTTAAAGCATGGCATGAGAGAGCCAGAAAAGTTATGTACTAGCTGTCTATCAGTATTTCAGACTCTATGATTGTGCATATTCAGGATGCAAGTATGCCAAAGGAGGGATGGGATACTCTGTCAAAAATGTATAGCACAAATACGCAAGCCAGGAAAATGCAGCTCAAGCAAGAGTTGCACAATGTGCAAAGAGAAAGTATGAGCATCAATGACTACCACATGAAGGTGAAGAAGATCGCAGATGCACTTGCTTCCATTGGGTCGCAGTGGAAGATGATGATTTAGTTTTCGTGACCTTGAATGGTCTAGGAAAGGATTATGCACAGTTCCGAATATCCATTTCCGTCCGTGAAAGATTTCCTGATTTTGAGGAGTTGATTGCTCTTCTAATTTCTGAGGAGCAGAGAAATGGTGGTGCATCTTCTTCAGGAGGAACTTCAAAAGAAGTTGTCTTCTACTCAAATGCTGGAAGAGGTAGAGGCAGAGGTAGAGGAGGCCGATCTGGAGGCCGTGGTAGAAATCAGAATATGCAGCAAACTCAAGAAAACCAGTCCTATGGAGGAGGACGTGGTAACTCTAGAGACAGGGGGAGCCAAAGAGGTCGTGGTGGATGGAAAAGAGGCCAAAATGCAAACAGTAATGTTGAATGCTACTACTGTGGTAAAATGGGTCATATGGCTAAAGACTGCTATAAAAAGCAGAATGACATCATGAATGGAAAACTACAACAAGGGAATTATGCATCTTCTAGTAGACAGGGTGATGACAGAAATGAGCATTTGTTTATGGTGCAGCACATGAACAATTCTGTGATAAGTGTAGAAGAAAGCAACGATGTATGGTATGTTGACTCAGGTGCATCAAACCACATGACAGGTCATGCAAAATGGATGGAGGATGCAAGGAAAATGGAAAAACCAGGATTTGTGGAGACTGGTGATGATACTGCACATCCTATTGTGCAGATTGAAAAAATTCCTTTGTCTATGCAGGATGGGAAAAAGAAATACTTGTCCGATTTATTTCATGTCCCAAATATGACCAAGAATCTAGTTTCTATTGGTCAAATGGTTGAGCAGGGCTTGTAGGTCAGATTTAATCCTCATGGATGCTTTGTTGAGGATATGAAAAATAAAGGTCACTTGATAGCAAAAGGAAAGAAGAAGGGCAGAATGTTTACATTGGATGCAGACATGCCTGAATTGAGTGCAGCAATGTTTGCACATGGGATCATTGTAGTTGCAGATATTGATATTTGGCATAAATGCATTGGTCATGTTAACATACAGCGACTTAAATCAATGCATGCCCAAAATATTGTTGCAGGATTGCCTAAATTCAAGGTTGCAAAAATGCATAAGGTATGTGAAGCCTGTCAATTTGGAAAACAGGCAAGGAAACCATTTCCTAGACATGTTCAAGAGAGTAAGAAGCCATTGGAATTAATCCGCTCTGATGTGTGGACTATTAAAGCTGCATCTCTTAGAGGCTGTCATTATTTTTTCACTTTTATTGATGATTATAGCAAAAAAGTTTGGGTGTATTTCATGAAAAAGAAAAGTGAAGTTTTTGGGCATTTCAAAACTCTTAAAGCTATGGTTGAAAAAGAAACAAGCCTGCAAATAAAATGCCTAAGGTTAGATGGAGGGAGAGAGTACCTCTCAAATGAGTTTGCAAGGTTCCTACAGGAGTATGGCATAAAGCAGCAATATTCATGCAGTCATACCCCACAACAAAATGGAATTGCAGAAAGGAAAAACAGGCATATTGGAGAGGTATCTCGTGCCATTCTCAATGAAAAAGACTTGCCAGATTTTTACTGGACTGAAGCAGTTGCTACAGCAGTCTACATAATGAACAGGACTCCCACTGCAGCAATACATGGGATGACTCCAAAGGAGAGGTATACTAGTAGGAAACTGGATATTTCTCATTTGAAAATTTTTGGTTGCATTGCCTATGTTCATGTGCCAGATGAGTTGAGATCCAAGTTGGATCCAAAAGCTGAGAAGTGCATCTTTATTGGTTACTCTCTGCAGCAAAAAGGGTATAGATGCTATAACCCTTCTACTCGTAAGTTTACAGTGAGTAGAGATGTTGTTTTTGATGAGATGAGTAGCTGGTATAAACCAGTAAATGTGATTGATAATGTAGATGCACAAAATGGTAATGCTGTACAGAATTCACAGCAGTAGTCACAAGATATTAGTGGACCTGGAGCGTCCTCTAGCAGTGATTCACATTCTTCGTCATGGACAGGCAGATTGAGATCAGGAGAATCTTCTCAAAGCAATGCAGATAGTCGTATGCAGGTATCACGAAAAGGAAAAGAGAAGGTAGATCAGCCCATGTTTGATGTGAATGCAGGCCACTCTTATGTGGATGGTGAATCCAGTGGCTCAGAATAGAGCATTGATGATGAGTTGGGTATTCCTTCTATTGTTACACCTGGAGTAAGGAAGACCAGAAATGTTTTGAGAGCACCTAGGAGTGAACCTACTTTGCGCAGGTCTACCAGAGTTAGGTATCCTATGGATAGGCTAAAATATGATGGATTTACAGTCATTCACTATGCATATATGGTCAAAGTGTTACAGGAACCAAAACCTACTTCTTTTGAGCAAGCCATGGGAAAAGAAAAATGGGAGAAAGCCATGGATGAAGAAATGGATTCCTTGGAAGAAAATGCTACATGGGAATTGGTACCTTTGCCTAAAGATAAGAATGCAATTGGTTGTAAGTGGGTTTATAAGGTGAAACACAATGCAGATGATTCTGTGAATAGATACAAGGCAAGATTAGTAGTCAAGGGGTATGCACAAACATATGGCATTGATTATGAAGAAACATTCAGTCCGGTTGCAAGGATGGCAACCGTAAGAGCACTCATTGTTATGGCTACATCAAAGGGATGTTCTTTACATCAGATGGATGTAAAGAATGCCTTCTTGCATGGTGATTTGCAAGAAGAGGTCTATATGGAGCAGCCACCAGGTTATGTGCATGTTGTTCATCCTGAGTTTGTTTGTAGGTTGAAGAAAGCCTTGTATGGCTTGAAGCAAGAACCTAGAGCATGGTCTGACAAGATAGAACAGTATCTTGTCACTATTGGCTTTCAGATTTCCAAGGTAGATTTCTCACTTTATGTGAGAAAAACAGAGAAAGGTATTATGCTACTTGTCATTGATGTTGATGATTTGATTATGACAGGTGACAGTGATGAAGATATCCTTCATGTGAAAATGCTATTGAAGCAGAAGTTTGAGATGAAGGATTTGGGAGAGCTGCATTATTTCTTGGGCATTGAGGTGATTAGATCACCAAGTGGGATACGGCTCTTGCAGAGGTAGTGTGGATTGGACATGCTGTCCAAATATGGGATGACAGGCTGTAAGCCTATTTCAGTTCCTTTGGAGCAGAATGTGAAGCTAAGCGCAGATGCAGGTGAGCTTCTAGAAGACCCTACTATGTACAGACGCGTAGTAGGAAGTTTGATTTATATGACTATTACCAGGCCAGATTTGAGCTATGTTGTTGGATTGGTAAGTCAGTTTATGCAGGCTCCAAGGAAACCGCATTTAGATGCGGCTAGACGCATACTCAGGTATGTGAAGTCTGCATTGTAGTATGGACTATTTTATGAGATTGGGGTTCAGATACAGTTGCATGGATACACTGATGCTGATTGGGCTGGTAGTATTTCTGATAAACGATCTACCAGTGGATATGTGTTCTCTTTTGGGAGTGTTGCAGTCACTTGGAGCAGCAAGAAACAACCTACAGTTACCTTGTCGAGCACAGAGGCTGAGTACAGGGGTGCAGCAATGGCTGCATGTGAGGTAGCTTGGTTGCATAAGCTACTTTATGATATGCATCAGTCTACAGATGGGCCAGTTGTCATTTATTGTGACAACATGAGCAGTATACACTTGGCAAATAACCCAGTCTATCATGCTAGAACAAAGAACATTGAGGTGCATTATCACTATGTGCGGGAGAGGGTTTTACTAGGTCTTATTGATCTAGTTTATGTCAGCACAGAGGATCATGTAGCTGACATATTCACGAAGGCATTGGGCGCAAAGAAGCTGCACAAGTTTAGAGACATGCTTGGTGTGCAGGAATTGGGATTGAGCTCGAGGGGGAGTGTTGAGATATCGAGCTCCACTCGTGATATGCCAGGGTGACCATTGTGCATTTATGTCACCGACTTGTCAGTTGCAGATGCGGTTGGTACACCGCCCATGAATAATAGCTAGATGATAGCTATCCTTATCTACTCTAGTTCGTGGCTCAGTTAGTATGCCACCTTAGTTAGTTGAGTTTGGTTTGAGACCCATATATAGGGTTCTTCTATTTCTATGTACTAGAGTTTTTTTGGCTAACACAACTAAGAAGAGGAAAAACTGTTTTCAGCCTCCACCTTTGTGTGTATTCCCCCATTGTGCAAGCAAGAAAGCTACAAGTGAGACTCCTTCTTTCTCTCCCACAATCTTGACATGCACCTCCCAAGAGGTATGTATGATATGAAGAGTCACCAGAGCCACTATAGTGTCCCTTCATAGCTCACTACTGTCACTATCACTCAGTCTTCTCTTCAGTCTTCAACAGCTGCTTCTTCCATTTGTTTTAGCTCTTTTGAACTTAGATTCATACTTTCAAAAAGTTAGAAAATTTTTCCAAAGTCACACATACATTCTACAGAACACTTACAAAAGGTCTACAAAATAGTACAGTACAGTACCAGACCAGATACAGAACAGTTACAGAGCAGAGACAAAACAAAGACAAAGGCTCTACAGAAGGTTGATAGAGGGTTACAGAAGGTCATTAGGACCTCATAACTCATACTAAAACCATTTCAAACTATCAAAAACTATTCAATAAGCTTTCAAAAGATCTCAATCTTCATCAATCATCAATCCATACTTCATAAAGAAGAAAATCAGAACAAAACAGAAGCTATACAGAAGGTATACATAACCAATCAGAACCTCAATAGAACCTATCAGAACATCACAGAACTTCATATCTCCACTAAAAATCATCATGAACTTCCAAAACATAATCATTATCATCCAAAACACTCTCAAATACTTCCATTAACAACCATACATCACTCTAAATCCATCAAAAATCGATCATTTAGACCTCAAAAACAACAAAAATCAGTCAAAAATTCAATCTTTTTTCACTCTCAATATATCCCCACACTTAGAAAGGAAGCGTCCTCACGGCCTAAGGAAAAGAAGAATATAAGTTCACTAAAGAGCTCAATTTTATCTTCCGTAGGATCTTCAATAATCTCTCCAAACCACGACCCCAACTTATCACCTGTATCTCTAAAAAAATACTACTAAAGGAAAACTTTGTTATTCATTAACACATCTAATAATCATTTAAAAGCCATAACAAATTTGTAAAGGATATAAGAGGTTCTTCTTCAGCTTTCCACCATAGATTTTTCATCCACCATCAATAGTTTGAAAAGAGCTCTCAAACAAATTATTCAACCAGCACGAACTCATCACATACAATTATTACAACACACACACAAACACTAACACAACCATCTGAATGACACCTCCAAAAAGAGAGATATATATATCATTAGAATCATCCAAAATACATTGCAAAGGCATCAATGAAGGTGATCCCTTTTAAAGGATTGGTGGTTTTGAAAACAATCCATGGAGAAGGACTCATCCACAAATGTCTTTAGACGATTTTGAAAGAATTGTAGGCAGCACATCCTTTCTAGCAAAACAAGGTATCTACTAGGTAGACATAGGGCATGAAAATAGAGGACATCCAACTGTTGGAAATCAATGTTCACATTGACATTTATACAAAGATTTAGAATGGCCTTTTGATCATTATGGGAATGCCTATGCATGGATGCTAGACACCATGCAAAATAAGCTGTCAATCTCACTGAAGGATCTAGAGATTGTGAATATTGGTGAGCAAAATGAAGGTAATTCTAGTATGCTTGACTAATAGTAGTCCAATACCTTGGAATTATTGGCTAGTTTATCTGTGGTCCCGTAAGAGAATCAGTCGAGCTCCATCCTCTTCTTCTTGGAATCTTCTGATCAAATCCATTGTATTCACTAACCAACTAAGGGGGTTGAGAAATAGAAGTGGCAAGAGATGGAAGTGGAATAAGTAAAAGAGGATGAAGAGATAGGTAGGAAAAATCATAAAAGGAGAAATAAGATAAAGAAGGAGTGGCTAAAAATTTAAGTGAATCAGTTAGGAAAGGTGTCAATTGATAAGTAGGAAAAGTAGAAGGTATATGGATAGATGGTGAAGGACATGGTGGAGAATGGGAAAATACTCGATCTTCGATGAAAGAACAATAGGTAAATATAGGAATTTGAGGAAAACCTTGAGGTTGGAAAAGAAGAGGTAAGATTGCTACTGAATTGGTTTGATAAAGGGAAAGATAGGTATCATAGCGATGAGCCATTTGTTGATAGTATAATAGGCTAGGAACAGAGGGACCTAAGACATATTTTCTCTAGTAGGCATAAAAAAAGGATGAATCAAATGGATGGTTTTTGGAAAGATAAGCTAAGAGATCTACCCTCAGTTGGTTAGTGCTCTACACATAGGTAGAAGCTGTATTCAGACGTTGATTCAGGACCACAGAATCAATCATTAAATGCCATGAATTGTCAAGGCAAGTAGCCACTTTTGAAAAATAACACTGAAACATTTCATCTATCCACAACTCTAAATAGTTGACATACAAGATAGCTTGCAAAACCACATCCCCCACATACCAGGCCAAATCTACTTCATGTGGAATCAACAGATCACCTCGTAGATACATGTAAGACAGCAACATGGTATCCATCACCACAGAATCTTCAAACACCATACAGACCACTTCTGTCAGCAACTCAAGAGACTAAGCCCCACTCCAACCATCCTCTGGAAGAGAAGATCCATTGTTGAAAGCTTCATATAAAAGGCCAACTTCTGCAATTGATAGTGAAACAAAGAAAGAATGGTACAGAGGAACATACTCCTGAAAGTCCTCAAATGTAGACCATAACAAATCCATCCTAGACTGCAATCTTTCCACTTTAGCTTGAAACAATGGACACAATGTGGCCTGTCTCTGGAGAACTGCCAAGTTAGAGATAGAAGGAATAATAGGAACATTGGGGCTTAGAGGAACGGACTGTGACTGTGCCAGTTGGTCTTGCAACTGCTTAATTTGGAAAGTTTGTGATTTCACTGTATTATGAGCAATCTGTAAGGCTGAGAGTTTTGCATCTAAAAGAGTTTGAAACTCTTGAGCTTCTTTGGACATTCTCTCTTTCTCCTATGAGACTTTAGTGACCTCTGACTTAGCTTCTGTTAACTGAATCTTCAAAGAAGATATTTCTTCTCTCTGGGTCTCAATCATTTGGGTCTGTTGCTCCATCTACTTAAACAAATCTGCAAGTGTGTCTTTTGCAGAGGCTAACTCTGAGGTTGCCTTATGCAACTGCTCTTTGGACTGCATCAGTTCTTCTTAGAAAGAAGCATACAACTGTTGAACACAAGATGTCACTGAAAGTTCAATCGAACTCTGGATATCATTACAAAGGAATGGAATAGCATCTCCCGATACTAAACTGTTCAATGAAGGGACTGATATTTCCAAAGAACCCTCTCTATGTGCCCTGAACAAATTGTTACATGTGAGGTAAGTAGGAAGGTCACTGCCAGATGTAGCAGGAATTGTGACTGAAGGAATGACTGAGGGAGTTTTATCTGCCACACGCTTCAAGTGCTTCCACTGTATGACCAGTGGAGGAGGGGAATCAAGATCCTCTATGTCAATAGGTTCTCACTCTTCTGAAGGTGGAGGGGAGGTATTGGATCAAATGGAGGAGGTGGTAGCACACCCTTCTTAAGGCCTGAGTACGTCAAGAAAGCATACGAGTAGGAACCATAGGTGACATTTGTGACATTTCCCCTGGTTACTTTGACAAAATGTTGGTCCATCTTTGTAAGCAAGTAAGTACTCCAATCAATGACCACCCCTTTTAACACCATCCTGGAAGCTGTGAAGAGTTGTTTGGACAAATAATGGGATGGTGTTTTGGCTGGCATAGACCCTATCTTGGAGAAACTGGCAGACTAACTTCCAAAGAGGATCAGTGATCATGAAAAAATATACTTCTTAAGTGTTTATCACTTTTTTGACATCCAGAATCTCTTTGGTGTAACAACTTAAAAATATCATCGTTGGAGAATAATTGTCTAGCTGTAACAAAGGACTCTCCTTTGTAGGGAAGAGACAAAGCCTTCCCTAACCCTCGGGATGTCAATACCATGGAAGCACCATGAACCAGGCCCGACTTCTCACTGTATGATGCAAGAAACTCATCACATAGGGATGAATCATCTGGAATCAGTGGGAATGAAGCAGCCACGAAAGTCACAAGTCCGGCTTTCGCTATAGGCTCAATAGACAGTAGGAAAGAATAATCCCTACTGATCAACGGGACATACTAGATAGGAGGAGGAGCGTGAGGTGCCATTCGGATGGAAAACACACACACCACAACACAGACAATCACAAAGAATGCCTGCAAAACAACCAAAAGGTTATAAAAAAGAAGTCAATCAAAAGAAGTACACACACACAGACGTAGCTAACCAATTTACCACCCCAAACAACCCAAATCCTAGAAAAAATTCGGCATGACCTCTACACATATGCCACCGAAAACTTCATGTGATGCAACAAATAGGCACCCAAAACCGCATATCAAGCAAGAAAGAAAGAAAACTACGAACCATACCCGTAATCGTAGCACATAAGCAAACCATAATACCATAAAAATCTAATCAGAACCTGACCATAACCTTGACCAACAATTTCAGCTAAGAGGACTTTACGCGCCCATCCCACGAAACGTGTTTATTAAAAGGGGAAAAAAGTGCAGTGAGGGAAAATGGTCTTAATGAAGGGTTCATTTTAATAAATTATTAACAATGGGTGACATTTTATTAGGTTATAAACCTTAATAAGAAAACAGTGGTTCTTTCTTAAAATTTTAATTACAATTTATTAGGGTGAAATGGTGCTTTATCGAAACCCGGACTACGATTCCCAGACCGGGGTCTCTAAATGTAAATTCATTAATTAAAAATTAATGGTGATGTGGAGCACTTTTTTTGCTAGCGCATGCTTTGTTGTGATGGCTGGTTCATTTTTATTAAAAATTAAGGTGCCTCTTAAGTGCACATAGCACATGCAAAGTGAATGGCTGGTTCATTTTTATTTATTAGAAACTGT
The DNA here is from genome assembly GCF_053477565.2 of Lygodium microphyllum. Classification (NCBI taxonomy): domain Eukaryota; kingdom Viridiplantae; phylum Streptophyta; class Polypodiopsida; order Schizaeales; family Lygodiaceae; genus Lygodium; species Lygodium microphyllum. The sequence goes on along the minus strand of NC_141156.1, from coordinate 60,954,710 downwards.
GTGTTTAGTACGAAAGCACGTGAAAAAGTGGGTGAATATAGTTCATTTTATCAATTAATTGTGGTTAAGGGATAATAAAAATGAATAAAGCTCAAAAATAAATACCTGGTAGGGGTGTGTATACAATGGACTGAAGGCGTAAGTCTCCCAAATGCAAGGAATCCAGTCAAAAAAAACAAACACCACTTACTGGAAAAAATAAAGCATCTTAGTGTTTGTGTTGGATTTTTAATTTATTTTTATTTTTTATTTTGTTATTTATTCATGATTTTGTTAAAGTTGTATTTAGATGTGTTTGTATTGTGTATAGTGTGTTGATTTTTTTTTCTTTTGTGTTTTTTTTTTAAAATTAATGATTAAAATAGGATATAGGACATATGAATATGTTATGAAGTGTAAGAGTAAAATTTCAACAATTTAGCAAGTATCAACAACGTGTTTTAATTTTTCCATGATTTTTCAGCTAATTTTTAGAATTTAAAATGAATTTTTCTAAAGTGAAGTATTAAATTTAGGATTTTTGGATTCAAATAATATTTTTGCCATCTATGGAAACATTTCTAATTGGGAAATTATTGGAAAAATGAACAAGGGGGTTTGTGAGATTTTCTAGAATTTTGTTGGATTTTTTTTAATACTAATTTTTAATGAATTTTACTCATTTTGCACATATCTTTGTAGGAATTTTCAAAATTTGATTTTTTGCAATTTATTTTTTTGAATTTTCACTTTTAAAAAAATATTCCAAATAATTTCAACAATGTTGGTAAATTTTCAAAAATATATATAATTTTTTGAATTTTAAATGAATTTTAATAAATTTTTGGAGTTTTTATGTGTTTAATGTTTATTTTTTATATATTTTGCGGGTTGGAAAATAATTCTTTTCTTTTCTTTTCTTTTTTCTCTTTTGTTTTTTTTTTCCTTTTTTGTTTTTCTCTCTCTTGTGTTTTCCTTTTTGTTTTTTTCTCTTTTTTTCTCTCTCTTGTTTTTTTCTTTTTTGTTTTCTTTTTTTCTTTTTGTCACTTTTTTTTTGTTTTGTTTTTTTTCTTTGGTTTTTTGTTGTTATGTTTTTCTTTTATTATTATTATTATTATTATTATTTTATTTGTTATTATTTTTTACTATTTTTATTTTTATTATGTATATTTGGTTTCATTATTTTATTATTTGGTTTCTTTGATTTTATTATTGTATTATTGTGTATATTTTTTTATTTTTTTATTTGGTTTTTGGGTTTTTTTTTAATAAAAAGAAATTGAATAGGGATGTGTAAAAGAACGCACCCCCTGTCTCGCACCCATGCGCGGGGCAGGAGTAAAAAAATTTGCAGTGACGGGATCAAACGAGGTAGGGACGACTACATGCGAGCCACGGATGCCACGGGGGCATCCTGAGGGGCGTAAAACCAGAAACATGCACGGTAGAAATGCGGTCACACGGAAAAAAAGGAATAAAAATTAATAAAACACAAACCGTTCGTTGGATGGAAAAATTGTAAGAAGGAAAAATGTGTTGGGAGACGAGGGGAAGATGATGAAAATATGCAACATGGGTTCCGGGGAAAAATCAAGGTGTTCACATGGAAAAAACACAAAAAAGGCCCGAAAACACTTACATGCATTAATAATGGAAAATCCGCACATCGGAACGAGGTGTGGAAAGAAGGAAAATTGTGCACAACAATGTGACCAACAACCTTATCATGGCAAGACAGGGTCCGATCGAGATAGGACGCGTTCACATGGAAAAAACCCCAAAAACGTGCTCAAAAATGGACTCGAAAATTAATACAAGGAGAACCGTGTGCCAAAACAGAGGACACTAAAAAGAAAAAATATCCGAAAGAAAGGGATTCACAGGGCTGGGGCATCAAAACGCAGTTGGAAGGGAATTAGGAGGGGTTCACGTGGAAAAATCATGAAAAATACACCAAAAAACACTCGAAAAATTTAATAACTAAAAATCCGGCAGTCGAAAGAGGAGGGAGGAAAAAGGAAAAAGGGGGGAAAGGCTAGGAGACACAGCTATCAAATTAAACTGGAATTTTGGTGAAAATAGGGCAAGTTTACATGGAAAAATGTGAAAAATAGACACGAAAAGGGCCCAATAATCCGCAAAAATTAATAACGGATGAACTATGCATCGAAATGACAGGGAGTGAAAAGGAAAAATGTCAGGGGGAAGGGGCAAGATAGGGCTGGCACATGAGATCAGGGTTCCGAAGCAATGAAGACGCGTTCATATGGAAAACCGTCCATTTTACGGGAATTGCTTTAAAAATTAATAACTCAAGAACCGCCTGTCGAAACATGGGTTGGTAAAAAGGAAAAATAGGCAGTTCAAAGGGACAAACAGGACTATAAGGTTGGATTGGGAGTCTCAGTAAACATAGGGTACATTTGCATGGAAAAGTCACAAAACAAAGGATAAAGGCAAACTGTCAAAGAACAACCTCAGGGATAGGTTGAAATAGAACGAAAGAGTGGGAAAGGGACCCCTCAAGGTAAAATGAAGTCAGAGCATAGATGCATGATCAGAACAGGGTATATACATGGGGGTATGCAACATAGACGCACAGGGACGCGTCCCCACACTTAGAACCTTAGTAGGAAGGGTAAATCAAACGTCAAGGACCTGGTACCTCACATCAGACCAACCACAACATCCCCACACTTAAGACATGACCGTCACTGAAAAAAAAAATGTGTAGGGTTAGAAAATCTTGGCCCGTATTGCCGAGAAGGGATGTCAACGATCGAGGTTGCGTCTTGTGTCATTGTCAGCTGTAGGAGGTAAAGGACCAAGCGGCAGCACCCAGGGAGGTAGCTAGTTGAAGGAAGCGCAGAAAATTTATTGATGATGAGGGATATTGCACCCAACTCACGATCACTCAAATGGAATGAAAGAACAGTCACTCGCCCCATGACTAACATCACTCGAGGAAATAATGATGAAAACCCATAGCTCATACTCGGTTTAGGAATCGACAAGGGGGTGGTGCAGAGAGAGTATGCCAGGGTGCACAGTTGATGGTGCATCAGTGCGTCCAACTCGTTTGGCATAGGTGCAAGTAGGAAGGCCAGGGAGCCTTGCAGTGCAGTGCACAGTACAGAGTGACGTGTCATGTGCTGATGGTAGAAACCCAGCTCTGGGTGCATAGGGGAACAGAAACATACCTGACTCCAATTGTCGTAACATCCCTCAATCCTCACCTCTCGATAATTGATTGAAAAAGCACCAGTCACACTCAGCCCACCCTCTGTCTCACACTCTGTTGAAAGATACAGAGGGCAACCTACTCCTGAAATCCATTGATGTAATCCTCACCGTCACTTGTGTAGAGGTTATATGCCTTGTGCGTAATTGATGGTGCAACTGTGCATCCCGCCTTGTGCTAGCATAAGAAGGAAAGCCAGGGAGCCTTATGGTGCAGTGCACAGGAACAAATCATGCATTGTGCATTGAGAGGCCCATCCCATGCATGCAACACTTCGTTTACACATCTCACCTCTCATTTGATTTGAAGGAAAAAACTGGTCACTCACCCCACCCTCTGTCTCACTCTCTGATAGATACAGAGGGCAGCCCATACTCACGTCCCCATCCTGTTAGGATGAAAGCTCACATCACTCAAGGGGTTGGTAATGAAGATCATGGTGGTTGTTGTTGTCATCAGGATCTTGAGGATAAGGCGTACCCAGGGAGGCAGCCAACAAGTTTCATACTTCAAGGACTTGTAAGAAGAGTCATCTGTTAAAAAGGACAGACCGACTGATATTGTAAAAACAGCGCACCAAGGGAGGTGGCTTCAAATTACTTGTTGGAAAGGTTCTGCTAGTGAGTCAGCTATCCTGAACTACAAGGTGTTACCACCTCTTCCACGGTCAGCTTCTTGCCCAAGGGCGTTTCCACCTTTTCTTGGAACGAGGCCTGTTATGACAGGGAATTTTTTCATTTTCTCCCATAACAGTTTCATTTGTTTCTTTTTTAATCTTTTCTTTTCATTTTTTCTTATTTTTTCCTTTTTTTTGCTAAGAAATAAAATGATAGAAATACCATGTGTCAGGACCAACCTCGCCACAGTTGTTGGATCAGATGAGAAGAGAACAATGTCGGGTTGAGATGTTTCTGCGAGGGATTAGCAGAATGAGACCACCTCATGAGGAAAATCATAAGGGCTATCAGAAGCATGACGAGAAGGATAGTGCGATGCCCAAAAAGGAGAGGGTAGTTCGACTGTCATTGTCAAGATCCCCAGGAAGGGAAGTACATCTTCAAGCGATAGCCATTGATCAGGAAGGGATCATCAGAGGCATCAATGGTCTGCACCTGAACAGAGCCGTTAGGATTGACAGCAAGTACCTTATACGGGCCCATCCATCGTTGTTGAAGCTTGCCAGGAAACTTGCCAAATCTGGAATCATAGGTTAGGACAAGATCACCTTCTTTGAACTCCTTGTGCTTGATGAAACTGTCATGATAGGCTTTGCGTCGCACTTGAGTGGTTTCCATGCACTGTAGGGCCATCTGTCATATCTCATCCAAGCATTCCAAGTGCAAGAGATAGCGTTGCAGTGACTCATTATCTCCCAAGTGTTCTTTAACTGCCACTTGCAAAGAGGGTAATTCCACCTCAACAGGGAAGATAACTTATGTACCATACACTAGCTAGAAGGGGGTCTGTCCTGTAGTTGCCTTATGAGAGGTTCTGTATGCCCAAAGGGCCTCTATAAGTCGATCGTCCCAGTCGCGATAATGTGCGGCAATCATTCTTGTCAGAATCGAGCAGAGGATGCGATTGGTGACTTCAACTTGGCCATTGGCTCTGGGGTAATAAGGAGTGGGCTTGTGATGGCGGATCTTATATAGTTCCATCAGCTTCTCCATGATTTTGTTAAGGAAATGAGTGTCTCTGTCACTCACCAGCTCAAGGGGACTACCAAAACGGGTGATAATATTCTCGTACATGAACAAAGCTACGCTGTTACCATCATCCCACTTCAGAGCTTTAGCTTCACACCACTTTGTGACATAATCCGTATATACTAGGATGTATCTATTCTGCTTCCGTCTAGTAGATGGATCAATGGGACCCACAAAATCAATTCCCCACTTCTCAAACGGCTTTAGGGGAAGAATGGGTTGCAGTGGCATGGCACTTGTTTTGGTGGGTTTTCCCATTCGCTGACAAGCATCACATCTCTTGCAGTAGTCATATGCATCCTTGTGGAGGGTCAGCCACCAGTATCCTGCTAATAGAGCCTTTTTGGCTATCGCTTCTCTTGCGAAGTGTCCACCATAGGGTTCGTCATGGCATGCTTTCAATACGATGCCGATTTCATCGCCTGCAACACATCTTCGCAATACTTCATCTTTGCCTCTCTTGTACAGTGCACCGCCTAGCAAAGTGTAGGGGGCTGATTCTAACACAAGCTTCTTCCTCTCACGGCTTGAGATGCGAGGAGGATATTGTTGAGTTGCCAGGAGATTGGCTGTGTCTGGATACCACGGAGTAATTGTTTCAACTAGAAACAATGAAGCATCAGGAAGGTCAGGATCATCATGTTCCTCTTCTTCTATTTGAGGGATCCGTGATAGATGATCAGCTAGGACATGGGAACGGCCAGGCTTAGTGACCACTTCAAAATCGAACTCCTGGAATAGGAGCAACCATCTCATCAGTCGTCCTTTAGCATCTGCTTTGTTCATTAGGAAGGATAAGGCTTCATGATCCAAATAGAACTTGAAATGCGTTGACAATAGATAGTGTCTAAACTTCTCCAGTGCAAACACCATTGCCAAGCACTCAAGCTCTGTCACTGTGCAGTTTTGTTCCCTATCAGTGAATTTTTGGCTTGCATAATAAATTGGTTGATCTAATTTAGAAGGGCCCTTTTGACAGCACCTAGCCCTTCATCTGATGCATCTGTGTGCACATGGAACTCCTTCGTCCAGTCAGGAGGCTACAAGATAGGTACTTGGATAAGGCACTGTTTTAGGGTATTAAAGGCTTCTTCACAGTCATCAGTCCAAAGGAAATCTACATCTTTCCTTAGGAGCTTGTGCAGAGGGACTGCCTTGGTTGCAAAATGTGCAATAAATCTTCTATAGTATCCCACATGTCCAAGAAATCCTCTCAATTGCTTGAGGTTTGTTGGTGCTGTTAAGGCGGCAATCTTTTCAATCTTCGACGGGTCTGTTGCAATCCCTTGTGCAGAGACAATATGACCCAAAAGAACTCCCTAGGAGACACCAAAGACACATTTGTCAGGGTTGAGAGAAATCCCATACTCTCGGCATCTGTCAAAACATTTCTACAGGTGTCCCTAGTGCTCACAGATCAAGCTATAGACACAAAAGTCATCAAGATACACCTCAATGAAATCATGCAGATGATTCTGGAAGGCAACCATCATTACTCATTGGAAGGTGGCATGAGCATTACAGAGCCCAAATGGCATCACTCTATAGACATAGGTCCCCCATTCTGTGGTGAAAGTTGTTTTGGATTGGTCTTCTTCTGCGGACTTGGTTATATTCGTTGAATCCATCCAAGAGGGAATACAACTCATGGCCTATCACTATGTCCAACACATATTTGAAGTTTCCCGTTCTTCTTGGGTACTACCACAATGGGCGAAACCCATTCACTGTTAGCTATGGGATAAATGAACTCTGCTTCAAGAAGTTTCAATAATTCAGCCTTCACCAAAGCAGAATAATTAGGATTCATACGCCTTTGTCTTTGCCTTACAGGTTTGGCATCGGGCTCTAGGTCAATGTGATGTTGACATACTATGGAATCAATCCCCTTTAGATCTTTATATGACCAATCAAACACATCTAAGTTCTCCTTTAGTAAGTCTCGCAGGACCACTAGTTCTTCTTCTAGAAGATTGAGGCCCACTTTCAGGTGATGTTCAGTACCATCAATATCCAAGAATGTTACTTGTCTTTCACCTTCCACTTCATGGATAAATGTCCCACGGATTGCTTCTGGATAGAAATCTGACTCTTTCAAGAGAGTAGTGTCCTCGTCTGATGTTCCACTAGAACCAATGTCCTTTTGAACGGATGACTCATTAGTCTGTTGAGATTGCTGGAAGGGTATCAGAGCTTTGCTTGCTTTTGTGTGAGTGGTAATTTCTTCTAGACTTAGGTATTCATCTTCAGAGGATGCGTCTAGGAATGTCACATAACACGGACCTTCTAGAGGCCGTGGCTCTGAGGGCTTTGACTTCTGTTGGTAGGGGGCATCATCATCATCTTTTCTCTGGACTGAACAGTCAGGGCGACATGAGCCACTGGTGAACTTAATTTTTATGCTTCGAATCCATTGCTTATACACATTCTGCATACTTTGTGGTCCATTAACCAACCCAAATGGAACCGTAGTCATTCCATACAGCATCCCGAGATCTTCAACCTCTGAGGTCTCTGTAGGGACATTAACAAGATCATCCGTTATCAGAGGAAATTCTTCATCTGCACTTCCATAACCTGCTTCATTTTCTTCCTCATCATTTTCATCCTCTTCCTCTGGAGGCTCTATCTTTGCTTCTGTAGAGGCTATGTAGGAGAAGAACATATCTTCTACCTCTGCATCTGTTTCTGCTTCTGTCACAGCTTCTGGTTCTGGCTCTAGATCTGGATCTGGCTCTGTGTCTGTTACTGTCTCTGCGACTATCTCTGTATCCACTTTGTCTATGTTCTGCCTCTGCTTTGTCTCTGTTACTGCTCTGTATCTATTCTGCCTCTGCTCTGTCTCTGCGACTATCATGTAATAGGGAGAACAGTACATCCATGCTTGTATTTCAGTGTCAGAGGTGATTTCAGAAGTTAATTCTAGTTGAGGTAGGAGGTATTCTCCCATGGACAAGGACTTTGCTTCCCTTGGTAGTTGTCTTACAGTGCCCACTATTAGGGAGACTATGCCTTTGTTTTCTTAAGAAAGATTTACTTAACAGCCTCTTTGTCTCCTGATGTACCATATGTTACTTTGTTGGAGGATTCAATTATGACTTCAATGGATGTGGATCCATTGCCTTTTTGCGATCCATACAACTTCAACACCACTTTGTTGGGTCCTCTGCCTAGGGTTAGGGTTCCTTTGAACCAGTTCGTCTTGGCTCTTGCTTCAAAAAGCCAAGGTCTTCCCAATAGCAGAGGGTATGAGGTCCCATAAGAATTCGATTGAACCACCAAATATGTCAGCCAATAGTCTCTTCCTGCAAGGGTTGTTTTTATGTATGGGAGGATGCCCAACAGTTTGATTCTACTTTTGTCATCCAATCTGATAAGCCACTGTGTAGGTTGAATTCCTTGCAACCCTAAGTCCTTCATTGTCACATCTATCATTATGTTTAGTGATGAGCCTCCATCAATCAATGCATCTGAAATAAAGCATCCTTCTATCCATACACTAATCTCTGGGGTTCGAGGATCTAGGAAGGCATTAGCCACATATACTTCCTTTACAGGCTCCGGGGCCTTATTAGTCTTGGTCACTGTTGAAGGAGCGATCCTTAGTCCACATCTTCTTGTCAAGATGCTTTTGAATTTCTTTCGACAGCTGGGAGGCAGCATCAGCAACTGTCAGAATGGTAGGTTTGGTTTAAAATTATCTAAGTCTTTTACCAAGTCATAATCTTTGATAGGATCCACAGGCTTCTCCAGCCTACTGGGGAATGGGGCTACACCCATTTTCATCTTTCCTTTTTCTTCTAGTAATTGTAGCATCAGCACTTATTCTGTTTCTGGAAGTGCTTCTGGCTCTTCTGTCTTCTAGGCCTTTGGTCTTGTTTCTGGGACTGTCTCTGTAACTCTCTGTGGCACTACAGTGCTCTGTACTGCATTGTTCTCTTCTGTACTGCTCTATCCCTCTTTTGGCAAGTTGAACTTCACAGTCTTGGCAGGAGAGTTATTTTCATTCTAAACAACTGATTCCTTCTTCTTGGTGCACGTGACAGCCGCAACTTCCAACTCTACCAAATTGGAGGCAGGCTCTTGTACGTTCTGTTGGCTATCAGTGCCACTGGCCTTTACAAGGCTAGACTTGGACAGTCCTTTGCAGTGTGGCCTTCTCCTTTGCATCGGCTGCATAAGGGCTTGTAGTCCACAGATCGTCTAGGGTTTGGAAAATTCAGGGAGATATGTCCCTTTTCTCCACACCTGTAACATTCCACCTCTGATCTCTGACCACCCCAGACTGTCGGCCTCTGTAACTTTGAGAGGGAAACCTCCTTGGACCAAAATTAGGACCAAATTCTCTAGGCTTTGATCCAATATCCTGTGTTGTCGTTTTGGATTCCAGCAAGTTGAATCTTGCATTTTCATCCTTTTGTCTTCATTCATGCATCTCTTTCAGAGAGCAAATATCCTCTGTATGGTTCTTCTGCAAACAGTAGGAACAAAAGGCTCCAGGAATGGTTGGTTTTTGGGTACATTGAGTGGCTAAATGTCACGCTTGATGACACTTTCTACACCATGTATTAGAGCGCATCACATCTCTTCCAGCTCTCGCAGGAGTGGATATATTGGCGGTATTCACCTTCAGCGTTTGTAGCTACTCTGTAATCACATCTAGAAGCTCTTTCTTGATACTTGCAACTGAATTGGATAAGTAGTCCTTCAAATTTTCACCTCTTGAAGTGCTTGTAATAGGGCTTTGGGAAGCTTCTGTAATTACTACATACACTGGTTGGATCGATCCAGAAGGTCCTCTGTTTTGGCTCTGATTCAGAGCTCCTGTTGATACTTAGGGTTGTTGATTCCAGTTGGTAGGGTTCCACTGTTGTTGAGTCGCCATTGGAGGAACTGTTTGAGGCCACTATGGTTGTGGTTGACCATCATTTGAGGCACTGCCGTCTACAGTGACCATAGTGGGTTAGCTGCATTATATTGTGGCACTGTTTGCATCTAGGGATAGGGGTAGGGAATTGTCCCTGGGACTACATTTGGTGGATATACCATTCCTGGCATGGGAGGAGGTAAGACTCCTCTTCCCGGATTCATTGACAACCTTGCTTCAACTTTGTCATACAATCTTGCACCTTCCACTGCAGCTTGCAGATTGACTGGTCTTCTCAATTCCACAAACTTGCGAACTTCTGGCTGTAGGCCTCTAAGGAACACTCCTTTTTGAATGCCTTTGTCTAGATGATGGTTAGTCCATCTCTTTAGGATGGATTCCATTTGCGAGACATAAGCTTCTACTCTTTCTCCAAAGGACTTCGTGAACTCTTCTTGCATCCACTCTTCGAAACCTTTACTCCTGAATTTAGTGAGGAAGGCCAACTTCAGGTCCCATGTGCCAAAAGTTCATGTTGCTTGTCTCTCATACCACTAAAATGCCGCACCCTTGAAAGTGGCGGGGAATATCACTAACCAATGCTCAGGGGTTCTGGTATTGTTAGCCACACATGCTACCATAAACTGTGCTACACGAAGATCACGGCCTTCATTGTACTCTCCCTTAAAAACTGGCAATTGGACTACATTTGCTGGCCTGTCATCAATATTTCCAAGACAAATCTGACTAGGAAGGGGACCTTGAGTCGCCATGGGGACTTTTGTAAAGAGTGCTTTTAGGGCATCAAAGGAGGCTTCTACTGCGAGCTCGTTCTCAGCCTTGATTTTTTCCTTCTCTCTCCTCACGTGCCTTTGGACTCGTTCTAACGCTTGCCTCTTGATTGTGTCATTCATTAGGGGGTCGGCTCCAACCAGATGGTCTATACTCAACAGGATAGTATCAGAGAGGACTTCAGTCTCTGAGGGATTCTCTGGCCAACATCTCTTCTACTTCCTTCTTTTCAACATCTCTAAATTCGGCTTTCAAACCACTACAGAGGGGAAGATATTCCATTCTGAAAGTATCAAAACTCATTCTTCTTAAGATCGTTGTTGTGTCATTATAATAATGCCAGCTTCTGAGGGTTTCAACAATGTATGTTGTGAAAAACACTGTGTCTACCAACTTCTAGTGGTTTGCTAATTGGACAAACAGAAGATTGTTAGTGCACCAAGCATCCCATGTATCTTGCTGTTGAGCATCCACGAACAAATTCCAACTCTTTTCCTTCTTGTTTTCGTGAACCTCCACAAACCACGACTCTTGAAGCTTCTTCATAATTTCCCACTTGATGATGTCTGGAAACTTCTCAATGAATGCCAAATCTTCCATGGGTGGTCATTCTCTCTGTTTCTGCTCTTCAATTTGTTCCCAAATAGTTTGCCACCAAGATGCAAGTTTCTGCTGCTTCAACAGGAAGAGGAAACAGTCGACCACATAGAGCATGCATCATAATGGTGATATTTTTCCGCCATTGTGGGATGAAATTCTTGTGAAAAGTGGCTTTGATGATAAGAATCTCCAACTCTTCAGTGAAAGAAGGAACTTTGCAAGCATCCATTGAATTTTTCTCTTCTTGGCAATGCCATTTCCTTCATTTTTAGCCTCTTTTGATGCTTGTTGATGGCAAGTTTCCCCCGTTGTGCACCAAAAACATGGAGCCCTAAGAGGAACACCAAGGAAAAAGGGATTCTATTGCAAGAAAATCTATCTTGTAACATCAACAAGCTTTTATTTCATTCTTTTGACCATCAAAACAAAGAAAACAACAAATCTTCACGCAGCATCATAGTAGATATCTCCCACAGATTTGATAGAATCAAACATAATCTTCAACATCTTCATAGAATCCATCAAAAGAATAAAGAATATAGAAGAATACACCATCTTTGAATGGAAATAAATCACATAGTATTCATCTTCAATGTCTTCATAGTTCTCTCTCTCAATCTCTCATATATAGTTACACTGTTTTGATAGAATTGTCTATCTCTATCTCTATCTCTCTCTCTCTCTCTCTCTCTCTCTCTCTCAATAGTACATCATCTCCTCACTACAATACTCTCATAATAACTCTCAACAATCCTTCTTAGGTCGTGGATGCACCTCCCAAGAGGTATGTATGATATGAAGAGTCACCAGAGCCACTATAGTGTCCCTTCATAGCTCACTACTGTCACTGTCACTTGGTCTTCTCTTCAGTCTTCAACAGCTGCTTCGTCCATATTTTTAGCTCTTTTGAAATTAGATTCATACTTTCCAAAAGTTAGAAAACTTTTCCAAAGTCACACATACATTCTACAGAACACTTACAGAAGGTCTATAGAACAGTACAGTATAGTACCAGAGCAGATACAGAACAGTTACAGAGTAGAGACAGAACAGAGACAGAGGCTTTACAGAAGGTTTACAGAGGGTTATAGAAGGTCATTAGAACCTCATAACTCATACTAAAGCCATTTCAAAATATCAAAAACTATTCAATAAGCTTTCAAATGATCTCAATCTTCATCAATCATCAATCCATACTTCATACAGAAGAAAATCAAAACAAAACAGAAGCTATACGGAACCAATCAAAACCTCAACAGAACCTATCAGAACATCACAAAACTTCATATCTCCACTAAAAATCATCATGAACTTCCAAAATATAATCAATATCATCCAAAACACTCTTAAATACTTCCATTAACAACCATACATCACTCTAAATCCATCAAAAATCAATCATTTAGACCTCAAAAACAACAAAAATCAGTCAAAAATTTAGTCTTTTTCCACTGTCAACACGAGCCTCTTGTTGCGTGGATGCTTCTTGTGGCCAATCTAGGTGATATTTTTCCTTTATGAGTACTTTCCTTTTATGCTATACATGACTATGTACTTGTGGAGAGAATTTTTCTTTTGTTGGGGACCGACAATCAAGGCATAAAGTCCTAGGGTTAGGTTATGTATATCTAGGGGAGGTTTGAGTAGTTATCTACCTCCTATAACGACATTGTCAAGCATTGAAGACCTATTTTTTGAAGGCAGTTCTAGTGACCCTATTCTACTAGCTTGCTAGGTAGCTATTCTAGGAGTCCTTGCTAGTGTGGGGCAGTTAGAGAAGCATACCAAAATAAAAAGAAGAAAAATTTCTAAATATATCTGAGAATAAAAATACAAAGTGTGTGTAAAAAGGGGTTCTAACCTCTAGAATGAAAAATAAAAGAAAGGAAAATCCTAAGAGGAGTTTATTGTCACCTTTTGCGGAGGCTTGGTAGGTTCCTTGGGACAAGTCAAGACCCCGGGGGCCGATGCCTTGTCTTTCTTAGGGTAGCAGCTAGCCAAAATAAAGAAATAAGAAAGGTTGGAGCAAAAATAAAAGTAAGCAAAAAAGAAAAGGATTAAGTGTTGTCTTGTGAGATGTAGAATCCAATATGCACAATGTTGGAAATTGTAGCCTAGTCTATTCCTATAAAGCATTGTACTTGCTCTCTTTTTTAATGCAATGTCATAGTACTTTTGTACTTCCAACAAAGTGTGTGTCATTGTCAGTCCCCTATACAAGATTGTGTTTATGAGTCCAAGCTTCCATCTTGAAACCTAATTCACTTATGTGACATTTGGTCTTAATGTCCTTACCTCATGAGCTCACTCTTCCTCTTTCAACCTCCATAGCCATGCTCTAGATCTGACATTTTTTACATGGTATCAAAGACCAATCAACTCTACAAGTCACTCCTTCAGCTCCTCTCAATCTTTGTTAGCTCAGCTTGGCATAAACCCTTCATCTTCCACTTCCATCTTCTCTGTATCTCTCTTTGATTGCCATAGACAGCACTTACCTACCTCTGTTGGAGCAGCCATATCTCTTCAATATTTCTTCTCAAGAGTTTTTCCTTAGATCAAGACGCATCTCTCTAGCCCAAAATTGAATGAGATTGTGCAACATGCAGCCCGACATCGTTGAAAAACATAGATCTGGCACAAATTTCATTACTATAAATTAGACCTATTCTCTCTCCCTACTATGAGCATTATTCCACAAGTTATCATAGGGAATTTGTTGGTCATATAGGTGACTTACTTTAGCTAAGAGGGCTTGAGAAAATTCCACTCAGTAGAGAGATATTAGAAGATTACTCAAAGGTGGTGCTATAGGAAGCCATAGCCAACCTGCTGCTGTTCAACTAATGGAGTCATGATCATGCCTCACAATGTCAAGGGCTACCATAGGACTTTTGAAGTTTATCATACAGGCTATGCCCTAATAAAATTTCAACTCAAATGTCCACTAGATGAGCTCTTGCAGCCAAAATATCAAGCTGTTATCCTCAAATCGTAACTAGCAGCCATAGCCACTTACCTTCAAGCTCATTTTTTCCTTCATTTTCTCCATCTTTCCACTTAAACCAAACCTCTACCACTCTGATCCACTGAGAATTGAAGTTTCCAGTAAGATTTCAGTATCCAACAAGCAAGCCTTGGAAAGTTTTGGAAGATTTGAAGCTTTCACTGAAGTACAAGCATCAAACATAATGAAATTTTATGCTACCATTGCTTGTGTTTTTCAACATACTACAAGTCAACTTGGTTACTGATCAACCTCAATAAAGTGAAGCCATTTTGAAGTTGTCTCTAGAAATCAAGCATTTCCCATTAAATAATGAGGGGAGAAATCCAAACATCAAAGTATCAAACTCAAGTGCCTATTGAAAGCATATTATTTATTAATACATATCAAGTGTTATTTGACACTACATTCCTTATGTCTCTTGACACAATTAAATATTCTACTGCTTAAATCTAAGTGTTATGGTGCTAATTTGATACTTCAACATGGGCAAGGACTCTCCAATTGTTCGATTCCAAATGGGTTAGGTTTCACACCTGGCAAACCCACATTAAGCTCATTCTGATGAAGAAGGGTCTTTAGGCCATTATCAATGGCAAGGAAAAGAAGCCTCGTGATGCAAACCTTGTAGTTAATTGGAAAAAGAATGATGACAAAGCATAGGCCATCATTAAGCTGGAATTGGATGACAGCTACGTCCACCATGTGGATACGTGTGAAACCTCTAATGATACATGGAAGAGATTAGATACTTTGTTTGGCGCACAATCAAAGTCATCTAGCTGTGGATTACTAATTGAATTTTTTAGGCTAGATATGAAATCAAACACATCTCTTGCAACTCACTTAAACTATATGGAAAGTCTCTTAACTCATCTTGTAGGAATTGATCTCAAGATGGATGAAGATATTTGTATTGTTGTATTGTTAAAAAGCATGCCTCCTAACTATAATAATGTGTCAACTACATTGATCAACATGCCTAGTCCTAAATTGGTTGACATTAAGGCCTCCTTACTAGAAGAAGAAAACAAGTTAAAATCCAAAGAAGAACCAAGAACCTCTAAAGATGAACAAATGCTATATGTAGGTACCAGGTATACAAGGGCAAGAAAGATCAACTGATATGTGACTTTTGCAAAAGAATGGGGCACACAAAGAAACTCTGTCATGCCATGAAGGGGTCCCAAAAGGCCTATCTAGTTGATGTTAAAGAAGAAGAAAACCATGGAGAAAAAGAAGAGAAAGAAGTAGAAGACAACCAAGAGAAGGACAAACCTCATCAGTCCTTCTATTCTGATAGACTTTTTTAGCCTTATATTGCCTAGCCCTAATGCTTCTAACATAAGCTTGTAGACTCCTCATGTAACCTTGTGCTACAGCCTTTGTACACTTTGTGAGGACCCTGTTACAGCCTCTAGATGTCCACCACGTCTTTGGTACCCAGACTTAGCCTTTTTAGTGACAACCTCTCGTATTTACTATGTTTGTGGCGTGCCCACACTTTTAGGTTGTTGCTCGCTAAAGCCTCTACACACTTTGTACTTCCCTAATTGTGATTGAGGAGGGGTGTTGAGATATTGGCAATCACACTCAGCTTAGCCTCTTTGTATGGAGTAGTGTGGGCTCAGGATGTAGAATCCCATATGCACAGTGGTGGAAGTGCAGCCTAGTGTCAAGAATCGCGTGGTGGGGGGACTTGCTTGAGCTGTTGCGCCAAACACACACTGTATACACAAGAGGAAGCTCACTCAAGAACACAGGAAGAGAGATGGAGGCCAAAACGTTTTCTTGCTAGTTTCTTCTTCTTCTTTTACACACTATAAAATGTACACAAAGTATAGATAAGATACAACATAAAGGAAAGTGGCCTTCTAAGTCAAACAATGTATAACCAACTACACTAATCAATTGGCGCTATATCTTTGCCAGCTGTAGGTAGGTGTGACAAACTAAATATAATAAGTGATAGGTTAGTGGCCATGTGAGTGTCATAATGACCATCAACGTGCTAAGTGTAAATGTGCGGACTCATCTAGCTAGGCGGTCCATCATCAATATCCGCACATGTTGAGTTTGCCATCTCAACACTCCCCCTCAAGCTCAATTCTATCTCTGCAACTCCAAGTAAGCTTCGAAACTTCCGAAGCTTCTTTGCACCCAATGCCTTTGTGAAAATGTCAACTATCTAATCCTGTGTGTGCTGACATATACCAAGTCAATCTCTCCTGCAAGTACCTTCTCTCTCACAAACTGGTAGTGCACCTCAATGTGTTTTGTCCTAGCATGGAACACTAGATTCCTAGCTAGCTGTATATTGCTCATGTTGTCACAATGAATGACAACTGGACCATCTCCCTGCATGTCTAAATCACCTAATAACTTTGCAGCCATACCACCTCACATGCTACCATAACAGCACCTCTATACTCAGCCTCTGTACTCAATAAAAAGCAAATGTAGGTTGCTTTTTGCTGCTCCATATAACTGCTGCACTACCAAGGGAAAACATGAATCCACTTGTAGATCTTTTGTCTGACATGCTACCAGCCCAATCTGCATCTGTGTATCCAAAGACCTGTACGTCCTTACCTGCCTCATAAAAAAGTCCATAATGTAAAGTGGACTTCACATACCTCAATATACGTCTAACTGCATCCAAATGAGGCTTTCTAGGCATCTTCATAAACTGACTGACAAGGCCAACAACATAGCTTAAGTCTGGCCTTGTGATAGTCATGTAAATAAAACTTCCTACTATCCTTTCTGAACATAGTAGGCTCTTCTATCTCATCCTCAATGTCAGCACTCAACTTCACATTTTGCTCCAATGGTACTGAAAGAGGCTTACATGCTTTCATACCATACTTGGATAACATATCCAAGCCATACTGCCTTTGGGATAGACATATACCATCATCACATCTGATCACCTCAATACCAAGAAAGTATCTCAACTCACCTAAATCTTTCATCTCAAACTTCTTCTTCAAGAAGTCCTTAACTTTAGCAATCCCAGTGTCACTGTCACCTATAATAATCAAGTCATCCACATAGATGACTATGATGACCAAACCTGCATCTCCCTTTCTCACATAAAGTGAGTGATTAGCATCAGAAATACAAAATCCAATATTGACAAGATACTCTCCAATCTTGTCAGACCATGCTCTAGGTGCTTTCTTCAGCCCATAGAGTGCCTTCTTTAACCTACACACATATGTGGGATGCTCTAAATCCTCATAACCTGCTGGCTGCTCCATATACACTTCTTCTTACAATTCACCATGCAAGAAGGCATTCTTAACATCCATTTGCTGCAAACTCCAACCTTTGGCTGCTGCCAAGGCAATCACACACCTAATAGTTGCCATCCTAGCAACTGGACTGAATTTCTCATCATAATCTATGTCATATGCTTGAGCATAGCCTTTTGCAACCAGCCTAGCCTTATACTTGCTAACTGAACCATCTACATTATGCTTGACTTTGTAAACCCACTTACAGCCAATAGTTTTCTTACCCTTAGGTAAGTTTACCAAATCCCAAGTCTTATTGGCTTCTAATGCATCCATCTCCTCATCCATTGCTGCATCCCAATGAGCATACCAACAGCATCCTCAAAACAAGTGGGCTCAACATCCTCAACTAGTTTCACCATATAAGCATAATGGTGAGCTGCATAACCTTTAAAACCAAATCTTTTAACAAGGTATCTGACCCTACTAGATCTGCGTACCACTGGATCACTCAATGGAGCCTCTACATTACTATGAGATCTCTGTACACCTGGTGTCCTGACTGAAGGAATGCCAAGCTCATCATCCAAACTCTCTGAACCACTAGAATCTCCATCAAATCCCAAATTACTGGTAGATGCATCATTACCATCCAGCACTTTCTTCTTTACTTTGTCCTTCCCTACAACACTTATAGATCCACCTGAAGATGTGGGGCTACTCCTTAGTCTCCTAGACTAAGGGCTCACTATAGGTGTAGTACCAGATGATGTTTCTGGTCCACTAAGGCTCAGTGATTCTTGTTTATCTTTTTGCACATAGCTTTCCTGATCATTATCATAATCCAAAACATCACTAGCAGGTGTATACCAACTTCCCATCTCATCAAAGATAACATCCTTGCTCACTCTGAACTCACCTATGAGACAGGGTTATAATAGCGATACCCTTTCTGCTCTAAAGAGTATCTAATAAACATGCATTTTTCGACCATTGGATCAAGCTTCTTCTGTAGCTCATCTGGCACATGAACGTATGCAACACAACCAAATACCTTCAAGTGTGATACATCAGGCTTCTTGCCAGTAAAGCATTCTTCAAGAGTCATCCCATGAACTATAGCTGTGGGAGTTCTGTTCATAATGTAGATAACAGTATGGACAGCCTCAGACCAAAAATGTTTGGGCATATTCTTTTCAGCCATTAATACCCGTGCAACTTCTGCAATATGCCTATTTTTTCTTTCTGCAACACCATTTTGCTGTGGGGTATACTTGCAAGTAAATTGCCTCTTTATCCCATGAGTCCTCAAGAAGTCACTAAACTCATTAGAGAGGTACTCTTCCCCTACATCTGATCTCAAGCACTTAACTTTTAAGCTTGTTTTTGTTTCAACAACTACCTTAAAAGATTTGAAGTGCTCAAACACATCACTCTTTTCCTTCATCAAGTATACCCATAGCTTCCTTGAACAGTCATCAATAAATGTGACAAAGTATTTGCTGCTACCAAGAGATACATTTTGTGTAGGCCCCCAAACATCTATATGTACTACATCAAGTATATTTCTGCTCACTTCTCTATTATGTGAGAAGGGTTGTCTCGCGTGCTTACCAAACTGGCATGCTTCATAGACTTTATGCAATTCTACAACTCTAAAATAAGGCAACCCTATAACCAATCCTCTGGATTGCATTAATTTTAGCCTTTGCACATTTGCATGTCCAATACGTTTATGCCATATTTTAATATCTGCAACTACTCCTTTTCCTTTAGCATACATAGCAACATCCATTGCAGGAATTCCAACATCTAAGGTGAACATTTAGCCAACTCTACTTCCTTTTGCGACCAACCTCCACTTATCATTAAAGTCTTCTACTAAACAACTTTTTGCATTGAATCGGACCTACAGTCCCTGCTCTACCATTTGGCCAATAGACACTAAATTCTTTGTAATTGATGGCACATGTAATACATCTTTCAGACTCTTTGTCTAGCCATCATACAAGGACAAAGGGAACCTTTCCAATGTGTGAAATTGGGTGGCATGAATCATCACCCGTCTACACATAACCTGGGTTTTTAAGTCCTGCATCTCTCCAAACCATTCAACATGACTGGTCATATGATTAGATGCACCTGAATTGACATACCATACATGATCATGTGTCCCCTTTCTTATAACTGCATTCATTATATGCTGCATAACAAACAAACGCTCGATTTTTTCTTCATTTTGTCGTGAAGACGATACATAGTTTCCTTGTTGCAATTTACCACTATGAATATCATCCTTCTTTGCATATAGAAATGGGCTGCAATATGGCCTGTTTTGCCACAATAATGGCAAACAATAGCAGAATTTCTAGAACCTCTATTCTACCATCCACCTCTTCCTCTAGAGCTCCCCTTGCCTCTAAAGTTTCCTCTGCCTCCAGAAACTTGCATTTCACCAAACTGTTGATTGAACCTGTTTTGTTGGTTATCGCTAGCATGTCCCATACCACGGCCTCTCGAAGAGGATCTACCACGTCCCCTTCCTGAATTCGAGTAAAATGCTTGGACCTATTCACCATTTCTTCCAGGTGAATCACCCTACATATTGATCTCTTCAATAATCATGAGAGAGATCAGCTCATCAAAATCTGGAAATGGCTTCTGTACATATATTGAAGTAACAAATGATTTCCATGCCTTCTCATTGTTAATGCCACTCTCAGAATGGATGAAACCAAATCATCATCATCCAACATTGCATCAATCGCTGCTAAAGTATCTGCAATGCTCCTCACCTTCAACACATACTCATTGACAGACATTTTCTCTTTCTTCAAGGCATTCAACTCTTGCTTGAGTTGAATCTTTTGTACCTTTGTATTTACCGAAAACATGCTCTCAAAAATTGTCCAAGCTGCATGTGAAGTTTCTGCATTCCTTATATGTCCCAGCATAGTATTATCAATGACTGCAGATAGCCAATACATCACCTTTCTGTCTTTTGTATTTCACTCTTTCCATACTTTTAACTCATCTGCAGTTGGAGGGATACCCAACTCTGGCTCCTTTTCTTCACCTGAAACAAACACATAAAGGCCCTTTCCAATGAGGAAGTTCGTCACACGAAACTTCCATGAAGGGTAGTTGTTCTTGTCGAGCTTCTCAATAATGGGATTTCCATTGTTCTCTATCATTATCACAAACAAGGATACACCACAGCAAGCTAGTCTTCTGCAATTTTTCACAACATGTGCATAGCAATACACCAAGCAACCTTTTTCTCTGATTGCTCAATAGTACATGTAATCTGCAACCTATTTGCATATAAACCTTATTTTTGCTTCTTACAAACACCTTAAAAATTACAGATTCGCAATCTGTAACTTGTGCACCCACTTTCGGTCAATACAGCCGAAATCACAGTGTACCCTGAAACTACTATCCGCAACCTTGCAGCTCTAAAACGGGTCCTGAAACGGCCAGACGCCCAAAATTACTATAGGAATGCCCTAAAGGGTATATCTGCAAAATATATTGTGATTTGTTCGCACACCAAAACTCACAGAAATCTAAGATTTTTTCTCGACCCTACTTCCGGTGCCTTCACAGGCACTATCCAAGAGAGAGAGTAGAAGAATGGGAGAGCTTCTTACCCATTGCTTGCTTGCTCGAACCTTGCTTTTTCTCCTTCACTTCAGCCTTCAAAATCATCCTTTCTCAGTGGTGCGGCTCTGATACCATGTCAAGAATCGTGTGGTGGGGGAACTTGCTTGAGCTGCTGCGCCAAACACACACTGTATACACAAGAGAAAGCTCACTCAAGAACACAAGAAGAGAGATGGAGGCCAAAACGTTTTCTTGGAGGTTTCTTCTTCTTTTACACACTATACAATGTACACAAAGTATAGATAAGATACAACATATGTTACAAGAGGAGAGAGAGACAGGGTTGAGCACAAATTGAACCATCCAGGTTCCACACTCTTCTTCTCATTATTCCATCATAGAGTAAAAACACATATACAAGAGTAACATAGAGTAAGTGACCCGCTGACTAGACATACTAACCATAGTCAGGTCACCGACTAGCTAACCGACTTATTTAATGTAGTCACAAGCAGGAGACAGCTGTACACTAGCTGTCATGTCGGTAGTACATAAAGACAGTCACACACTACACGGGGAGCTTGACTTCTAACACTCCCCCTCAAGCTCAAGACAGCATCTGCACACCAAGTAGCTGTCTAAAACCACAAAAATTATCTTTACCCAGAGACTTGGTAAAGATATCTGCTACCTGCTCATCAGTCCTCACATGCATAAGATCAACTTTTCCTGCAAGGACCATCTCACGAATAAAGTGGTAGTGTACCTCTATGTGTTTTGTCCTGGCATGGTAAACTGGATTCATGGCCAGGAGTACACTACTCAGATTATCACATAACAGTTTCACTGGAGCATCAACCTGAATATCCAAGTCAGCCATAAGCTTGAGCAACCAAGCAATCTCACATGCTGCCAATGCAGCCCCCCTGTACTCTGCCTCAGTACTAGATAAAGCAACCGTAGGCTGCTTCTTGCTGCTCCAACTGATCATGCCGCTACCAAAGCCAAAGGCATAGCCACTCATAGATCGTCTGTCAGTTGAGCATCCTGCCCAATCTGCATCTGTGTATCCAATCAGTGTCAAGGGCTTATCTCTGACATAGAACATCCCATAGTCTACAGTGGACTTAACATACCTCATGATGTGTCTAACTACATCCAAGTGCAGCTTTCTCGGCTTCTGCATAAACTGGCTTATCAGCCCTACTGCATAGCTCAAGTTAGGCCTAGTGATGGTCAAGTAAATCAGACTGCCAACCATCTGCCTGTACATAGTCACATCTTCTACTTGAGCCCCAGTGTTCATGTCTAGCTTTACATTCTGGTCCAGAGGTGTATCCAGTGGTTTGCATTCAGCCATGCCATACTTCTTAAGCATTTCCATGGCATAGTGCTTCTGCATCAACCATAAGCCATTTTCAGCTGGTACAACCTCAATACCCAAGAAATACTTCAGATCTCCCAGATCTTTCATGTCAAATTCAGATTTCAGCATCTTCATAGCATGCTGAATTTCCATGTCATCATCTCCAGTGATTATCAAGTCATCAACATATATGACCAGCACTACCAAGCCACTGTCAGCCTTCTTTGTAAACAGGCTGTGATCAGCCCTGCCAACAACAAATCCAAGACTCTGCAAGTAACTGTTGATCCTAGCATGCTAGGCTCTCGGAGCCTGTTTCAGCCCGTATAATGCCTTTTTCAGCCTGCATACATAATGCTGAAAATCAGGGTGCACATACCCTTCCGGCTGAACCATATAGACATCCTCTGCTAGGTCACCATTAAGAAATGCATTCTTAACATCCATCTGCTGTAATTTCCAGCCTTTAGCAGCAGCCAAGGCAATAACAGTTCGTATGGTTGCCATTTTTGCAACCAGGCTGAATGTTTCATCATAATCCAAGCCATACTGTTGAGCATATCCTTTAGCGAGCAGCCTTGCTTTGTACCTTTCCACACTGCCATCAGACTTACATTTGATTTTATAAACCCATTTGCAGGCAACAAGCTTTTTCCCTTCAGGCAGTGGTACCAAATCCCAAGTCTAATTTTTAGCCAAGGCTTTCATCTCTTCATCCATAGCCATGCACCAATTTTCATCCTTTGCTGCTTCAGCATAAGTACCTGGTTCTTTGATCTCCATCACTTTTGTCATGTACGCATAATGCTTTGCAGAGTAGCCACTGTATGTCAACCTGTCAATAGGGTATCTGACCCTCTGCGAGCGTCTAAGCTGTGGTGCACTACTCGATTCACCTCTCTCATGGGGCAGAATGTACCTGTTCTGCCTCGTGCCAGGTGTATAGACAGTCGGAATACCAAGTTCGCTGCCTAAAGTATCACTAGAATCATAGCCCGAAGTCATTCTGGCAGGTGTCATCATACCATCCTCAATAACTTTCTCTTTTCCTTTGTTGTCCAAGACATCGTGTCTCCCCCTCACTGACATACCCGTGTCAGTGGATGATGAGGTCCTCAATCTCCCTGTCCATGGGGATACTGTCTGACTGATAGGTCCTGTCATAGCAGTGCTCTACTGCATATCAACTGTAGAGACAGGAGTGGAAGGCATATCGGATGGCACTGCAACTGGTGATACATACCAAGAGCCCAACTCATCAAAGATGACATCCCTGCTTACCAAAGTCTCCCTGGTAGAGGGATCATAACATTTGTATGCCTTCTTCTCCTGCGAGTATCCAATGAACACACTCTTATGCGCTTTGGGATCCAGCTTTTTCCTTTTCTCATCTGGAATGTGCACATAAGCAAGACAGCCAAAGACCTTCATGTGTCTTACATCTGGCTTATAGCCATAGAGCCTCTCAAACGGTGTCATGTCATGAATGCCTGCAGTGGGAGTCCTGTTCAGAATATATGCGGCTGTCACAACAGCCTCTGCCCAATAGTAAAGCGGCATAGGCTTCTCATTCATCATGGCCCTAGCAGCTTCCATCAAAACCCTGGTCTTCCTTTCAGCTACTCCGTTTTGCTGTGGAGTATAGTTGCAGGTTAGCTGATGCCATTTTCAGCCAAAAAATCAGCAAATTCATTGGAGACATACTCCCCACCGCTATCAAATCTCAAGCAAGAGATGTAACACTCAAATTCCTTCTCAACATGTGCTTTAAATTTCTGAAAAACAACAAAGACCTCATCTTTTGTTTTCAATATGTAAAGCCAGGTATATCGACTGTAGTCATCAATGAAAGATACATAGTATCTGGAACCCCCCATAGATGCATTATGAGCTGGTCCCCAAACATCAGAGTGCACTAACTGCAATGGTCGTGTACTCTATCTTACATGCCTGACAAACAGCAATCGTGACTGCTTACCAAACTGGCAAGCCTCGCATACATGACCAATATCTGAATATTGGAATCTAGATAACCCTGTTACGAGCTGCTTCTTCTGCATGGTCTGCAGTCTCTACAAATTGACATGCCCCACTCTCTTGTGCCAAATCTCTAAGTCCCTGATAGTGCCAGAACCCTGGGCAAACATAGCGGAGTTCAGCTCTGGCAGTGTAGCATCAAGAGTGAACATTCTTCCATTTTTGTGGCCTTTGGCGATCAACTTGCATCCATTGCCAAACTCTTCAATAAAGCAGCCATGCTTATTGAAGCGAACCTGCAAGTTCTGCTCTGTCATTTGGCCCACAGACAATAGGTTCTTCGTAATCGAAGGGACATGCAAAACATCATGAAGATTCTTCTTCCTGCCATCATGTACAACTAGAGGCACTTTGCCTTTATGCTCAATGCTATGCTGCGTGTCATCACCTGTGCATACATAGCCATGCTTTTCAGCCACGATATCTGTGAACCAATCACCATGAGGGGTCATGTGATTCGATGCCCCCGAGTCAATGTACCAAACAGTCTATCACCAGAGTCATCTGCCTGACTGGACGTAGCATAATGTCCATGCTGCTTGCCCTTCTGATTTCCCTGCTTCTTCCAGCAATCCTTTGCAATATGCCCATACTTTCCGCAGTAGTGACAATCCTTATCTTTATTTGGATCGTCTGACTGACGCTGATGCTGCCATGAGCCTCTGCCACACGGGAGTTAGATCTCCCCCTGCCTCGAAAGTTGCCGCTACCTCTTGCATTTGATGACTGCTAATTGCTATTACTATAGGATGCATTCTGCTGGCCTCCTCTGCCAGATCCATAGCCTCTACCACGGCTACCACGACCATGCTGATTCGAATAAAAAACTGCATCATTATTCTTTGAGCTGCTTGACCCTGTAGCTAAGCCAAGCTTCACCTCTTCATGAATCAATAACGCAACCAGCTCATTAAAATCAGGCATCTCGGCCCGCACAGATACTGAAGTGTCAAAAGACTTGTACTCCGGACCCAAGCCATTTAAGGTCACTGCAACCATATCCTCATCTTCTACCTATGAGCCAACAGATGCGAGCTGATCTGCTAAGGTTTTAATCTCTGTGACATAGTCTTGTATGGATCTGTTCTTCCTCTCTATGTTGTTGAATTTTTGCTTCAGTTGTATCTTCCTGGCACTCGTAGTTGTGCCATAGTACCTGACCAATATGTTCCATGCATCTGTTGGGGATTTACAGTTCATGATCTGCATCACCATAGCATCCGAGATACATAATGACAGCCAATGTAAAACTCTGCGAGCTCTTTCCGTCCAAGCTCGATGCGCTCGTCTTTGATCAGCTGTAGGATTCCTATCTGGAACTTCAGGTTTAGCCTCAACACCTGTCACTAAGTCCCAGTATCCTTTGCCTATCAGAAAGTTCTCCATGCGGAACTTCCATATTGCATAATTGTTTCTATCAAGCTTTTTTCCCACAATCTGGGTTACATTATCAGTTCTATCAGCATTTGCCATGTTGCAGACCTTGCCTGGCTACCTACAAACCAAGATCTTCTTAACAGTTCAACTTCAGCCCGGAACTATTTATGACAGTTTTCTGCAATTAATTGCAGAAAAAAAAACCAGTAAATTTCAGTCAAATATCAGCCCAAACAAAGTCACAATCGGTTGATCCAACTCATAAAGACAACTGCCAATACATATGCCTGATGTTCGGTTCATATTTAACTCCTGCAGATCCACTACCAGGGTCCAAAAGCATGCAGTCCAAACCTGTAAACTGCAATTACAGCAGTCTTTCCAAAGTCAAACCACTGGATACACGTAATGCATGTTCCAAAACTGCTTAGTTGACTGCTGGTACATATGCCACTTCAGACATAAGCATAGAGACATCAGCCAGTGTATTCTTAACAAGTGCCAATGCCAACAGTTTATGTAAAGATTGCAATCAATAAACCGGCATAACCCGCTTCAACTAGCTCAACAAAGTCCTTAAATCAGACCATACATTTGCTTCAGTATGTCACCGTCAGTACATGACTATATAGTGACAATACCCTGTCTACATCTGACAAGTAAGTCAAACAAAATGTCTGCAATTTATATTCACCCCAAGAAGACAAAACTTCTTTTACTTCAGCTGCAAACTTCCAGTATTCAGTGGCATTTGATGCTCCTCTCAACCCAAGACAATTCTAACATGCATATGACAGCATATATGTCTTTCATATGTCTGCATCTGTCACTCTGTGCTTTAGTAGAAAGCAAAATGCTTGCTGCCCACAATCCAAGACAGTTTTCAGCCACAAAAGAAGCTTCAGATCTGTGTATTTCAACCACCAAACTCAGCTTGCAATTGATCAAGACAAGTACATGTAGTCTCCAGCATGTACCTATACTTCACAGGTGCTTCTGGGCATACTCTAGAGCTTCCAATGCTCTTCAAAGTGTTGTAGACTCCATGTATGCTGTGTATACAGCAGTGCAGACAATTTACACAGTTCTGCCCACTCTATTTTAGCTCATATCAGAGCTCAACCACAAGTATTTACTCCATGTACTTCACAAAGACCTTTTACAGTAGACATACATGCTTCTCATGACCCATTTATGGTGACCATTGATTGCAATAGACAGTGTAGGCCTTCAGCCCAACCAAGCGCAATCACGCTGATTGCAAACCCCTGTTTTCTGTTCCAGCTAATGGAGATGATGATGGTGATGTTGATGCCACACCCAAATGCACTCTAAACAGCCTCCTCAAGGCTCTCAAGAAGCCACAAGCTCTGATCTTGACCCTGGAGTGTGTAATGAACAAATGCGTACCTGCAGTCCACAATGGCAGCCTGTCTGCACAAAGGAAAAATGAGTCTTCACTTCCTGGAAGTAGATCTTCACTTTCTCCAGTTCTCAGAGATCCACCAAGTCCTACTCTGATACCATGTTACAAGAGGAGAGAGAGACAGGGTTGAGCACAAACTGAACCATCCAGGTTCCACACTCTTCTTCTCATTATTCCATCATAGAGTAAAAACACACATACAAGAGTAACATAGAGTAAGTGACCCGCTGACTAGACAGCATAGTCAGGTCACCGACTAGCTAACCAACTTATTTAATGTAGTCACAAGAAGGAGACAACTGTACACTAGCTGTCATGTCGGTAGTACATAAAGACAATCACACACTACACGGGGAGCTTGACTTCTAACAACATAAAGGAAAGTGGCCTTCTAAGTCAAACAGTGCATAACCGACTACACTAATTGACTGATGCTATATCTTTGCCAGCTGGAGGTAGGTGTAACAAACTAAATATAATAGGTGATAGGTCAGTGGCCATGTGAGTGTCATAATGACCACCAATGTGCTAAGTGTAGATGTGTGGACTCATCTAGCCAGGCGGTCCATCATCAATGTCCACACATGTTGAGCTTGCCATCTCAATACCTAGTCTATTCCTATAAAGCATTGTGCTTGCTCTCTTTTTGAATGCAATGTCACAGTAATTTTGTACTTCCAACAAAGTGTCTATGTCATTGTTAGTCCACTACACAAGATTGTGTTTATGAGTCCAAGCTTCCATCTTGGAACCTAATTCACTTGTGTGACATTTGGTCTTGATGCCTATTACCTCATGAGCTCACTCTTTCTCTTCAACCTCCATAGCCATGCTCTAGATCTGATATTTTCTATAGTCAAGAGTTGAGATCGATGCCCTATTCTCCTTGGGTCACTCTACCCTCACCTACCTCATTTTTACACACCCGAGTATGGAAACCTTGAAAGACAAAGTGTTAAAAGAAAATATATGATGACCCAGTTATAGGAGTCCTCGCCTAGTAGGAGTTCTTGGTCTAGTTATCCTAGTTAGGTAGGTAGTTTAGGCCACCACCTAGGATGACCACTTTGATAGTTATTTTAGCCAATTTTTGTTAAAGCAGTTGGTTAGCGACTTGCTCTGGATTTCTCTGAAATTATGCTAAGCCTATCCCTTGAGGATTTTCATGCCTTGATTTTGTCAAGGGGTAGGGTGAGAGCTGTTCTTGTGCTTTGTTGAGTATAATTTTTGTGGTAGGTTGATGCTTTTTATGGTTGTTGTTTGTGTAGATCAGTTCATGGGATTTGACAGGTTGAGTCACCCTATCCCATGGTCACCAATGAGAGCGGATTTTTAGAGCCCATTTTGGAGCAAAAAAGTGGCCCAAGAGGCGTAAAAGACCAAATTTTCATGCAAAATGGAATGGTTGCGGATTGATGAGTCGTAGTTTTCCTAGATGGAGTTTGATGCTGCCATGGACCCGATGCAAGTCTCGATTCGTCAATCAGAGTCAATTTGACCCGCCATTTAATCCCCACAAGGTTTAGCGTTATAAAACAACTATGTGATACGAGAGCTGGAAAGTGCATAATAGTTGCCAAGTTTATAGATTTCGACATCACGAAGCTGGACGACCAATCCATTCATGAATTGGAGTCGGGGCCTCCGTTTGACAAAAAAACCACTTGTACCAAGTGTGAACAGAAAGGAAGTTGAACTAGTTATTGTGTTAGAGCTTAATAAGTTTGGTTTAGTGTAGGGAATGAAAATACACAATTTATGAAACATTAGGAGGGGGGGCACTATTTTTTCGACACATCCCAAATTTCCATTTTTTATTACTTTTTGACAGGTGATGATCAGAGGAATGCTCCGAGAAACAATATCTTCAATTTCTTCACCATCTCTCATCACAAGAATGAGCAGAAACGATGCATTCTATGAAGAGATTTAATTGTAGTCTTTCTCTCTCCTCTCTCCTCTCTCGTCTTGTTGTTTGTTCTCATGGATTAGTGTATAAGAGAAGGGGGTGGGCTAAGATGAAAGATTTTGTTCATGCGATGATGTGGGAGTGCAAAAAAGTGTAGATTGGAGTTGGACAAATCATCAACAGTTGTTGAAGAGCATCAATGTGTCTCCAATTTCGAAATACATATGTCAAGGCACGATTTCATGAGCAAGCCATAGATTTCATTGTTTTATGATAAATTTCGCTTGGAAATGGTTGAAAATGATTGTATTTGGTTGGCAATGTTTTGATTTATCAGCAATGTTGAAGTAATCAAGAAAAAACATTCATATAATGCTTTTATGCTAAACACACAAAACCCACAACTATGCGATTTAAGAGAAATTATGCATTTTTGGGTTTTATGGTGTGTATAGCATTCCTATGTGGGTTGAAATATGATAAGAAAATCATTCTTACTAAGATCAATCAATCTAAACTAGTAAATCAATAAATATCAGTAATGATCTATAAATAAATAGCAAAAATAAGAAAAAATAGTTTTTTCACATTCGAAAAATAAGAAAAAAAAATTATGTTTGTGAATGTATGCCAAGCTAAAGCATGAGGTTTAGCACCAGTTCAATGCTATCTCTATGTTAAAGTGGGTTTTTATTGCTTTCATGAAAGAAAAATACAAACCTACCACCCACTGAACGCATAGCTCTAAGCGTAGGGAGAAGGGGATTGTTGAGTGTTTAAAGTAAGTTGAATTCTAATGTTTTATGATGCATGGCATGTAGGGTATATTTTTATCTAAAATTAAAAGGGTCTAGTACCACGAGAATGCTCCGTACTAGCCCTAAGCAATGCAACAATCATGAATTAGAAGAAAGACATGAAAATAACTAATTTCACACTTTCACAATCCTAATTATCAAAATGAATAAACTTGTTTGAACATGGTAGTCATACACAATTATATTGCATACACCATATGGTATCATCTTGATGCATAGCAACTTTTGTATTATGAGCAATGACCTACGTTAAGAGTGTGAGGTATCCTAAGATATAGGGTTAGAGGTCTGGTTCCTTGGGGGAATACTCAGTGAGAGGACTATCTATTATTGTCTAGATCGATCAATCAAAAGAGTGGAGCTTGTTTCGAATGTGTTTTATATATTCACGGCGCATCTTGGGGCCAATCCCATAGGTATAGGTGAGTTGTAGTGGAGTCATGGTAATCAACTAAGGGGTGCTCCCTTTGTATGTGCCTACATGATGTATTACACCAACATGTTTGGGGACTCCCTCTAACGAGTGTGGGAAAGGATATTTATTGGACTAAAAATTATACAAATGCAAAGTTCTGTATTCGAGGTTAGGGTAGTATACCCCTTAGATGCTCCTAGCCGCGAGGCCATGTGGGTGGTTTGAGGTGAGTAATAGAGGTCCAACTAGTGCCATAGAGACAGTGTCACATGTTTTAGATCCTGGCAGTTAGGGTTTCAAGAGAGAAAAAATATGAGAAATAGAGCTTCATTTGGGAGTCCAAACATCAAAGACTTGAAGTAAACAATGCCAATGATCATTTAGAAGCATCAATGTTGTCCATGAGCTAGAGATACGTTGAAAAATAGGGCTAAAAATTCAATGCAAATTTTGGGTTTCCTTCATGCACATGTGGCTGCCCATACAATCATGAAAATGGTATGGCACTGTAGGATTTGATGTTTAGAAGGCAATTATGCATGCCATTGTTGGAGAGAAGCAAATATCAGTGAAGGAGAAGAAGGCCTCTATGCTCAAAACTCCATGGAAGCTTGACCAAATCTTGAAGAAAGAGAAAAGAGAAGCCTCTCTTGAAAAGTAACCAGAGTTTATTTCCCTTCTAAGCTACCTGGCTAACTCCCATTTGACCAAATCACCTCAAAATTGCATGAAAATTTGATGACAACCTACTATTTTGTCCTTCCACCGCCATACCTATCCCCAAAGATCTCGAGATATAGTCTTCTTCTAATTATAGATGTCCTACAAGTGATTGCTAGTGACTATCCATATCTTGTACTTGTAGTACTTGTCTAAAATCGGTTTTTATGATGAAAATTTGGATTGAATATGAAAAAAAGAGAAGAAAAATGGATCAAAGACCAAAGCTCTGATACCACTTGTCAAGAAGTGAACTGGAGAGAGAGAGAGAGGAGAGAGAAGACTACAAAAGAGAGAGGAAGTGCAAAAGAGAGAGAAAGAGAGTGACAAGGATAGAGAAAGACTAAAATAGAGAGAGAAAGACAAATTTAAGAGGTGAGAAGCCATTGAAGTTGTGAGCAAGGTAATGAGAAAAGAGACTATAATGTATAAATGTTTCAAAATATACCCTTCATATCATAAGCATTCAAGTCCTATTTATAAATACCCTTATTTGTGAAATTTTTTGAATAAAAAACACCCCTTTTCATTCCATTTGTTAATAATCCTTTATATGATACTCTTCTGTGTGTAAAAAATTTATAAAATCTCCTTATGTTACACTCATGTGATATACACATATATTTATGGACGAAACATCCGAGGCCTCATTGGGGGAGATTCGGACCCTAGAGAAGTCAATTATAAATATAAGTATGTACCACGTCAGATCAACATAATAGATTTTTAAAATATCATTTTTATACATTTTTTACATATATAGAAGGATCCTATATAAAGGCTTTACTTTTAGATTAAATAGAAAAGGGTTATATTTTGTTAATGAAAAATTCATAAATAAGGATATTTATAAATAGGCCTTGAACACACGTGATATACGGGGTATACATATAGTGAATTACTCGAGATTTGGACTCAAGTTTGGGCCTTAAGAAATTCCACCTCAGTATAGAGAGAGATAATTCAAAAATAATTGAAACTAACATAACATTTAATTAAAATTTTCTCTTTTCTTCAAAAGTCATAAATTAGCAAGAAGCTTTTAAGTTGTTGATTACCATTAATTAAGAGTCTAAAGGTTAGTATCCACAAATAAATTAGTTAGAGCTTAGAATTTGATGGCTCATATCGAAATCAAATTAAAATAATAGTGTACTTTATTTTCATCAAAACTTGAGCCAAAATAGTGTTCCAAGGCTCAAGCTATATTTTGACATGTTACATTTGACACATTCTCATTTGAGTTATTCTCATTTCTTTGAAGTAACTCTAGATAATACTAAGAAGCTTGTGAGGATGGCTCCGATTGAATCAACATCATAGAGAAAGATGGCCAGGGCCTAATCATCATCAAAGGGGTACAAGAGAGATGTGTATCACTTCCACAACAAGCTTGATATATAGAGATGTCTGATAAGATGGTTGGATCTATATTAGAGAGGCATATGTGAGATGTACATTATTTTCATACTAATCTTGATCATGAGTATGAATCCTTAAGTGAGAAAAATAAAAGTATATTGTGTCTTTTGTTACTAAAGAAATATTAGGATTCTATAAGGTAACAAAAAGCTTTGGATATATAGGATATGAAACTACCATAGGGAGGTATAAAGAAGAGGATCCATGTAAATTAAATGAAGTAAGATATTTTCTAAACATCTTTTGATGCTCTTTGTTTCTATATCTCAAATCATAATGGATGGGGCCTAATACGGAGGTACAAGAGAGATGTGTATCAATTTCATAGCAAGCCTCATGTATAGAGATGTATGAGAAGATGGTTAGATCTATATTAGTAGAGAAGTATAGGTGAGATGTACATTATTTTCATAATGATCTTGATCATGAGTATGAAACTTTAAGTAAGAAAAATAAATATTATATTTTTTCTTTTGTTTCTAAAGGAATATTAGGATTTTATAAGGCAACAAAAATCTTTGAGATATGTAGGATATGAAGCTACAATAGGGCGGTATAAACAAGAGGACACATGTAATGAACTAAGACATTTTCTCAATATCTTTTGATGCTCATTATTTCTATATCTAAAATTGACCATGGATTTTGGCAATATGTCTATCCATTCAATTAAAAAGCTTATAGGCACATATATCAGATTGTTCTTGAGACTATAAAAGTAACATATCCTTTGAGACAAACATCTTATTTGTTAGAGTTTTTCTTATACAAAAGGTTTAGTTGTATCAAACAAAGAGTGTCATATATTGTATTGAATTCTTTGACAACACAACAGATACAATCATATTTCTCATCTTCCAAATGAGTATGATAGTATATCAATTTAGTCAACTCAATGGATGGAGAAACCATGGTATCAATCTCATTCATACTACTCAGCCATACAAGATGCAATAGAGTATAGAAAGTTAATATTCTAGGGGAATTATATCAATGAACATATAGAAGGATTGCTCCACAAAGCCAATCCAGAATAAAGTAATGCAACACTTATAGAGACATGCAACGAGGGAATCATGGCACAAATCTAGTATAGTAATTAAACATCCTTAATATATTATGGAAATCTGTAGTAAAACCTCCCTTCTATTTGTCAATCCCATACCCAATAAAGTTATCATCATATGCCATAAGCTGCAAAATATGTTGGTACAATTAATTATAATGTAAACTCTTCTAAAGTTCCCATAAGCTTCATGGATATCAAAACATTTACAATTAAATTGCATCATGGATACCAAAATCACAATACAATTCATTATACCAAAACATTTTGATTCTTCTCAAGTATAATTAAAACATTGCATTATGTTGGAATACTTTGTTTCTTAACCTTGGTGGATGAAAGATTCAAAGGATCTTCTAATCTACCCACTCTCTCCCCATATGAGAAATATACATTAGATCATTCCAAACTCTATCTCAATGAAAAGATTGATCTCATAATTGGACACAGTATGATATTTCTATGTCAAGGCCCTTGTATTAGAATAAAAATTGATATCCTTGATATTGGAACATATCATCATTCAATGCTAAGACACCTATGGATGGCCATGGTACTGTACCATTTGATAGAAAAAATGGAATACTCTCCTAGATTATTGAGATAGTTTCCTCTATCTCAATAAGATCCATCTACAAATACATATGGACAATCACCCCTCAATCATCCCCCCTCATTTTTGAAACTTGTTAAAAGAAATAAGGAACATAACTACTGCATAACTATAATACAAAGAAACGTGCAAAGATATGAAAAAATACAAAAGTTATCAAAGAGGAACAACATAATGTAAGAAGGGGCCATTGAGGCTATCAAGGCAGGAGGGGTGGCTAGGACTACACAATGCAAGTCTTGAGATTTTCAAGTCACTCCTCCTCACATTGTGTGGGTCCAATGCAATGGGGTGAGGCACCGGGGGGTGGGGGGTATGCTAGGACCACACAATGTAAGGGAGAGGCCTTGAGATTTTCAAGTCACCCCTCCTCATGTTGTGTGGGTCCAATGCAAGCATGGATCCACACAATGCGAGAGGGCCCCTCAATATTTTTAAGTGGCCCCCTTCTCATGTTATGCAAGTCTATTATCCACCATTGTATTTCAAAGGTCTTATCACATTGTGCATGTCATTACCACCCAAGGTCTACTAGTGTTCATTTTGAGCCATTTTTAATACCCCATAGGCCTTTTGGACCATTTCGATATACTTGCGTTTGGGATTTAAAAATGCTCAAAATGGATAATAAGAGACTAATATATGAGGAAATGGATATACATGACATTTTAGGTGGAGAATTCGGTAAAATGGATGGTGCCACTACGTCTACCATTTTGAATCAAAAATACTCAAAATGGACATGGGGAGGCCAAGATATGAAGAAATAGAAGTGTCACCCAAGAGGAACCACACAACTTGACAAGGGGACCCCTAACCAAAATAGGTGGCGAGGGGAGCCCTTATGTTGTGCAAAATTGATAGCATCATTGCATCCAAAATGGCCCAAATCCCTATCTCAAGTTGAAAATTTCTTAAAATGGACATCGAGAGGCCAACATATGAATGGAAAAAAAGTTACCCCAAGAGGACCTATAAAATGCAAGGGGGACCTTTGGGTGACCTTTTTTGTTTCTTTTATATCTCTACCTCTCCCGATGTCTATTTTGAATGTTTTTAAACCTTAGATGGGGATTTTGGGCCATTTAGGCTACAATGTCATCATCGGTTTTGGATGATTTCCCCTTGTGTTGTGCAAGTCCTCCTTCGGTGACTTTGTTTTTTCTTCTTATCTTGGCCTTTTGAATGTCTGTTTTGAGAACTTTTTTATCTTAGATGGGAGTTTTAGGCCATTTCGGATGTAATGGTACTATCAGTTTTGCCATATTCTCCATCCAAAATGTGAACTCAGGAGAACCAACACTATGTGAGGGAGCCCCCTACCAATTTTAGTCGAGGGCTCCCTCACCTTTTGTGGGTCCTCTCGAGTGGCACTTCCATTTCTTCTTATATTGGCCTCTCATTTTCAGTGTTTTGGGACTTGAGAGGGTGATGTTAGGCTATTCCAAATGTAATGTCACTCTTCATTTTACCGAATTCTCCACCCAAAATGTCAACCAAGGAGGATTTTAAAAAGTGCAAGGGGGGCCCCCACCAAAATCTGGATGGCCCCCTCTCGTGTTGTGCGAGTCTTGCTTGGGTGACTTTTTTTTTCTTTATATCTTGGCCTCTCGATGTCAGTTCTGAGAGTTTTTGAGCCTAAATAGGAGTTTTGGGCCATTTTGGATGCAATAGCACCATCGGTTTTGCCAAATTCTCCACCCCAAATGTCAACGTAGGAAGACCGATACAACATGAGAGGGTAGGATCCTCTTATATGAGACTTATGTTTCTTTATCTTGGCCTCCCACAGTCCATTTAGAGCATTTTTAGACCTGAGATGGGGGGTTTAGGCCATTCTAAAATGGCTCCAAATGTGATAAGATCTTTACAAACAAGACAATGGGCCCCCTTCCCCTCTCCTTTGCATTGTATTGGCCATAGATCATAATGTTGGAGGACCAGGGGTCAATAGAACATGAGGGGGAACCCTCCAACAATCTTGAATCCTCTTTGTGTTGTGCTGGCCTAAGTCCCCTCCTCATGGAATCCACCTTTGGTCATCTATATCTAAAATATATTTTTTCCATTGAAATAGAAGAAAAAAGCAAATGAAAAGTAGGAATAAGAAGAGAGAATCACATGCAAAATTTTGGGAAGAGAGACACTTCATTTAATACTTGAGAGTTTTAAGAAAAAGATGGAAATTCTAGAATGGAGGGAGAGTTTTTTAATGTAATATTCAATAATTACAAGAAAAGAATAGGAAGAATGAAAGGGTGTATAGAACTGACAAAAATATTGCTATCTAGCCTCTTAAATTATTTGAAAGTCTCTATGTTTTTGTGCCTCAACGAATTTGTCCCCAAAAATACTTAAAAATATTTTATGTTGGAAAATTTTAAGAATGAGATAAAAATATTAAAAATCCCATTTTTACAATAAAAATAGCTATTTCCTTATTGGTTGAGAGGCTTTCTCTCTTTAAAAATAAAAAACCAAAAATCAGCCCAAATCTCCCCTAATGTATATAAGTCTATAGCTATTCATTGACTCTTTCCATTTAACCATTAGCTTGAGAATGATGAGCTATTAAAGGAGCAAGCTTAGTACTCATAAATCTTAATACTTTGTGCCATAAATTACTCACAAAATTTTCATACCTATCATTCACAATGACTTTAGGCAAATCTCATAGCTTGAGGACATGTTCCATGCATTACCTTGCAACTTGTGAGGCTGTGTATTGGGTCTTCATTGGGATAAAATGGTCTACTTTGGTAAGTCTTACTAGCAAGCAAACTTGTAATAAAGTCCATAGTGATATCTATCCACTTGCCTTCATGAATAGGAAATAGCAATAATGAATCATTGGGCTTTTGAGTTTTGTCCTTATTTTATGGACATGAAAGACATTTGGAAAAAAATTCATTCACATCTATCCATAGTCCCTTCATATATAAGCTTTTGGAAAATTTTCCATAGGCCTTGAAGACACCTAAATGACTCACCATAGGTGAAGAGTGCATTTCTTTTCATAATAATTTCCTTGAAGGCTCAAGTATGAAGTATAATCACCTTGCCATGTCATATGAGACTATTTTTTAGCTCGATAATTGGAGTTATGCTCAAGAAAACCATATTGTAATTATCAAAATATGTGAGTATATTCTTCATCCAAGAGATGAGCTTCTTGTAACTCAATCCAATCATTACGTAGCTCAGTGATAGAAAAAAATGTACGTACCCACATTCTTGAAAGTAAATCCATAACCCCATTACCTTACCTCTTGTATGAGAGATGTCAAAGTCAAATTTCTTGTGTAGCTAACCACCTTCTTTGCTTTGAGTAAGATCTTTTGGAAGAGAAAATGCTTGAGAACTCTATGATCACTCTTGAATCTAAAGTGCTACCATAAAGATAGTGATGCCACTTTCTGATAGCATGAATAATACCAATATTTCTTGATCATAGACATTCATTTGTATATATTTATCACTCAACTTGCATCTCTCAAAGGATATTACACCATGAAGTTGAGGGCACCAATCCTCTTTTACTTATATCACACTAGATAGTGAACTTCTTTGAAAAGTCAAGATAAACCAATATAGGGGCTAAAGTAAGCAACAACTTGAGCTCATTGAAGCTCTATCCACAATAAAATCCCAAAATAATGCTTCTTTCTTCAATTTATTCGTAAATAATGTTGTTATTGTTGTATAAACCTTTTATAGATGAAGATAGTCAAAGAAAACCTCTAAGACAAGTGCTTTGTTGGTGTAGGCCATAATGCTAAATAAATCTTCTATAGAATGAAGATAGCCCAAGAAAATATCCTAAGATAAGTGATATTTGTTGGAGTAGGACATTCCTTAATGCATTTGACTTTCTTTGGATCAACCTTGATACCCTCTTCATTTACAACATGTACAAATTATTCTACCTCCATTTCCATGAAAGAACATTTACTTTCCTTGGCAAAGAGTTGATGCTCTTCAGGTATATCAAATACCTTCCTTGTATGCATGAGATGATCTTTTGATAGTCTTGTTGTAAATGAGAATACCATCAAAGAAAACTAAAACAAATTTGAATAAGAAATCTTGTACTATATTTTCATAAGAATGTGGAATGTGGCAAAGGATTGGTGTTGAGATGACAAGCTCAACACATGTGGACATTGATGATGGACCGCCCGGTTAGATGGGTCCACACGTCTACACTTAGCACGTCGGTGGTCATTATGACTCTCACATGGCCACTGACTCATTACTTATTATATTCAGGTTGTTACACCTATTTACAGCTGGCATAGTTATAGTGCCAATCGACTAGTGTAGTCAGTTATGCATTGTTTGACTTAGTAGGTCACTTTCCTTTTATCTTGTATCTTATCTATACTTTGTGTACATTGTGAAACGTGTGAAGAAGAAGAATAAATCAGCAAGAAAACGTTTTGGCCTCCATCTCTCTTCTTGTCTCTTGAGTGAGCTTCTCCTTGTGCATTCTATGTGTGTTCGGCGCAGCATCTTGAGCAACCCCCTCCACCACGCGATTCTTGACATGGTATCAGAGCCACACCACTGAGAGAGGCTGATTTTGAAGGTTGAAGCAAAGGAGAAGAAGCAAGGTTCGAGCAAGTAAGCCACGGGTAAGAAGCTCTCCCATCCTTCCACTCTTTCTCTTGGATAGTGCCTGTGGAGGCACTCGAAGCAGGGCAGAGCAAAAAATCTCAGATTGCATTGAGATTTGGTGTGCGCAAAGAGCGTTGTATATTCTACATATCAGCCCTTTAGGGCTATTCCGCAGTGATTTGGGGCATCTGAGGCCGTTTCAGGGCCCGTTTTAGAGCCGCAAGGTTGCGGACAGCAGTTTCAGGATACGCTGTGACTTTGACTGTATTGACCGAAAGTGGGTGCGCAGGTTACAGATTACAGATCTGTAAGTTCAAAGGTGTTTACCAGTGAGTAAACACAAGGTTTGTCTGCAAACAGGTTGCAGATTGCATGTATTGTTGAGCAGACAGTGAAAAAGGCTGTCTAGTGTATTGCTGTGCACTACAGGTCGAGGATTGCAGAAGATTTGCTTGCTGTTTGGTATTATTCTTGTGATAATGGTAGAGAACAGTGGAAGCCCCATCATTGAGAAGCTCGACAAGAACAACTACCCTTCATGGAAGTTCCATGTCACGAACTTTCTTATTGGAAAAGGCCTCTATGAGTTCGTTTCAGGTGAAGAAAAGGAGCCGGAGGTGAGTGATCCTCCAACTGCAGAAGAGATAAAGGCACGAAAGGAATGGAATGCAAAAGACAAGAAGGTCATGTATTGGTTGTCTGCAGTAATTGACAATAATATGTTGGGACACATTAGAAATGCAGAGAATGCATATGCAGCTTGGACCATACTTGAAAGTATGTTTTCTGTAAATACAAAGACACGAACGATTCAACTCAAGCAAGAGTTGAATACATTGAAGAAAGGGAAGATGTCTATCAATGAGTATGCATTGAAGGTAAGGAGCATTGCAGATGCATTGGCAGCGATTGATGCAATGCCCGATGATGATGATTTGGTGTCGTCTACCTTGGGTGGACTTAACAATGAAAAGGCTTGGAAGTCTTTTGTAACTTCCATATATGTCAGAAAGCCATTTCCAGATTTCGATGAGTTGGTCTCTCTAATGATCACTGAAGAAATCAACATGCAGAGTGAGACATCTGAAAGAAGTGGTGAACAGGTCCAGACCTTCTACTCCAGTTCAAGAAGGGGACGTGGTAGGTTCTCTTCAAGAGGCCGTGGTACAGGACGTGGTAGTGATAACCAGCAAAATAGATTGAATCAGCAATTTGGCGATATGCAGGTTTCAGGAGGTCGTGGTAACTTTAGAGGCAGGGGGAGCTTTAGAGGAAGAGGTGGATGGCAGAATAGAGGTTCTAACAACTCTGGTATTGTGTGCCACTACTGTGGCAAAACAGGTCATATTGCAGCCCAATGTTATGCTAAGAAAGATGATATCCGTAGTGGTAAGTTGCAGCAAGGAAATTATGCATCGTCTTCACGACAGAATGAAGACAAAAATGAACGGTTGTTCGTTATGCAGCATATGCTGAATGCTGTTACAGGAAATGAAACACATGAAGATGTTTGGTATGTTGATTCAGGTGCATCCAATCATATGACCAGCCATGCAGAATGGTTTGGAGAGATGCAGGATTTGCAGAATGCAAGTTATGTACAGACGAGTGATGACTCATGCCACCCAATTTCACACATTGGAAAAGTTCCCTTATCCTTGCATGATGGTAAGACAAAGAGTCTTTCAGATGTATTACATGTGCCATCTATTACAAAGAACTTGGTGTCAGTCGGTCAAATGATAGAGCAAGGGCTGCAAGTCAGATTTAATGCAAAGGGCTGCTTTGTAGAAGATTTCAATGACAAGTGCAGGTTGGTAGCAAAGGGAAGTAGAGTTGGACGTATGTTCACTCTAGATGCTGGAATTCCTACTATGAATGCTGCTATGTATGCCAAAGGAAAAGGTGTTGTTGCAGACATTGAAATTTGGCACAAACGCATTGGACATGCAAATGTACAAAGGCTGAAACTAATGCAGTCCAAAGGGTTGGTTATAGGTTTGCCTACATTTAGAGTTGCAGATTTTCAAAAGGTATGTGAAGCATGTCAGTTTGGTAAGCAGTCAAGGCAACCTTTTTCACATGATAGAGATGTAAGCAGAAATATTCTTGATGTTGTACATACAGACATTTGGGGGCCTACACAAAATGTATCTCTTGGAGGCAGTTCATACTTTGTCACATTCATTGATGATTGTTCTAGAAAGCTGTGGGTATATTTTATGAAGGAAAAGAGTGAAGCGTTTGAGCACTTTAGAACTTTCAAGGCTGCAGTTGAAAGAGAAATAGGCTTGATGGAGGGGGAGAGTACCTCTCAAATGAGTTCAGTGATTTTCTGAGGTCTCATGGGATAAAGAGACAGTTCACATGCAGGTATACCCCACAGCAAAATGGGGTTGCAGAAAGGAAAAACAGGCATATTGTAGAAGTTGCACGCGCCTTGATGGCTAAAAAGAATATGCCTAAGCATTTTTTGTCTGAGGCTGTTCATACTGCTGTTTATATTATGAACAGAACTCCCACAGCTGCAGTTCATGGTATGACCCCCGAAGAATGTTTTACAGGTAAGAAACCTGATGTTTCACACTTGAAAGTATTTGGCTGCATTGCGTATGTTCATGTGCCAGATGAGTTGCGGAAGAAACTAGATCCAAAGGCTGAAAAGTGTGTCTTTATTGGATACTCTTTAGAGCAGAAAGGGTATCGCTGTTACAACCCTGTCACATGTAAGTTCAGAGTGAGCAGGGATGTCATCTTTGATGAAATGAGCAGCTGGTATGCATCTAGTGGTGATACGTTGGATGTTGATGATGATCATGACACTCATGTGCAGGCTGAAAAGCAAGAATCACGGACTCTTAGTGGACCAGAGACATCATCTAGTAGTCCTTGGTCTGGGAGACTAAGGAGTACCTCTACATCTTCAGGTGCATCTAGTAGCACTATAGGTAAAGACAAAGGAAAGAATAAAGTGTCAGAAGGCATTGATGCAGTTCTTGATGGAGACTCCAGTGGCTCAGAGAGCTTAGATGATGAGCTTGGCATTCCTTCAGTGAGAACTCTAGGTGTGCAGAGAGCACGCGCTGATGCAAAGACTCCATTGAGTGATCCAGTGGTACACAGGTCTAGCAGGGTGAGATACCCTGTTAAAAGATTTGGTTTTGAAGGTTATGCAGCTCACCATTATGCTTATATGGTGAAACTAGTTGAGGATGTTGAGCCTACATGTTTTGAGGAGGCTATTGGTCATGCTCATTGGGATGCAGCAATGGATGAGGAGATGGCTGCATTAGAGGCTAATAAGACTTGGGATCTAGTATCATTGCCGAAGGGAAAGAAAGCTATTGGATGTAAGTGGGTTTATAAGATTAAGCACAATGCAGATGGTTCTATTAGCAGGTACAAAGCTAGGCTGGTTGCAAAAGGCTATGCCCAAACATATGGCATAGATTATGATGAAACCTTCAGTCCAGTTGCTAGGATGGCAACTGTCAGATGTGTGATTGCTTTGGCAGCAGCCAAAGGTTGGAGGTTGCAGAAAATGGATGTAAAGAATGCCTTCTTGCATGGTGATTTGTAGGAAGAAGTGTATATGGATCAGCCAACAGGTTATGAAGATTTAGAGCATCCCTCGTATGTGTGCAGATTGAAAAAGGCACTTTATGGGCTCAAGCAAGCACCTAGAGCATGGTCTGACAAGATTAGAGAGTATCTTGTCAATATTGGTTTTTATGTTTCTGATGCTAATCACTCACTTTATGTGAGAAAGGGAGATGCAGGTTTGGTCATCATAGTCATCTATGTGGATGACTTGATTATTACAGGTGATAGTGATACTGGGATTGCTGAAGTTAAGGGCTGGTTGAAGATGAAGTTTGAGATGAAGGATCTAGGTGAGCTAAGGTACTTCCTTGGCATTGAGGTGGTCAGATGTGATGATGGTATATGGCTGTCCCAAAGACAGTATGGCTTGGATATGTTGTCCAAGTATGGTATGACAGCGTGCAAACCACTTTCAGTCCCATTGGAGCAGAATGTAAAGCTAAGTGCTGATGTTGGAGATGAGATAGAAGACCCTACTATGTTCAGGAGGATAGTGGGGAGTTTGATTTACATGACTATTACAAGGCCAGACTTGAGCTACGTTGTTGGTCTTGTAAGTCAGTTTATGCAAGTACCTAGAAAGCCACATTTGGATGCAGTCAGACGCATATTGAGATATGTGAAGTCCACATTACATTATGGACTTTTCTATGAGGCATGTACAGATGTACAAGTGTTTGGATACACAGATGCAGATTGGGCTGGTAGTATGTCTGATAGAAGATCTACCAGCGGATACATGTTCTCTCTTGGTAGTGCAGCAGTTGCATGGAGTAGCAAAAAGCAATCTACAGTTGCTTTGTCGAGTACAAAGGCTGAGTATAGAGGTGCTGCTGTTGCAGCATGTGAGATAGTATGGCTGCAAAAGTTATTGACTGATTTGGATGTGTAGGTGGAAGGTCCAGTTGTCATTTATTGTGACAACATGAGCAGTATATAGTTGGCTAGGAACCCTGTGTTCCATGCCAGGACAAAACATATTGAGGTACACTACCACTTTGTGAGAGAGAAGGTACTAGCAAGTGAGATTGACTTGGTGTATGTCAGCACACAGGATCAGATAGCTGACATCTTCACAAAGGCATTGGGTACAGAGAAGCTTCAAAAGTTTCGAAGCTTACTTGGAGTTGCAGAGATGCAGTTGAGCTTGAGGGGGAGTGTTGAGATGACAAGCTCAACACATGTGGACATTGATGATGGACCGCCTGGTTAGATGGGTCCACACGTTTACACTTAGCACGTCGGCGGTCATTATGACTCTCAC
The DNA here is from genome assembly GCF_053477565.2 of Lygodium microphyllum. Lineage (NCBI taxonomy): Eukaryota > Viridiplantae > Streptophyta > Polypodiopsida > Schizaeales > Lygodiaceae > Lygodium > Lygodium microphyllum. The sequence goes on along the minus strand of NC_141156.1, from coordinate 60,911,020 downwards.
ATGGCCACTGACTCATTACTTATTATATTCAGGTTGTTACACCTATTTACAGCTGGCATAGTTATAGTGCCAATCGACTAGTGTAGTCGGTTATGCATTGTTTGACTTAATAGGTCACTTTCCTTTTATCTTGTATCTTATCTATACTTTGTGTACATTGTGAAACATGTGAAGAAGAAGAAGAAATCAGCAAGAAAACGTTTTGGCCTCCATCTCTCTTCTTGTCTCTTGAGTGAGCTTCTCCTTGTGCATTCTATGTGTGTTCGGCGCAGCATCTTGAGCAACCCCCTCCACCACGCGATTCTTGACAATTGGCAATCCAAAAGGTATTATAATAAATGATACTAGCCTCAATCAATGCTAAAGATTGTTTTGACTTCATCAACCTCTCTCATCCTTATTTGAGCCCTATCTCAAATCAATCTTTGTAGAGTAATTCTTACTCCCTTTAGCTCATCAACTAAGTTATGAACTCTTGGTATGGAATATTTATTTTTCATGGTTAAATTTTAAATATCACTCTAATCTATGCACATGTGAATGTTACCATCTTTCTTAGTCACTAGTAAGACGAGTGATGCATAGGGCAAACAACTAGGCTCAATCAATCCCATATCCAATAATTATCTAAATTTTTTCTTTGCCACTTCTCATCTTTTACAATTGGATAGTCAATAGGGAGGTTTGTTAATCAATTTAGGCTCCAAATCTATAAGATGATCAACTAATCTCTTGGGAGGTGGGGTTGTATGCACTTTAAAAAAACTTTTGCCTATTCAAGTATAGCCTTGAGGGCTGAATCCTTTGTTGGGTTACTGTATTGATCTAAATTTTCCTTATCAATATGCAATACAAACAATTGGAACCTATTTTAAAACTTTTTCTTTGATTTCTTAGTTGTAATAAGCTGAAAATCTACCCTCTTCTATATGCCATCAAGACAATGTATGAGTTGCATTACAAGTAATGTCCATTTAGGTTTGAGAAAAATCCATTGTAATATTTTCCAACTACCTTAGCCAATCACATCCCAATACAATGTAAATGGGGCCCATATCAAAAGCTATAATATTCACTAATGTAGCATACCTTCATGTAATTGAAGAGGTGCATTAGAGCACACTTGGTTGTTGATTTCTTCAACTCCATTAACTAGTTGGGCCTTTATTGGTTGAGGTAAATCTGTAGGGAAATGTTTGAGATGATCTATGGATTTCTTATTAATAAAAGTATGGGTGCTTTTGTTATCTACCAAAATGTTAACTATATTTTCATTAATGTTGCCTTTAACCCTCAAAGTGTTTAGGTCGTGATTCTTATTCATATATTCACAGAAGTAGATAGGCTAAAGTGGCGCTACCGAATAGTGCATTATCAACATTTTCACCCAAATTTTAAGGTGTATAGCCCTGTAGATCAAAAGTAAAACCATGATGTGGTTCATAGAACTAATCCATATACTCTAAAAAATATTTTTCATTTGTATAGTCATAAGAAAGTTAATAAAAATTGCATGGTGTGTTGAGAGTGGAAAAAGACTGAATTTTTGACTAATTTTTGTTGTTTTTAAGGTCTAAATGGTTGATTTTTGATGGATTTAGAGTGATGTATGGTTGTTAATGGGAGTGTTTGAGAGTATTTTAGATGATATTGATTATGTTTTGGAAGTTCATGATGATTACTAGTAGAAATATGAGGCTCTATGATGTTCTTATAAGTTCTATTGAGGTTCTAATTATATCTGATACCTTCTGTATAGCTTCTATTTTGTTCTATTTTTCTTCTGTATGAAGCATGGATCGATGATTAATAAATGTTGAAATCTTTTGGAAGCTTATTGAATAGTTTTTGATAGTTTGGAATGGTTTTAGTATGAGTTAGGAGGATCTGTTGTTCTCTGATGACCTTCTGTAACCCTCTGTAAACCTTCTGTAGAGCCTCTATCTCTGTTCTGTCTCTGCTCTGTTCCTATTTTGTTCTGTTCTATAGATATTCTGTAAGTTTTCTATAGAATGTATGTGTGAATTTGGACAATTTTTCTAACTTTTGGAAAGGATAAATCTAAGTTCAAAAGAGCTAAAACAAATGGAAGAAGCAGCTTCTGCTGAAGACTAAAGAGAAGATTGAAGTGGTAGTGACAATAGTGAGCTATGAAGAGACACTGTAGTGGCTCTGGTGCCCTTTTATACCTCCCATACCTCTTGGGAGGTGCATCCAAGACCTAAGAGGGATTATTAAGTGTCATTATTGAGTATTTTAGTGAGGAGATGATGTATTATTGAGAGAGATAGAGAGAGAGAGTCAGAGATAGCCAATTCTATGGTGTATCTGCATATGAGAGATTGAGAGAGAAAACTATAAAGACATTGAAGATGAATACTATGTGATTGATTTCCATTCAAAAGTGTTGTATTATTTTATGTTCCTTTTTCTATTAATGGATTCTATGAAGATGTTGAAGATTATGGTTGATTCTATTAAATCCGTGGAAGATATCTATTATGATGTTGTGTGAAGAATTGTTGTTTTCTTTGTTTTGGTCATTAAAAGAATGAAATAAAAGCTTGTTGATGTTAGAAGATAGCTTTTCTTGTAGTAGAATCCCCTTTTTCTTGGTGTCTCTCTTGGGGCTCCATGTTTTTGGTGCACAGCCAGGGAAAATTACCATCAACAAGTATCAGAAGAGGCTAAAAATGAAAGAAATGGCATTGCCAAGAATAAAATAATTCAATGGATGTTTGCAAAGTTTCTTCTTCCACTGAAGAGTTGGAGATTCTCGTTATCAAAGCCACTTTCCACAAGAAGTTCATCCCACAATGGCAAAAACATATTACCATCATGATACAAGCTCTATGCGGTGGACTATTTCCTCTTCCTGTTGAAGCAACAAAAACTTGCAACTTGGTGGCAAATTATTTGGAAACAAACTAAAGAGCAGAAGCAGAGAGAATGACTATCCATGGAAGATTTGATATTCATTGAGAATTTTCCAGACCATCAAGTGGGAGATCGTGAAGAAGCTTCAGGAGTCATGGTCAGTGGAGGTTCACAAAAACAAGAAGGAAAAGAGTTGGAATTTGTTTGTGGATGCTCAACAGCAAGATACATGGGATGTCCGGTGCACTGACAATCTTTTGTTTGTCCAATTAGCAACCCACTAGAAGTTGGTAGACAGAGTGTTTTTCACAACATACATTGTTGAAACCCTCAAAAACTAGCATTATTATAATGATGGCACAACAACGATCCTAAGAAGAATGAGTTTTAATACTTTCAGAACGGAATATCTCCCCCTCTTTAGTGGTTTGAAAGCCGAATTCAGAGACGTTGAAAAGAAGGAAGTAGAAGAGATGTTGGCCAGAGAATCCCCTAGAGACTGAAGCCTCTCTTTGATTCTATTCTGTTGAGTATAGACCAACTGGTTGGAGCCAACCCCCTCATGAATGACACAATCAAGAGGAAAGCATTAGAACGAGTCCAAAGGTATGTGAGAAGAGAGAAGGCAAGAATCAAAGCTAAGAATGAGCTCATAGCAGAAGCCTCCTTTGATGCCCTAAAACCACTCTTTACAGGAGTCCCCATGGCAACTTAAGGTCCCCTTCCTAGTCAAATTTGTCCTAGAAATATTGACAATAGGCTAGCAAATGTAGTCCCATTGCCAATTTTTAAGGGAGAGTACAATGAAGACCTTTATCTTGATGTAGCAAAATTTATGGTAGCATATGTGGCTAACAATCCCAGAACCCCTGAGCATTGGTTAGCAATATTCCCCGCCACTTTCAAGGGAGCGGTGTTTTAGTGGTAAGAGTCTCAAGCAGCAGGAACTTTTGGCACATGAGACGACTTGAAGTTGGCTTTCCTCACTAAATTCAGGTGTGAAGGTTTTGAAGAGCGGATGCAAGAGGAGTTCATGAACCTAAGTCAGTCCTCTGGAGAAAGAGTAGAAGCTTATGTCTAGCAAATGGAATCCATCTTGAAGAGATGGACTAACCATCATTTGGATGAAGGCATCCAAAAATGAGTGTTTCTTAGAGGCCTACAAACCAGAAGTTCGTAAGTTTGTGGAATTGAGAAGACCAGTTGTTTACCACAGCACAGAGGATCGGAATATGGAGCAGAAGTGCGGGAAAAAATGGAAGAAGGAGATAGCCAAAAAGGTATAGGATAAAGGAAGGAAAAGGCACCCCTGATGGATGCACCACTCATGGGACCTAAAATGGGCTGGCACTGGCTATGGCACTAGCTGGACCTCATGCTCATAAGAGACAAACACACCCTCACGGCCTCGCGGACCAGGAGCGTCAATCTAATGCTAAAGGACAAACTGCCCTAAAGCCTAATCTATGCGTTTATAGTTTCGTCGTTTTGTAGTCCAACGTTTCCCTTAAACTCCTCAGAGGGAGAACCCATACACATTGGCAATGCCACGATCACATACATGGAGACAACCTCTCGGTAGAATCACCACGGCCCCACTGCAGCTCTCCTACATCGCAGGGATTGGCCCCTTGATGCGTTGCTCAACATGTAAAACAATCGAACACAAACTCCTCTCTTTTATATTTCTCGTATTTCCAGGAGATATACCATGTGTCCTTACTTAATAATCCCTTAGGAAACTGACCCTCTGTCCTACGGCAAGGGATGACCTTACGCTCTCAATCGTGGGTCAAATTCCTAAGAAAACAAGTGCTATACAGTTCAGGAGCTTTTCCGTTGATACCATGAACTATGCATAGTGCATAATGTGAATGGTTTAGTGCACAAACAGAAGAAAATCAGCATTGTGCATCCTGCGAAACAATTCTTTTCATGATTTCCATGCTAGCATTTATGTAGTGCAATGAGGAAAGACACCGAGCCTTACGCTCATGCGGCCTTTCTCTTTATTTAAAAATAACGTCCTATAGGCATGATGCAACACATAAAACCAGATTTTAGTTTATACTTTGACGCTCAACCTCCCCTCTTACCCTACCGTTTAATGTTTTGCATTCGTTGATAGGTGAAAGGGTCGTTTTATGTGTATTTCCTTACAAAGAAAACGATAAACATGAACGAAAACATAGAAACGAGGGTAAACCGAGGCCAACCTCCTGCTTTACCTTCATTATACGCTGCACAAATAGACATGTAATTTTTTAGAATTTTCCTTTTACCGTTTCCTAATTTTCTCCCATTTAAAACCCATTTTTCACCATTTTTTGGTATTTTTTTCCCTATTTTCTTCAGTAAAAAATGACAAAAAATTAAGTTGATTGTGGATTGTGGCCCTTAGGTTCCTTGACAGCAAAATTTCATGGTTTTGTAGGTGCTATGTCTCATATTTCCCATTTATTTTGCAAAAAACCCATTTTTACCCCTTAAACGCGTGTTTTTCGGGTTTTATAACATTAATTTCAGCCATATCACTTATGCTTTTCTGATTTTCAGATTATAAACTATTGAAACTCATAGAAAACAATATCATAATGAATATTCAGCCCATGGGAACAATGTTTCATCAATCAAAGGGCATAAAAACTCATTTCTCCTTCATAAAAATTGAATTACCGCTTAGGCTCCGTGTTTCGGGATCTCGATTTTGGTGCGGGACTACGGGTCAGCCCACATTCAATGTCTTGCATCTTCACAATCAGCAATCTTCATGTCTACATCAATCCGGAAGCAATCCGGTCCCAACCGGACAAGCTTTCCTTCACCATTCTTCATTTTCCTCTTGCACACAAGAACAACCCCTTAGGGGAGAGAGAGGAAGGAGAGAGAAATACTAGATTTCCATCTCTTCATTCAGGCCACCATTGCTCAAGCGAAGACAAGCGAAATGATCAGCAGAGAGAGGGAAGATCGAGGCCATGATCGATTGGGTAGGTTGTTTGTAGGCAGAATCCCCATCTCCATCATCATATGGCGCATTTTTCGGGCGCGAACTGTTGAAGGTTTCTTCATCCTCTCTCTCTCCACGATTTGATGCAAAGTTTCATGTTGGCATAAAATGCCGCAAGCCCCCAAAGGTCACTGCCCCTTTTGGCCAAAAACAAGTCCACCTCTTCATATCTTGCCCATCTTGTGGCCATTTCCTCGTCTGGCATCCGATTCGAGTGTTGTAAATTTCTGTGTGTCCGGCTTGACATCCCGCATTGACTGGCAACTCCTGACAATCCACACGATAGTCTGAAAAATTATCAAAAATCCACAAGTGTCGCTCGGGCGCCTTTTAAAAGTCGTCTTTCACTTGGTGCTTAAAATCGTCCTAGCTGGAGCCGGCGCCTTTGATGTTGAATATTTTTCCCCTAAATTCCAAATTTTTTGGCAAATTTTTTGCACATTCCAGGCTCAAACTCCGCTCTCATTGGCGACCACGGGATAGGGCGACTTAGCCCGTCGAATCCCACAATAGTTCTGCACAAAACAACCAAAGAAAGCATCAAGCTGATACAAAATAGATACATACTAAAACACAACACAATGCTCACCCTACCCCTGACAAAACCAAGGCATGAAACCCACAAGGAGTAGGCCTAGCATAATCTGCTAAAAGGTCCAAAGCTAGTCACTAACCAACTGCTCCAACACGACCAAACTAAAAAGAACTATCAAAGAGGTTGCCCTAAGTGGTGGTCTGAATTACCTACCTAACTAAGGACAACACAACCAGGAGCTCCTACTAGGCGAGGACTCCTATAGCCTGATCAAGAAGTATTTTCTTTTAGCACATATCTTCTTTTAGAGTTTTATGTTTCCATAATCGGGCATGTAAAAAGGAGGGAGCTGAGCATAGTGCCCCAAGGAGAACATGGCATCGGCCTCAGGTCCTGTCTCGATACCCAAGAACCTACCAAGCCCTCACAAGGCGACACTTAACCCTTTTCCGACGCTCACTTTTGTTTTCACTCCAACCTTCCTTAATTCCTGCTTTTCCAGTGAGATGCCACCCCTAGGAAGATAAGGCATCGACCCCGGGTGGGACGCGTCCCCAGGAACCTACCAGGCCTTCGCAAGGCGATGATCAACTACTTCTAAATTTCCTTTCTTTTCTTTTCTATTTTTATGGGGGTTAGAACCCCTTTTTACACACCTTTGTATATATTTATTTCCTTTAGGATATTCAGGATTTCTTTTCTCTCTATCATCATCATTTTGCTTCGGCAGGCTTCTCTAACTGCCTCACCACTAACAAGAACTCCTAGAACGGCTGCCTAGCAGGCTAGCAGAACAGGGTCACTAGAACTACCTTCTAAAACAGGTCTTTTGATGCCTGGCAATGTCTTTACAGGAGGCAACGACTACTCAGACCTCCCTCAGACATGCCTAACCTAAACCTGGGACTTCATGCCGTGGACGCCGGTCCCCAAAAAGAAAAGGAAATCCCCTACACAAGCACACAGATACATATAGCATAAAAACACGGTACTCATAAAGGAGAAATATCACCTGGATAGGGCCACGAGAAGCTTCCGCGCAACAAAGGCTCCTTCCAAGCTCTTCTTTGAACCTATCTAGCACAAGACTAAAACAAGAAACCATTAACCGCACTTGTACTGAACAGACAACTGGCCCTCTTGGCCTAATGAAATAAAAAATTCAAAACCTTGCAAAACTGGCCCTCTTGGCCTAATGAAATCAAACAGAATAGCACATACACATCCCTCCCCGAAATAGTGCAGATATATAATAATATGCTCCTGTCCAAGGAGAAAAAATAGGACTCACAGCCCTAAACTAAATGCATAAGGTTATGACCCATCCCTCCTGCATATATAGCAAGAGGCGTACGCATAACTTGTTGTCTAATCAGCCTATGGGTCCAAGATAACAACGGTAGATTAGTCTCGGCTACTCTTTGCATCACTCATATCAACCATCGCCTGCCATATATTGCATGCTCTGATAACATTCCCCACAAGTGACTGGGTCCTGTCTCATTATTAATAGCAATGTCTAAACTAGGACCACAGTTGAAGAAAAGGTCTTCTTCATAAGCAAGATTTGCCAATGAGTCCGCAAACTGATTTTGTGTACGTCCACAATGGGTTTACACAGCCTGCCATCACGCCTCTACTTGTAATTATGATAGTCGAAATTCAACATGTTTAGAGGGTGAACTGACGGCTCCATCCCATCTTCTTCATTGAACTCAACAAGGATACTTGTCAACACTCGTAAGCAGTGATGGAAGAAGACTTTGATCTCCCACACAAAGGTTCTGTCTTCTTGCTCAATCACTTTGTATCCTTTGCTCCACCAGATAAGTTTTCCTTGATCGTATCTTTGCTCCAGATATGGGTGCTCCAAATAAGGAATTAACCGCCCCATCAAAACTACTTTAAGCTCTTTTGCAGGTCTCAAATCGGCCCCAACATGGACCTGCAATGCATTTTTTTGTGTTAGCATACTTAGAAATAATAAGGTTTAATATTATTAAGATTAACCTAATTTTTAAACTCTACTCCCTACAGATCAGCTAGTAGAGCCATAGACCTATTTTTCCCTATCCTGACAATCTTGTAGGGGCCATCCCATCTAGGTTCCAGCTTCCCTGGAAACAGCTCCCTACGTGCATCATAGTATAGAACTAATTTCCCTTTTTTAAAGGTATACTTCTTTGCTTTAAGGTCATGCAACTGCTTCATCCGACGTTTAGCTACCTCCTGGTGTGACAAGCTTTGTAACTTCAATTCATCCAGGTGGGCCATGATCGTGAAACGTTCAAAGAGTGAATCCTCATCTCCCAAAGAGTGGTTAATTGCAAACCGTATGGTTAGCAACTCGATTTCAAGGGGTAACACACACTCTTCCCCATAAACTAATTTAAATGGAGTATGGCCGGTAGCTCGCTTGAACATTGTATTGTACGCCCATACTGCCACATACAACTTCCTGTCCCAGTCTCGTTTCTTCTCCGAGACTATTTTAGACAAGATACCCACAAGCTACTTATTAGTACTTTCTACTTGCCCATTTGCTTGCAGATTATAAGGGGTCGTTTTGTTATGCTTGATTTGCCAAGCTTCAGTCAGGCTTTTGATCACCTTATTCAAAAAATGGGTTCCACGGTCCGACACTAGTTCCTTCGGTGGACCGAAATGACAAATAATATGCTCTAAAAGAAAACTTGTGGTCTCTTTTGCATTGTCCTGCCTCGTCGCCCGCGCTTCTGACCATTTTGTAAAATAATCAGTTGCTACTATAATGTACCTCTTATGGGTAGTAGACGACGGGGTGATAGGACCCACAAAATCAATGCCCCACTTCTCAAATGGAAGGGTAGCCATGATAGGCATAAGTGGGCATTTCTTATTCTCTCTACTGTCATGTCTTTGACAGGTATTACATCTCTTAACATACTCAAAGGAATCTTGGAAGATGGACGGCCACCAATATCCAGCTCTTAAAGCTTTCTGTGCCGTCAACCGTCCCGCGAAGTGCCCTCCACATGCAGAGTCATGGCACTCTTCCAAGATGAAAGGAACCTCGTCAAGCATTACACATCGGCGGTAGATATCATCAACACCCTGCCGATATAGTGTTCCTACGATCAAGGAAAACTTCAAAGCCTGTTGTCTAATTTTCCTCTTTTCTGATTTTGATAAACCAGCTCCAGTCTCTCTTGTTGATAGATAATGCGTAATAGCAGCAAACCAAGATGGAATAGAAGCTGTATCAATTTTAAACATTTCTTCAATATCACTTCCTTCAGCCAAAGTCTCTTTCGGCTCCCCGAAATCCACAAGGCATTCCACAATACCCTACAACCTTGGTGGCTTACTCTTAATCTCATAATCAAACTCCTGCAAAGTGATTAACCACTTTTCCAACCGATCAGGCAGTTGTAGCTTGTTCATAAGCAATCTAAGCCCTTCTGCCTTCGTATAGAAAACTACCTTCTCATAGAGGATGTAGTGCCTGAATTTTTTAGTCCCAAAGACCATCACAAGGCACAACTTCTCCATGTAGGTGTAGTTAATTTCTGATATGCCCAATTTTCCACTAGCAAAAGCTATCGGATGATACCACTTTTCCTCCCAAATTTGGGCTAAACAGCAGCTAATACTATGTATGGTGGCTACTGAAAATATGTAAAATACCTCGCCTCTTTTAGGTGCTTTTAAAACTGGTGCTTTTACTAGCTCCTGTTTCACATCCTCAAAAGCTACCTTACAAGGGTTGCTCCATTCAAAGAGACAACTAAAGGATAACAAGTTCGTTAATGGCAACGTCCTTTCTGCCAAGGCATTTATAAACCTCCAATAGTACCCTATTGATAGCAGAAAGCTATGAACCTCTTTTGGAGTGCATGGTGGACTCATAGCAACTATGACCTTGATCTTCTTAGGGTCAATTGCTATTCCTACTGAACTGACCACATGGCCTAGCAATAGCCCATAAGGCACTCCAAAGACACACTTTGGTGGGTTAAGAGCGATACAAAATTGTTTGCAGTGCTCAAAGCACTTTCTTAAGATAATCAACATCCTTCCCCTTACAGTGGCTGCCCCCATGTCATCGATAAATACTTTCAACTCATCTGGGGAGATGTCACCAAAGGTCTTGTCTTATGTTCGTTGCCATGATCCAGGTGCATTGCACAAACCAAAGGCCATCACATGGTACACAAAAGTACCAAAGACAGTAATAAAAGTTGTTTTCAACTTGTCCTCTTCTGCAATTGCCATCTGATTGTATCCCGCAAAGCAATCCATAAACAAATATATTTCCCTACCCGCTAATTGATCCAAAATCTGGTCAATAAATGGCAACGGGTAGTAATCCTTAACCGTCTGCTTATTCAGCTCTCTAAAATCTACACATCTAAGTCGAATCTGGTTGTTTTTCTTCTTCCTGATGACAACTGGTGAACACCATTCCGTGTGCTGTACGTGGAAGATTAACCCAGCTTTTCGTAACTTCTATAACTCCTCAAACAACCCATCCCTCAATTCAAAAGGCATATACCTTACCTTCTGACACACAGGATGACTGCCTTCTTTTACAGGAATAGTATGAACAGCCAGGCTGGGAGGAATGCCTCTCGGCTCATCATAACTCCAAGCAAAGATATCGCGGAATTCTTGAATCAAGGACACATAGTCCTCCCTTTCTACTGCTGAGCATGGAACCTAATTTAATTGGCCGCGAATCATTCGGCGTGCCAAGGTCCAACTCAATCACATATGCGTCTCTTATCCTATCTTGCGGCTCTATCGGCTCATTTAGAGTTATCTGATAAATATCCTCTGTAGTGGACCCCTCTTTATATTCATCACTTGATGATGTCTCACTACCAGATGGATCATCTACTGTCTCTAACTCAGTAGAGGATAAAGGAGCTCTCTCACTCTAAGGAGACTCAGGGTAAGCATCGACTATTACTTGATTAGCACCTCTACCTAGAACCACTCGACCCACGGGTATATTGACTTGACAGTCTGTTTGTAAGATCGAAGGCCTACCTAGCAAAACTCGATAGCTAGGACGTCCTGCAAATCTTATCACCCTAAAGTCCAAGTGTTTACCGCAGCACAGAGGAGCGGGAAATGGAAAAAAGGAAATAGCAAAAGGCGTAGGACAAAAGGAAGAAAAAGGCGCCTTAACCGGTAACCAGACCCTGAAAAAATTAAAAGCATAGGCACGACCCTCAAGAAGTCTTAGAGTCGCCCAAGGAAAGTAAAAGAGTAAAAAGCGCACCATTAAGTGTGAAAGCGCTCCCGAATCCTTGTAAAACAGTGCCAGGCTCACTCTTGTGCAAATTGTATGCATTAGTTGGGAATAGGATAGATTAGAATGGTGGGAAATGAGAAATGGGCCTAGGCTAATGGCCGACCATGTAAAAAAGGGGATGACCACCCATGAAAAGTAGGGCATGTATATAAAGTTCAAAAAGTGAATGAGAAGATCATTCTTGTGTGTGGCCAAAGCTTCTTCTTCTTCTTCTCTTGTTTCTTGCCTTCTTGCTTGTGCTTGAGAGAGGGATTGAGAGAGTGTGAGGGAGTGAGGGAGTGATTGTGTGAGAGTGAGGGATTTTGGAGAAGAAGTTCTCCATCTTCTCTCTTCATCTTCCCCTCCTCTCTTCTCTTCTCTTGTCTCGCGCGTGGCTATGGAGGATTAAGCTCATGGGAGAGGGATTGAGGTTGCTTGAGCTTGCCTCAAGGATCATGGAGCTACCGATGTGCAAGAAAGAGGAGGGTACTCGATCGAGCATCAAGGTAAGCTCACTACACCCGTAAGGTAGGCATTGCGCGTCGGCTATGTGAGAGGTAGCCATGGCCGCTTGGTTCGAAACACTTGAGAAATAAGTGGTCCGTAGGTCTCGAGGTAGAGCTTGTAGCTCCCCTCCATTTTGGTTCCATTGCGGGGACCGACGGAATCGAGCCTTAAGCGTCGCGCGCATCAAATCGAGCATAGAAGTAGGGTTTGCAGCCCGAACTGGTGCTCGAGATAGCTAGGAGATTTAGGATGTTTTAATCCGTGAAACAAGTAAGTGTTTTAGTTTGTTGGAAGCATTAGTGTAGGACTACCATTCTGCATCTCTGTTTTGCATTTTGGCTGCACTAGATTAAGGTTAGATTAGGTTAAGAAAAGAGAAAACATAAGGTTTTGGCTGATTGTGGAAACAAGAAAACAGGGGACCAGATTCAAATTTCTGGATAAAACAGGGAAAAGGGAACTGGCTTTAAGGTTTTGCAGTGCTAGGAAATGACCTTAAGAGGCTTAGGAGGCCAGGACAAACCTCATTTCACTGGTTAGCTTTGTGAGAGAGAGATAGAGAGAGCTTCTGGTTACCAGGAAGAGGGAGCGCTATCACGATTCTGGGTGCCATCGATTTGTGCTGCTCCAGGTGAGTCTGGTGCTTCTTAGTAGTGCCCTAATCAGATTTGGAAAGTCTCTTGTGATTGTGTGTAGCAGGCGTCAAGTGGGATTGAAACGCGTCGAAATCGCGCCTGTCGCCAGACGCAGTCGAACCAGGTCTCAGTGGTCCGATTCCCAGAACCACCCAAGTCCTAGAGTCGGACCGTCCGATTCCAAGAATTGGACCGTCCGACTACTAGAGTCGGACCAGCCCTGTTCGATTCCCAGAATTGGACAGTCCGATCGGACGTGCCATGTGGCACTCGAACTGTTCGACTGAGGGAGTCGGACTAGCCCTGTCCTACTGCTGGACTCGGACCACTCTGTCCGACTGCAAGAATCGAACCGTCCGACTAAGGGAGTCGAACTAGCCCTGTCCTACTGCTAGACTCGGACCACTATGTCCGACTGCAAGAATCGAACCGTCCGACTGAGGGAGTCGGACCACCCTGTCCGACTGCACGAATCGGACCGTCCGACTACTAGAGTCGGACCAGCCCTGTCCGATTCTGGGAATCGGACAGTCCGATTTTGGGAATCAAACCATCCTGCCAAAAGGAAAAATAAGGATCTTTAGTTGACCCTACCACAGACCTGACCCCCAGGACACAACCCTGAACACCCCCAAGACCCAGTTTGACCATTAGAACCTCAGGGACCAATCGAACTTAAGAGCAGAATAGAAAACGCAGCACATACCTTCAGAAAGACCATAGAATAGCCGGGAACCGAACTTATAACTCAAATCAGGCTAAGAATGCGGAGAGAAACAGAGTGGAGTTTTCATTAAATGCTTTCTGCATCAGAACTTCACTCAGAGAATTTCATGGTGAAATTTGCAGACTGAAGTCTATCAATGAATGTTAAGGCAAATGTATATGCAGTGAATGTAGTCAATGATACCCCACATGTATTGTGAGTGTTCATAGATGTATGAAGTTATGTATGGACAGCTTGACATGATAAGTTGAAAATTTACTGCTGTTGCAGAGTTTTTTTAACTCTCGTGTCTCTTGGACTGAATTGTCATACATCCGATACGTTATGGGCATGATATATGAGTGGATATATGAACATATAGATTGCAGATCTAATCGTTGTTAGTAGTCTGAATAGAGGTTCATAGTTCGTTGACTGCAGATTCAACAAGAACTTTGGTCAGTAAATAGAAGTTGGTTTGCAGGTAGTCAGGCAAGGTCTACAACATGGCAAATGCTGATAGAACTGATAATGTAACCCAGATTGTGGGAGAAAAACTTGATAGCAACAATTATGCAATATGGAAGTTCCGCATGGAGAACTTCCTGATAGGCAAGGGATACTGGGACTTAGTGACAGGTGTTGAGGCTGAACTTGAAGTTCCAAAAAAGAATCCTACAGTTGATCAAAGACGAGCGCATCGAGCTTGGACGGAAAGAGCTCGCAGGGTTTTACATTGGCTGTCATTATGCATCTCGGATGCTATGGTGATGTAGATCATGAACTGTAAGTCCCCAGCAGATGCATGGAACATATTGGTCAAATATTATGGCACAACCACAAGTGCCAGGAAGATACAATTGAAGCAGAAATTCAATAACACGGAGAGAAAGAGCAGATCCATACAGGATTATGTCACAAAGGTTAAGACCATAGCAGATCAGCTGGCATTGTTGGTTCACAGGTTGAAGATGAAGATATGGTTGCAGTGACTTTGAATGGCTTGGGTCCTGAATACAAGTCTTTTGACACTTCTGTGTCTGTGCAGGCTGAAACGCCTGACTTTAATGAGCTGGTTGCATTATTGATTCATGAAGAGGTGAAGCTTGGCTTAGCTACAAGGTCAAGCAGTTCAAAGAATAAGGATGCAGTTTTCTAGTCCAATCAACGCGGCCGTGGAAACCATGGTAGAGGCTATGGATCTAGCAGAGGAGGCCAGCGAAATGCATCCTATGGCGATAACAACCAGCAGGTATCGAATGTAAGAGGTGGTGGAAACTTTAGAGGTAGGGGGAGATCTAGCCCTAGAGGTAGAGGCTCCTGGCAACAGCATCATTTGTCTGACAATCCGAATAAGGATAAGGATTGTCATTACTGCGGAAAGTATGGGCATATTGCAAAGGACTGCTGGAAGAAGCAAGAAAACCAGAAGGGCAAACAGCATGGACACTATGCTACGTCCAGTCAGGCAGATGACTCTGGTGATAGACTGTTTGCCATGCAATATGTCAAAGATAAGGCTGCTGAAAAATCATCTGATGATGTAGTGTGGTACATTGACTCAGGAACGTCGAATCACATGACCCCTCACGGTGACTGGCTCACTGATATGGTAGCTGAAAAGCATGGCTATGTATGCACAGGTGATGACACACAACATAGCATTGAGCATAAAGGCAAAGTGCCTCTTGTGGTTCATGATGGTAGGAAGAAAAATTTGCATGATGTCTTGCATGTCCCTTCAATTACGAAGAACTTAGCATGGTTGCTTTATTGAAGAGTTTGGCAATGGCTGCAAGTTGATAGCTTGTGGTCATAGGAATGGCAGAATGTTTACTCTTGATGCTTCTTTGCCAGAGCTGAATTCAGCTATGTTTGCCCATGGTTTTGGCACGGTTAGGGATTTGAAAATATGGCACAAGAGAGTGGGGCATGTCAATTTGCAAAGGCTGCAAATTATGCAGAAAAAAAAGCTGGTTACAGGTTTACCCAAGTTCCAATATTGAGATATTTGTCATGTATGCGATGCTTGCCAGTTCGGTAAGCAATCTAGATTGCCGTTTGTTAGGCATGTAAGGCAGAGTACATGTCCATTACAGTTAGTGCACTCTGATGTTTGGGGGCTAGCCCATAATGCATCTATGGGAGGTTCCAAATATTATGTATCTTTCATTGACTACTACAGTCGCTATACCTGGCTTTACATATTGAAAACAAAAGATGAGGTAGCAGAACGGAGTAGCTGAAAGAAAGAACAAGGTTCTGATGGAAGCTGTTAGGGCCATGATGAATGAAAAGCATATGCCGCTTTACTATTGGGCAGAGGCTGTTATGACAGCCGTATACATTTTGAACAGGACTCCCACTGCAGGTATTCATGAGATGACACCATTTGAGAAGCTGTATGGCTATAAGCTGGATGTAAGTCACATGAAAGTCTTTGGCTGTCTTGCTTATGTGCATATTCCAGATGAGAAAAGGAAGAAGCTGGATCCCAAAGTGCATAAGTGTGTTTTCATTGGATATTCGCAGGAGAAGAAGGCATACAAATGCTATGATCCCTCTACCAGGGAGACTTTGGTAAGCAGGATGTTATCTTTGATGAGATGGGCTCTTGGTATGTATCACCAGTTGCAGTGCCATCGGATATGCCTTCCACTCATGTCTCTACCGTTGATTTACAGCAGAGCACTGCTATGACAGGACCTCGTAGTCAGATAGTATCCCCATGGACATGGAGAATGAGGAGCTCGCTGTCCACTGACACCAGTATGTCAGTGAGGGGGAGACATGATGTCTTGGACACCAAAGGAAAAGAGAAAGTTATTGAGGATGCATATGGTATGATGACACCTGGCAGAATGACTTCTGGCTATGAGTCTACTGATACTTTAGACAATGAACTTGGTATTCCGACTGTCTATATGCCTGAGCAGGTATATTCCGCCTCATGAGAGAGGGGAATCGAGTAGTGCACCACAGCTTAGACGCTCGCAAAGGGTCAGATACCCTATTGACAGGTTGACATACAGTGGTTACTCCTCAAAGCATTATGCTTACATGACAAAAGTGATGGAGGTCAAAGAACGAGGTACATATGCTGAAGCAGTGAAAGATGAGAACTGGTGTGTAGCCATGGATGAAGAAATGAATGCCTTGGCTGAAAATAAGACATGGGATTTAGTGCCACTGCCTGAAGGGAAAAAGACCATTGGCTGCAAATGGGTCTACAAAATCAAATGCAAGTCAGATGGCAGTGTGGAGAGATACAAAGCCAGGTTGGTCACAAAGGGGTATGTCCAACAGTATGGACTTGATTATGAGGAAACATTCAGCCCTGTTGCCAAGATGGCAACCATTCGCACTGTGATTGCCTTGGCTGCTGCTAAAGGCTGGAAATTGCAGCAGATGGACTTTAAGAATGCATTTCTTAACGGTGACCTAGCAGAGGATGTTTATATGGTTCAGCCGGAAGGGTATGTTCACCCTGATTTTCAGCATTATGTATGTAGGCTGAAAAAGGCATTGTACGGACTGAAGCAGGCTCCGAGAGCTTGGCATGCTAGGATCAGTAACTACTTGCAGAGATTGGGTTTTGCTGTTGGCAGGGCTGATCACAGCCTATTTACAAAGAAGATTGACAATGGCTTGGTAGTGCTGGTCATATACGTTGATGATTTGATAATTACTGGTGATGATGACTTGGGCATACATCATGTAATGAAGATGCTGAAATCTGAATTTGACATGAAAGACCTAGGAGAATTGAAGTATTTCTTGCGCATTGAGGTAGTTCCAGCTGACAATGGGTTATGGCTGATGCAGAAGCACTATGCCATGGAGATGCTAAAGAAGTATGGCATGGCTGAATGCAAATTGTTGGATATACCTCTTGATCAGAATGTCAAGCTAGACATGAACACTGGGGTTGAAGTAGAGGATGTGACTATGTACAGGCAGATGGTTGGCAGCTTGATTTACTTGACCATCACTAGGCCTCACTTCCGCTATGCTGTAGGGCTCATAAGCCAATTTATGCAGAAGCCTAGAAAACTGCACTTGGATGCAATTAGACGCATTATGAGATATGTTAAGTCCACTGTAGAGTATGGGCTGTTCTATGTCAGAGATAAGCCCTTGATATTGACTGGATATATGGATGCAGATTGGGCAGGTTGCTTATATGACTGTAGATCTACGAGTGGATATGCATTTGGATTTGGTAGCGGCATGATTAGCTGGAGCAACAAGAAGCAGCCTATGGTTGCTTTGTCGAGTACTGAGGCAGAGTACAGGGGTGCTGCATTGGCAGCATGCGAGATTTCATGGTTGCTCAAGTTGATGGCTGATTTGGACATACAGGTAGATGCTCCAGTGAAGTTACTATGTGATAATCTGAGTAGTGTACACCTGGCTATGAATCTAGTCTATCATGCCAGGACGAAACACATAGAGGTACACTACCATTTCATCAGAGAGATGGTTCTTGCAGGAGGAGTTGATCTTATGCATGTGAAGACAGATGAACTGGTTGCGGATATCTTTACCAAGTCCTTGGGTAAAGATAAATTATGTGGTTTTAGGCAGATGCTTGGAGTACAGATGTTGTCTTGAGCTTGAGGGGGAGTGTTAGAATATCAAGCTCTTTCATATGTGTTTGACCACATAACTAGTCTAGCTATATTAGTCAGGTATGTTAAATAAGTCGGTACTCTAGTTTTTATGGTTGGTGTGAATGGTCCTTCTGGACTTGTAAATACTTAACCTATGTCTTTTCAGTAAATGGGTTGAATGAGAGAGGAAGCATGTTGCTTCACTCTGTGTGTTGCTCTCTATCTGCATCCATGAAAGCTAACATTGCCTCTGCCGCTTGTGAATAAGAGCGGGGCGGCTCTAAGGAACATAATTTCCTCCATTATTCCTATCTAAAAGCGTGCACACAAAAAGATCACTATGGTAATCACTTTATAGACGTGATGTTGCCACTTTATAGTTGAATCGACATTTCCATTGATTACCACGTGGAAAATCTATTTTCATCAAGACCAGCATGGTTAAACCACTAAAGTCCATCATGTGGAGGCTTTCAAAAAGGCCATCCCAAAATAGGTCTTTTGGAATGGTCGACCAAACCTTCATATGTGTGAGTTTAGAGAGTTAGGTTACCACAGTTGAAGGTCAGTTAGGCTACCACAGTTGAAGGTCAGTTGAACCGGAATCACTCACACCACAATTTGTTGTTTGCAAGGGCTATGAACCCAGCCTTAGTGGAGGGGTAGGTGAGAAACAAGGATGGTGCTTTTCTTTTGTGGGTTTTAAAGGCATTCTCCTTTGTCTGGACCAAGGAACAGGCGACACGTGGAGGGAAAGGGGTCAAACGGAACTAACGTAGTCATGCATCCGTTCTTCGTGTCAATTGACCGGAGAGAGAGACGGGGAGAGAGAGATGTGTCTGCCTTGATCTTCACACTTGTGTCTTTCATCCCTTCGATCCTCAAAGAAGTGCTCGTCTCTCTTCTCTCTTCTCTCTTCTGTACTCGCATGTTCCTCTCAAGAAGCTGACTCTTCCGATCTGTACTCTGAAATTGGGTCTTGCATTCTCATAACACATACATTGGATCAATCCTTGCTTCACGTCTGGAGTTCCTCCCGCTCCATCTTTACTAATTTGGGGCTCCCTGCATGATAAAGCACCTATGCTCCCTCTTCAATCATTGGATTCATCAATCTGACTGAGCCTCCTGCAACCATCGCCTCATCGGATTCATCATCTGGATGAGTCTCCTACAACCATTGCAGTGAGTAAGTAGATTCAATTCTCTGAGCATTCATATGCTTTAAGCAAGTCAATAGTATACCCATCACATGCAGAGATGCTTGAGCGGGTTTGAGTTTTGCAATTTAATAGTACCTCCATTAGAGCACAGAGCCTTGAGGGTCTGAGTTTTGCAATTTAATGGTATCTCCATCAAGCAGAGCGGCTTGAGGGTCTGGTTGCCAATGGATCCTTCGAATTCTGACGAGAAGTCAGATGTCTTGAAGGCTGTAAGGTCTCTCGTCGAAGCTGCCCAGCATTTACAAGAGGATCCGGCAAACATCGAGGGCGTTGAGGCCCTCATTCAGAGGTTGAAGCAGCACCTTGCCCAGGAGAAGCAGACCTATGCTTTTGCGCGACAGAATTCTGAGTCACGCAACAAGCTCGAAAGCCTCCAAAACTTGGTCCAGTACCTTGAAGGGCAAGTGCAGAGGGCTCGAAAGGCCACACACAGGAGGGGCCTGAAATATTATCTGGCTGGCATCTCGAACAGGGTCTTGGGTCCGGAAATGGGCAGAATTGGGCAGTCTATGGAGTCCGAGCTTCAATCATGGCTCGATCAACAGGGTGTTCGGGAGCTTGCAAACATGATCCACAACAGCTCCGAGGATGATCAAGTGCATGCTCTGGCTTCTTTTGAAGCTGTTGTAAGAAAAGGGTACGATCCTCAACTTCAGGACACTATCCTGTCAGCTGGGTTAGTTGAGAAGTTGGCATCCTTGCTACAGCCAAATGCTGCAACATGGAGAGTACAGAAAGAAGCAGCTTTTGCAGTGGCTGCACTCTTGGATTTCAACAAGGATATATTTGTTAGTCTGGTTCTCATGGCTGGGTTTGTGGGAAAAATACTTGGCTTGATGGATTTGCAGTCGGAGGAACAGCTCATGACACTTGTGTGTGTTCTGAAGAGCCTACTCTCTGCTGGCCATACAGTGTTTGTTGATGAGATCTATGCACAAGATGGAGTCCAAACAATAGTGAATCTCTTGGACCATCAGAACCATACTGTACAACATGCAGCAATGGACTGCGTGTTTGAGATGGCATATCATGGGAGAGTAGAAGTGGTGCAGAAGATGTTTGAGCTTGAAGTGATCAAAAAGCTTGTGAAGCTACAGCATGCAAATGCCATCAGGGACCTACCAGGTGCCGTGTCTGACATCAACTCAGGTCTCGAAATATCCAACTCGACCATGGCTGCTGTTAGTGCAGGGCATCCATTTGCAAATGCTGTAACAAGGTTTGCCTTACATCTTGCAGTTGGGACAGGGTTACGGAAAAGAGAGAGGCGGTCCTTGAAGCAAGAGTTTTTGAAGCAGATTAAGGACATAATGCAAGATGATGCAGAAGTAGCTAATATAACTGCAGAAGTACTTTGGGCACCATAGTCTGGCTACTCTGTGAACAATCTACCCATCACAGAAAAAGTCACACCTGGTAAGCATTTTTGGGTGTCCGAGGCTGCCAGCTTTTTAACTTCAAGTGCTACAATTGAAGCACATTATATTCTTTATATTGTTTCTCATCATATGTGATTATTTGGAATGCAGAGGGTGAGTAGACTGTAAGATAGAGCTCTAGAGTTTGTCAATACTAGGCCAAGGTCAAATAAATATGTAAGAAGAAAAGGATTCCAATGTTTGGGTCTGTCTCATTTAGTTTTTAAACTCTTTGAATCTCATTCATATACTGTATGTACAAGAAAACATGTTGGATGTTTTGAGTGTCCTTTTTGCTAGTGGGTTTGCATACTGTGCCTTAATGGAGGACTCATGTGTGTGCACTTAGAACACAAATTTTAGGAAGTTTTTCATTGGTTTTACGTGGTGTGGTGTAAGGAAGTTTTCTTGAAGTCCTAGAGCTGGTGACAGACTGGTGCTATTCAAATAGTAGACCTGTAAAGCATGGCTATGGCATTGCTCTCCTTGAGATGGTGTGATAATCATGGGATCAGCTCATGTTCTAATGTATTACAATATCTGTGTAGCCAGTCCATCAGTCCTATGGCTGTAAAGTGGCAAGAATAAGCATTCACTAGACTTTACCTGATAAAAAGCATACAGGACCACAATGTCTCTTTAAAGCTTCGAACTCTGAATGCTTCATTTAAAAATTTTGGAGCAGCAAGTCAAGATAATCTTATCAGCTTAGCCGATACTATTTTTATCCATTTTTATGACAGCTTCTACTGGAGTAAATTTGTTTTACCACCACTAGTATGTACAGCTGCAGAAGAAATCAGCTTTTAGATGAATTTAAACAATATTGCAATTCTCGCATGTGAACAAACCCATCCATAGTCACAGTACTTTAGGGGTTGCACATGAATATGTTTTCATGGAAGGTTTTGTATTCAGATTATGTACAGGATTTTTCTGCAACAGGCCCAAAAGCTTTTACCTGCCCTAGAATCATCCATGCCCCATCTTCAACTTGTTGCACACACAGTGT
Organism: Lygodium microphyllum; assembly: GCF_053477565.2. Lineage (NCBI taxonomy): Eukaryota > Viridiplantae > Streptophyta > Polypodiopsida > Schizaeales > Lygodiaceae > Lygodium > Lygodium microphyllum. The sequence goes on along the minus strand of NC_141156.1, from coordinate 60,889,206 downwards.
TGCACAAGAGCTGATCATTATTCTTCTCCTGCATATGGAGTTGTAGGTTAGGGTCCAGGGCTTATCAGGAGCACGAAACCAAATTTTCAATAGTTATCATATTGAGTCAAGTTTGTGCTTTGTGTTTGTTGATGTGCTTAAATATACCAGTCAAATCTTCAAATGTGAGCTGTAGGGAGCATGCATCACTTCCATTGTAATCTTCATGACTGACATGAGCAAGAGCTTTCAACGCAGGTTACTTTGTGATTTAAAAGGGCACAATTTGCAGCCTGATTAAATCAATGCTCTGCATTCAGCTCTAGAGTGCATTTTCATGTTAGTGAACTGTGTGGTCGTGGGGATGTAGAAAATTGACAAAGGCATGGTCAGTGCATCAAAAAAGAGCTAGAAGTCAAGTTCCAAGGGGAGTTCTTGGTCTTAATAGGAAGGGCTTGAAGATGAGATTCCCCTTAGTCTACTCATTGATGTTGAGGTTGACCCTTACTTGTGGTAGAGCATTGAAAGAAGCTAGATACTTGCTTTTGTGGCCACATTGTTATTCCATATTATTATTGCAAGAAAAATGGCATTTAAGGTTAAGGAAGGGACAATCTTAGAGATAAGGACGTTCCAAGCATTATTAAAAAAGTTATGAACTTCATGACAAAGAAAATTTAGAGTGAAATATCATAAGATATTTCTATTAGATATACTATGCTATAGTCCCATGAAAATCCTTTATTTTCATGCCTCTTCATCAACCACTATTAAATGGGAGTGCTCCTCAAGAAAAGTGGAGGGTATGCATGAAGGCTATTGTGCCTCTTGTGCACTAACTATTAGAGGTAGTAATTGTGGTAGATATGGTAATGATCGTCATGGCAGGATGCACATTAGGCTAGGCCGACGTCTAGATCTTGTGGGCAAGGTCATAGAAAATACGGTGGCTCTAGATCATCTTGTATATATATCATTGTTGCTTGCAGTAGGGTCATATTTGGCCATAACACCATAAAATGCATCAACATAGGTGAGATAAGGGCAAGGGAAGGTCAACATGACTACCCTTCGCTTGGTTTTGGCCTTGATTGCGTAGATGAATGTTGTTTTATCCTAGATGGATGTTAAGATGACTTTCTTACATGGGGACTTGCATAAGGGTTAAGATGACTTTCTTACATGGGGACCTATATAAGGACATCTATATGTAGTAGCCTAAGGGCTTTATGGAAAGAGTAGGAAATACCTAGTGTGTAAGTTGAGGAAGAGTCTTTATGGACTTAAGTAAGCACCTAGGGTGTGGTATCACAAGTTTAATGTATTTATGTATTCATAGGGTTATTTTGGCAATGATATAGATCCATGTCTTTACATGAAGAAGACTCATGATGGCAATGTTATTATTTTGGTACTATATGTTGATAACATGCTAATTGCTGGGAGTGCTCATGCTAAGTTGGATGCTTTGAAGACTCAGCTTAGGAAGAGCTTTGAGATGAAGAATATGAAGCATACTTCTCATATATTTGGTATGTACATTATATACAATCACTCTTAAGGGAATCTACCTGTCACTGTAGGAGTATATTCATAAAGTACTTGAGGTGTTTCATATGCAGGATGATAAGCCGATTGGCACACCTTTACCTTCTCATATGAAAGAGTCATGAAGATTGTCCCTAGTTCGATGATGAGAGAGCTAAGATGGCCAAGATCTTATATGAGTCCGTAGTGGGTAGCTTGATGTATGCCATGATAGCCACTAGACTTGACATAACATTTGTAATAGGAGTTGTGGCTTTTATATGGCAACACCTAGGAGCCGACATTGGGACGTTGTGAAGGATATGATGAGATACCTTAAGGTCATTGCAAACTTATGTCTTTGCTATTGTAGCCAAGACGCTAGTCATGTCATGGGTTACACATGTTCAAAGTATGCAACACATGTAGATGGTAGGAAGTCCACCTCTAGCTATGTCTTCAACTTTGTTGAAGAATTGTTTCTTGGATGTTTAGGACATAGAAATGCATTGCCTTATTTACCACCAAGATTGAGTACATTGTAACCATTGAGGCTTGCAAGGAGGCCCTATGGTTAGGTTGCTTATTGCAAATCTTGGTATTAAACATATGACTCCTACATTGTATTTAGACTATATGAGTGCCATCTAGTTGGCATGTAATTTGGTCTTTCATGCTTGAGGTCCATTATCACTTTATTAGAGAGGTGATTGAGGATAAGCACATAGAGCTTGTCAAGATCTTTATAGATCAAAATTCCATTGATCTGCTCACTAAGAGTCTCCAATGGAGTGTTATGTCTTTCTTAGGAAGATTATGGACGTAGGATATGAGATAACATCTATTTCTTATCCAATTGTACTTATATGTGCACATTATACTTTGTTACTTTTTTCTTGTTTTCTCCTCATTCAAACACATTCGCCTTTGAGTGGGAGATTGTTGAAGGTTGAAAGCTACCTATGCCTAGGTGTATGTATTTATCTTTTCATTATTATCCGCACACTTGTATACTATAGGTGGCGGCTGTCTATCACGGTCGCTTTATTCTTTATTCTTACTATGATAATATAATAAGGAAAGGTAAGTCACACATTATGACTATTGGATTTTCCATATATAGTCTTGCTCTCTCTTCTTGCTCCAACCTCCATAACTCTTGTTTTTTTCTTTTGCTTGTGCTCTCACTCTTGCTCAACTCTACCACCTTTCACAATCTGTCTATAATAGCTAAAGGTACAAGGTTGCAATAGCCAATCCAATACATGACTATACGTTAGTGTAGGTGCTAGACAATAGTAGATGGATCAAATAATGAGAGGGCACGAAGGATGAATGATAAATGATGAAAGTGTCGCAAACCTCGTGGTAGGGAGACTTGCTTGTGATGTTGCGCCAAACACACATATACACATACGATGAAGATCACTTCATAACACAAGAAGCGAGATCGAGGCACAAACGTATAGATAAGATACAATATATAAAAAAGTGACATATTACAATACAATGTATAGAAAGTATATATAAGATACAATATACAGAAAAATGACATATTACATAACTGACTACACTAATTGATTGGTGCTATAAATATGTCAGTTGTGGATAGGTGTAAAAAATCAAATATAATAAGTAATAAGTTAGTGGCCATGTGAGGATCATACTGACTACTAATTTGCTAAGTGTACATGTGTAGACCTATCTAACTAGGCACTCCATCATCAATGTCTGCATGTGTTGAGCTTAGTATCTCAACATCCCCCCTCAAGCTCCATTGTATCTTTGCAACTCCAAGTAAGCTTTGAAATTTTTGAAGCTTTTATGCACCCAATGCCTTTGTGAAAGTGTTAGCTATCTGATCATGGGTGCTGTCATATACCAAGTCAAACTCTCCTGGAAGTGCCTTCTCTCTTATAAAATGGTAATGCACGTCAATGTGTTTTATCCCAGCATGGAACACTATGTTCCTAGTTAGCTATATGTTGCTCATGTTGTCACATTAAATGACAACTGGACCATCACCTTAAACATCCAAATCACCCAATAACTTTTGTAGCCATACCACCTCACATGCTACCATAGCAGCATCTCTATACTCAACCTTTGAACTCGATAAAGCAATTGTTGGTTACTTTTTGCTGCTCCAACTAACTGTTGAACTACCAAAGAAAAACATGAATCTACTTGTGGATCTTCTATCAGACTTGTCACAGCCCAATATCCATCTATATTCCCAAACACTTGTATATCCTTACCTGCCTCATAAAAAAGTCCATAATGTAAGGTAGTCTTCACATAGTTTCAATATATGTCTGATTGCATCCAAATAATGCTTCCACATTCTTCTTCCCTTTGTCATTATACTTGCCACATAGGTAGATGTACTTGAAGATGCCAGATTACTCCTTAGTCTCCCAAACCAAGGACTAACTGTAGATTTACTACTAGATGACTTCTTTAATCCGTCTGTGATTCCTTCTTTTCTGTCTGCACATGACTATCATGATTATCAACATAATCCAATGTATCTCCAGTAGATGCATACCAATCTGCTTATCTCATAAAAAATAATATCTTTACCGACCCAAAACTCACCATTAACAAGGTTATAACAACGATATTCTTTTTGCTTAGTAGAGTATCCAATGAAAATACATTTTTTATCCTTGGGTTCAACTTCTTCCTTAACTCATCAGACACGTGAACATATACAATACAACCAAACACCTTCAAGTGTGAAACATCATGTTTCTTTCTTGTAAAAACATTCTTCAAGAGTCATACCATGAATTGTAATTGTTGGAGACATGTTTATAATATAGATAATAGTATGAACAACCTTAGAAAAAAAATGCTTAGGTATATTCTTTTTACCCATCAATATCTGTGCAACTTTTGTAATATGTCTGGTTTTTTTTAAAACAATCCCATTTTGTTATGGAGTATACCTATATGTAAATTATTGCTTTATTTCATGAGACCTCAAAAAATCACTAAACTCACTGAAGAGGTATTCTCTTCCTCCACTAGATCTCAAGAACTTAACTTTCAAGCCTATTTTTATTTTAGCCTTGAAAGTTTTGAAGTGCTCAAATACTTCACTCTTTTCCTTCATGAAATATACCAAAAGTTTTCTAAAGTAATCAGTTAATGAGTATAATAAAATACTTATTGCCACTAAGAGATACATTGTGGTAGGATCTTGAACATTTGTAGGTATAACATCAAGTATATTCTTGCTTACATCTCTGGCATGCAAGAACTGTTGCCTTGTCTGCTTTTCAAACTAACATGCTTCACAAACTTTATGTAATTCTGCAACTCTGATTATAAGCAAACCCAACCCTTTGGATTACATTAATTTCAGTCTTTGCAGATTTACATGTTTAAGTATGCTTATGCTATATTTTAATTTTTACAACCATACCTTTGCCTTTAGCATATATGGTAGCATTTATAGTAAGGATTTCATTAATTTTAGTCTTTGCAGATTTACATGTCCGATATGCTTATGCTATATTTTAATTTTTACAACCACACCTTTGCCTTTAGCATATATGGTAGCATTTATAGTAAGGATTTCATAATCTAAAGTAAATATGCAACTAACTCTGCTTCCTTTTGTAAGCAACTTGTATGTATTATTGAAATATTTAACAAAATAGGCCCTTTGCATTGAATGCAACCTACAACCCTTGCTTTACCATTTGATCAATAGATACTAAATTCCTTGTGATGGATGGCACATATAAAATATTCGACAAACACTTTGTTTGACTATCATGCAAGAACAATGGAACTTTTTCAATATGTAAAATTGGATGATATGAATCATCACCTATCTATACATAGCCTTGACTTTGTAAATCCTAGATCTCTTCAAACCATTCAATATGGCTAGTCATATGATTAGATGCACCCGAATCAATACATCATACATTATAACATGTCCCCTTGTTTTATAACAACATTCATATACTCCATGATAAATAAACACTTGTTTTTATCATCATTCTATCTTAAGAGGATACATAATTTTCTTAAGGTAACTTATTACTATGAATATCATCATTTTTATCAAAATAATAAAGTGCAATATGACCAGTTTTTTCATAGCAATGGCAAATAATTCTAGAATTGCTAGAACATCTCTTCTACTATCCATCTTTTTTTCTAGAGCTCCCTCTTCATCTAGAATTATTATAGTCTCTCGAAATCTACATGTCACTAAATTGAACTTGTTTTACTAGTTACCAATAGCATGTCTTATACCACGGTCCCTTGAAGAGGATTTTCCATGTCCCTTGCCTAAACTTGAGTAAAATGCTTGGGTCTATTCACCACTTCTTTCAGATGATTTACTCTATGTTTTTCTCTTCAATGATCAATCAACTCATCAAAATCTAAAATTGGCTCTCATACATATACAAAAGTAATAAAAGATTTCCAATCCTTCTCATTGTTAAGACCACTCAAAGTAGACAAATTATCATCATCATGAATTGCATCAATAGTTGTTAAGGCATCTACAATGCTCCTTATCTTCAAAACATACTCATTTACAGATATATTTTCTTTATTCAAAGTATTGAACTCTTACTTGAGTTAAATCTTCTGTGGCTTTATATTTATTGAAAACATATTCTCAAAGCTTGTCCAAGCTACATATGAACTTTTTGTATTTCTTATGTATCCCAGTGTAGTATTATAAATTACTATAGATAGAAAATACATTACCTTTTTATATTTTACATTCTATTTTTTTCATGCCTTTAATACTTTTGCAATCATATGATCACTGAGCTCTAGTTCATTTTCTTCACTTGAAACAAACTCATAGAGGTCTTTTTCAATGAGGAAGTTAATCACATGGAACTTCCATGATGGGCAATTGTTCTTGTCTAGCTTCTCAATGATAGGATTTCCATTGTTCTCCCCCATTATCACACAACTGAGTACCAAACAGCAAGTAAAACTTCTATAACCATTCACAAAATGTACATAGCAATAACTTGGACAACCTTTTTCACTGACTACTCAATAATACATATAATCTATAACCTATTTGCAAATAAACCTTATGTTTTCTTCTTGAAAAACACTAGAGAACTTATATATTTGAACTCTGTAACTTGTACACCAGAGAATGGACAATATAACCAAAATTATAGTATGTCTTAAAACTATTGTTTACAACCTTGCGAAGCTAAAATGGGGCCAAAATAACCTCAAATTGAAAAAAAACATAATGGATAAGTCTTGAAGGGTTTTTTTGCAAAATATATACCCTTTTTCTTGCATACTAAATCTCATAGCAATCTGAGACTTTTGATGTGCTTTACTTTCGACACCTTCACAAGGACTATCTAAGGAAAAGAGATAGAGAATGTGAGAGCTTCTTATCAATTGCTTGCTCACTTGAATCCTTACTTCTTCTATTTCAAATTTCAAGACCAACCTCTCTTAGTGGCACCTCTTTGATACCATGTCATGAATCGCATGGTAGGAAAACTTGCTTGAGTTGTTGTGCCAAACACACACAATATACAAAACATGAAGCTCACTCAAGAATTCAAGAAGAGAGATGAAGGCTAAAACGGTTTCTTACTGGTTTTTCTTGATGTTTTCTCTCATAATACAATGTACACAAAGTATAGATAAGATACAATATTAAAAAAAGTGGCCTACTAAGTCAAATAGTATATAAATGACTATACTAATAGATTGATACTATAACTATGCAAGTTGTAGGTAGGCGTAACAAACTAAATATAATAAGTTAGTGGCCATGTGAGAATTATAATGACCATCGATGTATTAAGTATAGATATGTGGACCCATCTAACTAGGAAATCTATCATCAATATATCCATATGTGTTGAGCTTGTTGTCTTAATAAAAATGAGAGGATGGGCCACCCATATATAGACCAATTGGAGCCACAACTAGTAATAAAGTAGTGAGGTCCAAAATATGAGCACCCAAGACAACCTAAAGTTCCCAAAAAGAAATGCATTAATATATCCTCTACTAAAGTGCCTAAAGCACATAAAGTAATAGATGAATACTATTGAGATGTTAAGCTCTATATGAGTTGGCATCCACTAAGCGTCTTGGTGATGTGGCAAAATATTATGCATTGGCATATTAAGTGACCAACATAAGGATACACTAGTGATTTTACAGTTGGACTATACCCATGTACTCCATCCTTGGTTATGGTATATTTGTTGTGCCACCTCTTCTTTTCTTAGCAGATTCATACTTAGTGACTACATATACATACGTTGTGGTACTTTCATATTAGTTCTTTATCATGTTTTAGACCTAATTCTTTTGTATGGAAGAATAAGAAAGAATAAGAAAATTTCTGCCTTATCTTTGTGTGTGCTCAAGTCTCCATTGCTTTTGTATATGTGCTCTTAGTCTCTTTACCTATCTTCTCTCTAGTTTATTTTCATGGTATTAGAGCCATCCCAAGGCTACATGGAGCTTGATTAAAGGTTGAGGGAAAGGTGTTGGAGTGCAAAAGTAAGCAAGGAAGCAACAGGTAAGAAGATCTTTCACCTTGCTCAATTTGTCGTAGGTTATAGCCACACAAGGCTGTGGCAGGGCTGTAGTCTTCAATTGCAATGTAACTTGATGAGTAAGAAGAACAATGTGTATATTGCAAATACACCCTTTAAGGGTTTTTCATTGTGCCTTTTGGCATATGAGGTCATTTTGGCCTTCTTTCTGGACTTGCAAGTGGCTGATAATAGTTTATAGTTTTGGTTGTGTTAGCCATTTACATGTACACATTATATAGATTTTGAATCTATAAGGTTTCAAGGGTTTGCTAGATTGTAGACACAGAAGGCATTTGCATACATATTGTGGTTATTATTATCCAGTCAGTGAAAAAGGCTGTGAGTCTAGCTGTGTTGTACCTTGGTATCAATTTGCTTGTAGATTGCAATTTTTTGCCAATTGTTTGTTTTGTCAAAATGTCAAAAAACTTCAACTAGATTGTTAGCGAGAAGCTTGATAAGAACCATTATCCTACATGGAAGTTCAAGATGAAAATTTTCTTGAAGATCAAATGTGTTTATAATTACATTGAAGGAGACATGGCAGTAGCACCTAAAGTTCTTGTATGAAACGCTATTGGGGAGTAGGTAAAGGCAAAGAAAGATTAGGAGGAGACATAGAGTAAAGTCATGTATTGGCTATCTATCAGCTTCATAGATAGCATGATGGACTATTTGCAAGAATATGAAATTCCACTATTGCATAAAAGAATACTGCAAGGCTATTCGAAACAAGTATAAAGGCCAGAAAGCTACAACTTAAGTCAGAGTTGGACCAAGTGAAAATAGAAAACTTATTCATGAATGATTATGCCTTGAGGATCAAGAGTATTTTGGAAGCTCTTGGATCTATCAGTGTGGTAGTTGATGATAATGATATTGTGCATACATGCTTAGATGGACTTGGTGATGAATAAAACATCTTTAGGTCATCTATGAATACCAAGGATGATCTCCCTGATTTTGTAGACTTGATTTCTATGTTGATACTTGAGGAAAAGAACCTTGGCTTGGATTCATCTTCTTCTCAAAGCAAGAACGAGTGTGAACAAGTGTTTTGCTCTACTAGTAGAGGTAGAGGTCGTTGCAGATGCCAAGGTAGTGGTCATGGTTAAGGTTATGATCCACAACAAAATAGAGGAGCATAGTCCTGAGGAAGGGAAAGTCATAGAGAACAAGTTACAAAATCTAATAAGTAATAGAATTTTGATGATAGTAGAGAGTACTGGCATTGTGGTCAGAAAGGCCCCATTTCTAAAAATTTCTTAAAAAATAAGGCTAAAATTAGAAATGAAAAAAAGCAACAAGGCAATTATACATCGAGCAAGAGTAGAAATAATGATGATAAAAGTGAACAGTTGTTTGTTATGCAGCACTTTATGGATTCTATAACTTGTTGATAGTTCATAAAAGAGTGATACATAGTATGTAGACTCAAGTGCCCCTAACCACATTGCTTCTCATGGAGAGTGGTTTAGAGAGATGCACAATCTAGAGTCTAAATGCTATGTGGAGATAGGGGATGATATAGCTCATCCCATTACTCATGTTAAAAATGTTCCTTTGAGCATGTAGGATGGTAAACCTAAGTACTTGGCTAATGTGCTGCATGTATCAAATATTATTAAAAGATTGGATTATGGTGATTAGATGGTAGAAAAAGGATTGCAGGTTTGGTTCACACCTAATGGTTGTAATATAGAAGATTTAAAAAATGATTGCAATTGAAAAATGTGCTAGTAGATTGTTTACTCTTGATGTAAGTTTTTCTAAAATGGATGTTGTCATATTTGCACAAGGTTCAAGTGTTGTGGTTGATATTGAAATTTGGCATAAGAGAATTGATCATGTGAATGTGCAGTGACTAAAAGACATGCAGTCAAAACTGATTATGAATGACTTGCCCAAGTTTAGGGTTAATAAGATACATAAAGTATGTGAAGCATGCCAATTTGAAAAGCAAGCAAGGCATGCATTTTCACATGAAAAGCATATATATAAGAATCCACTTGAATTGATACATTCTAATGTGTGGGATCCTACAAAGACTACAATCTTGAGTAGTTGCAAGTATTATGTTTCCTTCATTGATAGTCATACTCGTAAAGTATGGGTTTACTTTATACATGAGAAAAGTGAGGTATTTACTCACTTTAAAAGCTTTAAGGCTTTGGTTGAGGAGGAGACAAGGTTGCATATTAAATATCTAAGGTCAAATAGAGAGGAGAATATCTCTCTAATAACTTTTTGATTTTTTATTTAAAAAATATACAAAGGAAATATACATGTAGGTATACTCTACAGCAAAATGGAGTTGTTGAGTGAAAAAATAGGCATATCGTAGAGGTGGCTCATGCATTGATATTAGAAAGAAACTTGCCTCATTCCTATTGGGATGAAGCAATTGCTACTAATGTATACATTATGAATAGAACACCCACTGTTGTTGTACATGGTATGACACTAGAAGAGAAGTTTATAGGTAGAAAGCCAAATCTATCCCATTTAAAAGTATTTTGATGTATTGCTTATATGTATACTGATGGGACCTGAAATGGGCCGACACTGGCTCATGCACTAGCCGGACCTGAAATGGGCCGGCACTGACTCATGCACTAGCTGGACCTCTATCATGCGCTCAACAACCCCACGGCCTCACGGCCAGGAGCGTGGATGACACATACATCATCTTCCTAAATATCTTGCGTTTGTATCACGTTTTGTAGTCCAACTCTAACCCAATTAATACTCCTCAGAGGGAGTCCCAACACATTGCCAAATAACACGGAGTACAAACATAGGAGGTCCTCCCACGGCTGACTGCCGCTACCTCACTGCGACTCTCCTACACCTTGGGGATTGGCCCCTCGATGTGTCGCTAAACATATATAACATACGAACACAAACTTCTCTCTTTTATGATTCGCATATTTCCAGGAGATATACCATGCTGCCTCACTTGCTTTCCCCTTAGACCCAACGCCTAGCCTACAGCTTGGACAACCTTACTCACTCAATGTTGGTCATGTTTCTAGAAAGCAATTGCCATGCATCCAGGAGGTATTGTTTGATACTTTTAAATTTCATGCCTCATGCAAATTGTGAATGTCCATGTGCTCAAACAATTAAGAAAATCAGCATTGGTACACATGTGGAAAACATTTCTTTCAATGATTTCAACTATTGCTCGTATGCTGCGTTGCATGAACCTAGCACCGAGAAACCCTCGTGCTACTAGATCCTTAATCTTTAATTAACAACCGCTCTATATGATATGCACAGAAACCAGCAAACTTTTCATCATTTCATTCAGCATTTAAACACTTTTCATACACTCTAACCCCTCACCCGTTTAGGTTGTGCATCATGCATAGGTCTAGGGTTCATTTTCCACATTTTTATTGTATGAAAAGCAATAAAAACTCACTAAAACATAAAGGTAGGGCTGAACTGAGGCTAAACCTTATACTTTAGACCTCCCATACACCCACAAACATGAATCTTATTTTTCCTTAATTTTCGACACTCAAAATCCATTTTCCCCTATTTTTAGTGGTTTTTCTCTATTTTTCTTGTATTTTTTCAATATTAAATGATTGAAGATACAAAATGAATTGTGGACTGTGGCCCTTAGGTTCATTTGCAGAAAAAACACAAGTTTAGTTGGTGTATCTTAGTATATTTTTCATTGATATCTCAAAAACACCCAATTTTCCCCTATTTTGCATGTTTTACGGGTTTTACACTATTAATTTCTTCCACAACACTTATGATTTTCTAATTTTCTGAGCATAAACAGTTGAAAGGCATTGCAAACAACATTGTAATGCATAATCATCTCATGGGAATAAGTATTCTGAAGCAAAGTGTATAAAAACACCATTTTCCTTTGTAAAAATGAGATTACCGTTCTTTGCGGGTTGCGGGTTTTTATTTGCCATATCTCAGGACTGATTTCCAGCCACCATTAATGCTCATGACAGTCCACAATCAGCAATCTTCCTTCCTCTTACACCGCGGAGCAATTCGGTCTTCATTGGACAAGCATCCATCATCCATTCTTCTTCTTCTTCTTCTTCACCACATGAATCTGCCTTTAGGGGAGAGAGAGGGAGGAGAGAGAAAGACTGAAATCAGAATTCTTCACAGAGACCGTCAATGGAGGAGCGAAGCATGGCGATAGAGTCAGCATCCAGGGGGGATTGAAGCCCCATGTTCACTTGGGTGGGTTGTGTTGAGCAGCCATGATGCCTCTCCATCCCTTCAAGCGAAATTTGCGCCCTCTGCTCCATGCCTTCTCTCCACGATTCTTCATCTCTCATTTGCATGAAAGTGTCATGCCATATTTAAATTTGGGCTCCCAAGGGTCACTTGCCCATTTTGGCCAAATTTTGTCCACCTCTTCGCATCTTGACCGGTTTCTTGGCCATTTCCCCGTCTGGACTCGGAATTGAGCTCTGAAAAATCCTGGGCGTCCAGCTTGGTATCCCGCATTGGCCGGTAACTCATGTCAACCTGCACGACTATCTGAAAAATTATGAAAAACCAACAAGTGTTGCTCGGGCGCCTTTAAAGCACTTTGGCGCTTAAAATCGTCCTAGATCGAGCCGCCGCCTTTGACGTTGAATATTTTTCCCTTGATATTCGTAATTTTTAGCTATTTTTAAGCACTTCTCAGCATCAAAATTCCGCTCTCATTGGCGACCACGGGATAGGGCGACTCAGCCCGTCGAACCCACGAACATATCTGCACATAAACAACCAAAGGAAGCATCAAGCTGATACAAAATACATACTAAACACAGCACAATGCTCACCCTACCCCCTGACAGAACCAAGGCATAACATCCACAAGGAGTAGGCCTAGCATAATTTGATAGAAGGTCTGCAGCTAGTCACTAACCGACTGCTCCAACACGGCCAAACTAAAAAGAACTATCAAAGAGGTTGCCCTAAGTGGTGGTCTGAACTACCTACCTAACTAAGGACAACACAACTAGGAGCTCCTACTAGGCGAGGACTCCTATAGCCTGATCAAGAAGTATTGGCTTTTAACACATCTCTTCTTTCAGGTTTTTATTTTATTGACATACTCGGGCATGTAAAAAGGAGGGAGTTGAGCATAGTGACCCAAGGAGAACAGGGCATCGGCCTTAGGACCTGTCTCAGTACCCAAGAATCTACCAAGCCCTTGCAAGGTGACACTTAATCCTTTTTTAACGCTCACTTTTATTTTCGCTCCAACCTTCCTTATTTTCTTTTTTTTCAGCAAGATGCCACCCCTAGGAAGACAAGGCATCGGCCCTAGGTCTGACTCGTCCCCAGGAACCTACCAGGCCTTCGCAAGGCAATGATCAACTGCTCATAAATTTTCCTTTCTTTTCTTCTTTTGATAGGGGTTAGAACCCCTTTTTACACACCTTCGTATATAGATTTATTTTCTTGAAGATATTCAGGGTTTCTTTTTCTTTATCATTTTTTATTTTCTTTTTGCAGGCTTCTCTAACGGCCTCACAACTAACAAGAACTCCTAGAACGGCCGCCTAGAAGGCTAGCAGAACAGGGTCACTAGAACTCCCTTCTAAAACAGGTCTTTCGATGCTTGACAATGTCTTGACAGGAGGCAATGACTACTCAGACCTCCCTCAAACATACTAAATCAAAACCTGGGACTTCATGCCTTGGACGCCGGTCCCCAACAAGAAATGAAAAACCCCTTAACAAGTACACAAACACACATAACATAACAACCACAGTACTCATAAAGGAAAGATATCACCTGGAGAGGGCCACAAGAAGCTTCTACGTAACAAAAGGCGCCTTCCAAACTCTTCGTCAAACCTATCTAGCACAGAACTCAAACAAGAAACCATTAACTGCACCCGCACTAAACAGACAACTGGCCCTCTTGGCCTAATGAAAGAAAGCACTTCACTACAAAACTGAATCGGCCCTCTTGGCCTAACGAACGAAAGCAGTAAAATTGCGCAACACTGGCCCTCTTGGCCTAATGAAATAAAACAAAGTAGCACCTATACATCCTTCCCTGGAATAGCACATATATACAATAATAGGTTCCCTTCCAAGGAGGAAAAACAGGCTCGTAGCCCTAAACTAAATGCATAAGGTTATGACCCATCCCTCCTGCATAAATAGTAAGAGGCGTACGCATAATATGTCGTCTAATCAACCTATGGGTCCCAAATAATAATGGTAGATTGGTCTCGGCTACTATCTGCATCACCCATATCAACCATCGTCTGCCATATATCGCATGCTCTGATAACATACCCCACAAGCGACCGGGTCCTGTTTCATCATTGATCACAATATCCAAACTAGGACCACAATTAAAGAAGAGGTCTTCCTCATAAGCAAGATTTGCTAATGAATCCGCAAATTGATTCCAGTAACGTGGAATCAACTGAAAAGACACTCTCTCAAACTCCTCAAGTAGGGTCATCGCAGTCCGATGATACATATAAAGAATGGGATTCCGCACTGTGTATGTCCCATCTAGCTGATTCAGGATCAACTGGGAATCCCCTTTTACTAACAATCGATGAATACCACCTTGTTTGGCGATATACAGTCCCATAATCAAGGCTTTATACCCGGCCATATTGTTAGTGAATCCTACCCCGAGATAAGCAGCTAACTTCATCGTAACTCTACGTTGGGGATCTCGGATTACTACTCCCACACTTCCTTTTCTATTAGGGCCCCTGGACGCTCCATCAAAATATAGTGTATATGTCCATAATGGGTTTACACAGCTGGCCATCACGAACTCCTCTATTCGTAGTTATGATAGTCAAAGTTTAGCATGTTGAGAGGATGAACTGACGGCTCCATCCCACCTTCTTCATTGAACTCAACAGGGATACTTGTCAACAGGCGTAAACAGCGATGGCAGAAGACTTTAATCTCCCACACAAAGGTTCCGTCTTCTTGCTCAATCACTTTATATCCTTTGCTCCACCAGATAGGTTTCCCCTGATGGTATCTTTGATCCAGATATGGGTGCTCCAAATATGGGATTAACCGACCTATCAACCGACTTTAAGCTCTTCCGTAGGTCTCAGATCATTTCTAGTATGGACCTACAATGCATTTTCTTTGTATTAGCAGACTTAGAAATAATAAGGTTTAATCTTATTAAGATTAACCTTATTCTTAAACTCTACTCCCTGTAGATCAGCTAATAAGGTTGTAGACCTGTTCTTCCCTAACCTAATGATTTTGTAGGGCCCATCCCATTCAGGCTCCAATTTTCCTGGGAAAAGCTCCCTATGTGCATCATAATATAAAACCAGTTGTCCTTTCTTAAAGGTATACTTCTTCGCTTTTAAGTCATGCAACTGTTTCATACGACGTTTAGCCACCTCTTGATGTAATAGCCTTTGCAACTTAAGTTCATCTAGGTGTGCTAAGGTCGTAAATCGCTCTAATAGGGCGTCCTCATTACCCAAAGAATGGTTTATTGCAAATCTAATGGTTGGTAACTCAATTTCTAAGGGTAAAATGCACTCTTCACCATAAACTAGTTTGAACGGCGTGTGGCCAGTGGCTCGCTTGAACGTGGTATTATATGCCCATACTGCCACATATAGCTTCTTATCCCAGTCGCGTTTCTTTTTAGATACGACTTTCGATAGGATACCCACAAGCTGCTTGTTGTTACTTTCAACCTGCCCATTTTCCTACGGATTATAAGGAGTCGTTTTGTTGTGCTTGATTTGCCAAGCCTCTATCAAGCTTTTGATCACCTTATTCAGGAAATGGATTCCACGGTCCGATACTAATTCTTTAGGTGGACCAAAACGGCATATTATCTGCTCTAAAAGGAAACTAGCGGTTTCTTTAGTACCATCTTTCCTTGTTGCATGTGCTTCTGACCACTTTGTGAAGTAGTCCGTTGCTACAATAATATACCTCTTTTGCCCAGTCGACGACGGAGTAATAGGACCCACAAAGTCTATTCCCCACTTCTCAAATGGAAGTATCGCCATAATAGGAGTGAGTGGTCTTTTCCTATTCTCTCGACTATCATGTCGTTGACAAATATCGCATCTCTTAACATACGTGAACGCATCCTAGAAGATGGCAGGCCACCAGTAACCTGCTCTTAAAGCCTTTTGTGCTGTAAGCTGTCCAACAAAATGACCTCCGCAAGCGAAATCATGGCACTCTTCCAAAATGAATGGCACCTCGTCAGGCATCACACATCGGCGATAAATGTCATCAACCCCTTGTCGATATAATGTACCTGCGATCAAGGCAAACTTTAACGCCTGCTGCTTAATTTTCCTTCTCTCAGCTTTAGATAGTTTGGATCCAGCCTCTCTTGTCCATAAATAATGCGTTATTGCAGCGTACCAGGAGGGAATAGACGCCGTATCTATTTTAAATAGCAACTCCATGTCACTACCTTCAGCCACAGATTCTTTTGGCTCCCCAAAGTCCACAATACATTCAACGATGCCTTGCAACCTTGGTGGCTTACTCCTAATTTCATAATCAAACTCCTGCAAAGTGATTAACCACTAACGATCAGGCAGTTGCAACTTATTCATCAATAATTGAAGCCCCTTCGCCTTCGTATAAAGCATAACTTTCTCATAGAGAATATAATGCCTGAATTTCTTGGTCCCAAAGACCATCGCCAGACACAACTTCTCCATGTAGGTATAATTGATCTCGGATACACCCAGCTTCCGGCTAGCAAAAGCAATCGGGTGATACCACTTTTCCTCCCAAATTTGGGCTAAACAGCAGAGCTGAGCTGATACTATGCATAGTGGCTGCTGAAAATATATAGAACACCTCACCTCTTTTAGGTGCTTTTAAAACGGGAGCTTTTACGAGCTCCTGCTTCACATCCTCGAAAGCTACCTTACAGGGGTCACCCCATACAAACAAACAGCTAAAGGATAATAAATTTGTAAGCGGCAACGTTCTTTCTGCCAAGGCGTTTATAAATCTACGGTAATAACCAACCGAAGACAGGAAGCTATAAACTTCTTTCGGAGTGCGTGGTGGACCCATGGCAACTATGACTTTGACCTTCTCGGGATCTGTCGCAATTCCTACCGAACTGACCACATGGCCCAACAAGAGCCCATAAGGTACACCAAAAACACATTTCCGTGGGTTTAGGGCGATGCAAAATTGTCTGCAGCGCTCAAAGCATTTTCTTAAAATGATCAACTGTCTTTCTCTCATGGTGGCGGCCCCTAAGTCATCAATAAACACCTTCAACTCTTCAGGGGATATGTCACCGAATGTCTTATCTGCTATTCGTTGGCACGAACTAGGCACATTGCATAAACCAAAGGCCATCACATGGTACGCAAAAGTACCAAATACAGTAATAAAAGTTGTTTTCAATTTGTCCTCTTCTGCAATTGCCATCTGGTTAGATCCTGCAAAGCAATCCATAAACGAATATATCTCCCTACCCGCTAATTGATCCAAAATCTGGTCAATGAATGGCAACGGGTAGTAATCCTTAACTGTTTGCTTATTCAGCTCTCCAAAATCTACACATAATCGGATCTGATTATTTTTCTTCTTCTTGATCACAACTGGTGAGCACCATTCTGTGTGTTGCACAGGAAAGATCAAACCTGCTTTTCGAAGCTTCTATAACTCTTCAAACAGCCCGTCCCTCAATTCAAAAGGCATACGCCTTACTTTTTGACGCACAGGACGACTGCCTTCCTTCAACGGAATCGTATGAACAACCAAGCTGGGAAGAATTCAGCTCATCATAACTCCAAGCAAAGATATCACGGAATTCTTGAATCAAGGATACATAGTCCTCCCTTTCTGCTGAACTGAGCATAGAACCTAATTTGATTGGCCATGAATCATTCGGCGTGCCAAGGTCTAGCTCGATAACATCTGCATCTCTTATACGATCTTGGGCCTCTATCAGCTCGTTCAAAGTGATCTGATAGATGTCTTCTGTGGTGGATCCCTCTTTGGACTCATCACTCGATGATGTCTCACTGGTAGATAAATCCTCTAATGTCTCCAATTCTGTGGAAGATAGAGGAGCTCTCTCACTCCGCGGGGACTTAGGATAGGCATCAATCACCACGTGCTGAGCACCTCTGCCGAATATCAGCCGACCGGCGGGTATATCCACTTAGCAGTCCGCTTGCAAGATCCAAGGTCGTCCAAGTAATACTTGGTAACTTGGACGCCCTGCAAAACGAATCACCCTAAAATCCAACATGCATTCTATATTTGCAATAGTGACATGGACCTTAGTAATGCAGCCTTCTGGCTGTCTCAAACTATCATCCGCCATTCTGAGAATTGTGGAGGTATATTTCTGGATCGCAAGACCCAACCTTTCCATCAGTTCAGAACTCATAATGTTAACAGATGATCCCATGTCGACAATGGCATAATCTACTAATATCCCATCGACATAGGCTGCAACCCTTGGGCAATGCTTCTCAGCATGCTCGAACCAGTCATCACCAACTCGCGCAATACCCAAAGATTCTACGATATACCCGGTACGCAAGATCTTTCTAAATTCCTTGCGCACTCCTGGAGAAAGCTTAATAAGCTGTAAAAGGTTCACATCCGGCTTGACTTCGCAAAGAGAGCTCGCCAAATCAAATTCACAATAGTTCGGCAGAGTTTGCTTTTCATGCCAAACCATCCGCTCTTTAGGTCGCTGAACCAGCTTTATTGCCTCTTTTTTAACTTTCACCTTCTTCCTCGGTGGTTCCTTATCCTTCTTAACATCGGCTTTACTCTCCACGGGCTTCAGAGGTCCCCCTTCCATGGCAGGATCCAGAACTTGCATTCCTTTGTCGCCTTATTTAGGGTTTCCGTCGACAGGCTTATCCTTATCGGCCTCTCTACCCTTTTGACCTCTTGTAAGGACCGCTCGCAGATTAGAGGTTTCAGCGTCATTAACGTGCATAGCCTCAATCAAACTAACCCCACTACCACTAGGCAGCTCCTCTACTGTAGTCTTTGGTCGTTGGAGTATTTGTTTAGGCCCGTCTTCTCGCTGGGAATCATTTCCTTATGCACGATGATTAACAGGCCCTGGTTGCCGACTGCCTCGCTGGAGAGAACTAATCTTACTCCAGCAAGTGGCTGCTAAATGGCCGGATTTCCCACAGATGTCGCACTTGACATTTGGGCAATTTCTTGGATAGTGTTGCCCACCACACCATTTGCAGCTAAACCTCGAAGGTGCACCCTCATCTGGGTATCTACTTCCTATCAAATTTTGTTGTTTTTTAAGGAAGTTGACATCAATGGCTATTTGTCGATACTGCTCCATAATCATGTCGGTATAATGCTTCATCATGTCCTTAACCTCGCCAAGAACATTGAAAGCGCTCGACTTGTAGCCTTGATCATTACCCTGTCATTCCATCAGCCTGACAATTCGATTAGGCACTGGTTGTTAAACCACAGGCATGGTATTAGGGTTAACTGTCTGGCTTCCACCATTTGGAGCCATTTGACTGCCCGTAGGTATCGTCATGCTAGGGGGAGCTGGTAATAAAGGCACATTCTGCATCATGTACCCTCTCCCATTAGGATTATCCATCGCTATCCCTTGGTTACTACTGCCATTGGCCGTCGCCATATTATTTCCCAATGCTAGATCCATATTCAAATTGCCTCAAGAGGCATAGGCTGCTTGTAGTCGGGATTCCACTTCTTGTGCTCGTGTAATGGCAGTATCTATATCCCCCAAAGGGACACTACTTAACTGCAATTGGATATTAAAGTCCAAACCATGCAAAAAATATTGCAATTGGGCAGTTGCAGGGATAGGGATAGAGGTGTCCAACTTACGGAAAACCTCTTTTATTTTCTTTGCATAAGCACGAATATCCTCGTGTGGTTCTTCGCGGGTTACATTGAGTACATGCAACCAATATTGCCTACCCCTTTCAGGGGCAAACTCCCTTCGAAAAGCTCCGTAAAATGCATCAATATTCAATATGGTTCCGGCTTCTAAACCATGATACCATATGGCAGCTCTTCCTTTGAGAGTCATGTTGAAGAACATCATTAAATGTCCTTCTTCTTGGATGCGACAGTTAAACATTAACTTTTGAAACTCCCTGATGTGGAGTTCTGCATCTTCCTCAACTAGCCCATTAAAAATGGGTAGCGGGAAACCTAGAGCCGGCAAATCCGTCGTTCCTGCAGGAATTGTGATGGGCTGCGCCATGACGAAAATTGGATTTGCACTAGAAATAGGGGACGGTGGGGTTACACCTCCTGCACTTGATGTAGACTAGCTTATGGAAGGAAGGGGAGCCCTAGAGCTTCCACCTTCTCCTAACTTACTGCTTGTGGCACCAAGACCACTAGATCCACTCCCTCATAAGGGTTCAACACCGCTACGCTTAGGGGAATACCTCCTAAGAATTTCTGCATGTCGCCTAGCTCTTTCATCTCTCTCTTACTTTTGGATTTCTGCTAGACGATGCTTATCGATGAATAATGGGTCAAACTTGGTATCCTTTGGCATAAACTACTAACTGGTTCCTAGACAACCACGATTCAAGGACCGCCACTTCTAAGCGGCTCCCGGAAAACACACCACTGATGGGACCTGAAATGGGCCGGCACTGGCTCATGCACTAGCCGGACCTCTATCATGCGCTCAACAATCCCACGGCCAGGAGCGTGGATGACACATACATCATCTTCCTAAATATCTTGCGTTTGTATCACGTTTTGTAGTCCAACTCTAACCCAATTAACACTCCTCAGAGGGAGTCCCAACACATTGCCAAATAGCATAGAGTACAAACATAGGAGGTCCTCCCACGGCTGACTGCCGCTACCTCACTACGACTCTCCTACACCTTGGGGATTGGCTCTTCGATGCGTCGCTAAACATATATAACATACGAACACAAACTTCTCTCTTTTATGATTCGCATATTTCCAGGAGATATACCATGCTTCCTCACTTGCTTTCCCCTTAGACCCAATGCCTAGCCTACATCTTGGACAACCTTACTCACTCAACGTTGGTCATGTTTCTAAAAAGCAATTGCCATGCATCCAGGAGGTATTGTTTGATACTTTTAAATTTCATGCCTCATGCAAATTGTGAATGTCCATGTGCTCAAACAATTAAGAAAATCAGCATTGGTGCACATGTGGAAAACATTTCTTTCAATGATTTCAACTATTGCTCGTATGCTGCGTTGTATGAATCAAGCACCGAGAAACCCTTGTGCTACTAGATCTTTTATCTTTAATTTACAACCGCTCTATATGATATGCATAGAAACCAGCAAACTTTTCATCATTTCATTCAGCATTTAAACACTTTTCATACACTCTAACCCCTCACCCGTTTAGGTTGTGCATCGTGCATAGGTCTAGGGTTCATTTTTCACATTTTAATTGTATGAAAAGAAATAAAAACTCACTAAAACATAAAGGTAGGGCTGAACTGAGGCTAAACCTCATACTTCAGACCCCCATACATCCACAAACATGAATCTTATTTTTTCTTAATTTTCGGCACTCAAAATCTATTTTTTCCCTATTTTTAGTGGTTTTTCTCTATTTTTATTGTATTTTTTCAATATTAAATGACTGAAAATACAAAATGAGTTGTGGGCTGTGGCCCTTAGGTTCATTTGTAGAAAAAACACAAGTTTAGTTGGTGTATCTTAGTATATTTTCCATTGATATCTCAAAAACACCCAATTTCCCCCTATTTTGCATGTTTTACGGGTTTTACACTATTAATTTCTTCCACAACACTTATGATTTTCTGATTTTCTGAGCATAAACAGTTGAAAGAAATTGCAAAAAACGTTATAATGCATAATCATCTCATGGGAACAAGTATTCATGAAGCAAAGTGTATAAAAATACAATTTTCCTTTGTAAAAATAAGATTACCGTTCTTTGCGGGTTGCGAGTTTTTATTTGTCATATCTCGAGACTGATTTCCAGCCACCATTAATGCTCATGACAGTCCATAATCAGCAATCTTCCTTCCTCTTACACCGCGGAGCAATCCGGTCTTCATTGGACAAGCATTAATCATCCATTCTTCTTCTTCTTCTTCACCACATGAATCTGCCTTTAGGGGAGAGAGAGGGAGGAGAGAGAAAGACTAAAATCAGAATTCTTCACAGAGACCGTCAATGGAGGAGCAAAGCACGGCGATAGAGTCAGCATCCAGGGGGAATTGAAGCCCCATGATCACTTGGATGGGTTGTGTTGAGCAGCCATGATGCCTCTCCATCCCTTCAAGCGAAATTTGCGCCCTCTACTCCACGCCTTCTCTCCATGATTCTTCATCTCTCATTTGCATGAAAGTGTCATGCCACATTTAAATTTGGGCTCCCAAGGGTCACTTGCCCATTTTGGCCAAATTTTGTCCACCCCTTCACATCTTGACTGGTTTCTTGGCCATTTCCCTGTCCGGACTCGGAATTGAGCTCTGGAAAATCCTAGGCGTCCAGCTTGGCATCCTGCATTGGCCGGTAACTCGTGTTAACCCGCACGACTGTCTGAAAAATTATGAAAAATAAAAAGTGTCGCTCGAGTGCCTTTAAAGCACTTTGGCGCTTAAAATCGTCCAAATCCTTCATCTCAAACTTTTGCTTCAATAGCATTTTCACATGAAGGATATCTTCATCACTGTCACCTATCATAATCAAATCATCAACATAAATGACAAGCAACATAATACATTTCTCTGTTTTTCTCACATAAAGTGAGAAATCAACCTTGGAAATTTGAATGCCAATAGTGACAAGATACTGTCCTATCTTGTCAGACCATGCTCTAGGTGCTTGCTTCAAGCCATACAAGGCTTTCTTCAACCTGCAAATAAACTCAGGATCAACAGCATGCATATAACCTGGTGGCTGCTCCATATAGACCTCTTCTTGCAAATCACCATGCAAGAAGGCATTCTTTACATCCATCTGATGTAAAGACCATCTCTTTGATGCAGCCATAGCAATGACTGCTCTTACGGTTGCCATCCTTGCAACTGGACTAAATGTTTCTTCATGATCAATGCCATATGTTTGTGCATACCCCTTGACTACTAATCTTGCCTTGTATCTGTTCACAGAATCATCTGCATTGTGCTTCACCTTATAAACCCACTTACAGCTAATTGCATTCTTACCTTTAGGCAAAGGTACTAATTCCCATGTAGCATTTGCTTCCAAGGCATCCATTTCTTCATCCATGGCTTTCTCCCATTTTTCTTTTCCCATGGCTTGCTCAACAGGAGTGGGTTCTGGTTCCTGTATCACTTTGACCATATATGCATAGTGAATGGCTGTAAATCCATCATATTTCAGCCTATTCACAGGATACCTAGCTCTCGTAGACCTGCGCAAAATAGGTTCACTCCCAGGTGCTCTCAAAACATCCCTGATCTTCCTTACTCCAGGTGTAACAATAGAAGGAATACCCAACTCATCATCAATGCTCTCTTCTGAGCCACTGGATTCACCATCCACATAAGAGTGACCTGCATTCACATCAAACATGGGCTGATCAACCTTCTCTTTTCCTTTTCGTGATACCTACATACCACTATCTGCATTGCTTTGAGAAGATTCTCCTGATCTCAATCTACCTATCCATGGCGAAGAATGTGAACCACTGCTAGAGGACGCTCCAGGTCCACTAATATTTTGTGACTGCTGCTGTGAATTCTGTGCAGCATTACCATTTTGTGCATCTACATCATCAATCACATTTACTGGTTTATACTAGCTACTCATCTCATCAAAAACAACATCTCTACTCACTGTAAACTTACCAGTAGAAGGGTTATAATATCTATACCCTTTTTGCTGCAGAGAGTAACCAATAAAGATGCACTTCTCAGCTTTTGGATCCAACTTGGATCTCAACTCATCTGGCACATGTACATAGGCAATGCAACCAAAAATTTTCAAATGAGAAATATCTGGTTTCCTACCAGTATACCTCTCCTCTGGAGTCATCCCATGTATTGCTGCAGTGGGAGTCATGTTCATTATGTAGACTGCTGTAGCAACTACTTCAGCCCAATAAAAATCTGGCAGGTCTTTTTCATTGAGCATGGCACGAGATACCTCTCCAATATGCCTGTTTTTTCTTTCTGCAATTCCATTTTGTTGTGGGGTATGACTACATGAATATTGCTGCTTTATGCCATGCTCCTACAGGAACCTTGCAAACTCATTTGAGAGGTACTCTCCCCCCCCATCTGACCTTAGGCATTTGATTTTCAGACCTGTTTCTTTTTCAGCCATAGCTTTAAGAGTTTTGAAATGCCCAAAAACTTCACTTTTCTTTTTCATAAAATACACCCAAACTTTTCTGCTATAGTCATCAATAAAAGTGACAAAATAATGACAGCCTTCAAGAGATGCAGCTTTAGTAGTCCACACATCAGAGTGCATTAATTTCAATGGCTTCTTACTCTCTTAAACATGTCTAGGAAATGGTTTCCTTGCCTGTTTTCCAAATTGGCAGGCTTCACATACCTTATGCATTTCTGCAACCTTGAATTTAGGCAATCCTGCAACAATATTTTGGGCCTGCATTGATTTAAGTCGTTGTACATTAACATGACCAATGCATTTATGCCAGATATCAATATCTGCAACTACACCGGTCCCATGTGCAAACATTGCTGCACTCAATTCAGACATGTCTGCATCCAACGTAAACATTCTGCCCTTCTTCTTTCCTTTTGCTATCAAGTGACCTTTATTTTTCATATCCTCAACAAAGCATCCATGAGGATTAAATTTGACCTGCAAGCCCTGCTCAACCATTTGATCAACAGAAACCAGATTCTTGGTGATATTCGGGACATGAAATACATCGGACATGTATTTCTTTTTCCCATCCTGCATAGACAAATGAATTTTTCCAATCTGCACAATAGGATGTGCAGTATTATCACCAGTCTCCACAAATCCTGGTTTTTCCATTTTCCTTGTATCCTCCATGTATTCTGCATGACCTGTCATGTGGTTTGATGCACCTGAGTCAACATACCACACATCGTTGCTTTCTTCTGCACTTGTCACAGAATTGTTCATGTGCTGCATCATAAACAAATGCTCATTTCTGTCATCACCCTGTCTACTAGAAGATGCATAATTCCCTTGTTGCAATTTCCCATTCATGATGTCATTCTGCTTTTTATAGCAGTCTTTAGCCATATGACCCATTTTACCACAGTAGTAGCATTCAACATTACTGTTTGTATTTTGGCCTCTTTGCCATCCACCACGACCTCTTTGGCTCCCCTGCCTCTAGAGTTACCACGTCCTCCTCCATAGGACTGGTTTTCTTGAGTTTGCTGCATATTCTGATTTCTACCACGGCCTCCAAATCGGCCTCCTCTACCTCTGCCTCTACCTCTTCCAGCATTTGAGTAGAAGACAGCTTCTTTTGAAGTTCCTCCTGAAGAAGATGCACCACCATTTCTCTGCTCCTCAGAAATTAGAAGAGCAATCAACTCCTCAAAATCAGAAAATCTTTCACGAACTGAAATGGATGTCCGAAACTGTGCATAATCCTTTCCTAGACCATTCAAGGTCATAGAAACTAAATCATCATCTTCCACTGGTGACCCAATGGAAGTAAGTGCATCTGTAATCTTCTTGACCTTCATGTGGTAGTCATTGATGCTCATACTTTCTCTTTGTACATTGTGCAACTCTTGCTTGAGCTGCATTTTCCTAGCTTGCGTATTTGTGCTATACATTTTTGACAAAGTATCTCATCCCTCCTTTGGCGTACTTGCATCTTGAATATGCACAATCATAGAGTCTGAAATGCTGATAGACAGCCAGTACATAACTTTCCTGGCTCTCTCATGCCATGCTTTAAATGCCTGCATTTGCTGTTGATTGGGAACATCAGGAAGAACTGGTTCTTCTTCATTTCCTGCAACAAATTCCCAATATCCTTTTCCCATAAGGAAATTCGTCATTCTAAACTTCCATGCTTGGAAGTTGTTCTTGTCAAGCTTTTCAGTGACAATCTGTGAGAGAGAATCAGATGCCATTACAGAACACTACAAAAAATTCTGTCACTACAAAGAACACAGCTTCAGCCTCACAAAGGCAAATCTGCAAAATTGACGAAAGTGGTATTTGACCACAAAGTCACTTCCTAGTGACAATTTTGCATCAACAGGCAACAGGGATGATTCTGTAACTCCCAATGTCTCTGCGCACAAGCATACGATTCAATTTCTACAGTAACTTTTCGCCGACCTGTAGAACAGTGGTCGCACATCATAAAACTGGGCCTTTTCTTGAGTGCGTGCAAAAAACTTCTGCCTCCAAAACAGGCCCCGAAATGGCCTCAAATCAAAAAAACAGGGTCGCCAAGGGCTAAAGCCCTTACTGCAACATATACTGCCCTCTTGCTTCACCACGAAGGGCATCTCAACCTGAGACAATGCACTCTTGCAATTTCCGGCTGTGCTACCTGCAGAGATCTGCTCCCAAAACAGAAAATGAAAGCAACACTGCTCCTCTTACCAGAACACCGCGAGCTTGGCTTGCTTTCTTGAGCTCCTTACCACGAACAAGGCTCTGATACCATGTCAAGATTGTGGGAGAGAAGGAAGGAGTCTCACTTGTAGCTTTCTTGCTTGCACAATGGGGGAATACACACAAGGGTAGAGGCTGAAAACAGTTTTCCTCTTCTTTGTTGTGTAAGCCAAAAAGAAGTCAAATACAAAGAAATAGAAGAACCCTATATATGGGTCTTAAACCAAAGACAACTAACTAAGGTGGCATACTAATTGAGCCACGAACTAGAGTAGATAAGGATAGCTCTCATCTAGCTATTATTCATGGACGGTGTACCAACTGCATCTGCAACTGACAAGTCGGTGACATAAATGCACAACGGTCACCCTGGCATATCACGAGTGGAGCTCGATATCTCAAAAAAGGTTCCACTGAGTGATCCAGTGGTACGCAAGTCTAGCATGGTCTGATACAAGAAGAAGTTTGAGATGAAGGATTTGGGTGAGCTAAGATACTTTCTTGGTATTAAGGTGATAAAATGTGATGATGGTATATGGCTATTCCAAAGGCAGTATGGCTTGGATATGTTATCCAAGTATAATATGATAGCATGTAAGTCTCTTTCAATACCATTGGATCAAAATGTGAAGTTGAGTGTTGATGCTGGGGATGAGATAGAAGACCCTACTATGTTCAGGAGATAGTAGGGAGTTTGATTTACATGACTATTACAAGGCCAAGACTTGAGCCATGCTATTGGCCTTGTCAGTTAGTTTATATAGATCCTAGAAAGCCTCATTTGGATGCAGTTAGATGTATATTGAGGTATCTGAAGTCCACTTTACATTATGGACTTTTTAATGAGGTAGGTAAGGATGTATAGGTCTTTGGATACACAGATGCAAATTGGGCTGGTAGCATATCAAATAGAAGATCTACTAGTGGATTCATGTTTTTCCTTGATAGTGTAGCAGTTACATGGAGCACCAAAAAACAACCTGCAGTTGCTTTATCAAGTACAGAAGCTGAGTATAGAGGTGTTGGTATGGCAGCATGTGAGGTGGTATGGCTGCAAAAGTTATTAGGTGATTTGGATGTGTAGGGAGATGGTCCAGTTGTCATTCTTTGTGACAACATGAGCGGCATACATCTAGCTAGGAATCTAGTGTTCCATGCCAAGACAAAACACATTGAGGTGCACTACCACTTTGTGAGAGAGAAGATACTTGTAAGAGAGATTGACTTGGTATATGTCAGCACCACAGGACTAGATAGTTGAAATTTTTACAAAGGCATTGGGTGAAGAGAAGCTTCGAAAGTTGTGAAGCTTACTTGGAGTTGCAGAGATAGAGTTGAGCTTGAGGGGGAGTGATGAGATGGCAAGCTCAACACATGCGGACATTGATGATGGACTACTTGGCTAGATGGGTCTGCACATATACACTTAGCACATTGGTGGTCATTCTGATACTCTCATGGTCAATGAATTATCACTTATTATATTTAATTTGTTACACCTACCTATAGTTGGCAAAGATATAGTGCTAGTCGATTAGTGTAGTCTGTTATGCATTGTTTGACTTAGTAGGCCAC
This sequence comes from Lygodium microphyllum, assembly GCF_053477565.2. Taxonomy (NCBI): domain Eukaryota; kingdom Viridiplantae; phylum Streptophyta; class Polypodiopsida; order Schizaeales; family Lygodiaceae; genus Lygodium; species Lygodium microphyllum. The sequence continues at coordinate 60,860,996 of NC_141156.1, read as the reverse complement.
TTTCCTTTATGTTGTATCTTATCTATACTTTGTGTATTTTATATAGTGTGTGGAAGATGAAGAAAAAATTAGAAAGAAAATGTTTTGGACTCCATCTCTCTTCTTGTGTTCTTGAGTGAGCTTCCTCTTGTGTATACACTGTGTGTTTGGCGCAACAACTTAAGCAAGTCCCCCCACCACATGATTCTTGACAAAGTAATGTGGATTTAGAACCTCTAGAGGATTGGTGGCAAAATATGCGGTCAATAGATTTACTCAAACTAATATTTGAGAGATTTGTTGATGACTTGATCTCTCATGAAGCTAAGTTATTATCTTCTTTATGTATCTCTGAGGAGATCTCCACATCCTTGATGAGGAGGATATGAATCTTGATGTAGGAGATGTGATTTTGCAGGCAATCATATATGTCCATTCAACTAAAATGAATTTGGTTAATGGCTTGAAGACTTATCATCAACAGACATTTTGGTGTAAAGGCTATGCTTGGCATCCTACTTTGGAGGATGATGTTCTAGAGCCTTGCCGTCGATGAAGTGTATTTCACAAGTCAGATATTTAGCCCTTGAAATCCCAACTGTTAAATCATATTGCTAACAATCCTTTATTCAATGAAGATTTCTTTTCAGCTTTTGATTTCCATTGTTCCATTTATCCTTATGATTCTCATGATATCCTATTGTATTCCTTAATCTCCTTTCGATTACCATTGTATACTGCTATCCTCCAATCTAATCCAGATAGTATCCCTCTTTTATCCTTTACCCGTGTTGTTTCCCCTCACATTCTAGTTTTTACTACATGCCCCTTTATTGCCATTTCTATATCCTTGCCTACTCCTATTGAATATACTTCTATTATTCAACCTATTCCTTTTGTTTTTCTAGCAGGATTCCTTTAGAAATTCCTACTTTCTTTCCCTTCTTTACCAACCTCATTATCCCTTCAAATATTTTTGTTCTATGATTTATCTTACCCCCCTCTTCATTGTTCTCCTATTATTCCTTTACCATCTCCATCAGATTATATTAATCTTCCTCCACAATCAGTTATGGATACTCTTGGATATAACAATGATATCCTCCGTCAACGGTAGTGGACATTGAATGATTCTTTGACAAGACAAGTGATTAATTGGCCTATCATTCTTGGTTCCTAGGATACTTCAGCGCAATGTTCCACTTCTTATATGCAATTTGCTAGAGCACATGCTTCTTCTAGGGATACTTCGGTACACTTAGCATCTCATTTTATTAGCATCTTTCTTTTATGCATCAGCAGTCTCACTTGAATACTAGAAAGAGTATTCCGAACTCAATGATTAATCCAAACGAGGATGTGACTGTTGCTCAAATGGATGTTCTATATTATTTTGTAAAAGCTTTTCCTACTAGGTTCATTATCATGTTGGAAAGGATGTATTGCTTACAATTTCTTTAGAATGTGCCTCTACATTTTGTGGATGAGAATAAGAGTCTGGAACGTCTCAAGCTGAGTATGAAGTTCAAGAAAAAATATATTCATCCTGCATAGCTTGTTGACACTCTCTTGGATGTATTGATCCTTTTTAATGGAAATATTTCTCCTTGATCTTCCATTTTTGGGAGCATGTGCCATTTAGACTACATTGTCTTGTGTCCATGTGAGTTGTGTATATGTTCTATGGTGTATATGTGGTATTTTATCCCTCTTGTATAGAGTTAATGATAAAGATGAAGCTGATTGAGAATATGAATAATGGTGGTTTGAGATTTTATCTACGGGATGGATGCTTATGGCAGAAGAGAACAAACCTCTTATATCCTTTAACAGTTTGTCATGCTTTTCTATTTCTAAGTTGAGATAATGGATAAATGTGTTTTCCTTTCATTGCAATTCTTTATTAGCTACAGGTTATAAGGGGTCATCTTTGGATGGTGTTTCTTGAAGATGCTAAAGAGATCGATTTGAGATATATTTTAAACTTCTATTCTCTTTTTCCTAGGTCACGAGGATGCTCCCTGATTAAGTGTGGGGATATGTTGAGGGTTAAGATGACTAGATTTTTGGTTGATTGTTTTAATTTTTGTGGGCTGAATGGTTGATTTTTTATGAATTTTGAATGATGTTTAGTTATTTTGGAAGTGTTTGAGAGTGTTTTGGATGAGATTGATCATGTTTTGAGAAGCTCATGATGATTTATAGTGGATATATGATATTCTGACATGTTTTGTTGATGTCCTGTTTGTTAGTGTGTCTGATAGTATCTGTTTGAGTCTGTTGACCTTATGTTTTGCTTTGTTTTCCTTCTGCATGAGGGGTTAGAATGATGTTTGATAAAGTTTGAGAGTGTTTGGAAGATTATTTATTGATTCTTGATGGTTTTGAGTGATTTAAGTTGAGCTAAAGACTTTATGATGCCTTTTGTTAACCCTCTGTTGATTGTCTATAGAGCCTCTGTCTCTATTCTAATCTATTCTCTGTATGCCTTAGTAAGTGTAATGATGGATGAATATGTAGCTTAGGAAAAATTTCCAATCTTAGGAAGAGATGAATATAAGTTCAAAATTAGCACGAAGAAGTAGCTACTAAAGACTTGAAGTAAAGAGTGAAGTGAGAGTGATACTATTGAGCTCTCAAGGGATAATGTAGTGGCTCTGGTGACCTTTCGTAATAGACATACCTCTTGGGAGGGGTATCCATGACCAAAGAGGGATTATGGATGATTATTCTTGATTTTTTTTCATTGTACAATTGAGAGAGCGTATGAGAGAGAGAGAGAGAGTGAGAGTGAGAGTGAGTGAAAGATAACCAAATCTATGCAAAATAATATATCTATGAGTGAGAGATTGTGAGAGAAAGCTATGGAACCTTTGAAGAAGAATACTATGTGATGATTTCCATTCAAAGTGGTGTATTCTCTTGTATCTTTGTGATTTTTTAATGAATTCTATGAAGAATATGAAGAGAATAATCAATTTTTTTCAAATTAAAGCCGTGGGAGAATTGTTTCTATGAAGTTGCATGAAGTTTTCTTATTTCCTGGTGTTCTTTTCTTTGTTGTGGACATACCAAATATGAAAAAGATATTTGTTGATGCTACAAGATAGATTTTCTTGTAGTAGAATCCCCATTTTCTTGGTGTTCCTCTTGGGGCTCCAGATGCACATGCAGTGAAAGAAGAGATTGATAAGCTACTAAAAGCAAGATTTATTTATGAGATAGAGCACATGGAATGGGTATCACCCATAGTGATAGTCATGAAAAATAAGAAAAATATTCAAGTATGTGTGAACTATAAAAAGGTCAATGCAGCCACAAATAGAGACAACTACCCATTACCATACACTGAGCACATGCTACAGAGAGTGGCAATGAAGGAAGCCTATAGTTTCTTGGATGAATTCTCAAGCTATAACCAGGTACAATTCCATCCGGATGACAAGTACAAGACAACATTTGCCACTAAATGGGGGATGTTTGCCTATATAGTCATGCCATTTGGGCTGACCAATGCCCCTTCTATCTTCCAACACCTCATGTGTGCCATCTTTAAGGACATGCTTAGAAAATGGCCGGAGGTATTCATCAATGACTTGTGCATCCATACCAACTAGGAAGAGTACTTAGAAAAGCTATGAATAGTCTTTCAACGGTGTGAGTGTTAACCCTCAAACAAACAAGGTGGAAAAGATGGAAAATCTAAAGTAGAAGACAAGGCCAAGGCAAAAGTGAAATAGAAGATGAAAGCATGCCAATAAAAATATGGAAACACAAGAAGTGCAGAAAAGTCCTAAATAAAGGAAAAAGGCACACAAGAAAAAGCGCGAGTCTATATTGTTGTAAAAAAGTGCAAGGCGCACCATGATTTATTTTAAGAGTGCCAGGCTCTCACCCGTGCAATTGTAAATGTAGACGGGCAGTGGAAAGGAAGCTAGGAAGATAGGAGGACAATGGGAAAAAGGGCCACGGCCGACCATGTAAAAAAGGGGATAAGGAGATGACCGCCCAAAAGGGATTTAGGGTTTTGTATATAAAGTTGAAAAGTGAATGAGAAGCTCATTCTTGCGTGTGACAAAAAGTGCCTCTCTTCTTCTTCTTCTTCTTATTCTTGCTAGCTTGATCTTGTGCTTGAGAGAGGAAGTGTGAGAGTGTGAGGGAGTGAGTGTGTAAGGGTGAGAAACCGGGGAGAAGAAGCTCTCAATCTCCTCCTCTCTTCATCTCTTCTCTTCTCTTCTCTTCTCTTGCTCGCAACAATGGAGCTTGGAGTGTGGAGCGTGGAGCTTGAGGATGGAGCTTGCTTGAAGCTTGCACTTGGATTGTGGAGCTACCGGAGTACGCGGGAGAGGAAGTAACTCGATCGGCATGGAGGTAAGCTCACTACACCCGTAGATATGAACAGTGCATCGGCTATGTGAGAGGTAGCAATTAGTGCTCGGCTTGGAATGCTTGAAGCAATAAGCAGTTTGTGGGTCTTGGCAGTTGAGCAAGAGCTCCCACATTTTGGCTCTGTTGCCGGGACCAACGGATTTAAGCCTTGAGAGCTTCTGTAGTTGATGCATTCCATCCTTTTTTTTTTGAAACAACACAGGAGCTCCCCATGTCGAACTACTAGGCCGAGATCTAAAAGTTATTTGAGCTACTCCTTTAATTTGATAGCTTCAGGAATAGACATTTTGTAGGGTCTTTTTGCAACTGGAGCGGTGCCTGGTATGAGTTTGATCTCAATATCAAATTCCCTTGGGGATGGTAGCTTCGTCTTCAGGGAACACATTTGCGTACTCCTTCAACCATGAAGGTTCTTCTTCAAACTCCTTGATTTTCTCTACCTTTTTGCATTCCCTTAACTATCCATGATGCCTTTGCTAATTGGATTTTGGGTTTACCAGCCTCCCCTTGAGTTGTGACTAGTTCCCCTTTAGAACTTTGGAAGGAAATTTGGCCCCTTCCACAGTGAATGTGGGCATCGTTGGGTATTAACCAATCCATGACAAGTAAGCATTCATGAGCGCTTAAGTTCATTACTCTGAATTTTACAATTCTTGACTTTCCACCGAGTAGGAATCTCACTTTGGGAGTTTGTCTAGTACAAGTGATTTCACGCCCATTTGCTAATTCCATAAATAAAGTGGGTGCAACTATTGTGGTTATTCCTAGCTTTCTTGCACAAGCAGGAGAATATAAAAGAATGCATACTTCCACAGTCAATCAAGGTTTTAAAATTCCTGCCTTGGTAGTGTAAAGGGGTTTGGATCACTGAGAATTGGTGATTCGGCCCTTTTATGGAGAGCAACATGGACTATCATCTTTTCAATCTCTACTTCCACCAAAGCCTGGCTTTGTCGGTCAGCTTGAGCTTGGCAATCATAGCCTGGTTTGTAGGTGTTGTTTCTATTGCACTAAAGTAATCCTCCATGGATTCAATCCATACTTCAGTATTGGCTTCAATAGTCTTCCCTTTCCCAAAATTGTTTTCTAGTGAAAAAATTACTTCACTTTACCTAATTTACTCTTATCTTGCTTATGTTGTTTGTTGGTTTGCTCTGATACCAATTGTAACGTGCCTAGGTCGTGACATGTTTTAGTAGTCCATCGGGGATCTTATCTAAAAGATGCCACCTGGCACTCCCATGAAATGTTAGAAGGTTTGTCGATTAGCAACTCTTGAGTCTACTCCGCAACGAAATGTATCGGCCAACCCCATTAGGATGGACCTGCATCTTTCTGGAATTCTAATGGTCGTCATTATACGGCCTTCTAGTGATCTACTTTGTGCAGAGCATCTAAACTGAGGTGGACTCATATCACACTTGGCTCAAAGAGAATGGGAAACAAGAGGGATGCATCGCTTGACCTCTCTACCTATAGGATAAAGTCCCATTTTGGTCCCCTAAAATGATATGAGCCAGGGTTCTATCCTACATGATCTAAGGTCAATATGTCATCGTGATTTGAATGTTGAGAAGCCTTCTAGTTCTTTGGGACCACCCTGCCATAGGACGGACCCATCGAGGGTTCCGCCCACCCGCTTCCCTTGATAGCTTTAGTTTTCTACTTACCTAAGGACACATTGGTGGTAACGCATACAAGTAGCTTTCTTAATTAACCAGTTAGTCACATGTTCCTTTACGTAATTTTATGCATTGACACAAAAACAAATCATACAAATTCCTTAAAAGTAAACTTTATATTAAAATTTCAATTGAAATACAAATCCTACTGTCCATAGGACAATTCCCGCAATCCATAAGGATGTGTCTTATTTTCCTCTAAGTTTCTGCCCTTGCACTAGTAGCAAGGCCTCAAGATTCCTTCATGGGTCATGTAGACCATCTAAGTAAGACTTGGAGGTAGAGGATTTATAGCCAAAGCCCCTGGCACTAGAGCATCATCCTACAAATAGATGTTTCTATGAAGATGCCTCTCATGATGGGTTCGGTCCACATTCGCAACGCGGCTATCAAAAACCCCCTTGGATACGGTTGGCAGTTAGTTGGGGGTGCTCAACATGCCTTTCCCAAGTATTTCAAGTGAATCCAATTTGAAAGATTTTCTTCTTATCAATTCCTTTCTTATATGACTCCATTTCCAAACACGTGTTCCTAAGTACAAACACAAGCAGAAGTGCACAATATGTACTAGACAATTCTCTGTTCTCTCTGTCAAAGAAAATTCCGATTTGATGCGATAGCATCTAGTCTCAGCTTTATCGTCTAAGATGTCTAGAGATAACCTAATTTAATTTTCTCATTCTTTTGAATGAAGGAGTATCCTTGCAATATTGATTGCAATTCGGGACATTGGCTTCCCTACAACGAAACCCTACGTATTCATTTGAACTAGGGTTTGTCGCATAATTCATAAAGTTAAGGACTTTGACTTCCTTTCAGCTTTAAGCAAGATGGCCCCTGAGAAGAATCCTTTCAACTTCTAACACTTTAGGGTTTGAAATTCTTTCAACTTCTTAGGAACCCTACGTATTCTATCACAAGTTCAATATGTATTTTTTGAGTTGTAATTGGATTTCCTATTATTTCAACCAAGCAAATGGATGCGGATGCATAAAATCTATCTGTCTTAATTGAAATTTAATGCACATTCCTAAAAATTTTCATATATATATTAGCATGAAATTTGCGTGCATTTTATGTGCAATTTAACGGCTTCTAAATGCAACTTTAGTCGATCACCTAAGATGAATGTGATGAACAAAATTTTCCTAGTACGCTCATTGTCTTGAAACATGCTCAATTAAGTTGCGATAATTAATGTAAATATTCTTTTCTTCTAATTTCTTTTCCCTAATACAACAAGGTGCACCTGATTCATATAAGAGATGCATTTCCTGTAGTTGTTGCAATCCCTTGGTTTGTGGTCCCGTTGGTTGTGATCGGAGTTTCATCGTTTGGAGAGATCTTTCTCTTAGTGGCCATTGTCCACAAGTGGATTTGCGAGATAAAGAAAGAGGAATGGATTTGAGATGGGAGAGCATAAGAGAAGATGGCTTAGTCGAAGACCAAGATAGAGGAAATTGAGCTAACTCTCTCCCTCGCAACCTCTCAGGGTAACTCCTCTCTCTCTCTCTCTCTCTCTCTCTCTCTCTCTCTCTCTCTCTCTCTCTCTCTCTCTCTCTCTCTCTCTCTCTCTCTCTCTCTCTCAAGCTCCTTTTCGCAATCTCTTAGAGGGATATCCTTCTACCTCCCTCTCTCTACCTCTCTCTCGCAGCCTCTTGGGGTCTCCTTGTGCTTATCTAATTGCTCCCCATTCCTCATATTTATAATAACTGAACAAGATTTCACTTTCAAAAGCCACATTTACCCTTTTAGAGTACCGCAACAACAATAAATGTGTAATGATCCCATCATATTAATGAATATCCATTTTTCCTCCCACATTTCGTTCCCCCCAATTATGCCATCAGAATTTCTTTCCAAAGCACACAAGTTTTTTCATGTGCATGATTATGACTATCGACATTAAGTTACACAAGGGCCACACATGAATAAGGAGTTAATAACATTAGGTTTTAAAATAAAACCTTAGAGATAGGATAATAAGGAAATAAGAGAAACCGCACATGAACCTTCCGCATAGAAGTCCCCTCCCATCCCTCATGAAAATCACCCCCAGAAAGTGCATACATACATACGTACATACACATATGTATGTATGTATGTATGTATGTATGTATGTATGTATGTATGTATGTATGTATGTATGTATGTATGTGGGTACATACGTACATATATACATACTTGCATACATATATATAACCTTCTTATAAAGGTTAAAGAGGGAACAAGAAGCTACAAGCACATTGAGACGATGTAGAGAAAGCACATGGACAAGGGCAAGAGCGAATAATGCAAAGCTTGGGGGTCACCTCAAAAAATGTAAGTATACCATGTGAAATCAAAATAAAGATCATTTTATTCAGTAAAATTTATAAGATTACATTTATAGAAGGGGCCTTTAAATTACAATTTGAAAAAATCCATAAGTTTTTAATAAAAAGGGGGTACTTTTATTACCTTATATCATATAAAGAAATGATATTTTCTAATATCCTTTGAATGCACATGATATAGAGATTCTATATATAGTGATCCCCGTACCCCCCTCTTGTTGAGCACAAAGCATATAAGAACAAGTGTTAAGTAATAAGATTTTTTTAAAAAACTTAATGAGATAGGAAAAAGAATGTAAAAATTTAAAAATTAAGGGGAGGGGGGAGGCTTGATTTTAGCCATCGATCAGTCATCTTTTCCCCCTCCATCCCCCATCTCATCTATCACCTCACCCCCATTACCATTATTATTATTATCATCATTACCTCTCCCCTTTTCCCTTTCTAAAAAATCCTTCTTAATTACCTTTTATGTAGAGGGTACTCTCTTCCCTCTCCCTCTCTATCTCTCCCCCCCTCCCCTTGTAAAATTTATAAATTGACATTTAATAGAGAGTATTAAATGATGTTTCATTAAATAAAGATACCCCCTCCCAATAATTGAAGATTTAATCAAGTATTCCTCCCCTTATTTATGAGGATATTTTGTACTCCCTCCCTTTCAAATTAACACATGGACTTTTGACTTTGTAACAATTAGTTCTTTTACTCTCCCCTTGCCACATATTGACACTCAAAGATCCCATGACATAAGCAGGATCCCCTACCCCCCCTCCCCTCTCTCCTTAACTACAAAAGGAAGGCCAATTGTGAGTAAATGATATGAGAGACATGTGATTGCTCATTGATGTTGATAAAATAGGGATGATAAAATGCAAGAATATTAAGAGTGAGAGAGAAGGTAAAGGCTAAACTTCTTGAAATGCTTTTTTGAAGTCAATAATCTTTTTTGTCTCATCTTATTCACTTTTTTTTTCCTCCATTCATTATGCCCTCCTCACAAAAAGATTAGTGTTTCCAACAAGGCAAGACCTTCCAACATGGCGGGTCCGTCTTTAGTGATACTCAATGTAAGGAAGTTGCGACCAATAAAGCTATCAATTCTAACTCCCAAAATAATTTATTTTATGCTTAAATATTCAAGAAAAATATAGAGCAATAGAGTATATGTAGCTTTAATAGGAAAAATTTCAAAACTTTTAAATAGCCAAAAATATAAGCATTATCCACTTCATTAGCAATGATGGAAACTATACAAAATGAGGAGTAATGAGGTTAGAGGCTTTATTGAAATGTTCTTATATGTTGATGTTAAAACAAGTATGGATATGATACAAAAGAGTCATGCATGGGTGAAGATATCAAAACAAAGATGTTACAATAATATTAAATGTGTTCTTGTATATACATAAAAAGTATTGTTTGATTAATGGAAGTGTGTTAGTCAAAATGAGGACTACTGAAGGATTTGCTACTTGATAAATATGTTTTAGACTAGTTAAATACATTTCTAGCTGTGAATGGGTGTGGTGTTGGGGGTAAAGGTGCTTGTGCCTAGTTGCCCATGTATTACTACACTAACAGTACCCATACCTACACACTGTAGGCAATGGGTGTCCATCACTATCACTTCATTTTTTATTCTTTCAGTGACATTTGAATAAAGGGAAGGCCAATCACACATTGTGACAGTTGGAGTTCCCACATCTTGAATCTCTTTCTTTTGCTCTCTTGCTCCATCTACCATAGCTCACACCTCTCTTACTTTCGCTTACTCATGCTTCCACTTCGGCTTCTCCCTTCAACTAGTATTAGAGCCATGTTCTCCATGAGTTTGAGCTCAATCTGGCATTGCTTTAGCTCTCATTCGAGTTATCTATAGTAGGGTTTCACCATTGGTAGCCATAGCTCCACCTTTTGAGGTTCATATTGAGCTCTCATTGCTCTAGGACTTCTTAGGACCTATTGGGGCTATATCAGGGAAATATTGAGCCTATATTGAGCTCATTTCCAAGAGTATTTAGCTCAATATTCAGGGCTGGAAATACAAATACGTTTTTTAGTTGTGGCCACTTTCAAAAGCACTTGTGCTTACTCAACCACTCCCCGACATTAGACAAAGGCTTTGGCATTATTTACCACTCCTCTCAACATTGACCATTAACATTGTTTATCACTCCTCCTGACATTGACCATTGACATTGAGCATTGGTTTTAAGTCATTGAGTTTCATCCATTAATTGTGCAAATAGGAGAGCATATGTTGTCATAAAACAAGGACAACCATATCTTCAGTGTTTGGAGCTTGTATATGCTTCTCGAGATGCCCATATACCTTTGTTTTGTTGTTGGATACTTGGGGAATCATATGCCATTGGTTTGAGATGCTATTGGATTGATTTGAGCACTCTTCTAACTCAATTTTCTCATAGATATCACTACTATCATAACAAGGCTAAATACTATTTATTTGGAAAATGTCACGCTCTTGGCTTATGTGATGCTCTCAAGATGCTCATTTGATGTTGGACACTTGGGGAATGTTTGACCAATATATTGGAATTCTTTTGGATCAATTTAAGCCCATATTTGGCTCAGTTTTACTATCATTTTTACTATTGTAATAAGCAAGGATAAATGTTATTTTATTAGTGAAAGCATATGCCTATTATTTGTTAATGCTTCTCGGCTGCTTGGGATGGTAGATTGATGTCTATGGTTGATGCCCCATGCTTGGCCTAACTCCTAGAATTTTTTGGGGCCTTGATTCAACTCACTTTTGCCTAGACTTGACTGTCATTTTACTACTGTACATACAATGGATAATAAGCTTTTAACATGGATAGTATATACCTATAATGCTCTTTCATGATATTCAATCATTCTATTGGATGTATTGTGCATCACATTGAAGCTCTATACTTGGTTATGCTATTGAATGCATTTGAGATTTGATTTGAGCTTCAGACATTTGACATTGATTGTTAGTTACTTCATTGGATGCTTTAGAGGTATATGACCTTATAGGCTTGAATCTTTTATTGGTCTTATGCTCTTGGCTATGTACTTGATGTATCTTGGATGCTTGGATGCCACTCACATGAGGATTTGAGCTTTGTTTGCTCATTTGGCATCTAACTTTTGTAACACAATATTAGTGAGTTTGGGAATCTCTCAATTCCCATTTTTTGAATACTAAAGAGGTGGCTCCCGGATAACATGTCCATAAGTTTCTCAAAACCGTATGATGTGACCTATCATTGGAAAGCACTTGAAAAATGGAATCTATTGAGCGATAGAGTACTCGATTTGGAGTTATAGTGTTCAAGTTATAACAAATCCAAAGATTCGACAACATGTCCCAAACTTATGGAAAATTCCCATATTCCCCAATATGGTGTTTTGTTCCAATAGGAGCCCTTTACTTGGTGATACTTAGATGTTACATTGAGCTTTGGATTTTATTTGCAATGATCTTGAGTATGTTGTACCTCATTTTCAACATGCTATAGTTGCAAATTATTGTACTATTTATGAGAGCAGTCTCCTCCATTTGATGCTATTTTGGTCACAGTTTGTGGACAGCTCATTATTTGGTCCATATCTCTTGTTTTTAGCTTGTTTTGGCAATGGTTTTGGGGCTATTTGTAGGTATTACAACAGCTTGTTTGGTCTGTATTGTGCCTCTTTTTCTTGCAATATGATTGGTCATTCAAATGATAATGCCATCCTCAACATTGAAAAGCTAGATGGAAGCAATTATGGCTATTGAAAGACCTAAAGTTTGCAAGTTTTGGTGCAAAAATATCAGATTAGGCCAATCAAATGTATTGGATGACTTAGATGGGATTTCGAGGTCCACGATTATCCTATCCATCAACAAGTAGGATTATTATAATGTTGTCATAGATGGGTAGTCTGCATGGGATCTTTGGAAGAAAATCTATAATCTCTATGATAAGGAGAGCCCTACTTCTCGTATGTATTGGCTAAAGTAGCTTATGGATCTTTGTATGAAGGAAGGTACCAATGTTTCTTATTAGCATTTGAGCGAGTTTCATACTATCATTGGCCAATTATCATTGCAAGTATTGACTTTAAGGACAATCTTCCACCTTTGTTCTTGTTGGTCACATTGCATGAGACTTGGGACACATTCCGTATTGCTATATGTGTAAATACACCTGAGAACATATTGAAATTTTCTGATGTAGAGAGTGCACTCTTGATAGAGGAGATAAATAGGAAGAATGTGGATCCTTCTCATACTTCTCATGCTTTGACTATTCGGGGTTGCCATGATGGTAAGAACGGGAATGGTTGGCATGGTAGAGACTTGTAGAAGTCTCATTCTAAGTCCCATGGATAGTCTCGCAGCAGTAAGTCTCGTGGACATAAGTCTGATTCAACATGCCATTATTGTGGGAAAGAAGGACATATCAGAACACAATGCCATAAAATGTGTAATGACAAGCACAAGGAAAAGGGCAAAGAAAAAGCGCAAGACAAGTCTGATGATCGCAACATTGTCCCTGCTAAGTCCAGTGTTAATATCGAAGAGATCAATGTAGTGGAACAATTTGACTCTAATGATGATTATATATTTGCAATGTCTTCTTTGGATGAGTCACATATGTGTGATGCCTCTAGTTTTATTTAGTGTTGGTTGATGGATTCAAGGGCTTCCTTTCATGTGACCCCTTATAGAGAGTGGTTCTAGTCTTATTGAAATATGCTTGGATCTGTTTGTTTGGGAAATGACTTGGCATTACAAATAGTTAGTATTGGTGATATTCAGCTCTAGATTGGTTCAGGTAGTATGTTTAATATGCATGATATTTGATATATATTGGCTCTCACAAAGAGTCTTCTCTCAGTCTCTTGGCACACTAGATGATGAGGGTTACTTTGTTTCCTTTGGGGATTCTTCTTGGAAGATTACCTATAGGAACCTTTTTCCAGCACATGTTGCCAAGTTTGGCACTTTATATACCTTGGTTGTATTGGGATATATAGATCATGTTTTTTCTTGTGGCTATAGTTCCACATGTATCTCTTTGACATCGTCACCTTGGGCACACGTCCTTAAAGGGAATGAAAATGCTTACTCGTTCGGAGTATCTTTTTTCCCTTAACTATAAGTGTTTCGAGTCATGTGATCATTGTTTGTATGGCAAGCAAACACATAGTATGCATAAGAAGTTTGGCACTTTCCGCATGGTGAGCATTTGGCTCTTGTTTATTTATTGTGATGTCTGTGGACCTATGCCTTGTTAGTCCTTAGGAGGTGCAAAGTACTTTGTCATATTCATTGATGATTACTCACATAAGGTCTAGGCATATCGCATAAAGCTGAAATTTGATATTTTAGCTACCTTTCATTAGCATTGGCTTGCATTGGTTGAGGACCAGTCTGGGTATAGGTTGAAATGCCTACGATCAGATAATGGGGGTGAGTATGTCTCTAAAGCTTTTGAGAAATTTTGTGATGAGAGGGGTATTAAGTATCAATTGACTGCCCCATATACCCTATCACATAATGGTATGGCTGAGCACATGAACAAGATAATATAAAAAAGGGTTCCTAGTATACTTAGCCAATCAAGATTACCACATCAGTTTTGGGCTGAGGTAGTAACTACTTTCATACACTTGATCAATAGATCTCCTTATAGTTCTATTAACATTTAGGTTGCAAAGGAGGTGTAGTTTAGAAAACCTTCTTTGTATGATCATTTTTGTGTCTTTGGTTGTGAGGCTTTCTACCATGTACCCAAGGACAAGTACACAAATCTGGATCCTAAGTTTGTGAAAAGTATCTTTCTTGGTTATGAGGATATAGGTGAGATGCGCTATCACCTATGGGATCCATAGGCTCAGAAAGGCATCCATAGCCATGATATAGTTTTCCATTGGGAAAATATGCATAAGAAGCCTGAGTAGATAGTTGAGATACGTAGGGTTATATTCAAGAGGAGCCTCTTGCTCTTGTACAACCATGTAGATAGCATGTAGTAGTAGCAATTAATGCTCTAGTGGACCATGGAGCCCCGAGAGGAACACCAAGGAAAAGGGAATTCTCTTGCAAGAAAATCTATCTTGTAACATCAACAAGCTTGTTTATCATGTTTCATATGATCACAATGAAGAAAAAAACACCAGGCACAACAAATCTTCATACAGCATCATGTAGATCTCCCACGGTTTTAATAGAATCAACTATATTCTTCAATATCTTCACAAAATCCATCAATGGAATAAAGAAAGCAAAGGAATACACCATCTTTGAATGGAAATACATCACATAGTATTCATCTTCAATATCTTCATAGTCTTCTCTCTCAATCTCTCATATACAATCACTCTATTTGAGTAGAATTGGCTATCTCTGACTCTCTCTCTCTCTCTCCATCAATAATACATCATATCCTCACTACAATCTCTTTAAAATTACCCTCAATAATCACTCTTAGGTCGTGGATACCCCTCCCAAGAGGTATGTCTGATATGAAGGGTCACCAGAGCCACTACAGTGTCTCTTCACAGCTCACTACTGTCACTTCACTCTACTCTTCACTTGAGTCTTCAGCAGCTACTTCTTCCACTTCTTTCAGCTCTTTTGCACTTGTATTCACCTCTTTCCAAGGCCAGAAAACTTTCCCCAAAGTCACACATACATTCCACAGAACACTTACAGAAGCATACAGAACAGTACCAGAACAACTACAGTACAGAACAGAACAGAAACAGAATAGAAACAGAACAGAAGCAGAAGCTCTACAGAACACCTACAGAAGGTCATCAAAACCTCATAACTCACTCTCAAACCAAACTCTCACAAACCATTCAATAAACTTTCACAATATCTCATTCTTCATCAATCAATACTCCTTCCCTCCTTACAGAAGACAATCAGAACAAAACAGACCAAAACAGAACAAAACAGAAGGTATACAGAACCATTCAGAACCTATCAGAACATCATAGAACCACCAATAAACATCATGATCTTCCAAAACACAATCATTATCATCTAAAACACTCTCAAACCACTTCCAAATCAATCAATCATCTCATAAAATCAACCATTCAGCTCTCAAAAACAACAAAAATCAGCCAAAAAACAAGTCATTTCAACACTCAACATATCCCCACACTTAATAAGGAAGCGTCCTCGCGACCCAGGAAAAAGGGAATACAAGTTCAGGGAAAAGCTCAACTTTGATCTTCAAGAATCCATCCACCACGACCCCAACTTATAACCTGTTTCTGATATAGAAAATATAAAGAAAGGAAAACCCTTTTGAAATTAACACCTCTTATCAAACTAAAAATCACAACAAATTTGTAAAGGATATAAAAGTTTTCTTCGTCTTCAGCAGCATCAACTTCAACTCTGCAACCACGACCCCATCACCAGAAATCTCCAAAACATAGCTCGTACACAAAATCCCATAGGAAACTACCACGTTCGTTTGACATAAATAAACTCACAACACAAACACTAATACACAACACAACCATTTGAATGACTTCTTCAAAAAGAGAGGTGTTCATTAAAAAGCTTCCACCATACATTGGAAAGGTATCAATGAAGATGATCCCTCTTAAAAGATTGATGCTGTCGGAATCGGTCCATAGATAAGGATTCATCTACAAAGTTTTTAGGAGGATTTTGGAAAAATTGGAGACAGCACATCCTTTCCAACAGGACCAAGTATCTGCTAGGCAAACAGAGGGCATGAAAATACAGTATCTCTAGCTGTTGGGAATCAATGCTAACATTGACATTCATGCACAACTTTGGAATAGGCTTTGAATCAGTATGAGAGTGCCTATGCATATACGCCAGGTACCAAGCAAAGTGAGCAGTTAATCTCACTGAGGGATCTGCAGACTGTGAATATTGTTGGGCAAAATGAACATAGTTTTGATAAGCTTGACTGGAAGCTGTCCATTCTCCTGGAATTACTGGCCAATTAATCTGCGGTCCTGTAAGGCAATCATCCGAACTCCATCCCCTTCTTCTGGAAATCTGATTATCAAACCCGTCACAATCACTAACCAACTGAGGTGGTTGAGATATGGAAGTGTTAGGAGAGGGTAATGGAATAAGGGAAAGTGGATGAAGGGAAGGATAGGAAAAATCATAAAAGGAAGAAAAGGTTAAAGAAGGAGTGGCAGAAATTTGTAAGGAATCACTAAGGAACGGTGTTAACTGATAAATAGGAAATGTGGAGGGTACATTAATGAGGGGTGAAGGACAGGGTGGAGAAGGGGAAAATACCCTATCCTCAATAAAGGAACAGTAAGTAAAAATAGGAATTTGGGGGAAATTTGAAGGTTGGAAAAGAAGGGGTAAAATAGTGGAATTAGATTGACAAAGGGAAATATATATAGCATAGCGGTGAGCCATTTGTTGATAATAGAGGAGGGTAGGAACAGAAGGTCCTAAGAGAGATCGTCTATGATAGGCATCAAAGAAGGGAGCATCAAATGGATTATGTTTGGAAAGATAGGTTAAGAGATCCATCCTCAGTTAATTAGTACTCTGTACAAAGGTAGGAGCTGTGTTTTGTCTTTGATTTAGGACCACCGAATCAATCATGGGATGCCACGAACTATCATGACAATCAACTACTTTGGAGGAATAACTTTGAAACATGTCAGCTATGCGCAACTCCAAATGATTGACATATAAAACAGCCTGTAAGACCACATCCCCCACATACCATGCCATATCTACCTCATCTGGAATTAACAAATCTCCTCGGAGATACATGTATGACATCAACATGGTGTCTGGCGTGACAGAATCTTCAAAGACCATTCTGACTACCTCTGTCAGCAATTCAGCAGACCAAGCTCCACTCCAGCCATCCTCTGGAAAAGGTAAATCCATCGTGGAAAGCTTCATGTAGAAGACCAACTTCTGTAAGTGGTAGTGGACAAAGAAAGAATGGTCTGGTAAGACATATCCCTGAAACTGCTCAAAGGTAGACCATAACAAGTCCATTCTGGACTGCAATCTTTCCACTTTGTCTTGGAATAGAGGGCACAAAGTAGCCTGTCTCTGAAGAGCAGCCAAGTCCTGCTGTGAAAGAGAAGGAATTAATGAAACAGGAGGGCTTGGAGGAACAGAGCGGGACTTTGCCAGCTGATCTTGCAACTGCTAGATTTGGGAGGCTTGGTTGGCCACTGTGTCATTAGCCATCTGTAAAGCTGAAAGCTTGTCATCTAAGAGGACTTGGAATTCTTTCGCTTCGCTGGACATCCTCTCCTTCTCTGCTGAAAGGCTAGTAACCTGTGACTGAGCCTCGAATAACTGGGTCTTCAATGAAGAAATCTCATCGCTTTGGATGGCAACCAGTTGGGTTTGCTGTTCCATTTTCTTAAATAAATCTGCTAGGGTATCCTTAGCAGAAGCTAACTCAAATGTTGCCTTATGCAACTGGTCTTTGGACTGCATGAGCTCTTCATAGAAAGATGCGTACAACTGTTGAACACAGGCTGTCACTGACAACTCAATGGAACTTTGAATATCCTTGCAGAGGAAAGGAATGGCATCTCCTGAGACGAGACTGTTCAGGGAAGGAACTGAGATCTCCAAGGATCCTTCTCGATGTGCTCTGAACAGGTTATTGCAAGTGAGATACCCAGGGAGTTCACTGCCAAAAGTAGCAGGGATAGGCACTGAGGGAAGTACAGCAGGGGCTTTATCCGCTACCCTCTTCAAGTGTTTCCGCTGTATGACCAGGGGAGGCGGAGAATCATCATCCTCAATGTCAATAGGTTCTGACTCTTCTGAAGGTGGAGGAGGAGGTACTGGATCTGATGGAGGAGGTGGAGATACAGTCTTCTGTAAACCTGAATAGGCCAAGAAGGCAGACAAATATGATCCGTAGGTAACATTGGTAACATTACCCCTGGTGACTTTAACAAAATACTGATCCATTTTAGTGAGGAGGTATGTGCTCCAATCAATAGCAACTCCTTTTAGCACCATCCTGGAAGCTGTGAAAAGCTCTTTGGACAAATAGTGGGATGGCGTTTTGGCACGCATGAACCTGTCCTGAAGGAACTGACACATCGTCTTCCATACGGGATCAGTAATCATAGAAAACGAAACTCCTGAAGAGTTTATCACCTTCTTAACATCAAGGACTTCCCTTGTCTGCTTCTGCAACAGCTTGAGAATCTCTTCATTAGAGAAGAGCTGACGAGTGATCACAAAAGGTTCTCCTTTGAAGGGAAGAGACAGAGCCTTCCCTAAGCCGCGAGATGTCAAAGTCATAGACATTCCTTGGACTACGCCTGTCTTCTTGCCGTAAGAGGCCAGGAACTCATCACATAAGGACGGATCCTCTGGAAGCAATGGAAAAGGAGTGGCCACAAAAGCAGCAAGTCCCGCCTTCGTGAGGGGCCTAAAAGTAAGTAGGGACGAGTAATCCCTACTAACTAATGGGACGTACTGGATAGGGGGAGGAGCATGAGAAGGCGCCATTCAGATGGTTACACACACACCACAAACATAGACAATCAAGGAGAATGCCTGCAAAGCAACAGACAAAAAACCAAGGATAAGAGAACAACCAATAAAACGTGACACGACCAACTAACCCCAAGCAAACCACATCCTAGAAAAAATTTGACATGACCTTGAGACAAATGCGACCGAAAGCTTCATGCGATGCATCAGACAAACACCCAGAACCCCGTATCAGGCAACAAAAGAAAAAAAACTGCATACCGTACCCGTAACCGTAACTAAGACAGGACACCAAAATAAGACCACATCCGACACATATCAATACGATATCTGTGATAAACCAAGACTGGACCATGGAAAACAACTCTAATGACGGCGCATACCCATCCCATGAAACGCTTCATTAAAAGGGGAATTAAGTGCAGTGAGGGGGGAATTAATTTAATGAAGGGTTGATTTTTAATCAATTATTAAAAATGGATGAATTTTTATTAGGTGATAAACGTTAGCAAGAAAACGGCGGTTCCTTATTATAAATTTATTTACCAATTATTAGGTTAAAACGGTGCAGTTATTCGATTCCCGGACTTCGATTCCCGACTGGGTCTCTAAATGCAATTCATTGATTACAAATTAAAGTGATGTGGAGCGCTTTTTTGCCAGCGCGTGCTCATGTGACGGCTGGTTTATTTAATTTAAAATTTAAAGTGCCTCTGTAGCGCACGTAGCGCGTGCTAAGTGAACGGCTGGTTGATTTTAATTTAAAAAGTATGTGTGTTTTAGCGCGAATGTGCGTGGAAATTGTGGGTGAATTAAAGGGTTCATTTTAACAATTAATTTGTGATTAAGGGGGAAATGAAAATAAATAAAGCACATAAAATAAATACCTGGAAGGGGTGTGTATGTAATGCAGAAATGCGCACGGAAGAGTCCACCAAAAGAAGGGAATCCAGTAAAGGAAAAGTAAAGATCACTGATGAAACAACAATGTCAACACCTTAGCAGATGTGTTAATTTGATTTTTTTCTTTTTTGTGGGTTTTTTTAATTTTAATTTTTATGTTTATTTTTTATTTTATTTTTATTTTTTTATTGTGGTAAGTTGGGATCATTTAGGGTTGAATAAATGGAAAATGAGCAAGGGAGGTGAGGGGAATTTTTTAGAATTTTGTAGAATTTTTTTAGAATTTTTTACTATTTTTAAATGAATTTTCAACATGTATTGGCAATTTGGGGGTGAAATGAGGAAATATTTAATTTTCAGAAATTTTAGGATAGGCAATTGCCACCAGACAAATGCCCAAAAATTGACAAAAGGCAAAAGGAATTTTTAGAAATTTTTCTGAAATTTTTTTATGGAAAAATTAATGTAGTGATTAATTAAGTCACCTAAATCACATTAATCAAATAAGTCAATTAGGCATAAGTCAATTAAGTCTGGTTAGTGGGGTAAGTCATGTTAGTCCACCTAAGTTAAGTCAGGTTAGTCTAGGTTGCTTAGGTTAGTCAACTAGGCTAGGTTAACTAACTAAGTCAGGTTAATCAACTAAGTTAGGTTAACCAGGTAGGGGTTAGTTAATTAAGTTGACTATGGTTAGGTTAGTCTAGGTTAACTATAGTTAGGTTAGTCTAGGTTAGTCAACTCAGCTAGGTCAACTAAGTTAGGCAACTAAGTTAACTATGGTTAGGTGGTTAGTAGGTGGGGTAAGGTTAGTGAACCTAACTAAGGTTAAGTTACAACTAACTGGGGTTAGTTACAACTAACTAAGGTTAGATTAGTTAGCTAGGGTGGGGTTAGATTTACTAACCTGGGTTAGGGAGGAAGGAGGTGGTGGAAGAGTAGGAGGAGGAGGAGGAAGGGGAGGTGGATGGCGGCAGCGGCGGTGGAACGCGGCGGCGGCGACGGCGCCGAACATGGCGGCGGTGGTCGTGGCAGACGGCGACGAGCGTTCGGAGGGCGAGCGGCCGTCAGCAGGGCGGCGACGAGGAGGAACCAGGGCGGCTACGACGGTCTTCGGCGGTGATGGCGGCGACTGCAGGCGGCGACGGTGACCAGGCCGGCGGCGATGGCAGCAATAGCAAACTCTGGCGGCGACGGCGACCAGGAGGTCGAGGCGAACAGGGTCCAGCGGGGGAGAAGGAAGAGGAGGGAGAGAAGGAAGGGAAGGAGAAGGGAGGAGGGGAGGATGGAAGAGGAAGGAGGAGTAGGAAGTCGGAGGGGCTGGAGGAAGGCGGGTTGGGGGAGGAGGAGAAGGCGGACGGGGGGGCGCAAGAAGAAGGAGAAGGAGGGGAGGGCGCAGGAGAGAGGGCGCTGGCGCTGGGAGAAGGAGAAGGAGAGGAAGGGCGGGTGGCGTGGAGGGAGGCTGGGAGAAGGAGAAGGAGAGGAAGGGCGGGTGGCGTGGAGGGAGGTAGAGGACGCAGGAGGAGAGAGAGAAAGAAAGAGAGAGAGAGAAAGAAAGAAAGAGAGAGAAAGAAAGAGAGAGAGAGACAGGCGGTTGGGGGGAAAGGGTGGGCAGTTAGGGGAAAGGGGTGGGGGCCCATGGGGGAGCCATGGGGTGGGCAGTTGGGGGAAAGGGTGGGCAGTTGGGGGGAAGGGGTGGGGGGCAGAGACGCGTACCCCCGTCCCGCGGGCGTGCGCGGGGCGGGGTAAAAAAATTTACCGTGACGGGATTGAAATGACGTGGGGAAGACGGTACGGGTTACGCGGACACGACCGGGGCGTGTGGAGGCTCGGAAAAGCGAAAAAGGGCGCGAGAAAAAACGTAAAAATAAAGAAAAATTAATAACTCCCAATCCGGACGTCAAAACGAAATAGCATAAAAACAAAAAGTGGGCAGGACGATAGGGGAAAAACAAGAAAAATATGGAACGGGGGTTCCGGGAGGGGTAAAGGGCGGTCACGTGCAAAAAACACAAAAAACGAACCAAAAAATGCAATTAAAAATTAATAGCAAAAGATCCGTGCATCGGAATGAGGTGTAGAAAAAAGGAAAACTGTGTAGAAAGATGTGCCCGACAATCCTATCACATCAAAAGATAATTCTGACTGAGATAAGACGCATTCACATGGAAAAAACCCAAAAAACAAACCCAAAAATGGGATCGAAAATTAATATCTGACAACCCATTCACCGGAATGACATGCAGTAAGAAGGAAAAATGTCCGCAGGAAGGAGTGGCACAGGGATATCACGTTAAAACGTAGTTCCGGTGGAAGTAAGAGGGGTTCACATGTAAAAAACTCCAAAAATACTCTCGAAAACTCATTTAAAAATTAATAAGTAAAAATCCGAAAGTCGTAAAAGGGTGGAGGAAAAAGGAAAAAGGTGGGGGAAGGCACAGGGGACACGGCTGTCAAATCAAATTGGAATTCCGATGCAAATAGGGCAGGTTCACATGGAAAACTGTCAAAAATACGCATGAAAAAGTCGTGAAAACCCGGAAAATTAATAACGGACAAACCGTGTATCAGAATGATGCGGAATAAAAAGGAAAAATGTCAGGGGAAAAGTGATTGGCAGGGCTAGGATGTCAGATCACGGTTCTGAAGCAAGAAAAGTGCGTTCACATGGAAAACCGTCTAAATTGCGTAAAATGCTTCAAAAATTAATAACTCAAAAACCGTGCACTGGAACAGGGGTAGGTAAAACGGAAAAACGGACCGTTCAATGAGAGGAACAGGGCTATAAGGTTGGATTTGGATTTTGGTGAACATAGGGTGCATTCACATGGCAGGACCTCAAAATCAAGGAATGAAGGAAAACTGCAAGGGAACAGCCCCAAGGGTGGGTGGAAAATGAATGGGTGGTTGGGAAGGGACCCCATCAGGGTAAAAGCAAGGCATGGCAAACATGCATGAGCAGGGTAAGGCATATGCAGAGGATATGCAATATAGACGCGCAGGGACGCGTCCCCACACTTAAGACCTCAATGGATAGGGTTAACCGAGCAACAGGGACCTAGGACCACGCCACAGACCATCCACTAACTTCCCCACACTTAAAACATGACCGGCACAAAGAAACCAAAGTGTAGGGTTAGATAAACTTGGCCCGTTTCGTCAAGAATCAAGGTTGAGTATCGGTGGCACGTCCAGTGTGGTTGTCGGCGCTGGAGGGACCAAGGCATCTTTGCAGCGCACGTTCGTCATGGCAGGGACCACGCGGCAATACCCAGGGAGGTAGCTGATGGAAGGAATCACAAGAAATTCGTCGATGATGATGAGGGATACTACACTCAACTCGCAGTCACTCAATTGGAATGAAAGAACAATCACTCGCCCCATGACTAATATCACTCGAGGAAGAATGATTAAAACCCATATCTCATACCCGGTTGAGGAATCAACAAGGGGGAAATAGTGCAAAGGGAGTATGCCAGGGTGCACAGTTGATGGTGCATTAGTGCGTCTAACCCGTCTGGCATAAGTGCAAGGAGGAAGGCAAGGGAGCCTTACAGTGCAGTGTACAGAACAGGGTGATGTGTCTGGTGATGACGGTAAAGACCCATCCCGTGGGTGCACAGGGAAAGTGGAACATACCTGACTCCAAGTGTCGTAACGTCCCTCAATCTCACCTCTCGGTAATTGATTGAAGAAACTCTAGTCACACTCAACCCACCCTCTGTCTCACGCTCTGTTGATAGATACAGGAGGGTAGCCTTTTCCTGAAACCCATTGATGTAATCCTCACAGTCGCTTGTGCAAAGGTTGTATGCCTTGTGCGCATTTGATGGTGCAACTGTGCATCCCGCCCTGTGTCGGCATACGGTGCAAGAAGGAAGGCAAGGGAGCCTTATGGTGTAGTGCACAGAAACAAATTGTCCTTTGTGCATTGAGAGGCCCATCCCGTGCGTGCAACACTTCATTCACACTTCTCACCTCTCATTCGATTTGAAGGGAAAAGATTGGTCTCTCGCCCCACCCTCTGTCTCACGCTCTGTTGATAGATACAGAAGGGCAACCGTACTCACTTCCCCATCCGGTTAGGATGAAAGCTCACATCACTCAAGGGGTTGTCGATGAAGATCGCGTCATCAGTTGTTGAAGAGGCGTACCCAGGGAGGTAGCTATCAAATCGATTATTGTATTGGATAGGAACATGTCGTCTGCTAGAGGACAGGTAGTCACTTTACAGAGAGACCCAGGACACAGCATACCAAGGGAGGTAGCGTCGGAATTGGATCCTAGGGATATCAATTAATGAATCCGCTTTCTGGACTGCTGGGTGTTACCACCTTTTCCACAGCCAGCTTCTCGCCCAAGGGTGTTTACCACCTTTTCCTGGAACAAGGCCTGCTATGACAGGGAATTGCTTCCTTTTCTCTCATAACAAATTTGTTTTGTTTTTTTTTTTTCTTCTTTGTTTTTTTTTTGTTTTTTTCTCTTATTAAATTTGCCCCTTGTTCCCGAGGGTGTTTCCACCTTTTCTCGAAGAATAGGTCGGCATGACAGGGACCTAAGTCCTTTTCTCCCATGACCGGTATGTTTTGTTTTTTTTTTCTTTTTTTTTTTCTCTGCAAAGTGAGCAAGGGAATGGTAGAAAGACCATGTGTTAAGACCAACCTCGTCACTGTCGCTGGTGGAAAATAGAGGATAAGAGATCAAGGCTGAAAAGGGGTTTTGAGGGGACAGAGGGTTGCGTCCACTTCATCAGGAGTGATTGAAGAACGGCTATCAGAAGTAGCATCATAACAAGTACAGTGCCGCACCAACGAGGGAAAAGATCAAGTGACCGTAATTGTCAAGATCCCCAAGGAGGGAAGTACTTCTTCAGGCGATATCCATTGATCAGAAAGGGATCATCAGAGGCATCCAGGGTCTGTACTTGGACAGAGCCATTAGGGTTGACGGCAAGTACCTTATAGGGGCCCATCCACCGCTGCTGGAGCTTGCCAGGAAACTTGCCAAAGCGTGAATCATAGGCTAGGACCAAATCACCTTCTTTGAACTCCTTGTGCTTGATGAAGCTGTCATGGTAAGCCTTGCGTCGAGCTTGCGTGGCTTCCATGCACTGTAGAGCCATCCTACGAATTTCGTCCAAACATTCCAAGTGCAGGAGACGGCGTTGCAGTGAATCATCATCCCCCAAACGCTCTTTGATCGCCACTCTCAAAGAGGGTAGTTCCAATTCAACAGGAAAAACAGCTTCTGTTCCATACACCAGCTGGAAAGGTGTCTGTTCCGTTGCTGCTTTATGGGAGGTTCTGTACGCCCAGAGGGCCTCTGTAAGTCGATCGTCCCAATCACGACGATGTGCGGAAATTGTTCTTGTCAGAATCGAGCAGAGGATGCGATTGGTGACTTCGACTTGGCCGTTGGCTCTGGGGTAATAAGGAGTGGACTTGCGATGGCGGATCTTATACAACTCTGTCAACTCTTCCATGACTTTGTTGAGGAAATGAGTGCCTCTATCACTTACCAGCTCTAAGGGACTGCCAAAATGGGTGATGATATTCTCGTACATGAACAGGACCACGCTGTTACCATCGTCCCGCTTTAGGGCTTTAGCTTCACACCACTTTGTGACATAATCCGTACATACGAGGATGTATCGGTTCTGTTTCCTTCTGGTAGGAGGATCGATCGGACCTACGAAGTCAATGCCCCACTTCTCAAACGGCTTCAACGGAAGGATAGGTTGCAATGGCATGGCACTTGTCTTCGTGGGTTTCCCCATTCTTTGACAAGCATCACATCTTTTACAGTAATCATAGGAATCTTTGTGGATGGTAGGCCACCAATAACCTGCTAGCAGAGCCTTCCTGGCTGTAGCTTCTCCTGCAAAGTGACCTCCACATGGCTCGTCGTGGCAAGCCTTCAGAACAATCCCAATCTCATCTCCTGCAACACATCTTCTGAGCACTTCATCTTTGCCTTTCTTGTACAGTGCACCGCCTAGCAGGGTGTAGGGGGCTGATTCTAACATGAGCTTCTTCCTTTCTCGACTAGAAATACCAGGAGGGTACTGTTGGATTGCCAGCAGATTGGAAATGTTTGCATACCAGGGAGTTACAGTTTCTACCAAGAATAGGGAAGCATCAGGGAGGTCTGGATCATCCTGCTCCTCGTCTGCAGATTGTGGGATACGCGACAGATGATCAACCAGAACATGGGAACGACCAGGCTTAGTAATCACCTCAAAGTCGAACTCCTGGAATAAAAGGAGCCATCTCATCAATCATCCTTTCACATCTGCTTTGTTCATCAGGAAGGATAGGGCCTCATGATCCACATAAAATTTAAAGTGGGTAGATAGGAGGTAATGGCGAAACTTCTCCAGGGCAAACACCATTGCCAAGCACTCCAGCTCGGTCACTGTATAGTTCCGTTCCCTATTAGTGACTTTTCGGCTTGCATAGTAGATTGGTTGATCCAACTTCGAGGAGCCCTTTTGGCAGAGGACAGCACCTAAACCTTCAATTGATGCATCAGTGTGTACATGGAACTCTTTCGTCCAATCAGGAGGTTGCAGAATGGGGGCCTCTATCAGACACTGCTTCAGAGTGTGGAAGGCTTTGTCACATTCTTCTGTCCAAGTAAACTCTGCATCTTTCCTCAGGAGCTTATGCAAGGAGGTTGCCTTTGTCGCAAAATGGGCTATGAACTTCTGTAGTAACCCACATGGCCTAGGAATCCCCTCAACTGTTTGAGGTTGGTGGGGGCTGCCAGAGCTGCGATCTTTTCAATCTTTGCAGGGTCTGTTGATATCCCTTGTGCAGAGACAATGTGGCCCAACAGAACTCCAGAAGAGACCCCAAAGATGCATTTGTCGGGGTTGAGGGAAATCCCATACTCCCGGCATCGGTCAAAACATTGTTCCAGGTGTTCCCAGTGTTCACGGATCAAACTATAGACACAAAAGTCATCCAAATATACCTCGATAAAGTCATGCAGATGATTCTGAAATGCAGCCATCATGACTCGTTGGAAAGTAGCAGGGGCATTGCAGAGCCCAAATGGCATCACTCGATAAGCATAGGTCCCCCATTCTGTGGTGAAGGTTGTTTTGGACTGGTCTTCTTCTGCGATTTGCACTTGATTGTATCCGCTGAATCCATCCAAAAGAGAATAAAGTTCATGTCCTGCCACTGTGTCCAACAGTTGATCTGTGAAAGGGATAGGAAAATGATCCTTCTTTGTCTTGGAATTAAGCTTCCGGAAATCCACACATATTCGCAATTTTCCATTCTTCTTGGGTACAACCACGATGGGTGAAACCCATTCACTATTTGCCACTGGATAGATGAACTCGGCTTCCAGAAGCTTCAGCAGCTCCGCTTTCACCAATGTGGAATAATTCGGGTTCATTCGCCTCTGTCGTTGCCATACTCGCTTGGCATCAGGCTCCAAGTCAATATGATGTTGACATATTGTGGGATCAATCCCCTTTAGGTCTTTGTAAGACCATGCAAACACGTCCAAATTTTCTTTCAACAAGTTGTACAAGGTTGACAACTCCTCTTCTGGGAGACTGCTACCCACCTTCAAGTGGCGTTCAGTGCCTTCTGCATCCGCAAGGGTTAACTGCCTTTCACCTTCTACTTCACGGATGAAGGTCCCACGGACTGCTTCTGGGTACAGATCCGACTCCTTCAAGGGAGTGGTGTCCTCGTCTGATGTCCCACTAGAACCGATTTCTTCTTTTGGTGGAGACTTAGGTTGCTTCTTAAGACGTTGGAATGGGATAAGCGCCATTTCGGGTTTGGTTTCAAAATTAATTACCTCTTGGCTTAAAGACTCATCTTCTGATGATGACACATCCAGGAACGTCACATAACAGGGACCCTCTGGTGCTTGTTGGGTTAGTTGGATTGGTGCTTGTTGGCACGGTGCATCATCATCATCTTTCTTCGGCAAGGATGGGTTAGGACGGCATGAGCCACTGCTGAAAGACGGCTTGTTCTTCTTAATCCATCCCTTATAAAGGTTTTGCATATGAGAAGATCCATTTACCAGACCGAATGGTACCATCACCATTCTGTCCCATAGCATGAGCTCGTCTACTTCTGATGCTTCTGGAACTTCGTCCTCAAATGTATCCTCTTCAGGTGGGATAGACTCTTCCATTTCACTTTCATAATTCTCTTCGTCCATATCATATCCATCCTCTTCTGTCTCTGTCTCTGCTTCTGCTTCTGCTTCTGCTTCTGTGTCTGTTCCTGCTTCTGCTTCTGTCTCTGTAGGAGCTCTGTAACAGAAGAATAGATTCTCTATTTCCTCTTCTGCCTCTGTCTCTGCTTCTGCTTCTGTTCCTGCTGTGACCATGTAACAGGTAGAGCAGTACATCCATGCTTCTATCTCACTATCAGAAGTGATTTCAGAAGTCATTCCCGATTCAGGCAGGAAGTATTCACCCATTGATAATGGCTTTGCATCTTTTAGAAGTCGGCTTACAGTATCCACTGTTAAGGAATGTGCCACTGTTTTCTTGGGAAGGATCTGTTTTACAGCATCTTCCTCTGCTGATGTTCCATCTGTAGCCTCATTAGGGGAATCAGAAGATAATTCCAAGGAGGTGGATCCATGTCCTTTTTGAGAACCATATAGTTTCAGCACCACTTTGTTGGGTCCTCTGCCCAAGGTCAAGGTTCCTTTGAACCAATCCGTCCTTGCTCGGGCTTCAAAAAGCCATGGTCTACCCAGTAACAGAGGATAGGATGTACCATAAGAGTTTGGCTTCACCACCAGATAGGTTAGCCAATAATCTTTCCCAGCCACTGTAGTCTTCACATATGGGAGAATGCCCAACGGCTTGATTCTACTCTGATCCGCCAGTCTAATGAGCCATTGGGTTGGTTGCACACCTTGTAAGCCTAGATCCTTCATTGTGACATCCGTCATAATGTTCACTGATGAACCACCATCAATCAGTGCATTTGAAATAAAGCAGCCTTCTATCCACACGCCAGTCTCTGGAGTACCTGGATCTAGGAAAGCATTAGCCACATCCACTTCTTTTACAGGCTCTGGAGCCTTGTTGGGCTTTGTTGCTGTTGAGGGAGCAATCCTTAAGCCACATCTTCTTGACAGTATACTTTTGAACCTTTTCCGGCAACTGGGAGACAACATCAATAATTGTCGCAATGTGAGGTTTGGTTTAAAGGTATCTAGATCTCTAACTAGATCGTATTCCTTAATAGGATCCACTGGCTTCTCTAACCGATTAGGGAATGGGGCAACACCCATTTTCATTTTCCCTCTTTCTTCCAACAGAGGAATTACAGGAGCTTCTTCTGCCACTTGTGGCACTTCCTTCTCTTCTGTATCCTGGACCTCTGGTCCTGTCTCTGTAACTGTCTCTGTAACTCTCTGTGGCACTGTAGGGCTCTGTACGGCACTGTTAGGCTCTGTTCTGTTCTGTTCCTCTGGTGGAAGATTGAACTTCACTGTTCTGGCAGGAGGGTTATTTTCTTTCTGGATAGGTGGTTCCTTCTGCTTTGCACGCGTGATGGCAGCAACTTCCAATTCCACTAAATTGGAGGTAGGCTCTTGGGCCTTAGCTAGACTATCAGGAGCACTGTTTTTCACTGGGGCTGGGCTTGGACAGTCTTTTGCAGTGTGGCCTTCTCCTTTGCATCGACTGCATAAGGGCTTGTAATCCACTGACCTTCGAGGATTTGGACAATTTGGTGAAATGTGTCCCTTTTCTCCGCATCTGTAACATTCCACTTCTGATCTCTGACCACCCCCAGACTGTCTTCCTCTGTAACTTTGAGAGGGAAATCTTCTGGGCCCGAAATTAGGACCAAACTCTCTAGGCTTGGGTCCAATATCCTGTGTTGTCATTTTGGATTCCAGCAAGTTGAATCTTGCGTCTTCTTCCTTCCTTCTCCTATCATGCATCTCCTTCAGAGAGCAAATGTCCTCTGTATGATTCTTTCGCAAACAATAGGAACAGAAGGCCCCAGGAATAGTTGGTTTTCGTGTACATTCAGTGGCTAAATGGCCTGCTTGATGACACTTATCACACCAAGTATTTGACCGCATCACATCTCTTCCTGCTCCTGCAACATTGGATATGCTTGCGGTATTCACTTTCAGCGTCTGTAGTTGTTCTGTAATCACATCCATCAACTCCTTTTTTATGTTTGCAACTGAGTTGGATAAATAATCCTTCAAGCTTTCTCCTCCTGACGTACTGGCGGGAGGGTTTTGAGGAGTCTCTGTAATCACTGCATAAACGGGTTGGGCTGGTGCAGAGGGGTCTCTGTTCTGGTTCTGATTCAGGGCCCCTGTTTGAACTGTTGGCTATTGACTCCACTTGGTAGGATTCCACTGTTGCTGTTGATTTGTCATTGAGGAAATTGGTTGGGACCATTGTTGTTGTGGTTGAGCCATCATTTGAGGCATGGATTGTGGCCACTGTGGATTTGGTGCACTGTACTGTGATACCGGGGGCATCTGTTGGTAGGGATAGGGAACAGTCCCTAGAACTGCATTTGGTGGATACATCATTCCTGGCATCAGAGGAGGTAGGACTCCTCTTCCCGAATTCATCGCTAATCGAGCTTCCACTTCATCGTACAGTCTTGCACCTTCTGTTGCAGCTTGCAGTGTGGCTGGTCTTTGTAGCTCCACAAACTTACGGACTTCTGGTTGTAATCCTCTGAGAAACACCCCCTTTTGAATGCCATCATCTAGATTATGGTTAGTTCATCTCTTCAGGATGGATTCCATTCTTGAGACATAAGCTTCCACTCTTTCGCCAGAGGACTGACTTAGGTTCATAAATTCCTCTCTCATCCGCTCTTCAAAACCTTCACGCCTGAATTTAGTGAGGAAGGCCAACTTCAGGTCGTCCCATGTGCCAAAAGTTCCTGCTGCTTGTCTCTCATACCACTGAAACGCCGCGCCCTTGAAAGTGGCGGGGAATATCGCTAACCAATGCTCAGGGGTTCTGGCATTGTTAGCCACACATGCTACCATAAATTCTGCTACATGAAGATCGGGGTCTTCATTGTACTCTCCCTTAAAAACCGGCAATGGGACTACATTCGCTGGCCTGTCATCAATATTTTCAGGACGGATCTGGCTTGGAAGTGGACCTCCAGCAGGAGGAGGAAGGGCTTGATGTGCCATTGGGACTTCTGTAAAGAGTTCCGCAAGGGCGTCAAAGGCGGCTTCTGCTGCTAGCTCGTTCTCAGCCTTGATTTTTGCTTTCTCTCTTCTCACGTACCTCTGGACTCGTTCTAACGCTTGCCTTTTTATTGCGTCATTCGTCAGGGGGTTGGCTCCACTATGTTGTTAGTGCTCCACAGAGGGTTAATAGAAGGCTTCAGTCTCTGGAGGACTCTCTTGCCAACATTTCTTCTACTTCTTTCTTTTCAACGTCCCTGAATTCTGCTTTCATGCTACTACACAGGGGAAGGTATTCGGTTCTGAAGGTGTCAAAATGCATACGTCTGAGCATTGTGGTAGTGCCATCATCATAGTAATGTCAGCTTCTGATGGTTTCAACAGTGTAGGTTGTGAAAAACACTCTGTCTACCAACTTCCAGTGGGTTGCTAATTGAACAAACAGAAGATTATCAGTACACCAAGCATCCCATGTATCTTGCTGTTGAGCATCCACGAACAAATTCCAACTCTTTTCCTTCTTGTCTTTGTGAACCTCTACAGACCAAGACTCCTGAAGCTTCTTCACAATCTCCCACTTGATGTTGTCTGGAAACTTCTCAATGAATGCCAAATCTTCCATGGATGGTCATTCTCTCTGTTTCTGCTCTTCAGTTTGTTCCCAAACAGTTTGCCACCAAGATGCAAGTTTCTGCTGCTTCAACAGGAAGAGGAAACTGTCCACTACATAGAGCATGCATCATGATGGTGATGTGTTTCCGCCATTGTGGGATGAACTTCTTGTGGAAAGTGGCTTTGATTATGAGAAATTCCAACTCTTCAGTGGAAGAAGGAACTTTACAAACATCCATTGAATTCTTCTCTTCTTGGCAATGCCATTTCCTTCATTTTCAGCCTCTTTTGGTGCTTGTTGATGGCAAGATTCCCCGGCTGTGCACCAAAAACATGGAGCCCCGAGAGGAACACCAAGGAAAAGGGAATTCTCTTGCAAGAAAATCTATCTTGTAACATCAACAAGCTTGTTTATCATGTTTCATATGATCACAATGAAGAAAAAAACACCAGGCACAACAAATCTTCATACAGCATCATGTAGATCTCCCACGGTTTTAATAGAATCAACTATATTCTTCAATATCTTCACAAAATCCATCAATGGAATAAAGAAAGCAAAGGAATACACCATCTTTGAATGGAAATACATCACATAGTATTCATCTTCAATATCTTCATAGTCTTCTCTCTCAATCTCTCATATACAATCACTCTATTTGAGTAGAATTGGCTATCTCTGACTCTCTCTCTCTCTCTCTCCATCAATAATACATCATATCCTCACTACAATCTCTTTAAAATTACCCTCAATAATCACTCTTAGGTCGTGGATACCCCTCCCAAGAGGTATGTCTGATATGAAGGGTCACCAGAGCCACTACAGTGTCTCTTCACAGCTCACTACTGTCACTTCACTCTAGTCTTCACTTGAGTCTTCAGCAGCTACTTCTTCCACTTCTTTCAGCTCTTTTGCACTTGTATTCACCTCTTTCCAAGGCTAGAAAACTTTCCCCAAAGTCACACATACATTCCACAAAACACTTACAGAAGCATACAGAACAGTCTACAGAACAGTACCAGAACAGCTACAGAACAGAACAGAACAGAAACAGAACAGAAGCAGAAGCTCTACAGAAGACCTACAGAAGGTCATCAAAACCTCATAACTCACTCTCAAACCAAACTCTCACAAACCATTCAATAAACTTTCACAATATCTCATTCTTCATCAATCAATACTCCTTCCCTCCTTACAGAAGACAATCAGAACAAAACAGACCAAAACAGAACAAAACAGAAGGTATACAGAACCATTCAGAACCTATCAGAACATCATAGAACCACCAATAAACATCATGATCTTCCAAAACACAATCATTATCATCTAAAACACTCTCAAACCACTTCCAAATCAATCAATCATCTCATAAAATCAACCATTCAGCTCTCAAAAACAACAAAAATCAGCCAAAAAACAAGTCATTTCAACACTCAACATATCCCCACACTTAATAAGGAAGCGTCCTCGCGACCCAGGAAAAAGGGAATACAAGTTCAGGGAAAAGCTCAACTTTGATCTTCAAGAATCCATCCACCACGACCCCAACTTATAACCTGTTTTTGATATAGAAAATATAAAGAAAGGAAAACCCTTTTGAAATTAACACCTCTTATCAAACTAAAAATCACAACAAATTTGTAAAGGATATAAAAGTTTTCTTCATCTTCAGTAGCATCAACTTCAACTCTGCAACCACGACCCCATCACCAGAAATCTCCAAAACATAGCTCGTACACAAAATCCCATAGGAAACTACCACGTTCGTTTGACATAAATAAACTCACAACACAAACACTAATACACAACACAACCATTTGAATGACTTCTTCAAAAAGAGAGGTGTTCATTAAAAAGCTTCCACCATACATTGGAAAGGTATCAATGAAGATGATCCCTCTTAAAAGATTGATGCTGTCGGAATCGGTCCATAGATAAGGATTCATCTACAAAGTTTTTAGGAGGATTTTGGAAAAATTGGAGACAGCACATCCTTTCCAACAGGACCAAGTATCTGCTAGGCAAACAGAGGGCATGAAAATACAGTATCTCCAGCTGTTGGGAATCAATGCTAACATTGACATTCATGCACAACTTTGGAATAGGCTTTGAATCAGTATGAGAGTGCCTATGCATATACGCCAGGTACCAAGCAAAGTGAGCAGTTAATCTCACTGAGGGATCTGCAGACTGTGAATATTGTTGGGCAAAATGAACATAGTTTTGATAAGCTTGACTGGAAGCTGTCCATTCTCCTGGAATTACTGGCCAATTAATCTGCGGTCCTGTAAGGCAATCATCCGAACTCCATCCCCTTCTTCTGGAAATCTGATTATCAAACCCGTCACAGTCACTAACCAACTGAGGTGATTGAGATATGGAAGTGTTAGGAGAGGGTAATGGAATAAGGGAAAGTGGATGAAGGGAAGGATAGGAAAAATCATAAAAGGAAGAAAAGGTTAAAGAAGGAGTGGCAGAAATTTGTAAGGAATCACTAAGGAACGGTGTTAACTGATAAATAGGAAATGTGGAGGGTACATTAATGAGGGGTGAAGGACAGGGTGGAGAAGGGGAAAATACCCTATCCTCAATAAAGGAACAGTAAGTAAAAATAGGAATTTGGGGGAAATTTGAAGGTTGGAAAAGAAGGGGTAAAATAGTGGAATTAGATTGACAAAGGGAAATATATATAGCATAGCGGTGAGCCATTTGTTGATAATAGAGGAGGGTAGGAACAGAAGGTCCTAAGAGAGATCGTCTATGATAGGCATCAAAGAAGGGAGCATCAAATGGATTATGTTTGGAAAGATAGGTTAAGAGATCCATCCTCAGTTAATTAGTACTCTGTACAAAGGTAGGAGCTGTGTTTTGTCTTTGATTTAGGACCACCGAATCAATCATGGGATACCACGAACTATCATGACAATCAACTACTTTGGAGGAATAACTTTGAAACATGTCAGCTATGCGCAACTCCAAATGATTGACATATAAAACAGCCTGTAAGACCACATCCCCCACATACCATGCCATATCTACCCCATCTGGAATTAACAAATCTCCTCGGAGATACATGTATGACATCAACATGGTGTCTGGCGTGACAGAATCTTCAAAGACCATTCTGACTACCTCTGTCAGCAATTCAGCAGACCAAGCTCCACTCCAGCCATCCTCTGGAAAAGGTAAATCCATCGTGGAAAGCTTCATGTAGAAGACCAACTTCTGTAAGTGGTAGTGGACAAAGAAAGAATGGTCTGGTAAGACATATCCCTGAAACTGCTCAAAGGTAGACCATAACAAGTCCATTCTGGACTGCAATCTTCCACTTTGTCTTGGAATAGAGGGCACAAAGTAGCCTGTCTCTGAAGAGCAGCCAAGTCCTGCTGTGAAAGAGAAGGAATTAATGAAACAGGAGGGCTTGGAGGAACAGAGCGGGACTTTGCCAGCTGATCTTGCAACTGCTGGATTTGGGAGGCTTGGTTGGCCACTGTGTCATTAGCCATCTGTAAAGCTGAAAGCTTGTCATCTAAGAGGACTTGAAATTCTTTCGCTTCGCTGGACATCCTCTCCTTCTCTGCTGAAAGGCTAGTAACCTGTGACTGAGCCTCGAATAACTGGGTCTTCAATGAAGAAATCTCATCGCTTTGGATGGCAACCAGTTGGGTTTGCTGTTCCATTTTCTTAAATAAATCTGCTAGGGTATCCTTAGCAGAAGCTAACTCAAATGTTGCCTTATGCAACTGGTCTTTGGACTGCATGAGCTCTTCATAGAAAGATGCGTACAGCTGTTGAACACAGGCTGTCACTGACAACTCAATGGAACTTTGAATATCCTTGCAGAGGAAAGGAATGGCATCTCCTGAGACGAGACTGTTTAGGGAAGGAACTGAGATCTCCAAGGATCCTTCTCGATGTGCTCTGAACAGGTTATTGCAAGTGAGATACCCAGGGAGTTCACTGCCAAAAGTAGCAGGGATAGGCACTGAGGGAAGTACAGCAGGGGCTTTATCCGCTACCCTCTTCAAGTGTTTGCGCTGTATGACCAGGGGAGGCGGAGAATCATCATCCTCAATGTCAATAGGTTCTGACTCTTCTGAAGGTGGAGGAGGAGGTACTGGATCTGATGGAGGAGGTGGAGGTACAGTCTTCTGTAAACCTGAATAGGCCAAGAAGGCAGACAAATATGATCCGTAGGTAACATTGGTAACATTACCCCTGGTGACTTTAACAAAATACTGATCCATTTTAGTGAGGAGGTATGTGCTCCAATCAATAGCAACTCCTTTTAGCACCATCCTGGAAGCTGTGAAAAGCTCTTTGGACAAATAGTGGGATGGCGTTTTGGCACGCATGAACCTGTCCTGAAGGAACTGACACATCGTCTTCCATACGGGATCAGTAATCATAGAAAACGAAACTCCTGAAGAGTTTATCACCTTCTTAATATCAAGGACTTCCCTTGTCTGCTTCTGCAACAGCTTGAGAATCTCTTCATTAGAGAAGAGCTGACGAGTGATCACAAAAGGTTCTCCTTTGAAGGGAAGAGACAGAGCCTTCCCTAAGCCGCGAGATGTCAAAGTCATAGACATTCCTTGGACTACGCCTGTCTTCTTGCCGTAAGAGGCCAGGAACTCATCACATAAGGACGGATCCTCTGGAAGCAATGGAAAAGGAGTGGCCACAAAAGCAGCAAGTCCCGCCTTCGTGAGGGGCTCAAAAGTAAGTAGGGACGAGTAATCCCTACTAACTAATGGGACGTACTGGATAGGGGGAGGAGCATGAGAAGGCGCCATTCAGATGGTTACACACACACCACAAACACAGACAATCAAGGAGAATGCCTGCAAAGCAACAGACAAAAAACCAAGGATAAGAGAACAACCAATAAAACGTGACACGACCAACTAACCCCAAGCAAACCACATCCTAGAAAAAATTTGACATGACCTTGAGACAAATGCGACCGAAAGCTTCATGCGATACATCAGACAAACACCCAGAACCCCGTATCAGGCAACAAAAGAAAAAAAACTGCATACCGTACCCGTAACCGTAACTAAGACAGGACACCAAAATAAGACCACATCCGACACATATCAATACGATATCTGTGATAAACCAAGGCTGGACCATGGAAAACAACTCTAATGACGGCGCATACCCATCCCACGAAACGCTTCATTAAAAGGGGAATTAAGTGCAGTGAGGGGGGAATTAATTTAATGAAGGGTTGATTTTTAATCAATTATTAAAAATGGATGAATTTTTATTAGGTGATAAACGTTAGCAAGAAAACGGCGGTTCCTTATTATAAATTTATTTACCAATTATTAGGTTAAAACGGTGCAGTTATTCGATTCCCGGACTTCGATTCCCGACTAGGTCTCTAAATGCAATTCATTGATTACAAATTAAAGTGATGTGGAGCGCTTTTTTGCCAGCGCGTGCTCATGTGACGGCTGGTTTATTTAATTTAAAATTTAAAGTGCCTCTGTAGCGCACGTAGCGCGTGCTAAGTGAACGGCTGGTTGATTTTAATTTAAAAAGTATGTGTGTTTTAGCGCGAATGTGCGTGGAAATTGTGGGTGAATTAAAGGGTTCATTTTAACAATTAATTTGTGATTAAGGGGGAAATGAAAATAAATAAAGCACATAAAATAAATACCTGGAAGGGGTGTGTATGTAATGCAGAAATGCGCACGGAAGAGTCCACCAAAAGAAGGGAATCCAGTAAAGGAAAAGTAAAGATCACTGATGAAACAACAATGTCAACACCTTAGCAGATGTGTTAATTTGATTTTTTTCTTTTTTGTGGGTTTTTTTAATTTTTATTTTTATGTTTATTTTTTATTTTTTTATTTTTTTATTTTTTTATTGTGGTAAGTTGGGATCATTTAGGGTTGAATAAATGGAAAATGAGCAAGGGAGGTGAGGGGAATTTTTTAGAATTTTGTAGAATTTTTTTAGAATTTTTTACTATTTTTAAATGAATTTTCAACATGTATTGGCAATTTGGGGGTGAAATGAGGAAATATTTAATTTTCAGAAATTTTAGGATAGGCAATTGCCAACAGACAAATGCCCAAAAATTGACAAAAGGCAAAAGGAATTTTTAGAAATTTTTCTGAAATTTTTTTATGGAAAATTTAATGTAGTGATTAATTAAGTCACCTAAATCACATTAATCAAATAAGTCAATTAGGCATAAGTCAATTAAGTCTGGTTAGTGGGGTAAGTCATGTTAGTCCACCTAAGTTAAGTCAGGTTAGTCTAGGTTGCTTAGGTTAGTCAACTAGGCTAGGTTAACTAACTAAGTCAGGTTAATCAACTAAGTTAGGTTAACCAGGTAGGGGTTAGTTAATTAAGTTGACTATGGTTAGGTTAGTCTAGGTTAACTATAGTTAGGTTAGTCTAGGTTAGTCAACTCAGCTAGGTCAACTAAGTTAGGCAACTAAGTTAACTATGGTTAGGTGGTTAGTAGGTGCGGTAAGGTTAGTGAACCTAACTAAGGTTAAGTTACAACTAACTGGGGTTAGTTACAACTAACTAAGGTTAGATTAGTTAGCTAGGGTGGGGTTAGATTTACTAACCTGGGTTAGGGAGGAAGGAGGTGGTGGAAGAGTAGGAGGAGGAGGAAGGGGAGGTGGAACGCGGCGGCGGCGCCGGAAATGGCGGCGACGGCGTCGAACGTGGCGACGGCGCCGAACATGGTGGCGATGGTCGTGGCAGACGGCGACGAGCGTTTCGAGGGCGAGCGGCCGTCAGCAGGGCGGCGACGAGGAGGAACCAGGGCGGCTGCGACGGTCTTCGGCGGTGATGGCGGCGACTGCAGGCGGCGACGGCGACCAGGCCGGCGGCGATGGCAGCAATAGCAAACTCTGGCGGCGACGGCGACCAAGAGGTCGAGGCGAACAGGGTCCAGCGGGGGAGAAGGAAGAGGAGGGAGAGAAGGAAGGGAAGGAGAAGGGAGGAGGGGAGGATGGAAGAGGAAGGAGGAGTAGGAAGTCGGAGGGGCTGGAGGAAGGCGGGCTGGGGGAGGAGGAGAAGGCGGACGGGGGGGCGCAAGAAGAAGGAGAAGGAGGGGAGGGCGCAGGAGAGAGGGCGCTGGCGCTGGGAGAAGGAGAAGGAGAGGAAGGGCGGGTGGCGTGGAGGGAGGCTGGGAGAAGGAGAAGGAGAGGAAGGGCGGGTGGCGTGGAGGGAGGTAGAGGACGAAGGAGGAGAGAGAGAAAGAAAGAGAGAGAGAGAAAGAAAGAAAGAGAGAGAAAGAAAGAGAGAGAGAGACAGGCGGTTGGGGGGAAAGGGTGGGCAGTTAGGGGAAAGGGGTGGGGGCCCATGGGGGGGCCATGGGGTGGGCAGTTGGGGGGAAGGGGTGGGGGGCAGAGACGCGTACCCCCGTCCCGCGGGCGTGCGCGGGGCGGGGTAAAAAATTTTACCGTGACGGGATTGAAATGACGCGGGGAAGACGGTACGGGTTACGCGGACACGACTGGGGCGTGTGGAGACTCGGAAAAGCGAAAAAGGGCGCGTTCACGCGTAAAACGGGCATGAGAAAAAACGTAAAAATAAAGAAAAATTAATAACTCCCAATCCGGACGTCAAAACGAAATAGCGTAAAAACAAAAAGTGGGCAGGACGACAGGGGGAAAACAAGAAAAATATGGAACGGGGGTTCCGGGAGGGGTAAAGGGCGGTCACGTGCAAAAAACACAAAAAACGAACCAAAAAACGCAATTAAAAATTAATAGCAAAAGATCCGTGCATCGGAATGAGGTGCAGAAAAAAGGAAAACTGTGTAGAAAGATGTGCCCGACAATCCTATCACATCAAAAGATAATTCTGATTGAGATAAGACGCATTCACATGGAAAAAACCCAAAAAACAAACCCGAAAATGGGATCGGAAATTAATATCTGACAACCCATTCACCGGAATGACATGCAGTAAGAAGGAAAAATGTCCGCAGGAAGGAGTGGCACAGGGATATCATGTTAAAACGCAGTTCCGGTGGAAGTAAGAGAGGTTCACATGTAAAAAACTCCAAAAATACTCTCGAAAACTCATTTAAAAATTAATAAGTAAAAATCTGAAAGTCGTAAAAGGGTGGAGGAAAAAGGGAAAAGGTGGGG
Organism: Lygodium microphyllum; assembly: GCF_053477565.2. NCBI lineage: Eukaryota > Viridiplantae > Streptophyta > Polypodiopsida > Schizaeales > Lygodiaceae > Lygodium > Lygodium microphyllum. The sequence continues at coordinate 60,821,304 of NC_141156.1, read as the reverse complement.
GAAGGCACAGGGGACACGGGTGTCAAATCAAATTGGAATTCCGATGCAAATAGGGCAGGTTCACATGGAAAAATGTCAAAAATACGCATGAAAAAGTCGTGAAAACTCGGAAAATTAATAACGGACAAACCGTGTATCAGAATGATGCGGAATAAAAAGGAAAAATGTCAGGGGAAAAGTGATTGGCAGGGCTAGGATGTCAGATCACGGTTCCGAAGCAAGAAAAGTGCGTTCACATGGAAAACCGTCTAAATTGCGTAAAATGCTTCAAAAATTAATAACTCAAAAACCGTGCACTGGAACAGGGGTAGGTAAAACGGAAAAACGGACCGTTCAATGAGAGGAATAGGGCTATAAGGTTGGATTTGGATTTTGGTGAACATAGGGTGCATTCACATGGCAGGACCTCAAAATCAAGGAATGAAGGAAAACTGCAAGGGAACAGCCCCAAGGGTGGGTGGAAAATGAATGGGTGGTTGGGAAGGGACCCCATCAGGGTAAAAGCAAGGCATGGCAAACATGCATGAGCAGGGTAAGGCATATGCAGAGGATATGCAATATAGACGCGCAGGGACGCGTCCCCACACTTAAGACCTCAATGGATAGGGTTAACCGAGCAACAGGGACCTAGGACCACGCCACAGACCATCCACTAACTTCCCCACACTTAAAACATGACCGGCACAAAGAAACCAAAGTGTAGGGTTAGATAAACTTGGCCCGTTTCGTCAAGAATCAAGGTTGAGTATCGGTGGCACGTCCAGTGTGGTTGTCGGCGCTGGAGGGACCAAGGCATCTTTGCAGCGCACGTTCGTCATGGCAGGGACCACGCGGCAATACCCAGGGAGGTAGCTGATGGAAGGAATCACAGGAAATTCGTCGATGATGATGAGGGATACTACACTCAACTCGCAGTCACTCAATTGGAATGAAAGAACAATCACTCGCCCCATGACTAATATCACTGGAGGAAGAATGATTAAAACCCATATCTCATACCCGCTTGAGGAATCAACAAGGGGGAAATAGTGCAAAGGGAGTATGCCAGGGTGCACAGTTGATGGTGCATTAGTGCGTCTAACCCGTCTGGCATAAGTGCAAGGAGGAAGGCAAGGGAGCCTTACAGTGCAGTGTACAGAACAGGGTGATGTGTCTGGTGATGACGGTAAAGACCCATCCCGTGGGTGCACAGGGAAAGTGGAACATACCTGACTCCAAGTGTCGTAACGTCCCTCAATCTCACCTCTCGGTAATTGATTGAAGAAACTCTAGTCACACTCAACCCACCCTCTGTCTCACGCTCTGTTGATAGATACAAGAGGGTAGCCTTTTCCTGAAACCCATTGATGTAATCCTCACAGTCGCTTGTGCAAAGGTTGTATGCCTTGTGCGCATTTGATGGTGCAACTGTGCATCCCGCCCTGTGTCGGCATACGGTGCAAGAAGGAAGGTAAGGGAGCCTTATGGTGTAGTGCACAGAAACAAATTGTGCTTTGTGCATTGAGAGGCCCATCCCGTGCGTGCAACACTTCATTCACACTTCTCACCTCTCATTCGATTTGAAGGGAAAAGATTGGTCTCTCGCCCTACCCTCTGTCTCACGCTCTGTTGATAGATAGAGAAGGGCAACCGTACTCACTTCCCTATCCGGTTAGGATGAAAGCTCACATCACTCAAGGGGTTGTCGATGAAGATCGCGTCATCAGTTGTTGAAGAGGCGTACCCAGGGAGGTAGCCATCAAATCGATTATTGTATTGGATAGGAACATGTCGTCTGCTAGAGGACAGGTAGTCACTTTACAGAGAGACCCAGGACACAGCGTACCAAGGGAGGTAGCGTCGGAATTGGATCCTAGGGATATCAATTAATGAATCCGCTTTCTGGACTGCTGGGTGTTACCACCTTTTCCACAGCCAGCTTCTCGCCCAAGGGTGTTTACCACCTTTTCCTGGAACAAGGCCTGCTATGACAGGGAATTGCTTCCTTTTCTCTCATAACAAATTTGTTTTGTTTTGTTTTTTTTTCTTCTTTGTTTTTTTTTTGTTTTTTTCTCTTATTAAATTTGCCCCTTATTCCCGAGGGTGTTTCCACCTTTTCTCGAAGAATAGGTCGGCATGACAGGGACCTAAGGCCTTTTCTCCCATGACCGGTATGTTTTGTTTTTTTTTTCTTTTTTTTTTTCTCTGCAAAGTGAGCAAGGGAATGGTAGAAAGACCATGTGTTAAGACCAACCTCGCCACTGTCGCTGGTGGAAAATAGAGGATAAGAGATCAAGGCTGAAAAGGGGTTTTGAGGGGACAAAGGGTTGCGTCCACTTCATCAGGAGTGATTGAAGAACGGCTATCAGAAGTAGCATCATAACAAGTACAGTGCCGCACCAACGAGGGAAAAGATCATGTGACCGTAATTGTCAAGATCCCCAAGGAGGGAAGTACTTCTTCAGGCGATATCCATTGATCAGAAAGGGATCATCAGAGGCATCCAGGGTCTGTACTTGGACAGAGCCATTAGGGTTGACGGCAAGTACCTTATAGGGGCCCATCCACCGCTGCTGGAGCTTGCCAGGAAACTTGCCAAAGCGTGAATCATAGGCTAGGACCAAATCACCTTCTTTGAACTCCTTGTGCTTGATGAAGCTGTCATGGTAAGCCTTGCGTCGAGCTTGCGTGGCTTCCATGCACTATAGAGCCATCCTACGAATTTCGTCCAAACATTCCAAGTGCAGGAGACGGCGTTGCAGTGAATCATCATCCCCCAAACGCTCTTTGATCGCCACTCTCAAAGAGGGTAGTTCCAATTCAACAGGAAAAACAGCTTCTGTTCCATACACCAGCTGGAAAGGTGTCTGTTCCGTTGCTGCTTTATGGGAGGTTCTGTACGCCCAGAGGGCCTTTGTAAGTCGATCGTCCCAATCACGACGATGTGCGGCAATTGTTCTTGTCAAAATCGAGCAGAGGATGCGATTGGTGACTTCGACTTGGCCGTTGGCTCTGGGGTAATAAGGAGTGGACTTGCGATGGCGGATCTTATACAACTCTGTCAACTCTTCCATGACTTTGTTGAGGAAATGAGTGCCTCTATCACTTACCAGCTCTAAGGGACTGCCAAAATGGGTGATGATATTCTCGTACATGAACAGGGCCACGCTATTACCATCGTCCCGCTTTAGGGCTTTAGCTTCACACCACTTTGTGACATAATCCGTACATACGAGGATGTATCGGTTCTGTTTCCTTCTGGTAGGAGGATCGATCGGACCTACGAAGTCAATGCCCCACTTCTCAAACGGCTTCAATGGAAGGATAGGTTGCAATGGCATGGCACTTGTCTTCGTGGGTTTCCCCATTCTTTGACAAGCATCACATCTTTTACAGTAATCATAGGAATCTTTGTGGATGGTAGGCCACCAATAACCTGCTAGCAGAGCCTTCCTGGCTGTAGCTTCTCCTGCAAAGTGACCTCCACATGGCTCGTCGTGGCAAGCCTTCAGAACAATCCCAATCTCATCTCCTGCAACACATCTTCTGAGCACTTCATCTTTGCCTTTCTTGTACAGTGCACCGCCTAGCAGGGTGTAGGGGGCTGATTCTAACATGAGCTTCTTCCTTTCTCGACTAGAAATACCAGGAGGGTACTGTTGGGTTGCCAGCAGATTGGCAATGTTTGCATACCAGGGAGTTACAGTTTCTACCAAGAATAGGGAAGCATCAGGGAGGTCTGGATCATCCTGCTCCTCGTCTGCAGTTTGTGGGATACGCGACAGATGATCAACCAGAACATGGGAACGACCAGGCTTAGTAATCACCTCAAAGTCGAACTCCTGGAATAAAAGGAGCCATCTCATCAATCATCCTTTCACATCTGCTTTGTTCATCAGGAAGGATAGGGCCTCATGATCCACATAAAATTTAAAGTGGGTAGATAGGAGGTAATGGCGAAACTTCTCCAGGGCAAACACCATTGCCAAGCACTCCAGCTCGGTCACTGTATAGTTCCGTTCCCTATCAGTGACTTTTCGGCTTGCATAGTAGATTGGTTGATCCAACTTCGAGGAGCCCTTTTGGCAGAGGACAGCACCTAAACCTTCAATTGATGCATCAATGTGTACATGGAACTCTTTCGTCCAATCAGGAGGTTGCAGAATGGGGGCCTCTATCAGACACTGCTTCAGAGTGTGGAAGGCTTTGTCACATTCTTCTGTCCAAGTAAACTCTGCATCTTTCCTCAGGAGCTTATGCAAGAAGGCTTTGTCGCAAAATGGGCTATGAACCTTCTGTAGTAACCCACATGGCCTAGGAATCCCCTCAACTGTTTGAGGTTGGTGGGGGCTGCCAAAGCTGCGATCTTTTCAATCTTTGCAGGGTCTGTTGATATCCCTTGTGCAGAGACAATGTGGCCCAACAGAACTCCAGAAGAGACCCCAAAGATGCATTTGTCGGGGTTGAGGGAAATCCCATACTCCCGGCATCGGTCAAAACATTGTTCCAGGTGTTCCCAGTGTTCACGGATCAAACTATAGACACAAAAGTCATCCAAATATACCTCGATAAAGTCATGCAGATGATTCTGAAATGCAGCCATCATGACTCGTTGGAAAGTAGCAGGGGCATTGTAGAGCCCAAATGGCATCACTCGATAAGCATAGGTCCCCCATTCTGTGGTGAAGGTTGTTTTGGACTGGTCTTCTTCTGCGATTTGCACTTGATTGTATCCGCTGAATCCATCCAAAAGAGAATAAAGTTCATGTCCTGCCACTGTGTCCAACAGTTGATCTGTGAAAGGGATAGGAAAATGATCCTTCTTTGTCTTGGAATTAAGCTTCCGGAAATCCACACATATTCGCAATTTTCCATTCTTCTTGGGTACAACCACGATGGGTGAAACCCATTCACTATTTGCCACTGGATAGATGAACTCGGCTTCCAGAAGCTTCAGCAGCTCCGCTTTCACCAATGTGGAATAATTCGGGTTCATTCGCCTCTGTCGTTGCCATACTCGCTTGGCATCAGGCTCCAAGTCAATATGATGTTGACATATTGTGGGATCAATCCCCTTTAGGTCTTTGTAAGACCATGCAAACACGTCTAAATTTTCTTTCAACAAGTTGTACAAGGTTGACAACTCCTCTTCTGGGAGACTGCTACCCACCTTCAAGTGGCGTTCAGTGCCTTCTGCATCCGCAAGGGTTAACTGCCTTTCACCTTCTACTTCACGGATGAAGGTCCCACGGACTGCTTCTGGGTACAGATCCGACTCCTTCAAGGGAGTGGTGTCCTCGTCTGATGTCCCACTAGAACCGATTTCTTCTTTTGGTGGAGACTTAGGTTGCTCCTTAAGACTTTGGAATGGGATAAGCGCCATTTCGGGTTTGGTTTCAAAATTAATTACCTCTTGGCTTAAAGACTCATCTTCTGATGATGACACATCCAGGAACGTCACATAACAGGGACCCTCTGGTGCTTGTTGGGTTAGTTGGATTGGTGCTTGTTGGCACGGTGCATCATCATCATCTTTCTTCGGCAAGGATGGGTTAGGACGGCATGAGCCACTGCTGAAAGACGGCTTGTTCTTCTTAATCCATCCCTTATAAAGGTTTTGCATATGAGAAGATCCATTTACCAGACCGAATGGTACCATCACCATTCTGTCCCGTAGCATGAGCTCGTCTACTTCTGATGCTTCTGGAACTTCGTCCTCAAATGTATCCTCTTCAGGTGGGATAGACTCTTCCATTTCACTTTCATAATTCTCTTCGTCCATATCATATCCATCCTCTTCTGTCTCTGTCTCTGCTTCTGCTTCTGTGTCTGTTCCTGCTTCTGCTTCTGTCTCTGTAGGAGCTTTGTAACAGAAGAATAGATTCTCTGTTTCCTCTTCTGCCTCTGTCTCTGCTTCTGCTTCTGTTCCTGCTGTGACCATGTAACAGGGAGAGCAGTACATCCATGCTTCTATCTCACTATCAGAAGTGATTTCAGAAGTCATTCCCGATTTAGGCAGGAAGTATTCACCCATTGATAATGGCTTTGCATCTTTTAGAAGTCGGCTTACAGTATCCACTGTTAAGGAATGTGCCACTGTTTTCTTGGGAAGGATCTGTTTTACAGCATCTTCGTCTGCTGATGTTCCATCTGTAGCCTCATTAGGGGAATCAGAAGATAATTCCAAGGAGGTGGATCCATGTCCTTTTTGAGAACCATACAGTTTCAGCACCACTTTGTTGGGTCCTCTGCCCAAGGTCAAGGTTTCTTTGAACCAATCCGTCCTTGCTCGGGCTTCAAAAAGCCATGGTCTACCCAGTAACAGAGGATAGGATGTACCATAAGAGTTTGGCTTCACCACCAGATAGGTTAGCCAATAATCTTTCCCAGCCACTGTAGTCTTCACATATGGGAGAATGCCCAACGGCTTGATTCTACTCTGATCCGCCAGTCTAATGAGCCATTGGGTTGGTTGCACACCTTGTAAGCCTAGATCCTTCATTGTGACATCCGTCATAATGTTCACTGATGAACCACCATCAATCAGTGCATTTGAAATAAAGCAGCCTTCTATCCACATGCCAGTCTCTGGAGTACCTGGATCTAGGAAAGCATTAGCCACATCCACTTCTTTTATAGGCTCTGGAGCCTTGTTGGGCTTTGTTGCTGTTGAGGGAGCAATCCTTAAGCCACGTCTTCTTGTCAGTATACTTTTGAACCTTTTCCGGCAACTGGGAGACAACATCAATAATTGTCGCAATGTGAGGTTTGGTTTAAAGGTATCTAGATCTCTAACTAGATCGTATTCCTTAATAGGATCCACTGGCTTCTCTAACCGATTAGGGAATGGGGCAACACCCATTTTCATTTTCCCTCTTTCTTCCAACAGAGGAATTACAGGAGCTTCTTCTGCCACTTGTGGCACTTCCTTCTCTTCTGTATCCTGGACCTCTGGTCCTGTCTCTGTAACTGTCTCTGTAACTCTCTGTGGCACTGTAGGGCTCTGTACGGCACTGTTAGGCTCTGTTCTGTTCTGTTCCTCTGGTGGAAGATTGAACTTCACTGTTCTGGCAGGAGGGTTATTTTCTTTCTGGATAGGTGGTTCCTTCTGCTTTGCACGCGTGATGGCAGCAACTTCCAATTCCACTAAATTGGAGGTAGGCTCTTGGGCCTTAGCTAGACTATCAGGAGCACTGTTTTTCACTGGGGCTGGGCTTGGACAGTCTTTTGCAATGTGGCCTTCTCCTTTGCATCGACTGCATAAGGGCTTGTAATCCACTGACCTTCGAGGATTTGGACAATTTGGTGAAATGTGTCCCTTTTCTCCGCATCTGTAACATTCCACTTCTGATCTCTGACCACCCCCAGACTGTCTTCCTCTGTAACTTTGAGAGGGAAATCTTCTGGGCCCGAAATTAGGACCAAACTCTCTAGGCTTGGGTCCAATATCCTGTGTTGTCATTTTGGATTCCAGCAAGTTGAATCTTGCGTCTTCTTCCTTCCTTCTCCTATCATGCATCTCCTTCAGAGAGCAAATGTCCTCTGTATGATTCTTTCGCAAACAATAGGAACAGAAGGCCCCAGGAATAGTTGGTTTTCATGTACATTCAGTGGCTAAATGGCCTGCTTGATGACACTTACCACACCAAGTATTTGACCGCATCACATCTCTTCCTGCTCCTGCAACATTGGATATGCTTGCGGTATTCACTTTCAGCGTCTGTAGTTGTTCTGTAATCACATCCATCAACTCCTTTTTGATGTTTGCAACTGAGTTGGATAAATAATCCTTCAAGCTTTCTCCTCCTGACGTACTGGCGGGAGGGTTTTGAGGAGTCTCTGTAATCACTGCATAAACGGGTTGGGCTGGTGCAGAGGGGTCTCTGTTCTGGTTCTGATTCAGGGCCCCTGTTTGAACTGTTGGCTATTGACTCCACTTGGTAGGATTCCACTGTTGCTGTTGATTTGTCATTGAGGAAATTGGTTGGGACCATTGTTGTTGTGGTTGAGCCATCATTTGAGGCATGGATTGTGGCCACTGTGGATTTGGTGCACTGTACTGTGATACCGGGGGCATCTGTTGGTAGGGATAGGGAACAGTCCCTAGAACTGCATTTGGTGGATACATCATTCCTGGCATCAGAGGAGGTAGGACTCCTCTTCCCGAATTCATCGCTAATCGAGCTTCCACTTCATCGTACAGTCTTGCACCTTCTGTTGCAGCTTGCAGTGTGGCTGGTCTTTGTAGCTCCACAAACTTACGGACTTCTGGTTGTAATCCTCTGAGAAACACCCCCTTTTGAATGCCATCATCTAGATTATGGTTAGTTCATCTCTTCAGGATGGATTCCATTCTTGAGACATAAGCTTCCACTCTTTCGCCAGAGGACTGACTTAGGTTCATAAATTCCTCTCTCATCCGCTCTTCAAAACCTTCACGCCTGAATTTAGTGAGGAAGGCCAACTTCAGGTCGTCCCATGTGCCAAAAGTTCCTGCTGCTTGTCTCTCATACCACTGAAACGCCGCGCCCTTGAAAGTGGCGGGGAATATCGCTAACCAATGCTCAGGGGTTCTGGCATTGTTAGCCACACATGCTACCATAAATTCTGCTACATGAAGATCGGGGTCTTCATTGTACTCTCCCTTAAAAACCGGCAATGGGACTACATTCGCTGGCCTGTCATCAATATTTTCAGGACGGATCTGGCTTGGAAGTGGACCTCCAGCAGGAGGAGGAAGGGCTTGATGTGCCATTGGGACTTCTGTAAAGAGTTCCGCAAGGGCGTCAAAGGCGGCTTCTGCTGCTAGCTCGTTCTCAGCCTTGATTTTTGCTTTCTCTCTTCTCACGTACCTCTGGACTCGTTCTAACGCTTGCCTTTTTATTGCGTCATTCATCAGGGGGTTGGCTCCACTATGTTGTTAGTGCTCCACAGAGGGTTAATAGAAGGCTTCAGTCTCTGGAGGACTCTCTTGCCAACATTTCTTCTACTTCTTTCTTTTCAACGTCCCTGAATTCTGCTTTCATGCTACTACACAGGGGAAGGTATTCGGTTCTGAAGGTGTCAAAATGCATACATCTGAGCATTGTGGTAGTGCCATCATCATAGTAATGTCAGCTTCTGATGGTTTCAACAGTGTAGGTTGTGAAAAACACTCTGTCTACCAACTTCCAGTGGGTTGCTAATTGAACAAACAGAAGATTATCAGTACACCAAGCATCCCATGTATCTTGCTGTTGAGCATCCACGAACAAATTCCAACTCTTTTCCTTCTTGTCTTTGTGAACCTCTACAGACCAAGACTCCTGAAGCTTCTTCACAATCTCCCACTTGATGTTGTCTGGAAACTTCTCAATGAATGCCAAATCTTCCATGGATGGTCATTCTCTCTGTTTCTGCTCTTCAGTTTGTTCCCAAACAGTTTGCCACCAAGATGCAAGTTTCTGCTGCTTCAACAAGAAGAGGAAACTGTCCACTACATAGAGCATGCATCATGATGGTGATGTGTTTCTGCCATTGTGGGATGAACTTCTTGTGGAAAGTGGCTTTGATTATGAGAAATTCCAACTCTTCAGTGGAAGAAGGAACTTTACAAACATCCATTGAATTCTTCTCTTCTTGGCAATGCCATTTCCTTCATTTTCAGCCTCTTTTGGTGCTTGTTGATGGCAAGATTCCCCGGCTGTGCACCAAAAACATGGAGCCCCGAGAGGAACACCAAGGAAAAGGGAATTCTCTTGCAAGAAAATCTATCTTGTAACATCAACAAGCTTGTTTATCATGTTTCACATGATCACAATGAAGAAAAAAACACCAGGCACAACAAATCTTCATACAGCATCATGTAGATCTCCCACGGTTTTAATAGAATCAACTATATTCTTCAATATCTTCACAAAATCCATCAATGGAATAAAGAAAGCAAAGGAATACACCATCTTTGAATGGAAATACATCACATAGTATTCATCTTCAATATCTTCATAGTCTTCTCTCTCAATCTCTCATATACAATCACTCTGTTTGAGTAGAATTGGCTATCTCTGACTCTCTCTCTCTCTCTCTCCATCAATAATACATCATATCCTCACTACAATCTCTTTAAAATTACCCTCAATAATCACTCTTAGGTCGTGGATACCCCTCCCAAGAGGTATGTCTGATATGAAGGGTCACCAGAGCCACTACAGTGTCTCTTCACAGCTCACTACTGTCACTTCACTCTAGTCTTCACTTGAGTCTTCAGCAGCTACTTCTTCCACTTCTTTCAGCTCTTTTGCACTTGTATTCACCTCTTTCCAAGGCTAGAAAACTTTCCCCAAAGTCACACATACATTCCACAAAACACTTACAGAAGCATACAGAACAGTCTACAGAACAGTACCAGAACAGCTACAGAACAGAACAGAACAGAAACAGAACAGAAGCAGAAGCTCTACAGAAGACCTACAGAAGGTTACAAAAGGTCATCAAAACCTCATAACTCACTCTCAAACCATTTCAAACTCTCACAAACCATTGAATAAACTTTCACAATATCTCATTCTTCATCAATTAATACTCCTTCCCTCCTTACAGAAGACAATCAGAACAAAACAGACCAAAACAGAACAAAACAGAAGGTATACAGAACCATTCAGAACCTATCAGAACATCATAGAACCACCAACAAACATCATGATCTTCCAAAACACAATCATTATCATCTAAAACACTCTCAAAACACTTCCAAATCAATCAATCATCTCATAAAATCAACCATTCAGCTCTCAAAAACAACAAAAATCAGCCAAAAAACAAGTCATTTCAACACTCAACAGACCATGACCATGATGTTAGATAGAATATGCAGGTTCATCAGCCTGCCTTGAGATGCTCTACTAAAGCTAGACGTCATGTTGAGCAATTTGAGCCCTTTGTTGATTATGTGATGGCGATAGATGTAAGTGAGCCTCTCACTTATGATGAGGCCATGTGCCATGGTGATAGTCACTCTTGGGAGAGGACCATATAATCAGAGTTTAACTCTTTATAAAAAAATCATACATGGGAGTTGGTTCCTTTACATGGTGGAATGTGTGCATGGCCATGCAAGTGGGTGTGCAAGTTGAAGAGCACCCTTGGATACCCCAACCCTGCCTATAAGGCCAAATTGGTTGTTAAGGGTTTTAAATAGGAGCATGGTGTTGAAGTCTTTTCTCCTCTAGTCAAGATGATTACCCTATGTCTAGTACTAGCATTGGTTGCCCAGCTAGATCTAGACCTTTATCAGATGGATGTTAAGATACATTTCTTACATGGGGACTTGCATGAGGAGATTTATATGTAGCAACCTAAGGGCTTTGAGGAAAAAGACACGAAACACCTAGTGTGAGAAAGAGCCATTATGGCCTTAAGTAGCCACCTAGGGAATGGTACCACAAGTTTGATGCTTTTATGCATTCACAGGGCTATACACATAGTGATATAGATTCATGTTTATACATAAAGAAGGCACGTGATGGGCAGCAATGATTTTGGCACTCTATGTTGTTGAGATATTGGCAATCACACTTAGCTTAGCCTCTTTGTATGGAGCATTGTGGGCTCAGGATACAAAATCCCATATGCACACTAGTGGAAAGTGTAGCGCGTAGTCTATTCCTATAAAGCATTGTACTTGCTCTCATTTTGAATACAATGTCATAATACTTTTGTACCCCTGGCAAAGTGTGTGTATCAATCCACCACACAAGATTGTGTTTATGAGTCCAAGCTTCCATCTTGGAACCTAATTCACTTGTGTGACATTTGGTCTTGATGTTTATTATCTCATGAGCTCACTCTTCCTCTTTCAACCTCCATAGCCATGCTCTAGATCCGACATTTTAACATGGTATCACAGCCCAGTCGGGCATGGCCTCAACTCCTCTCTTTATTCTCTTAGTCTCTCTCAACCTTAGTTTAACTCAGTGGGAGCTCATAACTTCATCTTAAACTTCCATCGTGTGGCAGCCATAGCTAGCATGTACCTACCCTGGTTGGAGCTTTCATATCTCACTCTATAGGTCATATCTCACTGAGCTTTCTTCTAGAGAATTGTTCCTCTACTTCCAAAACTTTTGCGTGGCACTTCACTTTGTTGACATTGGTGGAGTATATGCCTAGCATTGTTGAAAAATGTGATTGTTGTCTAGATTTCACCCTTCCTGTTCGTACAGAGGATTCCACCTGCATACGCAACAATGCTGACAATTTTCATAGGGCAATGAAATCCCATCATCTAAGGCACCCCTAGCTCAAATCTTGTCCAAAATGGTTCATTGTGTGAGGCACACATCGAGAAAACTAGGCCCCTATCCTGCAAATCCTAAAACTCCATAGCCAACTTACTTTAAACTTCATCTTTCCTTCATTTTCTCTCCTGGAACTCAAACCAAACCTCTACCACTCCAATCCACTGAAGATTAAAGTTTCCAGCAAGCATTTCCCATCAAATCAACAAGGAAGGGAGAAATCCAAGCATTAAAGCATCAAACTCAAGTGCTTGAAAGCATAGTATCGATTGATACTTATCAAGTGTTATTTGACACTACATTCCTTATGTCTCTTAATACAATTGAATATTTTGCTACTCAAATCTAAGATTTTTGGTGTTCATTTGTTGCTCCAGCATGGGCAAAGACTCTCCAACTGCTCGATTCAAAGGGGTCAGGTTTCACACTTGGGAAAAACCTGTATCAAGCTCATTTTGATGAAGAAGAGTCTTTGGGCCATTACCAATTGCAAGGAGAAGAAGCTACATCCACCATGTGGATACCTATGAAACCTCTAATTATACATGGAAGAGATAAGATACTTTGTTTGTTGGTGCACAATCATGTTAGAATATAGGCATGGGAATTCACCCTAAGCAAGGGTCTATGAGAGCAGATGTATGTGAATGGCCTTAAGGGGCAAGGGAAACCCTAACCCTAGCTTGGTAGAGGCTATATAAATAACCTATGGCTCACTATCAAGTGTAAGAGAGAGTGTATCCAAGTTCTACTGTTGAGTGTGAAATATGTTGGTTTTTGGATTGATTTTTTATTATTTTTGATGATAAATGGTTGTTTATTTTGAAGTGTTTGGAAAGGTTTGGATAAGTTTGAAGGGTTTTTTATGGTTTTTGATGAGGATGTTTGGTTCTATAAGGTCTGATTTTCTTATGTTTTCTTCTGTTTTGTTTCTGTTTTGGTAGTAGAGATGGCTGAATGAATGATTTGAGAGATTGAAGTTGTGTGACGAGGTTTATGAAAGATTGAATTGGTTTTGTTTTGGTTTTTATGATTTTTATGGGTTCTGTTGATCTTCTGTGAAGTTCTGTAAGCTTCTGTAGCTCTGTTGTTCTGTACTTCTGTTGCTCTATGGTTCTGTTCTGTTGTTTCTGTTGAGTGCTATGATGGATGCGTGGATATTTTGGGAAGTGTTTTTGTCTTAGGAAAGGATGAATGGAAGCTCTATCCAAGCTAATTGAAGTGAAGAAGTAACTGTTGGTGAAGATTCACAGAAGGTTATAGAAGACAGTGATAGAAGACAGATCTCACAGGACACTATGAAGTCTCTGGTGCCCCTTCATACCACACATACCTTTTGGAAGGTGTATCCACGACCTAAGAAGGAGTATTGAGAGTGATTATTGATTATTGTAGTGAGAAGATTATGTACATTTGAGAGAGAGAGAGAGAGAGAGAGCAAGAGATAGTCAATTCTATCAAAACAGTGTAACTGTATATGAGAGATTGAGAGAGAGAACTATGGAGATATTGAAGATGAATAATATGTGATTGAATTCCATTCAAAGATGGTGTATTCCTTTGTGTTCTTTTTTCTTTTGATGGAGATTATGAAGAATATGGTTGATTCTATCAAATCCATGGGAGATCTACATGATGCTGCATGAAGATTTGTTGTGCTTGGTGTTCTTTTCTTCATTGTGATCATATAAAACCTAATAAAAAAGCTTGTTGATGATGACAAGATATATTTTCTTGCAATAGAAACCCTATTTCCTTGGTGTTTTTCTTGGGGCTCCATGTTTTTGGTGCGCAGCCAGGGAATACTGCCATCAACAAGCACAAACAGAGGCTGAAAATGGAAGAAGTGGCACTGTAGAAAAAGAAGTAAATCAATGGATAGTAGAGTTCTTGCCACTATGGAAGAATTACAAGCCTTCATTGCCAAGGCAACATTCTACAAAAGATTCATTCCCCAATGGAGAAAGCACAATGCCATTCTGATGAAGTCCCTCTGTGACGGTCTGTTTTCACTACCCTCTGAAGCTGTAGAAAGTTGGATCATAGTTGCAAAGTTCCTCCCACAAAACTGAAGAGTAGAACAGAGAGAATGAGTATCAATGGAGGATTTGGCCTTCATTGAAGAATTTCCAGACATCATCAAGTTGGAAATAGTCAAGAAGCTTCAGGAGTCGTGGTCTGTGGAGGTTCACAAAAATAAGAAGGAACAGAGCTAGGACTTGTTTATAGACACTCAACACAGCAAGATACGTGGGATGCTTGGTGTTTTGACCTATCCAATTGGCAACCCACTAGAAGTTGGTAGATAGAGTGTTCTTTACAATATACACTGTTGAAACCATCAGGAGCTGGCATTACTATGATGATGGCACCACCACAATGCTTAGATGTATGCATTTTGACACCTTCAGAATCGAATACCTTCATCTGTGCAGTGGCATGAAAGTAGAATTCAGAGACGTTGAAAAGGAAGAAGTAGAAGAAATGTTGGCAAGAGAGTCCTCCAAAGACTGAAGCCTTCTGTTATCCCTCTGTGGAGCATTAACAACATAGTGGAGCCAACCCCCTCATGAATGACGCCATCCGGAGACAAGCACTAGAACGACTTCAGAGATACGTGAGAAGAGAGAAAGTAAGAATCAAAGCCGAGAACGAGCTAGCAAGAGAAGCCGGATTTGACGCCCTTGCGGAACTCTTTACAGAAGTCCCAATGGCACATCAAGCCCTTCCTCCTCCTGCTGGAGATCCACTTCCAAGACAGATCCGTCTTGGAAATATTGATGACAGGCTAGCGAATGTAGTCCCATTGCTAATTTTTAAGGGAGAGTACAATGAAGACCCGGATCTTCATGTAGCAGAGTTTATGGTAGCATGTGTGACTAACAATGCCAAAACCCCTGAGCATTGGTTAGCAATATTCCCCGCCACTTTCAAGGGCGCGGCGTTTCAGTGGTATGAGAGACAAGTAGCAGGAACTTTTGGCACATGGGATGAAGTTGGCCTTCCTCACTAAATTCAGGCGTGAAGGTTTTGAAGAGCGGATGCGAGAGGAGTTCATGAATTTAAGTCAGTCCTCTGGAGAAAGAGTAGAAGCTTATGTCTTGCGAATGGAATCCATCTTGAAGAGATGGACCAACCATAATCTAGATTATGGCATTCAGAAGGGAGTGTTTCTCAGAGAATTACAACCAGAAGTCCGTAAGTTTGTGGAGCTGCAAAGACCAGCCACACTGCAAGCTGCAACAGAAGGTGCAAGACTGTACGATGAAGTGGAAGCTAGATTGGTGATGAATCCAAGAAGAGGATTCCTACCTCCTCTGATGCCAGGAATGATGTACCCACCAAATACAATCCTAGGGACTCTCCCTTACCCCTACCAACAGATGCCCCCAGTATCACAGTACAGTGCACCAAATCCACAGTGGCCACAATCAATGCCTCAAATGATGGTTCAACCACAACAACAATGGTCCCAAACAATTCCCCCAATGCCAAATCAGTAGCAACAGTGGAACCCTATCAACTGGAGCCAACAGCCAACAGTTCAAACATGAGCTCTAAATCAGAATCAGAACAGAGACCCCTCTACACCACAGAGCAGTTGCAGACACTAAAAGTGAATACCGCTAGTATATCCAACGTTGCAGGAGCAGGAAGAGATGTGACAGGAACAGGAGCAGGAGAAGTGAAGTTCAATCTTCCAACAGAAGGACAGAACAGAACAGAGCCTGACAGTGCCGTACAGAGCACTACAGTGCCACAAAGAGTCACAGAGACAGGACCAAAGGTCCAAGAGATAGAAGAGTAGGAAGTGCCACAAGTGGTAGAAGAAGTCCCCATGATGCCCCTGTTGTAAGAAAAAAGGAAAATGAAAATGGCTGTCGCCACATTCCCTAACCGGTTAGAGAAGCCAGTGGATCCTATTAAGCCATACGATCTGGTCAGATATCTAGATACCTTTAAACCAAACCTCATATTCCGAAAATTGTTGATGTTGTCTCCCAGTTTCCGAAAAATGTTCAAAAGTATACTGACAAGAAGATGTGGCTTAAGGATTGCTCCCTCAACAGCAACAAAGTCCAACAAAGCTCCAGAGCCTGTAAAAGAAGTGGATGTGGCTAACGCCTTCCTAGATCCTGGTACCCCAGAGACTAGCGTGTGGATAGAAGGTTGCTTTATTGCAAATGCACTGATTGATGGTGGCTCATCAGTGAGAACATTATGATAGATGTGATAATGAAGGATCTAGGCCTACAAGGTATGCAACCAACTCAATGGCTCATCAGACTGGCGGATCAGAGCAGAATCAAGCCTTTGGGCATTCTCCCATATGTGAAGACTACAATGGCTGGAAAATGTTATTGGCTAACCTATCTGGTGGTGAAGCCAAACTCTTATGGTACATCCTACCCCCTGTTAAACTGGGCAGACCATGGCTTTTTGAAGCTAGAGCAAGGATTGGTTCAAAGGAACCTTGACCTTGGGTAGAGGACCCAATAAAGTGGTGCTGAAGCTATACGGTGCTCAAAAAGGACATGGGTCCACCTCCTTGGAATTATCTTCTGATTCCCCCAATGAGGCTACAGATGGAACATCAGCAAAAGAAGATGTTTTTAGACAGATCCTTCCCAAGAAAACAAAGGCACATTTCCTAATAGTGGGTACTATAAGCCAACTCCCAAAATATGCAAAGCCATTATCAATGGGTGAATACTTCCTGCCTGAACCAGGAACGATTTTCGAAATCACTTCTGACAGTGAGATAGAAGCATGGATGTACTGCTCTCCCTATTACATGGCCATAGCAGAGCTAGAAACAGAGGCAAAAGGTGAAGCAGAGGATCGGTTCTTCTCTTACAAAGTGTCTACAGAGGCAGAGCCGAAGTCTGAAGAGGATGATGATGAATCTGAAGAAGGAGACTTTGAAAGCGAGATAGAAGAAATCACTCCACCCACAGAAGGCATAGATGAGGAGGGAGTTCCAGAAGCTTCAGAAGTAGAAGACTCCATGCTATGGGATAGAATGGCAATGGTACCCTTTGGATTGGTAAATGGATCTCTCCATAGGCAAAGCCTATATAAGCAGTGGATCAAGCAAAATAAGCTGTCTTTTATCAGTGGTTCTTGTCGCACCCATCCATACTTGTCAAGAAAGGATGATGATGATGCTCCTTGTCAACAAGTACCAGTCCCAAGGCCACAACAGAATTCCGAGAGCCCCTATTATGTAACATTCCTGGATGAATCCTCTGAAGAGGAGTCCTCAAGCTCTAAGGTAATTAACATTCAAACCAAAACCGAGACAGCGCTGATCCCATTTCAGCATTTCAAGGAGCAACCTAATTCCTTCTTGAATGAAGACGTTGGGTCTAGTGGGACATCAGAAGAGGACACCACCCCCTTGAAGGAGTCAGATATGTACCTAGAAGCAGTCCGTGGGACCTTCATCCGTGAAGTAGAAGGTGAAAGGCAGTTAACCTTTGTGGATGCAGATGACACTGAATGCCACTTGAAGGTGGGTAGCAGCCTACCAGAAGAGGAGTTGTCAACCTTGTACAACTTATTGAAAGAGAATTTGGACGTGTTTGCATGGTCCTACAAAGACCTAAAGGGGATTGATCCCACAATATGTCAACATCATATTGAATTGGAGCCTGATGCCAAGCCAGTACGGCAACCATAGAGGCGAATGAACCCAAATTATTCCACACTGGTGAAAGCAGAGTTGCTAAAGCTTTTGGAAGTGGAGTTCATCTATCCAATGGCCAACAGTGAATGGGTCTCACCCATCGTGGTTGTACCCAAGAAGAATGGTAAGCTTCGTATATGTGTGGATTTTCGCAAGTTGAATTCCAAGATGAAGAAGGCTCACTTTCCTATCCCTTTTACAGACCAGCTATTGGACACAGTGGTAGGACATGAGCTTTACTCCTTGTTAGATGGCTTCAATGGATACAACCAAGTGTAGATAGCAGAAGAAGATCAGTCCAAAACAACCTTCACCACAGAATGGGGGACCTACACTTACCGAGTGATGCCATTTGGGCTCTGTAATGGCCCTGCTACCTTCCAGTGAGTCATGATGGCCGCATTCCAAAATCATTTGCACGACTTTATTGAGGTATATTTGGATGACTTCTGTGTCTATAGTTTGATCTGTGAACATTGGGGACATTTGGAACAATGCTTTGACCGATGCCGGGAGTATGGGATCTCCCTCAACCCCGACAAATGCATCTTTGGAGTCTCTTCTGGAGTTTTGTTGGGCCACATTGTCTCTGCACAAGGGATATCAACAGACCCTGCAAAGATCGAGAAGATCGCAGCTCTGACAACACCCACCAACCTCAAACAGTTGAGGGGATTCTTAGGCCATGTGGGTTACTGCAGAAGGTTCATAGCCCATTTTGCAACAAAGGAAACCCCCTTGCACAAGCTTCTGAGGAAAGATGCAGAGTTTATTTGGATGGAAGAATGTGACAAAGCCTTCAACACTCTGAAGCAGTGTCTGATTGAGGCACCCATCCTGCAACCTCCTAATTGGACGAAGGAGTTTCATGTACACACTGATGCATCAATTGAAGGCTTAGGTGCAGTCCTATGCCAGAAGTGATCCTCGAAGCTGGAGCAGCCCATCTATTATGCAAGTCAAAAAGTCACTGATAGAGAGCGGAACTATACAGTGACCGAGCTGGAGTGCTTGGCAATGGTGTTTGCCCTAGAGAAGTTTCGCCACTACCTACTATCTACCCACTTTAAGTTTTATGTGGATCATGAGGCTCTGTCCTTCCTGATGAAAAAAGTAGATGTGAAAGGACGAATGATGAGATGGCTCCTTCTATTCCAAGAGTTCAACTTTGAGGTAATTACCAAACCTGGTCATTCCCATGTTCTGGCTGATCATTTGTCGCGTATCCCGCAGACTGCAAACGAGGAGCAGGATGATCCAGACCTCCTTGATGCTTCCCTATTCCTGGTAGAAACTGTAACCCCCTGGTATGTAGACATTGCCAATCTATTGGCAACCCAATAATACCCTCCTGGCATTTCAAGTCGGGAAAGGAAGAAGCTTATGTTAGAATCATCCCCATACACCCTGTTAGGCGGTGCACTGTACAAGAAAGGAAAAGATGAAGTGCTCAGAAGATGTGTTGCAGGAGATGAGATTGGGACTGTTTTGAAGGCTTGCCATGACAAGCCATGTGGAGGCCACTTTGCAGGAGAAGCTACAGCCAGAAAGGCTCTGCTAGCAGGTTACTGGTGGCCGACCATTCGTAAGGATGCCTATGACACTACAAGCGATGTGATGCCTGTCAGAGGATGGGAAAACCTACCAAGTCTAGCACTATGCCACTGCAACCTATCCTTCCTTTGAAGCCGTTCGAGAAGTGGGGCATCGACTTCGTCGGCCCAATCAATCCTCCCACTAGAAGAAAACAGAATAGATACATCCTGGAATGTACGGATTATGTTACTAAGTGGTGTGAAGCCAAAGCTCTGAAGCGGGATGATGGCAACAGCGTGGCATGTTCATGTACGAGAATATCATCACCCGTTTTGGCAGTCTCCTAGAGCGGGTAAGTGACAGAGGCACTCATTTCATTAATAAAGTCATGGAAGAGTTGACAGAGCTGTATAAGATCCGCCATCGCAAGTCCACTCCTTACTACCCCAGAGCCAACGGCCAAGTCGAAGTCACCAATCACATCCTCTCCTTGATCCTGACAAGGACGATTGCCGCACATCATCATGATTGGGATGATCGACTTACGTAGGCTCTCTGGGCGTACAGAACCTCCCATAAATCAACAACAGGACAGACACCCTTCTAGCTGGTGTATGGTACAGAAGCTGTTTTCCCTGTTGAACTGGAATTGCCCTCTTTGCAAGTGGCTATCAAAGAGCGTTTGGGGGATGATGATTCACTGCAACGTCATCTCCTGCACTTGGAATGTTTGGACAAAACTCGCAGGATGGCTCTACAGTGCATAGAAGCCATGCAAGCTCGACGTAAGGCCTACCATGACAGCTTCATCAAGCACAAGGAGTTCAAAGAAGGTGATTTGGTCCTAGCCTATGATTCACGATTTGGCAAGTTTCCTGGTAAGCTTCAACAGCGGCGGTGGATGGGCCCATATAAGGTACTTGCTGTCAACCCTAATGGCTCTGTCCAAGTGCAGACCGTTGATGCCTCTGATGATCCCTTCCTGATTAATGGCTATCACCTGAAGAAGTACTTCCCTCCTTGGGGATCTTGACAATCACAGTCACTTGATCCTTTCCCCCGTTGGCGTGGCACTGTAACTCTTATGATGCTACTTTTGATTGATGTTCTTCAGCCACTCCTGATGAGGTGGACGTGACCCTCTGTCCCCTCAGCCCCACCTCCCACCCATGATCTCTTATCCTCTATTTTCCACCAGCGGCAGTGGCGAGGATAGTTCTCACAAATGGTATTTCTACCATTCCCTTGCTTAATGCGAAAAAGAAAAAAAATATACATATCGGTCATGGGAGAAAAGGACTTTGGTCCCTGTCATGCTAACCTATTCTTCGAGAAAATGTGGAAACACCCTCGGGAATAGGAGAAAGGAAAAAAAAACAAAAAAAACAAAAAAAAAAGAAAAGAGAAAAAAAAAAGCTGTTATGGGAGAAAAGGAAGAAATTCCCTATCATAGCAGGTCTCGTTCCAAGAAAAGGTGGTCAACACCCTTGGGCGAGAAGCTGGCTATGGAAAAGGTGGCAACACCTAGCAGTCTAGTAAGTGGATTCATCAATTGACATCCCCAAGATCCAGTTCCGAAGCTGCCTCCCTTGGTGCGCTGTGTTCTATGCCTTTCTACAGAGCGTTTGATAGTCCTCTAGCAGATGCCATGTTCCTATCTAACACAACGTTCGATTTGATGGCTACCCCCCTAGGTACGCCTCTTCAACAACTAACGACGCGATCTTCATCGACAAACAATCGAGTGACGCAAGCTTTCATCCTAACCGGATGGGGAAGTGAGTATGGGTTGCCCTCTGTAACTATCAAACGAGTGTGAGACAGAGGGTGGGGCGAGTGACTAGTCTATTCCCTTCAAATCAAATGAGAGGTGAGAAGTGTGAATGGAGTGTTGTACGCACGGGATGGGCCTCTCAATGCACAAAGCACGATCTGTTCCTGTGCACTGCACTATAAGGCTCCTTGGCCTTCCTTCTCGCACTGTATGCCGGGACCGGGTGGGATACACAGTTGCACCATCAAATGCGCACAAGGCATACAACCTTTGCACAAGTGACCGTGAGGATTACATCAATAGGTTTCAGGACATGGCTGCCCTCCTGTATCTATCAACAGAGCGTGAGACAGAGGGGGGTCAGAGTGTGACTACTGTGTCCTCAAAAAACAAAAATCATCGAGAGGTGAGATTGAGGGACGTTACGACCTTTGGCACAAGGTACGTTTCCGTTTCCCTATGCACCCATGGGGTGGGTCTCTGCCGTCATCACAGGACACGTCACCCTGTCCTGTACACTGCACTACAAGGCTCCTTGGCCTTTCTCCTTGCACCTATGCCAAATGGATTGGATGCACTGATCCACCATCAACTGTGCACCCTGGCGTACTCCTCTGCACCATCCCCCTTGTCAATTCCTAAACTGGGTGTGAGATATGGGTTTCAATTATTATTCATCGAGTGATGTCCGTAATGGGGCGAGTGATTGTTCTCTTATCCCATTTGAGTACTGTAAGTTGAGTGACTATCCTTCATCAGCGACACCGACCCAACGAGATTCATCCATTAGCTACCTCCCTGGGTGCTATTACATAGTCCTTGCCATGCTGGACGCGTCTGTTGAGAGCGAGCTCTAGTACCTCCTGCCGCCGCCTGAGACACAGCGCACGACATCGACAATCGATTTCAACTATCTACCACACGAGCCAAGTTTTCCTAACCATATCTCCTGATTGCACGTGTATGTTAAGGTGTTAAGTGTGGGGACGTCAGCGTTCAGTCGATTGTCGAATCATAGGTTGCACGTGTATGTTAAGGTGTTAAGTGTGGGGACGTCAGCGTCCAGTCGATTGTCGAATCATAGGTTGACGTGATGCATTTCCCTTGCCGTTAATATTTTACGTTGGGGATGCGTCCTTGCACGTCTATGTGGCATACCGCCCTGCATATGCCTCACTTTGATCATGCATGTATGCCATGACTTTCACTTTGATCATGCATGCATGCCATGACTTTCTTTACCCTCTTGGGGTCCCTTCCCCACCCAACTGTCCACTGTCACCCCTCCCTTAGGGCTGTTCCTCCTCCATTTCTCTTTCTCCCTTATTTTGATGTGTTTCCATGTGAACGCACCCTACGTTCAGCAGAATCCCCATCTGCCCTTATAACCCTCTTCGTCCCTTTGAACTGTCCAATTTTCCTTTTTATCAACCCCTGTTCCGATGCACAGTTTTTGAGTTATTAATTTTTGACGGATTTTGCGTACATTAGACCATTTTCCATATGAACTCATCTTTCTTGCTTCAGAACGGTGATATAACGTGATAGCCCTGTCCTTCCCTTCCTCCCTGACATTTTTCCCTTTTACTCCATATCATTCCGATGCACGGTTTGTCCAATATTAATTTTTGCGGGTTTTCGAGTCTTTTTCTTGCTTCTTTTTCACAATTTTCCATGTGAACCTGCCTTGTTTGCATCGGAATTCTAGTTTGACTTGACAGTCGTGTCCATCATGCCTTTCCCTACATTTTTCCTTTTTTCTCCCCCTATTCTGACTTCTGGATTTTTAATTATTAATTTTTAAAAGTGTTTCGGAGTGTCTTTTTGGTGTTTTTTGCATATAAACGGCTCCTAACCCTATCGAAACTGCGTTTTAATGTTGAGAGCCATGTGCAAACCCTTCCCCCGCACATTTGTTATTTTTTCTTCCCTCTGTTTCGATGAACCGATCTTCTGTTATTAATTTTCAACCGTATTTGCGTGTGTCCTTTTTACGTTTTTCCTATGTGAACGTGTCTTATCTTAGTTGGAACTGTGTTTTGACTTGATAGGGTTGTCGGGCGCGTTCTTCTGCACATTTTTCCTTCTTCCCGCACTTTATTCGGATGCACGGATTTCTCGAATTTAATCCCCGTATGTGTTTTCGGGGCCGTTTTTCGTGTTTTTTTGCATGTGCACACCTTTATTCCCCCCGAAAACCCCGTTGACCTTTTCCCCTATCTTCCCCCTGCCGTCTTGTGCATTTTTCATTTTTACACCATTTCGTTTCGATGATCGAATTGTGAGACATTAATTTTTCTTTATTTTGAGGTGTCTCGAGCGACTCGTCTCGCCCGTGAACGCACGCATTTTTGATTTTACGCGTCTTGCCACGCCCCGTCGCGTCAATGCACCCCGTGCCGACGTCCCGGCGCCGTTCCGATCCTGCCACTGCAAATTTTTTTGCCTCGCCCCATGCACGTGCGCGGGACGGGGGCACGTCTTTCTTTTAATTAATTAATTTATTCCTTTAAAAAAATTATACCCCCCCTCCCGTGTTTGTTACCCCACCCTTCCCCCCCTATCCCAACCACCCTCTCTCTCTCTCTCTCTCTCTCTCTTCTTCTTTTCCCTCTTTCTCTCTCCCCGACACCCTCCTCCCCCTCTCCCTTCACCCTCCTCCCCAACCATCTTCCCCTCCATCCCTCTTCTTCCCTTCTCCTCCCCCTCTCCCTTCACCCTCCTCCCCAACCATCTTCCCCTCCATCCCTCTTCTTCCCTTCTCCTCCCCTACTCCCTCGCTTCCTCCTCCTTCCCGCCACCATCTTCC
Source organism: Lygodium microphyllum (assembly GCF_053477565.2). NCBI lineage: Eukaryota > Viridiplantae > Streptophyta > Polypodiopsida > Schizaeales > Lygodiaceae > Lygodium > Lygodium microphyllum. The sequence continues at coordinate 60,797,242 of NC_141156.1, read as the reverse complement.
CCCCATCCCCTCCTCCTCCTGCTCCCTCCCGCCTCCATTCCCTCCTCCTTACCCCCCTTCTCCCCCCTTGGCGCTTCCCTCCCAGGCGTCCCCTCCGTCGCTCGCCTGGTCCCGAATCGCCGCCCTGGTGCCGTCCCCCCTTGGCGCCCGCCCTGGTGCTGCTGCCCGCGCTGGTTTAGTCGCTGCTCGCCTGGCTCCGACCCGCCGCCTACCCCGAATCGCCGCCCACCTAGCGCCCTAGTGTCGCCCGTGCCGCCGTCGTGCACTAGCGGTCTCCGCTCCTCCTCCTCCTTCATCCTCCTCCCCTCCCTCCTCCTCCTTCATCCTCCTTCCCCTCCCTACCACCGCCGGCCACCACCCATTCCCACCACCCCTCCCTTAACCCCCATTCCCACCCCTCCCTTAACCCCCATTCCCACCCCTTCCTAAGGCCCTTTCCCCTACCCCAATACTAAGACCCCCTCCCCCATCCTAGCCCTTGTTCACCCCCTCTCGCAGCGAGCCACCCACATCGACAAACCAAATCAAAAGACCACCTCAAACCCCGTGGTTCTCGCACCGCAACCTGTGCAGTGATTTTTTATTGTGTTTCTGCATCAGTGGCCGTTCGTGTGCGTGTACGCGTGATCGCGTCTCTTTGCGACTGTTCACGCGCGAGACGCGCGTTTGGACTTGACCGTGTGGTGGTGCATGCTCGTTCGTTCACACGCAGCTATTCAAGCGTGTCCGGGTATTCATTTTTGAAATCCCGAAAATCATTTTTTAATCACAAAATCCATTAAACACATTCAAAATTTAAAAATAATAATAATAAATTCAAAACAAAGTTTGAAAAATTACCAAAAATTGTTGAAATCTTTTCCCATAGTTTAATAATTTTTCTTCCTGAAAAATCATATTAAAAAATTCCCGAAAATGCCAACTTGGTTGAAATTCTTTCTAAACTGATGGAAATTGATAAAAAATCCAAAAATACATAAAAATCAAAAAATAATTCCAAAATAAAAATAAAAATAAAAAAATAAATAAAATTCAAAAAAGCACATTTACTCTCTTTCTTATTTTGGACATTTTCTTGGAATAAAAAAATGTTCACATAATGTTGGGAACTTATTTCTTTTTGGAAACATCTCATGATAATGTATTTATTATAAACAAACTTTTTCGAAACTCCCCAACATCAACTGAACATTTCCATCACATTGAAACAATATGGGTTTTCGTCCTCGTCATGGGAAAATTTGGGTTCTTGGTTAAAATTTTAAAAAAATAAAAAATAACATAAACAAACAAAAAACACCATAAACCCCACACAAAAACAAAAACAAATATAAAACCATACACCATAAAAACAAATAACAAATTAACCAAACAAAACAAAACAAACCCTTCTTTCCTTTTTTGTTATTGAAAAACAAAACAATACACAAACAACCAACACCATAAACCGAGAAACAAATAAACAAAAAAAAACAACACACACTTCAATTTAACCAAAAACCACAAACTAAAAACATAAAAACCATACCACTCAACACATCCAAATAAATCCAAGACATACATTTTTTTTCTTCTTTTCTTTTGGTCATCTGTTTCATTGTTCTTTGTCGTGGTCACGGTGTTAGCTCGTTTTTGTTTTTCTATCCAATAGGATGACTTTTGGCAGTCGACTGTTTGACCGTTTTGTGGATTTTTGTGGATTGGGCATTCCACTTTTGGAGGTTGTGATTTCAGACTTCGTAGGTAGACCCACATATTACTAGGTTCCTTCCTTTTTCCCTCTCTCACTTACACAATAACACACATTAATTGTAAATAAAATCAACCAAACATTGCACACACATAATTAACAGACCGCACCTCATAAATTGCAAATAAAATGAACCGGACATTAATTGTAAAAAGAACCCCCGCTGTTGCACGTGCACCTTTGCACCCTAACCCACATAAGTTGTAAATTAAAATCAATTCACAAATGCACACGCACACGCGTTTCAGACACATTAACTTGTAATTAAAATCAACCCCCGAAGTCACGCATGCATGCACGCAAGTGCCATACGTCATCTAATTATAACAAGGAACTACATTAGTAGGGACCCAGTCAGTCAGTCCAGTCGTGTCAAAATCTGAGTGGGGCTGGGTTACGATGTCGACTCACCATGCATTAATGGGTTAATGTAATAATGACCGATGCTTAATTGTTTATCTAATAAAAAATGAGTCATTAGTTTCACTCACACACTCTGCCGCACTGTAGGACGTGAACGCTATGTGGGAGTGGGAGTAGTAATCTGACATTGGTCAACATGGTATTTATTCTCGTTTTTAGTCAGAATATTTGATTGCGTCATGTTTTTTTTTTTGAGTCTCTGTATAAGCTACGGAATGTAGTTTTATTTTATTTTCTGCCTGATACGAGGTTAGAGGGTGCATGTATGTGTGCATAGCATGAAGCTTTCGGTCGCACGTGTGTAGAGGTCATGCTGAATTTTTTTTCTAGGATGTGGTTTGCCTGGGGGTTGTTATGGTCCAGTTAGTCGTGTTAATTAGTTGGTTTCCTGTCGATGGTCTCAGTCTTGGTTTTGTTTTTGGGTTTTGCAGGTTTTCTTTTTGTTTTCCTGGTTGTGTGTGTGGGTTTTTTTTTACCATTGTCTGAATGGCACCTCTTTCTATGCCTCCAATTGTGGTCTAGCATGTTCCTCTTGCAGTCCATGACTATTCTCTTTTGTTAGAGGCGGATTGTATTAGATGACCTTCGCCCATTTGTGGCTCTCACTTTACCACCTGTGGATGAGAAGTTGTGTTATTCTTTCCTCGCTTCTTACAAAAACCAGTCTGGCCTAGCTTACAACCGGACATTCTATTTATCAGTAGCCAATATTAGTGAAGCATTATGTTTGCCCTTATTTGCTTCTGTCCAGTGGTAACCAGCTATTTACTGACGGCTGAGGAGATAGTCACACTGATGAAGAAGGAAACTTCCACCCCCTTGCTCCTTAACCAGCTCATTAATAGCTCAGGGGTGTCTGTGCCCACATTTCTTCTCCAGTCTAGAAGCAGTTATGCCAGTTCCTACAGGACCGGTTCATGTCAAGAAAGGCTGCATCCAAATACTTGTCAAAAGAATTATTCACAGCTTCTGTGAAGATTCTGGAGGGAGCTAAATTCAACTGGGCAAGTTTCCTGTTATCTAAGATGGATCAGTGTGTCAGGAAGGGTCAAAATAGTACTGTTTCTTATGGTGCCTTCCTACAGAGGATCCTTACTTTTGCACCTCCTCCTGGTGGTGTTCCAGTGCCAGATCCAGCTCCTTTACAAGTGCAGCTTACAGTACCAGTTTTTTCTCCTAGGCCCATGCAGCTTACTTCATGAAAGGTGAGAAGGATCGAAGCTTGCACGCGAGCTATGGCGGGAAAGCAAGAGCAAGAAAGAGAGAGACAAGAAATGGGAACTCCAACAGTCACAATGTGTGACCGGGGCTTCCTTTATTCAAACTGTCACTAAAAGAATAAAGAATAAAGTGACATGACGGGTGCCCGCCACCTGCAGTGTGTAGTGGCGGGTACTGTCAGTGTAGTAATACACGGGGCGGCATGGCGGAGGCGCCTTTACCCCCAACAACCTCCCACTTAAAGGCGAATCTGCCCTAGTGAGAGAGAAAAGAAAAAGAAAAGACAGTACAAATGTACATAGGTACAAGGGATGAGGAAAGGCGACATCTCATCCAACGCCCATCAACCTCCTGAGGAAGGCAAAGCGCTCAGTAGTGAGGCTCTCCGTGAGCAAATCTGCAGGATTCTCGTCAGTGGAGATCTTGACAAGTTCAACAGACCTGTCCTCCACGACACCACATATGAAGTGATACCTCACCTCAATGTGTCTTGTCTTCGCATGGAAGACCGGATTCTTAGCCAATTGAATGGCACTCATAGAATCTGAATGCAGTGTAGGTGTAGCATCAATCCCAAGGTCAGCAACTAGACGGCCTAACCATATGGCCTCCTTACAAGCCTCAGTGGCTGCAACATACTCGGCCTCAGTGGTAGACAAAGCCGTACACTTCTGAACCCTAGACATCCAAGAGACAGCCCCTCCAGCACAGGTGAATACATAGCCAGAAGTGGACTTTCTACTATCTGCATGTCCTGTATAATCGGAGTCAGTGTACCCCACGACCCCTGTATCCTGGCTACCATAGCAAATACACATATCTGTTGTGCCCTTCAGGTACCTCATGATACCCTTTACGGCATCCCAATGTCTGCTGCCAGGTGTAGCCATATAGCGTGCCACAACACCAACTGCATGCGCAATATTTGGACGAGTGGCTATCATGGCATACATCAAATTGCCCACGGCTGAAGCATAAGGGATCTTGGCCATCTCGGCCCTCTGCTCATCTGTCTGCGGACAATCAGCCTGTGATACCTTCACATAAGAAGGTAATGGACAGCCAATAGGCTTTACGTCCTGCATGCGGAAGCGCTCAAGGACTTTATGAATGTACTCCCGCTATGAGAGATACAAAAGCCCCTGATGTCTATCGCGCTTAATGCGCATCCCAAGTATATGTGAGGCCTGTCCCAAATCCTTCATCTCAAAGCTCTTCTTCAGCTGAGATTTAAGAGCATCTAGCTCATCATGAGCTTTCCTTGCTATCAGCATATCATCAACATAGAGTACCAAGATAAGCAAACTGCCATCACGAGCTTTCTTCTGTAAAGACACGGATCCATAGCACTCCTGTTGTAGCCCTGTGACTGCATAAAGGCATCAAACTTATGATACCATTCCCTAGGTGCCTGCTTCAAGCCATACAAGCTCTTCTTCAACTTGCACACTAGGTGCTCCCTGCCAGGTTCTGCAAAGCCCTTAGGCTGATCCATATAGATCTCATCATGCAAGTCCCCATGTAGAAAAGCCGTCTTGACATCCATCTGATATAGATCTAAGTCAAGCTGTGCAACCAAAGCCAAGACTAAGCGCAGGGTGGTCATCTTAACCACAGGAGAGAAGATCTCATCAAAGTCCACACCATGTTCCTGCTTAAAACCCTTTGCTACCAATCTAGCCTTGTATGCCGGCTTGGGGTGTCCAGGGGTACTTTTCAGCTTGTACACCCACTTGCATGGCGAAGCCTTCTTGCCCTTAGGCAAGGCAACCAAATCCCAAGTCTCATTCTTATGCAGAGAGTCTATCTCAGACTGCATAGCCCTCTCCCAGGAGTGACTGTCACCCCTGCGCATAGCATCATCATAAGTGAAAGGCTCTCTTGCATCTGTAACCAAAACATAATGCATAGAGGGCTGAAATATGTCAGGTGGACGTCTGTCTCTAGTAGACCGTCTCACCGCAGGCTCTGCTGCTTGTCTAACTGCCTGTCCAACACCCTGGCCCTATGGAGGAACTGCTGCAAGCTGTACTACTGGCTGTGCTGGAGCTCTAGGCTCCTCCTGAAAGATCACTCTGCGGATCTCAACCACCTTCTCAGGCTGTCTGTGCATCTTGTCTTCATGGAAGACGACATCATGGCTGCGTACTATTTTTCACGCCTGCGGATCCCATAGGCGATAGCCCATCTCTCCTTACTCACCATAGCCAAGGAATATGCATTTAATGCTCTTTGGAACCAATTTACTCCTCTTGTCCTTGGGCACATGGCAGAATGCCTCACATCCAAAGACACGGAGATGTGCATAAGAGGGTGGTTTACCAGCCCAAACTTCCTCTGCAACCTGGAAGTCCAATCCACTGGAAGGCATCGGTTTATGACATGCATTGCCGTACTAACTGCCTGAGCCCAAAAACTCTGGGGTAGGCCTGCATGGCTAAGCATAGAGCGCACATGCTCCTGAATAGTCCTATTCATGCGCTCAGCCAAACCATTCTGGGGTGGGGTGTAAGGGGCGGTCAATTGACGCTTAATACCTCTGTCATCACAAAACTACTCAAAAGCACGTGAGACATATTCTCCCCCATTGTCAGTCCTAAGGCATTTCAGCCTATACCCAGTCTGGTTCTCAACAAGAGCAAGCCAACGCTGAAAGACTGCCAAGACATCGGACTTTTGCTTTATGGGATAAGCCCACACTTTCCTAGAAAAATCATCAATGAAGGTAATAAAGTACTTCACGCCACCAATAGACATGCAAGGCATAGGCCCACAAACATCGGAATGCACCAATGCCAAGGGCTCACTCATGCGTGGCCTACCCGATTTCTTATGCGTAGACCTATTCTGCTTACCATAAAGACAATGATCACATGAGTCAAAACGTGCATAGTCAAAAGGCGGAAGATACTGCAAACCAGATAACATTTTCATTCCCTTCAAAGACATATGTCCCAAACGGGCATGCCAAAGTGATACATGTGGGATAGAGCCCACTGCCAAAACATGGTCTACAGAAGACCCAGATACAACAAGAGGATAGAGGCTGCCAGCCTTGGTGCCTCTAGCAAGCACAAGTCTGCCTTTGGTAATTTTCCAGGCAGAATCCCCAAAACAGACATGAAACCTTGCATCATCCAACTGTCCTGCAGACATAAGACTGCGCGTAAGCGCAGGTACATGACGTACATCCCTGAGCAAAAAGGAACTTCCAGTGGAAAACTGCAACTGAATATCTCCACAGCCCACAATATCAAGAGACCTGTCATCTCCAAGTCACTGATCCAGATACAATACGGTAAGAGTGAAACCAACACCGAAGCATGTCAAAATAACATCTGCTAGTGAAAGGCACACCCCCAGACACTCTAGGCAAAGTGTTCCTGTAACTGCCAAAACCTGACACAAATAGGTGTCTGCTCAAAAGGAAAGATCCAAATATGAGACTTAGCTCATAAGCATCCTGTGAACCAAGAGTACATCAATGCATATCCATAAAGATTGGAGTATGATCCCAAAGTCTCAATGCGTATGTAGCTGCTCAAGTCATAAACTGCTCCAAATACATGTAAGTGCTCCAATAGCATGCAACTGTCAAAGGTCAAGCAAGCATGTAAAATGCTCCCACTGGCACAAAAGGAGTACAAAGCGAGCTTAGAAGCTCAAACAACCCAAGAGAAAGCACCAGTGATAAGTGACCCTGTCAATGCATCAAGCGCATCCAAGAGAGCATGACATACATGAAGCACCGGTCGTATTAACCATGAAGCAATACATAAGCCTAAATAAGCTCTCGGTCAACTCAATGACATCCAAATAGCAACCGAGATCAGTGATCAAGTAAGCCGGGAATGCTCAAATACATCCAAATCCAAGCTCCAAATGTCGGTATGGCATACACGAACCAAATAGCATATGTCACGAACCAAAGCATGTAATGCAAAAGCCTAACTGTCAAGCAGAGACATGAGGCATAGGCGGTCCACGAGCATGCCAAGTCGGTCCAAATGCCAGTGAAGACGGAGCTAATGCGAAGCTCAAAAGCATCCCATAATCTCATACATATGCTCCAAGTCGTCCCCAAATGTCAGAGACATCATGCCAAAGCTCAAAGCATACATCCGGTATCGGTAGGTAAGTGCCAAAGCATGTAAAGTACCTTCAGCCCATTGTTATTCTAGCATGTATTTACTATTCTAAACAGTAGATTTCAGCCCCGAATTCAAGCCAAAATCATGGTCAAACCAAATGCATACATCCCCAATACATCCGGGTAGGAAGTAGACCGCATACGGGCATCAAATAGCTCCAATGGAATGAGGCGTAAGCAACAAATGCCAGTGTCAGGGGTGCTGCCCTGTTTCCAGCACTGTTATGCAATGAATGACAGTTTCAAAACTGAGAATGATCAGCTCCCAACCTCAATGTCAAGCCAAAGCATCAAAATGACATCCAAAAATGGCTCAAATGCCCTCCAAATAGGCTAATGATGAGTGCTCCATGAGCAACAAAGCATTCAGCTGTAAAACGTGGAGGTCAAAGTCTGAAAATGGGTGCCATATTCAGCGTGTTGAGGCCTGGAGTGCTGCTTTAATCATGTGGCTGAATGTTGAGTGTGGGGGGGCTCAATGATGGCCCAAGGTAGGCACATACCAAGCCATGAAGGCCCAATGCAAAGGGGAGGGAAGATATGAGCTATGGAGCTCAAGAAGAGTGGCTGCCCTTTGTTCCTGCCTTGTTTCAAACTAAGAATACACTCAAATGCCTACAAATGCTGAAGCAATACCTCAAGGGCAAGGCCCTGATGAAGCTCAAGAAGGCCGGGATGGAGCTCGGGAAGCTAGGGAGAGTTGGGAGCTCAAGAGGTCGGCTATGGTTGCCGGGATGGAGACCCAATGCGTGAAGCGAGTCGATGCAAAGGTCGGGAAGCACCGAGTCGAGCTCGAGCAAGAGAATGCCAAGCTCTGATACCAGTTGAAAGGTGAGAAGGATCGAAGCTTGCACGCGAGCTATGGCGGGAGAGCAAGAGCAAGAAAGAGAGAGACAAGAAATGGGAACTCCAACAGTCACAATGTGTGACTGGGCCTTCCTTTATTCAAACTATCACTAAAAGAATAAAGAATAAAGTGATGTGACGGGCGCCCGCCACTTGCAATGTGCAGTGGCGGGTACTGTCAGTGTAGTAATACACGGGGCGGCACGGCGGAAGCGCCTTTACCCCCAACACTTCAGAAGATGAGGAGTCGCCTGTTATTTTTTCTAGAAAGAAACGCCTTCGCACAAAGGGACCTTCCAATCCTTTTTTCTAAGATCCACTGGTGCAAACATCCACTCTTGCTGTGTCTGGCAGTGCCCTTCCTTCGTTCCTTTCGTGTACCAATCTATTTGCTGCTCAAAAAGGAAGGAAAATTAGATTCACAGATCCCTTCATCATTACAAACATTTTAGTTGGACCCATGCTTCCACAGATGGTTTCCAATATCTAGTCTACTCTGGAAGCTTCCCTTACTTCTTGTCTTCAGACACTGTACACCAGTGTTTACACTTCCATGCAAGACAAGGTGGATTCCCTCACTAGTCAATTGAGTAAGGCACTGGAGGATCTATCTTCAGCTACCCTCAGTGATATCCACAATCAGATGACTACTGCCACAGCCTTAATGGATTCACAGAAGGTCACTATTCAGGAGCTAGAAGCTAAGGTTGTTAAACTAGAGGAGGAGAATGTATCTTTGATGCTTGAGAAGAATTCTGCTCTTGCAGAGATGGTCACTTTGGCTAGTAAGCTTGCTACTAGTGAGGGTCAGTTTTAGCAATCTCAGGACATTGTAGAGTCCCAACAAAAACTCATTGAAGAACTTAATCAGAAGGTGGATGTTCTTTCTGTTTCCCCTCCTACTCCTGTATCTTCTGTTGTGTCATCCCAAGAGGAGCTTAATCAATTGCGACATAAGACTAAGCTCTGTGATGGGTTCTCAACTAAGGTTGATCGCCTTCAGCATAGCGGATGGATTGTGTGTAGAATGATTTTGTCAGTTATACTGAATTGGTGTCACCTCCTCCATCCTTTTGGGTGAAATATCATCAACAGAGGTTTGCCTTATATATCTCTTTGAGCAATGTGGATTTAGAGTCTCCAGAGGATGGATGGTCCAATCTCTGGCTTGCGAATCTCTTACGAGATGTTTTTGATAGATTTGTGGATGACTCGATTTCCCATGAGGTCCAGGTTACTCTCTTTCATGTGTCTTACAAGCTATCTACAGATCCCTGATGAGGAAGATTTAAACATTTATGTGGGAGATGTCATCTTACAGGCAGTCATGTATGTACATTCAGTTGAGCTTCTATTAGCCGAGAGTTTACGAACTTATCATGAGCAGACGTCTTGGTGCAAGGAATATGCTTGCCATCCACCTTTGGAGGATGTTGCTTTGGAACCTCACCGCATCAGAAGTGTCTTTCATAAATTAGATATCCAGCCTCTTCAATCTCAGTTGTTGAGCTTCATTACTGACAAGATTCAACTTACTAGAATCCAAAATGACAACGTAGGACATTGGACCAAAGCCTAGGGAGTTTGGTCCTAATTTCGGTCCAAGGAGGTTTCCCTCTCAAAGTTACAGAGGACAACAGTCTACTGGCGATGGTCAGAGATCAGAGGTGAAATGGACCAGATGTGGAGAAAAATCTCATATCTCACCCAATTGTCCAAACCCTGAAAGACTTGTGGATTACAAGGAGTCGATGCAAGCCTTGGAGGAAGAGACTATTGGCTGACATCAGGGGTAGGACAACCCATATCCTCCCGTACATAAAAAAACGCTTGTAGGAAGAGACTATTGGCTGACATATTTGGTAGTCAAACCAAATTCTTACGGGACCTCATACCCTCTACTATTGGGAAGACCTTGGCTTTTTGAAGCAAGAGCCAGGACAGCGGACTGGTTCAAAGGAATCCTAACCCTAGGCAGAGGACACAATAAAGTGGTCTTGCAATTGATCAAGTTATCTCTCTAGGAATGCGTAAAGAATTTAAAAAGATTCTTCACACTGGGTATATTGTTGAGCCCTTGTCAATAGCTCGTGTGGGAGAGGATTGGTTTGAGCATGCTGAAAAGCATTGCCCAAGGGTAGCAGCATATGTTGATGGAATATTAGTGGATCATGCTATTGTAAACATGGGATCCTCCATCAACATCATGAGTTTAGAATTTATAAAAAGGCTAGGACTAGAAATTCGAAAGGATGCCTCCAGAATTCTTCGAATGGCTGATGATAGTTTAAGACAACCTAAAGGTTGCATTACCAAAGTCCATGTGATTGTTGTGAGTGTGGAATGCACTATAGACTTTAGGATTATTCGGTTTGCAGGACAACCAAGCTATCAAGTATTGTTAGGAAGGCCATGGATCTTGTGTTCTGATAGTCAAGTGGATATACCTGTTGGTTATTTGATTTTTGGTAGAGGTGCAAGTCCTGTGGTAATAGATGCATATCATGAGTCTCCTCAAAGTGAGAGAGCTCCATTATCCTTGTTAGACTTAGATGCATTAGGGGAACCATCTAGCAGTGAGGCTTCATCAAGTGATGAATCAAAAGAGGGGTCCACTACTACAAAGGATATATACCAGGTGACTCTAAATGAGTCGGTTGAAGCTCAAGATAGAATAAGAGATGCAAATGTAATTCGGCTAGATCTCAAAACATTGAATGATCCACAACCTATTAAATTAGGGGCTATACCTAGTCTAGAAAAGAGGAGGGACTATGTGTCCCTGATCCAAGATTTTTGCAACATCTTTGCTGTGGAGTTATGACGAGCTGAGGGGTATTCCTCCCAGTTTGGCTGTGCATACTATTCCTTTGAAGGAAGGTAGCTGTCCTATGTGACAAAAAGTGAGTATGCCTTTTGAGCTAAGGGATGGACTATTTGAGAAGTTATAAAAATTGCATAAGGCTGGCTTGATATTTCCTATACAACACAAGGAGTGGTGTTTGCCATTGGTTATTGTGAGAAAAGAAGAATAATCAAATCCATCTTGGGTAGATTTTATGGATCTCAATAAATAGATGGTTAAAGATTACTATCCGCTACCATCCATTGATCAGATTCTAGATTAGTTAACAGGTAGGGATGTCTATTCATTTATGGACTCCTTTGTTGGATATAATCGAATAGCTATTGTAGAGGAATATAAGCTAAAAATGCAATTTATTACTATATTTAGTACCTTTTCATATCATGTGATGGCATTTGGATTATGCAATGCACCGAGTTCTTGGCAACGTACAGTTGATAAGACTTTTGGTGATATTTCCCCCAAGGAACTGAAAATATTTATCCACAATCTGGGGGCAGCCACCATAAGGGAAAGAATGTTGATTATTTTAAGGAAGTTTTTTTAGCATTGCAAGCAGTTTTGCATTGCTCTTAACCCAAGAAAGTGCATCTTTGGAGTGCCCTATGGACTGCTATTGGGTCATGTAGTTAGTTCAACTGGTATTGTGACCAATCTTGAAAAGATAAAGGTTATTGTCACTATGAGTCCGCCACGTACTCCTAAAGAAGTGCATAGCTTTCTGTCACATCATTGGGATATTACTGATGATTTATTAATGCACTGGTAGAAAGAACCTTGCCATTGAAGAGTCTATTATCTTTTATTTGTTTGTTTGTTTGGAGTGATTCTTGTCAAGTATCCTTTGAGGATGTGAAGTAGGAATTAGCAAAAGCGCCACTCCTGAAAGCACCCAAAAGGAGTGAGGTTTTTTATATATTTTCAACAGCCACAATGCATAGCATTAGCTATTGTTTATCCCAGATCTGGGAGGAGAAATGGTATCATCCAATAGCATTTTCTAGTCATAGATTGGGGATATATGAACTTAATTACACCTACATGGAGAAATTGTGCCTTGGGATGGTGTTTGCAACCAAAAAGTTCAGGTGCTATATTCTCTACGAAAAGGTAGTATTTTATACAAAGATGGAAGGACTTCAATTGTTGCTAAACAAGTTATAGCCACGTGATCGCCTAACAAAATGGTTGATTACTTTACACAAGTTTGATTATGAAATTAGGAGTAAGACACCAAAGTTGCAAGCCATCATTGAATGTCTTGTGGATTTCAGAGAACCAAAGAAAATCTTGGCTAAAGTTAGTGATATTAAGGGACTGTTTAAAATTGATACGGCCTCCATTCCATCCTAGTATGCTGCTATAATGTACTATTTATCCATAAGAGGGACTGGAGCCACTTTATCAAAATCAAAGAGAAGAGGAAAATTAGACATCACGCTTTGAAATTTTCCTTGATTGCAGGAACACTATAACGGTAGGGGGTTGATGATGCGTACTGCCGATGTGTTATACCTAACAAGGTTCCATTTATCTTAGAAGTGTGCCATGACTCTACTTGTGAAGGGCACTTTGTTGAGTGGTTGACTGCACAAAAAACTTTAAGAGCTGGATACTATTGGCCATCCATTTTCTAGGATTCATTTGAGTATGTCAAGAGATGTGATATATGTCAAAGGCATGACAGTAGGCAAAATAGGAAGAGCCCAGTGACGGCTATTATGGCTATACTACCATTCGAGAAGTGGGGCATTAATTTTGTGGATCCTATTACACTGTCGTCTTCCACATAGAAGAGATATATCATAGTGGCAATTGACTATTTTACCAAATGGTCAGAAGCACGAGCAACGAAGAAGAAAGATTCAACAAAGAATGCTAGCTTCCTGCTTGGGCAAATTATCTACTGATTTGGTCTGCCAAAGGAATTATTGTTGGACTTGAAACCCATTTTCTAAATAAGGTGATTAAGAGCCTAACTAAAGCATGGTAGATTAAGTACAATAAGAAGACTCCTTATAACTTGCAAGAAAATGGGTAGGTTGAAAGTACCAATAAACAACTTGTGGGTATTCTCTCAAAGGTAGTACAGAAAAGAAATGAGACTGGGATAAAAAGTTATATGTGGCAGTGTGTGGGCGTCTAATACAATGTTTAAACGAGCCATAGGCCACACCCCATTCAAGTTATTTTATGGGGAGGCATGCGGTATTACCCCTAGAAATTGAGTTACCAACTATAATATGTCAAGAATCACGTGATAGGGGGATGTGCTTGAGCTACTGCACCAAACACACACTGTATAGACAAGAAGAAGCTCACTCAAGAACACAAGAAGAGAGATAGAGGCCAAAATATTTTCTTGCTATTTTTTTATTCTTCTTCCACACACTATACAATGTATACAAAGTATAGATAAGATACAACATAAAGGAAAGTGGCCTTCTAAGTCAAACAGTGCATAACCGACTACCCTAACCGACTGGCGCTATATCTTTGCCAGCTCTAGGTAGGTGTAACAAACTAAATATAATAAGTGATAAGTCAGTGGCCATGTGAGTATCATAATGACCACCAACGTGCTAAGTGTAGATGTGTAGACTCATCTAGCTAGGTGGTTCATCATCAATGTCCACACGTGTTGAGCTTGCCATCTCAACACTCCCCCTCAAGCTCAACTCTATCTCTGCAACTCCAAGTAAGATTCGGAACTTTCAAAGCTTCTCTGCACCCAATGCCTTTGTGAAAATGTCAACTATCTGATCCTCTGTGCTGACATATACCAAGTCAATCTCTCCTGCAAGTACCTTCTCTCTCACAAAGTGGTAGTGCACCTCAATGTGTTTTGTCCTAGCATGGAACACTGGATTCCTAGGTAACTATATGCTGCTCATGTTGTCACAATGAATGACAACTGGACCATCTCCTTGCACATCCAAATCTAGTAATAACTTTTGCAACCATACCACCTCACATGCTGCCATAGCAGCACCTCTGTACCCATCCTCTATACTCGATAAAGCAACTGTAAGTTGCTTTTTGCTGCTCCGTGTAACTGCTACACTACCAAGGGAAAACATGAATCCACTTGTAGATCTTCTGTCTGACATGCTACCAGTCCAATTTGCATCTATGTATCCAAAGACTTGTACATCCTTACCTGCCTCATAAAAAATTCCATAATGTAAAGTGGACTTCACGTACCTCAATTTACGTCTAACTGCATCCAAATGAGGCTTTCTAGGCATCTACATAAACTGACTGAAAAGACCAACAGCATAGCTCAAGTCTCTGGCCTTGTGATAGTCATGTAAATCAAACTCCCTACTATCCTCTTGAACATAGTAGGGTCTTCTATCTCATCCCCAACATCAGTACTCAGCTTCACATTTTGCTTCAATGTACTGAAAGAGGCTTGCATGCTATCATACCATACTTGGATAGCATATCCAAGCCATACTGCCTTTGGGATAGCCATATACCATCATCACATCTGATCACCTCAATACCAAGAAAGTATCTCAGCTCACCCAAATCTTTCATCTCAAACTCTTCTTCAAGAAGTCCTTAACTGTCAAGAATCGCATGGTGGGGGGACTTGCTCGAGATGATGCGCCGAACACACACAAAATGCACAAGGAGAAGCTCACTCAAGAGACAAGAAGAGAGAAGGAGGCCAAAACGTTTTCTTGCTGATTTCTTCTTCTTCTTCAACATACTTTTCAATGTACACAAAGTATAGATAAGATACAACATAAAGGAAAGTGGCCTACTAAGTCAAACAATGCATAACCGACTACACTAGTCGACTGGCACTATAACTATGCCAGCTGTAAATAGGTGTAACAACCTGAATATAATAAGTAATGAGTCAGTGGTCATGTGTGAGTCATAATGACCACCAACGTGCTAAGTGTAGACATTTGGACCCATCTAACCAGGTGATCTATCATCAATGTCCACATGTGTTGAGCTTGTCATCTCAACATTAACTTCAGCAATCCCATTGTCACTGTCACCTGTAATAATCAACTCATCCACATAGATGACTATGATGACCAACCTTGCATCTCCCTTTCTCACATAAAGTGAGTGATTAGCATTAGAAATACAAAATCCAATATTGACAAGATACACTCAAATCTTGTCAGACCATGCTCTAGGTGCTTACTTCAGCCATAGAGCGCCTTCTTTAACCTGCACATATATGTGGGATTCTCTAAATCCTCACAACTTGTTGGCTGCCCCATATACACTTCTTCTTGCAATTCACCATGCAAGAAGGCATTCTTAACATGCATTTGCTGCAAACTCCAACTTTTGGTTGCTGCCAAGCCAATCACACACCTAACAATTGCCATCCTAGTAACTGGTCTGAATGTCTCTCCACAATCTATGCCATATGTTTGAGCATAGCCTTTTGCAACTAGCCTAGCCTTACACCTGCTAACTGAACCGTCTGCATTATGCTTGACTTTGTAAACCCACTTACAACCAATAGCTTTCTTACCCTTAGGTAAGGGTACCAAATCCCAAGTCGTATTGGCTTCAAATGCAGCCATCTCCTCATCCATTGCTACATCCCAATGAGCATGACCAACAACATCCTCAAAAAAGGTGGGCTCAACATCCTCAACTAGTTTCACCATATAAGCATAATGGTGAGCTGCATAACCTTCAAAAACAAATCTTTTAACAGGGTATCTGACCCTGCTAGATCGTCGTACCACCGGATCACTCAATGGAGCCTTTACATTACTATGAGCTCTCTGTACACCGGGTGTCCTAACTGAAGGAATGCCAAGCTCATCATCCAAACTCTTCGAACCACTAGAATCTCCATCAGATCCCAAATGACTGGTAGATGCATCATTACCATCCAACACTTTCTTCTTTCCTTTGTCCTTCCCTGCAACACTTATAGATCCACCTGAAGATGTGGGACTACTCCTTAGTCTCCCAAACCAAGGGCTCACTGTAGGTATAGTACTAGATGATGTTTCTGGTCCACTAAGACTCTGTGATTCTTATTTTTCTTTTTGCACATAGCTGTCTCCTGATCATTATCATCATCTAATACATCACCAGTAGGTGCATACCATCTTCCCATCTCATCAAAGATAACATCCTTGCTCACTCTGAACTCGCCTGTGAGACAGGGTTATAACAATGATACCCCTTTCTGCTCTAAAGAGTACCCAATAAAAATACATTTTTCAGCCTTTGGATCAAGCTTCTTCCGTAGCTCATCTGGCACATGAACATATGCAACATATCCAAATACCTTCAAGTGTGATACATCGTGCTTCTTTCCAATAAAGCACTCTTCAGGAGTCATCCCATGAACTACAGCAGTGGGAGTTCTATTCATAATGTAGACAATAGTATGGACAGCCTCAGACCAAAAATGTTTGGGCATATTCTTTTCAGCCATTAATGCCCGTGCAACTTCTGCAATATGCCTGTTTTTCCTTTCTACAACACCATTTTGCTATGGGGTATACCTGCAAGTAAATTGCCTCTTTATCCCATGAGTTCTCAAGAAGCCATTGAACTCATTAGAGAGGTACTCTCCCCCTCCATCTGATCTCAAGGACTTCACTTTTAAGCATGTTTCTGTTTCAATAGCTGCCTTAAAAGATTTGAAGTGCTCAAACACATCACTCTTTTCCTTCATGAAGTATACCCATAGCTTCCTTGAACAATCATCAATAAATGTGACAAAGTATTTGCTGCCACCAAGAGATACATTCTGTGTAGGCCACCAAACATCTGTATATGTACTACATCAAGTATATTTCTACTCACTTCTCTATCATGCGAGAAGGGTTGTCTCGCCTGCTTACCAAACTGGCATGCTTCACAGACTTTATGCAATTCTGCAACTCTAAAAGAAGGCAACCCTGTAACTCTTGAAAAATGAGACAACGGAAGCAATGGAAGGCACGCAAAAATGAATGAAATTATTCAAAGAGAGAGTCATAATATATAGAGAGAAACATCATCGATGACTCCATGATTCTCTCCTCTAATTTCTCCATGATTCTCTCCTAGATTCTAACCTACACACACAAGGGCATAATGCCTTACATCATAGATTAGGTCACTCACACTCTTAAGCACACATCTAGTACTATGTTCACCATGTGAACTGATGCTATCCCCCTTTACATTTAGTCTTCTTGAGTTTGATTTACCAACACCCCCTCTCAAACTCAAGATGTACAATAGTTTAGGCATGGCATGACTTGGTCATCCATGACCAACGCAGGGACGTGGTTTCTCAGTGGTGTGGAAGGTGTAGGTGACTTGAGTCAGAGGTTTAGCCATGACTTATAATGAGTTTACCTTTGGAATTGGTATACAATATCAAGACGAGGTTAATGTGCTGGGGTTACATCTTTATTCAAAATAAACGGTCATCAAACGAAGTTGAAGGAGTTTTAGAGGCCCCCTTCTTCTTCACTTCCATGCTGAAATTCTTGTGTTCTTCCTCTTGATGCTCTTGGTCTTCTTCTTCATCATGCTCTTCTTTGTCGGTGATGCTCATGAGATAGGCTCTTTGTGCTTTCTTCCTCGAAAAACAGTCCCTTTCTTTGTGGCCTGGCTTGTGGCAAAAATCACAAATGATGGTGTCATTGTACTTGTATTTCCCTTTGCCAGAAAATCCCCTGTGGTAAAGTACTTCCTCTCTTGTAGATGATCTTGTAGTAGCAGGTGGAGATTCTTGCTTGAATTTATTTTTCTTCTCCTCCTCAAGCAAAGAAGCTTCTATTTCCACTAGCCGTGGATCCGGCATATTGGTGAGGGTTGTTACAACATTGTCATATT
The DNA here is from genome assembly GCF_053477565.2 of Lygodium microphyllum. Classification (NCBI taxonomy): domain Eukaryota; kingdom Viridiplantae; phylum Streptophyta; class Polypodiopsida; order Schizaeales; family Lygodiaceae; genus Lygodium; species Lygodium microphyllum. The sequence goes on along the minus strand of NC_141156.1, from coordinate 60,779,155 downwards.
CAGGACTAGGAAGGGATTTAAGTAATACACCAATTGAGATATCTTCATCAATGCGTAAATCAATACCGGCAAGTTGAGTTAGGAGACTTTTCATGTAATTCAAATGAGAAGCAAGTGAGGTTTGAGGCTTCATTTCAAGACGGAAAAACTCAACTAGAAGTCCAAACTTGGAACTCTTTGACTTGGATCCAAAGAGAGTATTCAGAACATCCCAGGTGTCCTTAGCATTGTTGCATTCATCCACATGATGGATGTAGGTATCATCCAACTCTAGCTTGATTATGGCTTGTGCTTTGTCGTCGCGAACTTCCCATGCAGTGGCTTGAGTAGGATCTCGAGGCTTCTTCTCCTTTCCATTTGCAATATTCCATAAACTTTTCTTCATGAGGACCAACTTGATCCTAGTTTGCCATGTATGAAATAAAGTTCCAGAGAACTTGAAGCTTAAGTCATTATCTTTCAAAGGCATCTTGACAAAAAAAATAGTAATTAAATACTTTTCAAATACAATGATGCCTGAAGAGAAGGTCCTCTCCTAAACCACACTAGTAGAGAGTGTGGAGGAAGTCGGCCATATCTGCAACTCTGGAACTTACAGTTTTGATCTTCAAGGGGTTTCGTCTGTTGAAACACCTATGGGTTGGTTGCTAAAACACAACAGTGAGGGAGTAAGACGGAATGGATGTTGGGCAACACGCCGCCATTGGCGATGGTAACGTGGCCTAGCAATTTGCTGAGCTCCTCGTCGTTGAAGACGGTGAGCTGGATGTGGCGGGGCACGATGCGTGTCTTCTTGTTGTCGCAGGAGGCATTACTGACGAGCTCCAGAACCTGAGCTGCTAGATCCTCCAGCACCGTCGCAAGATACACCGGGGCACTGGGAATTGCAACCCTGCCTTTGCGCTTCGTGAGACAGCCTTCTTGCCTGATGCCTTACCTCTCTTCGTCGGAGCTTGCTACCTATATGCCTTGAAAGATGACGATTCTGTCGTGCTAGCGAGTGTGCAGTACTCCATTCCTGCAGAGTGAGCCTATGCCTGGACGAAGATGCTGCTCGATTTGATCGAGGCTGAGGACGTGCTGGTGCTTGCGGCGGTCCCGAGCGCGCATTTCCGAGGCAAGATATCGTATTATCCTTCTGGCAGCTTGGTGGATGGAGTTCCGGCTGCCGTTCTCTCACGTCGCCAGTTGCAGAAGAAGAAAGTGAGGTTGATACTCGCATGGCCTGATGCAGGCTCATCTGCCATTGCTATGCTCATTTCTGCTCTTCAGCAAAGTCTCCCTGCTGCTTCAGTCATGCATTTCTCCCAGGCTCTGATACCATCTTGAAAAATGAGACAACGGAAGCAATGGAAGGCACGCAAAAATGAATGAAATTATTCAAAGAGAGAGTCATAATATATAGAGAGAAACATCATCGATGACTCCATGATTCTCTCCTCTAATTTCTCCATGATTCTCTCCTAGATTCTAACCTACACACACAAGGGCATAATGCCTTACATCATAGATTAGGTCACTCACACTCTTAAGCACACATCTAGTACTATGTTCACCATGTGAACTGATGCTATCCCCCTTTACATTTAGTCTTCTTGAGTTTGATTTACCAACAGTAACCAATCCTCTAGATTGAATTAATTTCAGCCTTTACACATTTGCATATCCAATACGTTTATACCATATTTCAATATCTGCAACTACTCCTTTTCCTTGAGCATACATAGCAGCATCCATTGCAAGAATTCCAGTATCTAAAGTGAGCATTCGGCCAACTCTACTTCCTTTTGCGACCAACCTGCACTTATCATTAAAGCCTTCTACAAAACAACCTTTTGCATTTAATCGAACCTGCAACCCTTGCTCTACCATTTTACCAACAGATACTAGATTCTTTGTAATTGATGGCACATGTAATATATCTGTCAGACTCTTTGTCTGGCCATCATACAAGGACAAGGGAACCTTTCCAATGTGTGAAATTAGGTGGCATGAATCATCACCTGTCTGCATATAACTTGGGTTTTGTGAGTCCTGCATCTCTCCAAACCATTCAACATGACTGGTCATATGATTAGATGCACCTGAATCAACATACCATACATCATCATGTGTCTCCTTTCCTGTAACTGCATTCATCATATGCTACATAACAAATAGACACTCATTTTTGTCTTCATTTTGTCCTCAAGACGATGCATAGTTTCCTTGCTGCAATTTACCACTGCAAATATCATCCTTCTTTGCATAGCAATGGGCTGCAATATGGCCTGTTTTGCCACAATAATGGCAAACAATAGCAGAATTTCCAGAACCTCTATTCTGCCATCTACCTCTTACTCTAGAGCTCCCCCTACCTCTAAAGTTTCCTCTACCTCCAGAAACCTGTATTTCACCAAACTATTGATTAAACCTGTTTTTGCTGGTTATCGCCAACACATCCCATACCGCGGCCTCTCAAAGAGGATCTACCACGTCCCCTTCCTAAACTCGAGTAAAATGCTTGGATCTGTTCACCATTTCTTTCAGACGAATCACCTTGCATATTGATCTCTTCAGTAATCATGAGAGAGATCAGCATCAAAATCTGAAAATGGCTTCCGTACATATACTGAAGTAACAAATGATTTCCATGCCTTCTCATTGTTAAGGCCACTCAGAGTGGATGAAACCAAATCATCATCATCCGGCATTGCATCAATCGCTACTAAAGCATCTGCAATGCTCCTCACCTTCAACACATACTCATTGACAAACACTTTCCCTTTCTTCAAGGCATTCAACTCTTACTTGAGTTGAATCTTTCGTGCCTTTGTATTTACTAAAAACATGCTCTCAAAAATTGTCCAGGCTACACGTGAAGTTTCTGTATTCTTGATATGCCCCAACATTGTATTATCAATGACTACAGATAACCAGTACATCACCTTTTTGTCTTTCGCATTCCATTCTTTCCATGCTTTTAATTCATCTGCAGTTGGAGGGATACCCAGCTCTGGCTCCTTTTCTTCACCTGAGACAAACTTATAAAGACCCTTTCCAATGAGGAAGTTTGTCACACGAAACTTCCATGAAGGATAGTTGTTCTTGTTGAGCTTCTCGATAATGGGATTTCCACTATTCTCTGTCATTATTACAAACAAGGATATAACACAGCAAGCTAGTCTTCTGCAATATTTCACAACACGTGCACAGCACTACACCAAGCAACATTTTTCACTGATTGCTCAATAATACATGTAATCTGCAACCTGTTTACAGATAAACCTTATGTTTGCTTCCTGCAGACACCTCAAAAATTAAAGATTCGCAATATGTAACCCATGCACCCACTTTCGGTCAATACAACCGAAATCACAGTGTACCAGGAAACTACTATCCGCAACCTTGGGGCTCTAAATCGGCCTCAGATGCCCAAAATAATTGCAAGTAAGGCCTAAAGGGCTTATCTGCGGAATATACAGTGATCTGCTTACACATCAGTGTATTTATGTCACCGACTTGTCAGTTGCAGACGCGGTTGGTACACCGCCCATGAATAATAGCTACATGATAGCTATCCTTATCTACTCTAGTTCATGGCTCAATTAGTATGCCACCTTATTTAGTTGAGTTTGGTTTGAGACCCATATATAGGGTTCTTCTATTTCTTTGTACTTGAGTTCTTTTGGCTTACACAACTAAGAAGAGGAAAACTGTTTTCAGCCTCCATCTCTGTGTGTATTCCCCCATTGTGCAAGCAAGAAAGCTTCAAGTGAGACTCCTTCCTTCTCTCCCACAATCTTGACATGGTATCAGAGCCTTGTTCATGGTAAGGAGCTCAAGAAAGCAAGCCAAGCTCGCGGTGTTCTGGTAAGAGGAGCAGTGTTGCTTTCATTTTCTGTTTTGGGAGCAGATCTCTGCAAGTAGCACAGCCGGAAAGTGCAGGAGTGCATTGTCTCAGGTTGAGACACCCTTCGCGGTGAAGCAAGAGGGCAGTATATGCTGCGGGCAAGGGCTTTAGCCCTTGGCGACCTTGTTTTTTTTATTTGAGGCCATTTCGGGGCCTGTTTTGGAGGCGGAAGTTTTCTGCATGCACTTAGGAAAAGGCCTAGTTTTATGCTGTGCGACCACTGTTCTACAGGTCGGTGAAAAGTTACCACAGAAATTGCATCGTATGCTTATGTGCAGAGACATTGGGAGTTACAGAATCATCCTTGATTCCTGTTTATGCAAAATCATCACTAGGAAGTGACTGTGTGGTCAAATACCACTTTCGCTAGTTTTGCAGATTTGCCCTTGTGAGGGTGAAGTTGTATTTTTTGCAGTGACAGAATTTTTTGCAGTATTCTGTAATGGCGTCTCATTCTCTTTCACAGATTGTAACTGAAAAGCTTGACAAGAACAACTTCCAAGCATGGAAGTTTAGAATGACGAATTTCCTTATGGGAAAAGGATATTGGGAATTTGTTGCAGGAAATGAAGAAGAACTAGTTCTTCCTGATGTTCCCAATCAACAGCAAATGCAGGCATTCAAAGCATGGCATGAGAGAGCCAGGAAAGTTATGTACTGGCTGTCTATCAGTATTTCAGACTCTATGATTGTGCATATTCAGGATGCAAGTACGCCAAAGGAGGCATGGGATACTTTGTCAAAAATGTATAGCACAAATACGCAAGCCAGGAAAATGCAGCTCAAGCAAGAGTTGCATAATGTGCAAAGAGAAAGTATGAGCATCAATGACTACCACATGAAGGTGAAGAAGATTGCAGATGCACTTGCTTCTATTGGGTCGCCAGTGGAAGATGATGATTTAGTTTTTGTGACCTTGAATGGTCTAGGAAAGGATTATGCACAGTTTCAAACATCCATTTCCGTCTGTGAAATATTTTCTGATTTTGAGGAGTTGACTGCTCTTCTAATTTCTGAGGAGGCAGAGAAATGGTGGTGCATCTTCTTCAGGAGGAACTTCAAAAGAAACTGTCTTCTACTCAAATGCTGGAAGAGGTAGAGGCAGAGGTAGAGGAGGCCAATTTGGAGGCCATGGTAGAAATCCGAATATGCAGCAAACTCAAGAAAACCAGTCCTATGGAGGAGGACGTGGTAACTCTAGAGGCAGGGGGAGCCAAAGAGGTCGTGGTGGATGGCAAAGAGGCCAAAATGCAAACAGTAATGTTGAATGCTACTACTGTGGTAAAATGGGTCATATGGCTAAAGACTGCTATAAAAAGCAGAATGACATCATGAATGGAAAACTGCAACAAGGGAATTATGCATCTTCTAGTAGACAGGGTGATGACAGAAATGAGCACTTGTTTATGGTGCAGCACATGAACAATTCTGTGACAAGTGCAGAAGAAAGCAATGATGTATGGTATGTTGACTCAGGTTCATCAAACCACATAACAGGTCATGCAGAATGGATGGAGGATGCAAGAAAAATGAAAAAACTAGGATTTGTGGAGACTGGTGATGATACTGCACATCCTATTGTGCAGATTGGAAAAATTCCTTTGTCTATGCAGGATGGGAAAAAGAAATACCTATCCGATGTATTTCATGTCCCGAATATCACCAAGAATCTGGTTTCCGTTGGTCAAATGGTTGAGCAGGGCTTGCAGGTCAGATTTAATCCTCATGGATGCTTTGTTGAGGATATGAAAAATAAAGGTCGCTTGATAGCAAAAGGAAAGAAGAAGGGCAGAATGTTTACATTGGATGCAGACATGTCTGAATTGAGTGCAGCAATGTTTGCACATGGGACCGGTGTAGTTGCAGATATTGATATCTGGCATAAACGCATTGGTCATGTTAATGTACAGCGACTTAAATCAATGCAGGCCCAAAATATTGTTGCAGGTTTGCCTAAGTTCAAGGTTGCAGAAATGCATAAGGTATGTGAAGCCTGTCAGTTTGGAAAACAGGCAAGGAAACCATTTCCTAGACATGTTCAAGAGAGTGAGAAGCCATTGGAATTAATCCACTCTGATGTGTGGACTACTAAAGCTACATCTCTTGGAGGCTGTCATTATTTTGTCACTTTTATTGATGACTATAGCAGAAAAGTTTGGGTGTATTTTATGAAAAAGAAAAGTGAAGTTTTTGGGCATTTCAAAACCCTTAAAGCTATGGTTGAAAAAGAAACATGCCTGCAAATAAAATGCCTAAGGTCAGATGGAGGGGGAGAGTACCTCTCAAATGAGTTTGCAAGGTTCCTGCAAGAGCATGGCATAAAGCAGCAATATTCATGCAGTCATACCCCACAACAAAATGGAATTGCAGAAAGGAAAAACAGGCATATTGGAGAGGTATCTCGTGCCATGCTCAATGAAAAAGACTTGCCAGATTTTTATTGGGCTGAAGCAGTTGCTACAGCAGTCTACATAATGAACAGGACTCCCACTGCAGCAATACATGGAATGACTCCAGAGGAGAGGTATACTGGTAGGAAACTAGATATTTCTCATTTGAAATTTTTTGGTTGCATTGCCTATGTACATGTGCCAGATGAGTTGAGATCCAAGTTGGATCCAAAAGCTGAGAAGTGCATCTTTATTGGTTACTCTCTGCAGCAAAAAGGGTATAGATGCTATAACCCTTCTACTCGTAAGTTTATAGTGAGCAGAGATGTTGTTTTTGATGAGATGAGTAGCTGGTATAAACCAGTAAATGTGATTGATGATGTAGATGCACAAAATGGTAATGCTGCATAGAATTCACAGCAGCAGTCACAAAATATTAGTGGACCTGGAGCGTCCTCTAGCAGTGGTTCACATTCTTCGCCATGGACAAGCAGATTGAGATCAGGAGAATCTTCTCAAAGTAATGCAGATAGTGGTATGCAGGTATCACGAAAAGGAAAAGAGAAGGTTGATCAGCCCATGTTTGATGTGAATGCAGGTCACTCTTATGTGGATGGTGAATCCAGTGGCTCAGAACAGAGCATTGATGATGAGTTGGGTATTCCTTCTATTGTTACACCTGGAGTAAGGAAGACCAGGGATGTTTTGAGAGCACCTGGGAGTGAACCTACTTTGCGCAGGTCTACGAGAGCTAGATATCCTGTGGATAGGCTGAAATATGATGGATTTACAGCCATTCACTATGCATATATGGTCAAAGTGATACAGGAACCAGAACCCACTTCTTTTGAGCAAGCCATGGAAAAAGAAAAATGGGAGAAAGCCATGGATGAAGAAATGGATGCCTTGGAAGTAAATGCTACATGGGAATTGGTACCTTTGCCTAAAGGTAAGAATGCAATTGGCTGTAAGTGGGTTTATAAGGTGAAGCACAATGCAGATGGTTCTGTGAACAGATACAAGGCAAGATTAGTAGTCAAGGGGTATGCACAAACATATGGCATTGACTATGAAGGAACATTCAATCCGGTTGCAAGGATGGCAATCGTAAGAGCAGTCATTGCTATGGCTGCATCAAAGGGATGGTCTTTACATCAGATGGATGTAAAGAATGCCTTCTTGCATGGTGACTTGCAAGAAGATGTCTATATGGAGCAGCCACCAGGTTATGTGCATGATGTTCATCCTGAGTTTGTTTGCAGGTTGAAGAAAGCCTTGTATGGCTTGAAGCAAGCACCTAGAGCATGGTCTGACAAGATAGGACAGTATCTTGTCACTATTGGCTTTCAGATTTTCAAGGCAGATTTCTCACTTTATGTGAGAAAAATAGAGAAAGGCATTATGCTACTTGTCATTTATGTTGATGATTTGATTATGACAGGTGACAGTGATGAAGATATCCTTCATGTGAAAATGCTATTGAAGCAGAAGTTTGAGATGAAGGATTTGGGAGAGCTGCGTTATTTCTTGGGCATTGAGGTGATTAGATCACCAAGTGGGATACAGCTCTTGCAGAGGCAGTATGGATTGGACATGCTGTCCAAATATGGGATGACAGGCTGTAAGCCTATTTCAGTTCCTTTGGAGCAGAATGTGAAGCTGAGCGCAGATGCAGGTGAGCTTCTGGAAGACCCTACTATGTACAGACGCATAGTAGGAAGTTTGATTTATATGACTATTACCAGGCCAGATTTGAGCTATGGTGTTGGATTGGTAAGTCAGTTTATGCAGGCTCCAAGGAAACCGCATTTCGATGCGGCTAGACGCATACTCAGGTATGTGAATTCCACATTGCAGTATGGACTATTTTATGAGACTGGGGTTCAGATACAGTTGCATGGATACACTGATGATGATTGGGCTGGTAGCATTTCTGATAGACGATCTACCAGTGGATATGTGTTCTCTTTTGGGAGTGCTGCAGTCACTTGGAGCAGCAAGAAACAGCCTACAGTTGCCTTATCCAGCACAGAGGCTGAGTACAGGGGCACACCAATGGCTGCATGTGAGGTAGCTTGGTTGCATAAGCTACTTTATGATATGCATCAACCTACAGATGGGCCAGTTGTCATTTATTGTGACAACATGAGTAGTATACACTTGGCAAATAACCCAGTCTATCATGCTAGAACAAAGCACATTGAGGTGCATTATCACTATGTGCGAGAGAGGGTTTTACTAGGTCTTATTGATCTAGTTTATGTCAGCATAGAGGATCAGGTAGCTGACATATTCACGAAGGCATTGGGCGTAGAGAAGCTGCACAAGTTCAGAGACCTGCTTGGTGTGCAGGAATTGGGATTGAGCTTGAGGGGGAGTGTTGAGATATTGAGCTCCACTCGTGATATGCCAGGGTGACCGTTGTGTATTTACGTCACCGACTTGTCAGTTGCAGACGCGGTTGGTACACTGCCCATGAATAATAGCTACATGATAGCTATCCTTATCTACTCTAGTTCGTGGCTCAGTTAGTATGCCACCTTAGTTAGTTGAGTTTGGTTTGAGACCCATATATAGGGTTCTTCTATTTCTTTGTACTTGAGTTCTTTTGGCTTACACAACTAAGAAGAGGAAAACTGTTTTCAGCCTCCATCTTTGTGTGTATTCCCCTATTGTGCAAGCAAGAAAGCTTCAAGTGAGACTCCTTCCTTCTCTCCCACAATCTTGACACTTCTAAGTCAAACAATGCATAATCGACTACACTAATCGACTGGCGCTATATCTTTGCCAGCTGTAGGTAGTTGTAACAAACTAAATATAATAAGCGATAAGTCAGTGGGCCATGTGAGTCTCATAATGACCACCAATGTGCTAAGTGTAGACATGCAGACTCATCTAGCCAGACGGTCCATCATCAATGTCCGCACATATTGAGCTTGGCATCTCAACATAATATTCACAAATCAACCATTATTTGGGAGATGAAGATGCACTCTTTGAGCGCTTTATGACTTTAGCACACCTACTGAGCTGAAATTGCAAAGTTTGTTACACCAAGAAGTGGCTAAGCATCGGATGAAGCAATTGCATGATTTAAAAGTGAAGAAATATACCTTTAAGGAAGGGCAACTAGTTTTATACTATGATGCATGTAGGGAGCTAATTTTTAGGGAAACTAGATCCTAAGTGGGATGGTCCCTATAAAATAGTCAGAATAGGAAAAAATAAGTCCACAGTATTACTTGCCGATCTACAAGGAGTGGAGTTTAAAAATAATGTTAATCTTAATAAGATTAAACCTTATTATCTCTAAATGTATTAACGAGAATTATGCCTTGCACATCCATGCTTGGCTGATCTCAAACCTATAAGGGAAAACATTGGTTGATGGGACGGCTAATTTCTTACTTGGAACACCCATACTTGGAGCAAAGATATCATCAGGGAAAGCTTATCTGGTGGAATAAGGGATATAAAATCATTGAGCAAGAGGACGGATCATTTTTTTGGGAAATCAAAGTCTTCTGCCATCACTACTTACAAATTCTGACAAGTATCCTTGTTATATTCAATGAAGAAGGTGAAATGGAGCCTTCGGTACATCCTCTGAACATGCTAAATTTTGATTATCATAATTACAAGTAGAGGTGATGATGCCTAGCTATGTGAACCCATTGTGGATGTATATATTATACTTTGATGGAGCATCTAGGGGTCCCAACAAGAAAGAAAAATATGTGTGGTTGTTAGGGATCCCTGACATAGAATCATGATAGAATTACCAGTCTACCTTGGGGTAGGCTTTACTGAATATGGCAGAGTACAGAACTTTGATGATATGTTTCTATACTAGAACATTATGGTGATGTTTTGAACAATTTTCCATGATCTTTGGAGCTCAATCTTAGTCTGAGAGCTTATTTCAATTCTAACTTTTTAGGACATATTTTTCCTAAATGTTAGGACTACACTCCTGAATTGTAGGATAGCCACTTGTATTGTCAAGAATTTCAAGACTGCGGTATGCAAGACAACCACCTGTATTGTCAAGAATTTCAAGACTGCACTCTGTATTTTGTCAGGAAATTGGTATGATTACTGTCATTAAATGCTTTTGAGGCATTTTGGGCAATGAACTAATGTATGTTCTTGCTACTTTACATACTTGGGGATATTCCTTACATACTATTGAGTGGATTTTGGAGCTTCCATTGCTTGGCATTAGCTGTCATTTACTATCATACAGTTATTTGGTTGTGAATCATGGCTAGCAACAGTGACAATCATCTTATGCATATCAAGAAGCTTGAAGGATCACATAACTTTGCAGTTTGGCAAAAGCAATGCGATAATATCTTGTTGTTGCAGAAGAAGCAAGAAAAGCCGATTAAAGTAAAGGGAACAAAACCTATTGTTTGATTTAGAGCATGACGACTGGGATGAGCTAAACGAGCTTGCACACTCGACCATTGACCTATTGATTTCTTATGCCTTGTTGTTTAACATTGAAGGGTTGGATTCTGCTTATGACATTTGGAAGCGACTGGAAGAATTGTATGCCCAAAAGAGTGCTACAAGCAAAATCTAATGGCTGAAGAAACTCATGGATTTGCATATGAAAGAGGGTACTGCAATGTCTACTCACCTTAGTGAGTTTAACTCCATTTTCAGCCATCTTGCCACTTTGAAGTTCAATATTGATTATGAGTTCAAAGCTACGTTCTTGCTTTGAACTCTACCAAAGAGCTAGGATACCTTCACAACTGCTATGAGCAATTCTAATGCTCTACTTTTGTATGCTGATGTAGAGAGTGCTCTACTCATGAAAGAAATGAATAAGCATAACAATGCATCTAGTAAGTATTCTAGTGCTTTGCATACTAGAGGCAGATCGCACCAGAAAGGTAAATATGATAGCAAGGGATGCAATAAATCACGTAATAAGGATGTTGAATGCCATCACTATGGCAAGAAGGGTCACTTCAAATGTGATTACTATAAATGGAAGAAAGAGAAAGGGAAGGGCAAGAAGATGGATAACAACAAGGAAGGGAAGAAAGAGAGTCAGTCTGCTAAGAAGAGCAGTGTAAGATCATTCCCACTATCGCTCATGGTGGCTGACTACATTCCCACTAAGAAGAGGTGAATGCAGACAGCCACCATGAGCAACAATGGGAATGGTAAGCTCTTTATCTCTTCATGTTTTAGTGTACATGCTTTGATAGCCTACCAATGATGATATGCACACTTGGATTTTGGATTTAGGTGCCTCTTTTCATGTCACCCCTCATTGTGAGTGGTGTACAAACTATCAGGAGGTCGACATGGTGTTGTCCATCTTGGGGACAATTATGCATGTGACATTGCAAGCATTGGTAGTGTGCAACTGCAGTTTTAGCATGGATCATCTTCACGCTTCAGAATGTAAGGCATGTACCTCAACTCAAGAAGATCTTGATTAGTACTGGAGAGCTAGATGATGATGGATTTCATACCACCTTTAGCAATGGAAAATGTAAGATCTACAGAGGATCTAGGGTTATTTTCAAAGGCTCAAAGAGCAATACTTTCTATCCTCTCCATGTATCTATTGTGCATGACCATGTTGTTATCATGGCCGAGTAATCAAGTGTTTCCTTATGGAATGGTTGCCTGGGACACATGAGTCAAATAGGAATGAAAGTACTATCTCATTTGGGTTACTTGCCTTGTCTTCATTATGGTGATTTTGAGCATTGTGATCGTTGTGTTTATGGTGGTAAGCATGCGCAGACATCTCATAAAAAGTCTATTTCATTGAAATCTTTGCCTCTAGAGTTAGAACATTCCGATGTATGTCAAATGCCCTAAGAGGAAAGAAATACTTTGTCACATTTTTCGATGATGCTACACAGAAGGTATGGGTTTACCCTATTCGTAGCAAGGACGAAGTGCTTGACAGGTTTCAAAAATTCTTGGCATTTATTGAGAACCAAACTAATAAGACACTTAAGTGCCTTTGCTCTGGCAATGGTGGGGAGTATGTGTTCAAAGCCTTTCAGGCATTTTGTGATAGCAAGGGGATAAAGAGGGAGCTCACTACCCCTCATAATCCACCCCAAAATGGAGTTACAGAGTGCATGAATCGGACCATACAGAACAAGGTTTGTACGATGCTGTCTCATGCTACATTATCCCATGGCTTTTGGGCAAAGGCTATTATGATAGCCATTCATTTTATTAATAGGTCATCGAGTCTTTGGGGGGGAGAGTCCCTCAAGAAGAGTGGTCGAGCAAGCCACCTTCATATGCTCATTTTCGAGTGTCTGGCTGCAAGGCTTTTGTGCACATAAGGAAAGAAGAGTGCAACAAACTAGAACCAAAGTCGTGTAAACGCATATTCTTAGGATACGGTGATGAGGGTGAGATGGGGTAGAGACTATGGGATCCTAAAAAGAGAAAGATAGTATGCAACAATGACGTCATCTCTGGTGAAGATCACATGTGTAAGCAACCCATAAAGATTGAGAAGGTCAGAAGGGTTGCTTTTAGTGAGGATGTACCTATTGGACAGCAGTTTATGCCCAATGGACAGCAGCATATACATGTTGTAAATACTCCTAAAAAAACAGGAAATGGTGCTGGAAATGACCAGAAAGGTATTGCCCATAATACACCAAAGTTTCAATTGCCTGAAAACATGCAGTTGGGACAACCTGAACTGTCAGGAAAGCATGTTGGAATTTCAAGACAGTAACATGTACATGTAGAATTGCAGGCCCCTATTTTAGGACAACAACCTGTACATGCAAAATTATAGGCCCCTATTTCAAGACTACAACCTATAAATGTAGGTTTGCAGGCCCAGCAGCAAGAGCAAATGTAGAACCTTCACTGTGTAGGTCAACCCGACCTTTAAAAGGTAGCCAAATAGGTTTATTCCTAGTGCATAGTATGCTGTAGATTATGTCATGGTTACTGACTGCGGTGAGCCGTCATGCTTCAAGGAAGCAATGACTAGATCAAACAGTAAGAAGTGGTTCAAGGTCATGCTATCAGAAATGGAATCACTTGATAAAAATGGTACTTGGGACTTGGTGCAGTTGCCTAAAGGGCATAAAAATCTTCTATGCAAGTGGGTTTACAAGATGGACACTTCTGGTTCTTCGCCAAAGTACAAATGCAAAGGGGTACAAACAAGAATATGAAATTGACTTTGATAAGATCTTGTTCTCCCGTAGTCAAGATGACTACTCTAAGAACCATTTTGGGCTTAGTTGCTGAAGATATGGAGCTCATACAGATGGATGTAAAGACTGCATTCTTACATGGTGATCTACATGAGGACATACTTATGCAACAACCTTAGGGTTTTGTTGCTAAGGACAAAGATAAGATGGGCTAGTATGTAAGCTCAAATGGAGTTTGTATGGGCTGAAACAAGCACCGAGAGAATGGTATCATAAGTTTGATACTTTCTTGTAGTCTCATGCTTTTAGAGAATTCAAGCTTATCACTGCTTGTACACCAAGAACGTAGCAGATGGCAGCTTGATTATCTTGGTTTTGTATGTTGATGACATGCTGATTGCTAACAGGGATACTCATGCCTTGGATTCATTGAAGCAAAGTCTTCATGGCAGCTTTGACATGAAGGATCTTGGTGATGCCAATCACATTCTTGGGATGCGGATACTCAGAGATAGATCAAAGGGGTTACTCTATCTATCTCAGAAAGAGTATGTATCCAAGATTTTGCAGCATTTCAATATGGAGAGGGGAAAAGAAATTGAAGTTTCATTGCCTCCATATGTGAAACTTGGTGCAGAGGACAACCCTACATTTGATGATGAGAAGGCTGAAATGTCCAAGATTCCGTATGTTTTAATCATTGGCAATTTTACGTATGCTATTGTTGCTACACGTTGTGACATTGCTTTTGTAGTGGGAGTGGTTAGCAGGTACATGGCAAACCCTGGCAAGAAGCATTGGGAAGCAATGAAAGGTATTACAAGATACCTCAAAGGCACAAAGGATTTGTGCATCTTCTTTGGTAAGCAGAATACAACTATCATTGGATTTACGAATGCAGACAATGCTATACATGCAGATTGTAGAAAGTCCACTACAGGGTATGTGTTTAACTTCACAAGGGGATTTGTCTCTTGGATCCAAGCTACAGAAGTGTGTTGCACTATCTACTACGAAGGTAGAGTATGTGGCTGCCATTGAGGCATGCAAAGAGGCCTTATGGCTGTCATGTTTGGTTGCTAAGCTTGGGATTACTGAGGTTCCTATCCTCCACTGTGATAGTCAAAGTGCTATCATGTTAGCACGGAACCCTGTCTTTCATGCAAAGACAAAACACATATAGGTGAAGTATCATTTCATCAAAGAGATACTTGATAACAAGAGCATTGAGATAGTCAAGGTGCACATTGATGATAACCCTGTAGACCTTCTCATGAAAGGTCTTCCAGCAAAGAGGTTTGCCCATTGCTAGTAGATGATGGGTATTGGATAGGTATAGTCTCTTCAGCTTTGTACATACTTAGCTTATTCTTTTCCTCTACCTTTGGGCACATTGCCTTTAGGGGGAGATTGTTGGAATAAAGGGCAGTGCCCGTGTCATCCACCTGTAAGGGCCAGGTTGTACATAGTACATATACCTATCTAAAATCATTATTGAGGTACACTCTTCAATACCACAAATCATGTGTCTGTGTCTCTTCTCTCTCTCAACCTGCATCTCTACATAGAAGCTCCATTATAGCTAGCTCAATAGCCTTGCCCTTCCTTGGGGTGACATCTTACCACAAAAGAAAAGAAAAAGGAAGGTTAGAGCAAAAATAAAAGTGAGTGCTAAAAAAGGATTAAGTGTCAACTTGCAAGGGCTTAGTAGGTTCTTGGGTGCCAAAGATAGGACCCGAGGCCAATGCCCTATTCTCCTTGGGTCACTACACTCAACTCCCTCCTTTTTACACGCTTGAGTATCAGAATCTGAAGGAAAAGAAAGCTAAATAGAAAGAAAATAATAATAAACAAATGAGATCAGGCTATAGGAGTCCTCGCCTAGTAGGAGCTCCTAGATCTGGTGTCCTCGATTAGATAGGTAGGTTAGACAATCTCTTTGATAGTTCTTTTTAGCTAGGCTTTGTTGGAGCAGTCAACTGACTCTTGACCTCTTAATCAAAACTGCTTAGCTTCTCCCTTGTGAATTTCATGACGTGATTTTTATACGGGAAAGGGAAAGAGCTATGATATGTGTTGTTGTTTCTTTCTTGTCATAGCTTGGTGCTTTTTGTGGTTATGTATGTGCAGATCAATTCGTGGGATTCGACGGGCTAAGTCACCCTATCCCGTGGTCGCCAATGAGAGCTAGATTTTGGGACTCATTTTTGAAGCATTTGAGCCCATTATTGGAGAAAAAAAGTGGTTAGGAGGCGTCCAGGACCAAATTTTCATGCAAAATTGAATGGTGACATATGGTCGATGAGTTAGAGTCTTCCTAAGTCCATTTCGATGCCAACAATCCAATGCAAGTCTCTGTTCTACTTGTTTTATGATAGATTTTGGTACAAATTGTTTGGAAACGATTTTCTTTGGTTGTTAATCATGTAATCTATTAGAATGCTAAAGAAAATAAGAAAATTAAATCATATAATAATTTATACATAAACCCACGACTACGCAGTTTTAAGAAAAATGATCAATTTTGGGGATTTTGTGATATTTATGGGATTCGTGTGGAATAAAAAATGATATAAAATTAATTCTTAGTACACATGATCAATCCAAACCAGAAAATAAAAAATGTCATATTCTATGCATAAATAAATAAGGAAAAATGAGAAAATTAGAAAAAAATAAGTTTTTTGTATTCTAAAATTTTTTTAAAAATAAGATTTATGTGTGTGGATGTGTGACATGGCTAGAGCATGAGGGATGTCAGCCTTATCTTTGTGTTAAAGTGGAGTCTTTATCACTTTTATAAGGAAAAACTCATTAAAAATGCTTCCTACACCTATCAATGTGTGCATAACCTAGGCAATAGGGAGAATGAGGGGTTTTGAGGGTGACTAATTGCTGATAAGATTCTAAATTCTGATATTTTTCTTATGCATGGCATATAGGATATTTATGGTTTAAGTTTAAGAGGGTCTAGCAGCATGAGAATGCTTGGTGTTGACCCTTGGCAATGCAGCATTATGTGTAATTGAAATCATTGAAAGAAATGTATTTGCACCTCACAATGCTAATTTCTAAATGATAAAATGATTGAGGACTATACACAATTGCATTGCACGCAACTCATGGTATCATTACTGAATGCATTGCAATTGTATTCATGCATATGACCTATGTTGAGTATGTGAGATATCCTAAGCTATAGGTTTAGACGATCAGTTTCCTTGGGGACTATTTAGTGAGGAAAATATCTATATCTCCTGAAATTTTTGAAAACAAGAGTGGAGTTTGTGACATACATGCTGTTTGTGTTAGCGATGCATTGAGGGGCCAATCCCTAGGGTGTAGGAGAGCTGTAGTGGGGCCGCGACATTTAGCTGCGGGGTGCCTTCTCTGTTTGTGCTTACATGGTGTTTTACACTGATATGTGTAGGGACTCCCTCTGAGGAGTGTAGGGAAGGCTTAACAATTGGATTACAATCTAAAATAAATGCAAAATTTACGATAGAATTTAGTGCAATGTGTCTCTTAGACACTCCTAGCGCAAAGTCGAGAGGGTGTGTTCTTTGACTGTAGAGAGTCCTTGGTTAGTGCCTAGAGAGTCATTGTTTTGGGACCCAATAGTTTGGACAAGATCTGAAGGATGGCCTTGTAGTGTATGAAAGCCACTAAGGCTCGATGAAAGTGTAAAATATTACACGGCGCAGCGAACAGAATCTGAGAAAGAGATAGAGAGTACACAACAGATAAGAGGAGAATCAGTAAATTCTTTAACTCCAAACAACTGAAACAAAGATGGCTCTGTCCACCCGTGCGCTTCCACTGTGTGAAGCTTAGATGGTGATTTAGACAGAAGATAGGTGAAGAGCTTAAGGCTAGCTGGAATAACAACTCTGACTGGGTGAAAGATGAGTGGGAGATGGCTGCGAAGGGGTTTAGCTTTTATAGCCCGCGAAGGTCGTTAGGTCAGCCTGTTGACCAACCTACCATATGAGCCTCCACTAGTCGTCCAGGGAATATTCCGAGGAATATTCCCTTTACCAGCCAGGGGCTGCTTCCGCGGTCCCCCGGACCCCACAATAGGGGCCCCTTTTAACTCCCTTACCCCGCAACTCGATGCAGTGCGCCTCGAGTTGCTACCAGCTTAACCACTCCATCTAACCCAAAGATTAGACCCACAACGGTCACCTTTTTGCCATCCGATCACGTAAACCTCATCTGATATACAAGTCAGGACTCAACCAATGTCCAGGCTCACATTTAGCTTCTTCTCATAATGGGGGCCTTACAACTTTGAGCTCCATGGATCATTGGTAGCACCTAATGAGGGTGGGGCATTGATCATATCTAACAGAAAGGCTTACCATAATAGCTTCATCAGGCACAAAGAATTCAAGGAAGATAAGTTCCTCCTCAGCTATACGATTTGAGATTTGGCAAGTTTCCAAGAAAGCTCCAATAGCTCTGGATAGGCCCGTATAAGGTACTTGCAATCGACCCTAATGGCTCTATCCAAGTGCAAGCCATGGACACCTCTGAAGATCACTTCCTAATCAATGGTTATCACCTAAAGAAGTACTTCTCTCCCTGGGGATCCTAACAATCACAACAACTGATACTGCCTCTTTGACAACACCCAGAAACAATGCCAAATATTGCACAAATTTTTAGCAAAATTGTATACAATTAGTACATTTTTACCAAATTTTTATATTAACTCTATGCAGATCAGTCGCAGTTATTGTCTTCATAGGGCGGTCTAGCAATCCAACAAAAGGAAAAGAAGGATGTTACATTGAGCATAGTGTTTTAGGATTTGTAGTAGAGGAAAAGGGGTTATTGTTAATCTTCGTAGAAGTGATAAGTTGAAAGGCAAGTTAGAAGTGGGAAGAGGGATTAAAGCCTTTCTAGGGACTGTAAAGTTACTACATTCAAAGGCCTTGGTTTAGATAGCTAGGGGTATATAAAAATGTTAATCTTACAAAATGTGAGTCCAAACTAGTACAATTGCAAGGGAAAGTATTGATAATTAGGTGGCACATAGAGTTAGCTCTTTGTTATCTTGTTAAATATGGAGTAGAATGCCAAAGATATGGTTGTCTATCGGAAGAAGTCTTATCCTATAGATATGATTGCTTGTTGGAAGAAGTCTTATCTTATAGTTATGCTGATCCTGTTGCTCACAGTTTTATGGGAAAAACTGCCAATGCTTACTAATGAGAAAGACATGGAGTTAGGTACATTGGGAAAGAGCATATGTATATCTTGGAATGCATGCCATTGCAATTCCAAAAGAGCATATCACTCCAAAGGACACAGGATCTTGACACTGCTGAAAAAATCTCTCCATTCTTCTAATGATACTACTAAGCCTTCTTGAATGCACAGACTTTCATGTAGCTGGAACCATCAGTGCTTGCTATTGAGGATGGGGCTTTCATACTTGCATGATATAACACACAAAGTCTCCAAAGAAATTCCCAGAAGTCTCAAACCATTTTCGCAAGACTATGGCACGGTGAAGGTCCATGTCTACGACACCCCAGGTTGAAGACAATAATCAGGGCATCCTTTCAGGACTAAGTGTGCAAACATCTAAAGATGAATCTCCATGTTAATGTGGAGCTTCAACTTAAAGGACAAGAGGTTTTTGAGTGAACAAAGAAATTTCTTGGTCTAAGGAAAGAGCTACAAGATGGGCTGAATGAAAAACTTGTGGCTCGATCTATTCATTGAGAGCAATGTCGATCTTGTCCTCCTTTTAGCACTGAAGTATCTGCAAAACTGCTCATGAACATGGAGAAGATTTGTGGTAGACAAAGTCCTATTTTAACATAGCAAGTCTAGAAACTAGCTGAGGTAAGTCAAAGTAGGAAAAGACCCACTTTAACTCCTCTTCTTCACATTGAACTAGAATTGATTAGTTTTTATATGAGAGTATGTTCATTTATTTGGAGAGTAATTTCTAGTTAAAAGAATAAAAATATTATTAAAACAAAAAACGGTTGCAGCTGGATTAAGGGGGGAGGCGTGAGATTAAGAAGAGGGAGCGCCTTCTTCTTGGGATGCCAAGAAGAGAAAGAAGAGGGGGGCATAGAGAAAGGAGGCAACACCTCTAGTTTGTATGGATAGCTTTATTCCTATTTTGTGTTAAAGCAACCTTCTATTTTGCATGTGTGACCGAATACGCCATCTAGGCATGAGACTCTCTCTCTCTCTCTCTCTTTGGAAAGGAAAGGCTGAGAGAGGTAAAGGATGCGCTAATTTTGCATATCCCAACCTTCTATTTGGGTGCTACATGGGTTTTACCTACTCCTATCCATACATTATGCGCATGATTATGCCTTGACGCAGAAGAAGTAGATGCAAGCATATGCTCTCCATTTGGAATCTTCCACACATCGTAGAACCCTTTCGAGAGGAAATATTCCAATGCACTTGGGCAAATTTACGTTATGAGACATTCATCCTGAGTGGGGACGCCTGATGATGGTGATGAGGAGAAAGAGGGAGAAGTTTTTTGAATCATCATAAGGGGCGCTATCAAGAAGTGAGGAAAGAGAGAGAAGGCAAGAAGTTGGCGCCATGGGGAGGGAGCAATCTGAGATAAATCACCCATGCTGATCAAAATCTTCATCGTTGGCCTCTCTTGTTCATAATCGGTCCTCTTCTCAACATTCCGCAGTGAGCAATGCATTGGCTGAATTATTCTTAATTAATTTCTCTGTGTCCATCCCTTGCCTCACTGCGCCATCATTCCCTTCCATAGCCATAGCAATTCATTATATTTGATGATCCTCTGGTTTCATTTGACATAAAAGGAGACTACTTATTAGTCTTATCTTTAACCCTTACCTTAAAGGGTTAATTTAAATTAACCTTTAAACCATGGTTCCATCCTATGGAGATCGATAGCTCATGGGCATGATGCTAAGTACTATGGACAAGGAACAACTGAGTAATTAGGGAGCTGTAGTGTGAATAGACCCACAATCCTTTTATAGATTGTGGAGTCATACCTTCAAAGAGGCAACTACGACTCGTGTTTTAACAAGTAAGCATCTTATCTAATTTAACACAAATAAATAGTGTAACACAAGTAATTTCTCAATTTAGAATTTTTTTAAAATGTCTTAAGACTTGATTTTCTATGTTGAATGATTATTTTCATTTATGAAGTTCTGATTTTTTTTTCGAAAATCAAAAATAGCCAAAAATGCTTTAAAATGGCATAGGTAAATTTTTATAAAATCTTTGGTTGGATGATTATGAGATAAAATACTTTTCCCATGAATTCTTTACTGCTAAGAGTTTAGTGAAATTTTTTCATAATATTTGGAGATTATTTAACATGTTGGAAAATTCAAAAATAGTTATTTTGTGTAAAAATTATAGTTTTTATTTTAAAATAATTAATATTTTGCATCAATAAAAAGTATAATCTTTTCATGGAAAAGTTAAAAAACAAATTTTTGATGCTTTAGTAAATTTTTTAAAATTTAAAAAAAATCAGTGTTATTTTTGTTAAAGAAAATATCTATATAAACATGGTTTTTTTTTTTGGCATAATTAAGAGTATATGCAGTGTGTTAATCTATGACATAGGGAGGAAAAAGAGAAATGTAAGGGTATTTTATGATAGTTGCTAAGTTAGAAAATAACTACAATCCTTAATCAAAATTATAAACAACATAAAATTAACCATTTAATTATATGATGGCATGAGGAGACGTCTCAACATCTATATTAAACGTTTACATGTTATTCATTTTAAAAAATGCTTAGATGATCGTTAAGATAAAGAGTGAAGGGCCACTAGGATAATTGATAATTAAGGGGAGATATGGGGGTTTAAAATTAACAATGTATGTGTACACATAAGAGTGCATAGAGAACTTGTTTTATTCTTATTGATGTTTAGTAATGAAGAGAAAAGAAAGGACATTACTTTCAAAAAAAATTAAAAATATTATCTAAAAATTTAAAAGAAAACAACGACGAATTGCAATACAGAGAGGGGAGACGTTTAAAAGGAAAATTGAAGTTTATGGGTTTTTGGAACATTAGATGATTTGTTTTGAATGTTTGCTGTTGATTAAGTTTTTTTAAAAAACAATTATATAAAGGTGGAGAAGAAACAACCTAAAAGAGAATTAAATGGAGATGTGTAGATAGATCTATTGGATCTATGTTGTGAAACCAGTTCCCTAAGGGATAAACATCCTAGGCTTAGCATTCTAGTTGATGCCAGGAGGCATATTTCACAGTGGATTCCGTGCCATGGTGGATTCCGTGAGGTTTACAGTGGATTCCGTAAACTTTGAGACACAAAATGGATTCTTTGTGTGAGAAGTTGATGGGGACGCATGTCCTTTTCGGGCGTTTCATTAATTTAGTGTGTACATGGGTGATTCCATAACGGGTGATTCCGCAAAATGCATATTAAATTAATAAACGTTTATGAGTTTAGAGTGCGCACTCGTAATAAATTAACGTTAGGATTTATTTCTAACTAGTTGATTTATTTATGTAGCTGAAGACTGCTAGGTATTCACTTTTGTCGGTCTAATTGTATTATTTTACTAACGATTGTGAATGCTTCAGTTGATGTGTAGAGATAGCAGCAGTGGCGGAGGAAAGCATTGAAGGATAGCGAGTATTCGATTTATGGATTATATTTTGATGGGCGCATACCTTAGACATGGCGTCTATATTTTGTCACGCCTATTTATTGAGGCATCGATTATTTATTATTATTTTGTATGCACATGGGCGCACGATTATGTTATTTCTACTGGGACATTGTACTGGGCATGCCAGACTCTTTGGGCACCGCCCATTAGCTTTATTCCTATTTTGTGTTAAAGCAAACTCAAAAGCTAAAAGCTTGCTATTTTGTAATTTGGGCTATTATTTGAGCTTGAAGATGAATAATACATAAAATACATGCTTTGTGGAGCGCTCACACAAGGTATGGGGGGAGATTGCACCCAATTGGTCTCTTGCTCTTATCGTTCATGCTTTTTACCTTGTAATTTGTGCAAAAAGTAGAGTTCTATTGTTCTTGGGGACCTTCCGGCATTCACTACGCGAGCGTACAGCATCCGATCTGTGCACCAGTGGTATCAGAGCGAAGCTGAGATCAGGAGCTTCCAATCGCTACCCATCTTGTGCGAAGGCGAAGCTCCTGGAACGATCGGGCTCTACGGTCAATCTCGTCGTGAACGATCGATATAGGGAGATTCCTGGCGATCAAGAACCCCTGTTTCCATCATCGGATCGCGAAGGACTGGTCTGCAAAGGCGGAGGACCACTTCTATCTCTTCTTCATCAAGTCGTCTTCATACTCAGAGATAAGCCTCCATAGCCCAAAAGCTTAAAAGCTTTTATGATTAATAAGTTAGTATTAAAGCTTATAAGCTTTAAGAAGCTTAAAAGCTTCAATTTGTCATCGTGAGGTCTCAAGAGACCTCCGATTTTTGCACCGCTGGCTGAAAAACGGTCCCCCCCCCCCACGATTTTACGTTTTGGTCAGTAAGCTAAAGCTTACTTACCAAAGCAACAAGTTACTTAAGTCTCTCAACTCAGCAAGTACTGCAAGTCTGCAAAGTTCAGATTCAGCAAGTCTATCAAGTCGAAGTTCTGCAAGTTCCGTAAAGCAAGCAAGTTCTGCAAGTCTACAAACTCTACAAGTCACATTAGTCTAGTACTCTACAAGTCAGACAAGTCAACTGGAGTCAAAACTGACTTCTATTCAAAACTCATAGAAGGGTTGTTCCTGCGCAGAAACTCCAAACTGCAAAGTTATTCATTGGAAGATACTCTACCCATACGGCGGTTTGCTGAAGCATTTTCAGCATACGAAGAAGGATAAAACGCAGATTTTTCCAAAGATTGTGAAAGCCACACCCAAAAATACATAAGCCTTGTATTCCTGAACTTGAGCTACGCTCATCTCTCTAACTTGATTTTGAGAGAGAAAGCTTTTTTGAGTTTTGCAGGATGACGGAATCACATATGGATGATTTAATGGTTGAAGGCGACCTACCTGAACCTACGATGGAGCAAAAGCTGGACTTAATCATGATGCAATTGGATGAAGAACGAAGGGCTAGGCAAGCATTGCAAGTTCAATTGGAAAATTTACAAAGATCGTCTACCGACAAAGATGAACCTCAATCTGAAGATCTTATCCGATGTACCATCGACGCAACTCTCGAAGCTCAAACTATCCGTAAGGAATCAAAGATAAGTAAAAGAAGTTTCAAATTCCGTACTTTTAATGGCACTCGAGAGGGAAAAACTGTTCTTGCATTCATTAGTCAGTTTGACGACTACTTTCATGAGGAAACCTATGCAGAAAAAGATAAAATCAAGTGTGTCACTAATCATTTAGTGGATAGAGCATCTCTTTGGTGGACTGTAGTACGCAAGAGTATAGATTGTCCCACTACCTGGGAGAATTTCAAGAAGAAGTTTATGCAGAATTTCCTTCCTCCACAATTTCATGAGAAAGCTATAAAGCAATGGGATCTTCTTCAGCAACGGGATCGTGAGCCTATTCCTCAGTATAGAGAGCGTTTTTGGAATGCACTACTCCAGTTACACATGCTTGAAGACGTGCATGAAGCAACACACAAGCGCAAGTATATGTCTGGACTCCTTGGGCATTACTACGCTGAAGTTAACATGTTCAAGCCTGCTACTCTTGAAGACACCATTTCATTAGCTCACGACACTGAAGACAAGCTGCGAGGTAGAGACAGACGTCCACAGCAATTCCAAGCCAATGGTAACTATGGATCTAAACAATTCAACTCAAATTTTAGAAGATTTAATCAAGGTCGTTTCACTTCACCATCTTTCCGTAAGAATTGGGCAAAACCACCTGCATTACCATCCAATGTCAATCAAAACCCTAAGCCTATTCCACAACCAAATCCTAATGTCCCTAGACTTCCTGCCATTGCAAACAATGTAACCAAAGCCAAGCCAATAGTATGCTATAAATGCCACCATCCTAGACATCTAGCAGCAAATTGCCATTCGAAGAAGCCACTTGCCCATATCAACTACCTTGGAGCAATGGAAGAAGACGAACATGAAGATATGCCTGATTTCACGGAAGATGAGGACGACACTACTACTCCTTCGGATACTTTACCAGGTATGCCAACTCCACATTCTTTATTGACTATGAAATGTTTAGTGCATGGAAATGAAAAGATTATTTTGCATGATGACGATAGCACTCATGATTTTATTTCAGCAATGCTAGTAAAGGAATTGAAATTACAGACTGTACCTACGCATTATCGCATCAAAGCAGCATTCTTAGGCACTAGGTATAATGGTACACAGGAAGTGCAAGACTTAGAGATTCAAATTAGTCAATACACTGAAAGAAGAAATTTTCTAGTTGTTCCATTACAGTCGAGTGACATTATTTTAGGTATGCCTTGGCATCATCAGCATAACCCAGATATAGACTATTCCAAGCATTCAATGAATATTAATTTTCAAGGAAAACATATTACATTGTATGGTATGCATACATCTAATGCTTTTCCACTGCTTTCGCATACTCAAGCTAAACATGCAGAGTAGTAAATCCTATCTCATTTGGGTGAATGAACTGCAAGTAAAAGAAAATCATATGCATCCTAGACATAAAGAATTTCTTGCACATTTTAAAGACTGTTTTGCCAAAGACCTACCACCTGGTTTACCTCCTTCACGTCCAGAAGACTATAAAATAGATTTGATTCCTGGCTTACAACCACCTTGCAAAGCACCATATAGGCATAACCAGATAGAGCAAAAAGAAATTCAGAGTCAAGTTGAGGAATTACTAAATAGAGGATTGATTAGACCTAGTAGTTCTCCATTCGGTGCACCTGTTCTGTTAGTCAAGAAAAAGAATAATACCTATCGTATGTGCATTGAACATCGAGCGTTAAATAAGATCACTGTAAAGAATAGGTATCCAATTCCTAGAGTTGACGACCTTATGGATAAACTGCAAGGATCTGCTATATTTAGTCAAATAGACCTTAAGTCTGGTTATCATCAGGTGAGACTAGATAAGTCAGACATATTCAAAACAACATTTAGGACACAGTTTGGTCATTATGAATTTTTAGTGATGCCATTTGGATTGACTAATGCACCTGCTACGTTTAGTAGAATGATGAACCGTATATTTTTGAAATATCAGTATTGTGTAATTGTCTTCTTTGATGATATTTTGGTGCATTATGAGCATTTGTCATTGGTTTTCTAGTTACTAAAAGATAATCAACTATATGCAAATCATGAAAAGAGTGAATTCTTTAAAACAGAAATTGAGTATTTAGGTCATATTGTATCATCTGATGGAATTAAAGTTGATCCTAAGAAAATAGATGCAATATTGAATTGGCATGTACCTAAAAATGTGCATGAATTACGATCATTCCTTGGTCTTGCTAGTTTCTATAGGAAGTTTGTACGTAATTTTTCATTACTTGCTTTACCACTGACTAAACTTTTGAAGAAAGAAATTGTCTATCATTGGTCCGATAATCAACAGAAATCCTTTGACTTATTGAAACATGCATTAACCCATGCCCCTGTCCTACAGTTGCCTGATTTTAATAGACCATTCTTTCTAGTAGTGACCGATGCTAGTGGATCAGGAATAGGAGCTGTACTAATGCAAGACAATCATCCTGTAGCCTATTCTAGTTGTAAGCTCAAACCCTCTGAACTGAAATATTCCACATATGACAAAGAACTATTAGCTGTTGTACAAGCATTAAGACAGTGGAAACACTACTTAATGGGTTCAGAATTTATGATTAAGACCAATCAACAAAGTATTAGACATTTACTTAGTCAACCCCAAATATCTGATCGACATATCAAATGGGCATCTTTTATCCAGAGTTTTCATCCTATCATTCAATATCAACTCGGTAAAGAAAATGTAGTGGCTGATGCATTAAGTAGAAGACCTGCCATTCATAATATTTATGTTATATCTTTTGATTCTTTGATTGCTATGAAAGATACTTATCATCAGGATATTACTTTTCATGCTGATTGGAATAAATTAGTTCAAAATAACTTGATTCCTATTGATTCATTATCTTATAATGGTGGATTTATGTTTTATGAAAAGAGATTGTGTGTTACAGTTCCATTCAAATCTTTTGTTTTGAATGAGATTCATTGTCCCCCATATCAAGGTCATAGAGGTATCATATCTACTTTACGTACATTAACTGAAGATTTTTATTGGCCGCATATGGACACTGATGTATCTAACTTTGTTTCTGAATGTTTGCTTTGTCAAAGAGTTAAGAGACATCATGGTAAATAGTATGGATTACTTATGTCTTTATCTATTCCATCTAAACCTTGGGAACAAATTTCTATGGATTTTATTACTGATTTACCTAATACTAAATCTAACCATAATATGATTTGGACAGTAGTAGATAGATTTAGTAAAAAAGCATATTTCATTCCATGTAAGAAAACTTTAACAGCATCACAAGCAGCACAATTGTTTTTAAAAATTGTTTTCACTAACCATGGATTGCCAAAAGTTATTATTTCAGATCATGATTCTAGATTTTGTAACAACTTTTGGATTACTCTATTTGCTAACTTAGACACAAAGATTGATTTCTCATCTGCATTCCATCCTGAAACTAATGGACAAACAGAAGCCACTAATAGCACTATTCTAGATCTCTTACGTGCATATACTATTTCTAAACCTCAGACATGGGATACACATTTGCATTTATTACAGTTTGCATATAACAATACACCACACACATCTACAAAGAAAGCACCGTTTGAAGTGATTTATGGTTATAGATTATCTAAACCTATTGCATCTTTGTCAAATAGAATTCAGAGTGCTGATTATATTGCTAGTATGCATAATACTATTTTTTATGAGGTTAAAGATATGATTGCCAAAGCCCAGCAATCATATACCAAACAAGCCAACAAGAAAAGACAAGTAATGAATTTCAAAGTTGATGACTATGTTTGGTTGAGAATAGAAAAACGTAGACTACAAAGTGTAGATAGACACCCAGTTGTCAAATTAGCCCCTAGATTTTATGGACCATTTAGGATCATTCATAAAATTAATGATAATGCATTCAAGTTAGAATTACCACCTCACTGGAAAATTCACAACACATTTCACATTAGTTTATTAAGACCATTTAGAGGCCAATTACTTGTACACCATGTTTATGAAAACCCACCTTTGTTAGAGGAAGAGCCTGAAATACTTGAACCAGAAGCTATCATAGATACTCATTTTATGACCACTAGAACTGGCCGAAAATATTCTAGATATCTAGTTAAATTTAAGAACCATCTTGTAGAGGAAGCACAATGGATGCACGCTAGAGACTTAAATGCTTTCCCCACTCTGTTAGCTCCACATTGAGCTAATAGCAATTGAGGTCAATTGCTATCCCACCCCGGGGGTATGATGCCAGGAGGCATATTTCACGGTGGATTCCGTGCCACAGTGGATTCCGTGAGGTTTTACGGTGGATTCCGTAAACTTTGATGACCGGGGCTCATACACAAAGTGGATTCTTTGTGCGAGAAGTTGATGGGGACACCTGTCCTTTTTGGGCATTTCATTAATTTAGTGTGTACATGGGTGATTCCATAGCGGATGATTCCGCAAAATGCATATTAAATTAATAAACGTTTATGAGTTTAGAGTGCGCACTCGTAATAAATTAAGGTTAGGATTTATTTCTAACCAGTTGATTTATTTATGTAGCTGAAGACTGCTAGGTATTCACTTTTGTCGATTTAATTGTATTATTTTACTAACGATTGTGAATGCTTCAGTTGATGTGTAGAGATAGCAACAGTGGCGAAGGAAAGCATTGAAGGATAGCGAGTATTCGATTTATGGATTATATTTTGATGGGCGCATACCTTAGACATGGCGCCTATATTTTGTCACGCCTATTTATTGAGGCGTCGATTATTTATTATTATTTTGTATGCGCATGGGCGCACGATTATGTTATTTCTACTAGGACATTGTATTGGGCATGCCATACTCTTTGGGCACCGCCCATTAGCTTTATTCCTATTTTGTATTAAAGCAAACTCAAAAGCTAAAAGCTTGCTATTTTGTAATTTGGGCTATTATTTGAGCTTGAAGATGAATAATACATAAAATATATGCTTTGTGGAGTGCTCACACAAGGCATATTGGGGGGAGATTGCACCCAATTGGTCTCTTGCTCTTGTCGTTTATGCTTTTTACCTTGTAATTTGCGCAAAAAGTAGAGTTCTATTGTTCTTGAGGACCTTCCGGCATTCACTATGTGAGCGTACAGCATCCGATCTGTGCACCACTAGTGTCCAAAATAGAGACATAACCGTGAAGGTTAAAAACAAAAGTGAAGTGCAAGAATAAGTAAGCTTATTGAGTTCTAGATATTATATTAGTTGGACTATTACGAATGAGTGTCATAACTATCAAGGAAGGCTAGATAAATCATAGGACTTAGTTACCAATATCACCTATCAATTGCAACTACTCTTAGGAGTTGACTTGGCAATCTAGTTAAAAGTGACTCCATCTTTGGCTGGTCACTCTTCCCCTCGGACGTCACTCACTTTTGTCTGCTATTATTGATAGCTTTCATTCTGATCTTGTTGAGGTGGATGATGCCTTCTGTCCCCTTAGTTACACCTTCCATCCCTACTCTACTACCTTCTCATCTAATCTCATACGTGTGGTGTGGATGGTTCTGCTAAGTAATGATCTAGCCCTATGGAAAAAAAACAATTCAATAAACACAATGAAAAAATAAAAAATAAAAGAAATAAATTATATATATGTATATAGTATAAGAGAAAATGAAGAAATTTCCTATCATAACAGGTCTCACTCTAAGAAAATGTGGCAAATACCCTTGGGCAGAAAGCTGGTTGTCGTGAAAAAGGTGGTAACACCCCGTAGTCTAGATTAGCTAATTCTGCCACCATCAAACTTCAAGATCCAGTTTTGAAGCCACATCCCTTGGTGCATTGTGTCTTATGACTCTCTACACAAAGCATCTGTCTCTTGTAGATAGCATGTTCCTATATTCCAACATAAGTTCTTAATTTGTAGGCTACCTCCTTGGTGTATGGCTTTCCATCAATAGACAAAAATTCAATATCATCAATACATCCAAGCTTATCTTCATCGATAACCCCTTGAATGATGTGAGCTTTCATCCTAACAAGATGGGAATATGAGTATGTGATATCCTCTATACTTATCAATTGAGTGTGAGACAGAAGTGGGGCGAGTGACTAGTTCTTATCCTTTAAATTCAAATGAGAGGTGCAATGTGTGAATGGATCATTGTACGCACAGGTTGGGTCTCTCAATGCACAAAGCATGACCTATACATGTGCACAACACTATAAAGCTCCCTAGCCTTCCTTCTTGCATGTATACCGGCATAGAGTAGAATGCACTGTTGCACCATCAATTGCACACAAGGGTGCATACAACCTTCACACAAGTGGTTATGACGATTATATCCATGGGTGTTAGGAATCAGGTTACCTTTCTGTATCTATCAACAAAGCGTGAGATAGGGGAGGCTGAGCATAACTGATTTTCCCTTCCCTCCACCACTGAGAGGTGAGATTCAAGGGACATTATAACATTGGCACTAGGTAAGTTTCTGTTTCCCTATACACACATAGGACAAGCCTCTACCATCACCACATGACATGTCACTTTATTTTGTGTACTTCACACATGCCATATCGGTTGGGATACACTAATGCACCATTAATTGTGCACACTGGCATACTTCCTCTGTATTATTTTCCTTGTCAATTTCTCAACCCAGTGCGAGATATGGGTTATTCTTTCTTCCTCTCTGAGTGATGTGAGTCATGGGGTGAGTGACTAATCTATCCTTCTCACATGAACGCTTGTGAGTTGAGCACTATATTCTATGGTATCAACTCAACCAGTTCTTCATCAAGGATGCTACCTCCTTGGGTGTTGTTGCATGGTCCTTGCCATGTTGGATGTGTGCTATCATGAGTCATGGTACCTCTTGAGGATGACTTCGACTTCCCAGCGTATCAACAATGGTCTATATCAACCACTTGAATGGGCCAAGTGTTTTTAACCCTACCTCTTGCGTTTATTTATGTGTGTGATATGTCCTAAGTGTGGGGACGCAAGGGTATGAGTCATGGTCAAGTACTAGGTCCCTATTGATTAGACAAACCGATCTGTTCACATTTTAAGTGTGGGATGCATCCCTGTGCATCTCATTTGCATATATTCATGAACAGATTGCTCTTTTCCCTTACACGATATCATATTTCATTTATGGCCTATTGAGGTCCCTTCCTCACCCCCCCGCCTGCCCTATTCTACCCCATTCCCATAGTCTTTCCTTGCTCTTTCACCTTTTTTTATCATTTTACTTATCTTTCATGTGAATGCATGCTAAATTCACCAAAATTGAAATATGCCCTTACAATCCTATTTGTTCCTTCAAATTGGCCATTTTTTCTTCTTATGGCCCTCTATTCCGAATAACGGTTCATTAGTTGTTAATTTTCAAAGATTTTTTTGTAAAACAAACATGTTTCTATGCGAACATATATTTCTCATGCCAAAAGTGCCATTTGATATGATAGTCGTGTTCTTCCCTTCCTCTTGGACACTTTTTCCTTTTACAGTCTATCTTTCCTATGAATGGATTGGCTATTATTTATTTTTACGTGTTTGCGGGTTTATTTTTACATATTTTTAAATATTTTTTCATATGAACACACTCTTCTCTCATTAAAATGGCATCCTGCTTGAATAGCCTTGAGATGTTTGTCCCCCTAGATATTTTTCCTTTTCTCTTCCCCTGTTCCAAGCCACCACATTTTTGTTATTAATTTTTCATTGTGTTTTCTTATGCATTTTTTGACCTTTTTCCATGTGAATGCATCTTTCTTACATTGAAATCACATTCTAACCCACTCTGGTGACATTTTCCTTTTTGTTGCCCCTTGTTTTGCCTGATTGTCTCAAATTAATGTTTGTTCCGATTTCTGTGTGTGTTTTTATTGTTTTTTCCACATGAACACCCCCGTTTGTCATCAAAACCATGTTTCACTCTAATAACCCTATCTGTTTCATCAAATTGAACATTTTTCCTTCTCACTACATTCCATTTCGACCACCCAATTTTTCATTATTAATTTTCAATTCTATTTTTAAATTCTATTTTTTCTCATTTTTCCATGTGAATGTGCCCTATTCTTGCCAAAACTGTGTTCTGACTTTAAAAGCCTTTACGGTACCTTTGCCCGAACATTCTTCCTTCTTTTTACCCTCTATTCTGGTAAACTGATTTTTTGTGATTAAATTTTTGTTGTGTTTTCATGTGTGTTTTTTGTCCTTTTTCCATGTGAGTGCCACAATTTTCACTTCGTGATGCGTACCATGCATCCTCCATGTCACTTCGACCCGCACATGTCTCCCACTTCCATTTGATCCCATCGTGATAAAAAAATTTCCCCCATCCCATGTTCATGTGCAAGACCAAGGGAAGATGTGTTTCCCTTTTAAACTTAATAATTTAAAACCTTTTTTTTTAACAAAAGGGAAAATTTTCCAAATTCTCCCCCCCAAATGTTCCCTCCTGCCCCTCACCTCTTTTCTCTCTCTTCTTCTTTCTTTCTTTCTTTCTTCTCTCTCCTCCCCCTCCCTCTCTCTCCCCACCATCCCTTGTTTTCCTCCCTTCTTCTTTCTCCTTCCCCAAGCAACCACCCATGCAGATGAGCCTCCTATATGATCTGCACATCGACTGCTCCGCTGCCACCAGCCCCCATCACGCGCCTTGGTCCTCCCCTCCACGCCCCCTCCTCGCTCAGGCCTCCTCACCACCCGCGGGAGTCCCCAACCTTGCCACCCTTGCATGGCCATGCCCCACTCCCCCGACGCCTCCCCTCCAATGCCTCACAGCCTCGGCCCTCCTCCAAAGCCTCCTACTACCTCGTCCACTCCCTACTTCATGCCCACCTACCCCTCACTTGGCATCCTCACCTCCCTAGCCTATGTCTCCTCCTACTCCCCCCTCCCCCCCCCCCTCCCCGGCCCACCCACCCATCCAACCTCCCCACCCCCCCAATTGGACCCCCCTCACCCCCCATCGGCCCATCTATTCTCCTAGCCCCCCCCCCCTCCGCGGCCAAAATCAGACCTGTATCTACCCTTCTAACCCCCCCTAAATGGACCCCCCACCCACCCATCTACCCCCCCACCCCCATTTGGCCCTCCCCACCACCTTTGACCCACCCTTTCCCCTTTGATTCCCACCCCCACCCTCCTTAGCCCCTTTTCCTCCCACCACCCTTTCCCTCACACACCTGCACCCTTCCCCTTAGCCCATGTTCCCCTACCCTACTCCCATCCCAACAAAAACATAATACCCAATAACCCAACAACGAAAAAAAACATTTCACATAACCCCCCAACCACCAAACACCCCCCTTTTTTAAGGCTATTCCGACGTCTCTCCCCTCCCCGAGTGCGTGTGTGCCTATGTTTGCATTCATGTGGACCTCATTCGTATGTTTGTGGTTCATAGATGTTGTTCATGCGCAGGATTGCAGTGAATTTTCTGTATGTTTTGCACTACGTGGTCATTCTCACACGGATTTTCTTGGTTCATGTGTGTGTCATCTATGCCCCTGTTTACATACAAGGATGCGTGTGGGGTCTCATCTATGCCGCCAGACTGATGTTCACACGTAGCCTGTTGTCTAAACCCAACATAGCCAAGTACTCGCATTTTTCATGTTTATTTATTATTATTCCAAAAAAGAAAACAGGATCCCCAAAAACACATAAATTTTTATTTTAAAAGTCAAATTAAATGTGTAAAATGGTTGAAAAATCATAAGATTTTTTTTTAAAAAAACTAAAAATTGGGATAACCAGTCCCACGTGGAAATTTAAATAAAATTTTAAAATTTTAAAAAAAGTATTCAAAATTGGTAAAATTCATAAATATCTGTAAAAATTCTAAAAAATAGCCGAAATTTTTCATAAAATTTCCAAAATAATCCCCTACATAAATTTCACACATGTTTGTTAGTGTTTGGGCATTCAAATTTAAATATTTCTTTGTATCAACACGACATAATTAGATTTTAAAAAACACAAACACAAACACAAACATAACACCAAAATTTTAAAATGAAAAAAAAAACCCCAATAAAACACAACTCGACTCACATAAAATTTACATTTACAAAAAAAATGAAAGAAAAACCACACCTAAAAAATCACAAATGAAAAAAATAGAAAAAAAAACACACACTTAAAAGAGAAAAAATGAAAAAATGACCAAAATTAGCAAATAAAATCAGACACTCTTATTGTTTTTCTATATTGATTGGTACTAGCCTCATTTTTTTATTTTTTTATTGTCTAAGGAGGTCGACTCTCTATTAGTCGGCCTATTATCCTCTTGTTTGCGGCATTGCTTCTTTTTCCACTTTGCCGTGAGACCTTAAGGGTGCCACATACACACTACCATGTTTCATTTTCTTTTTTCTCTTTCACGTGCACCATAACAAACATGATAATGGTATATAAAATTAACTCCACCATTGCACCCACAAAACTAATAGAATGCACTTCATAAATTTTTACTTAAAATCAACCAACTATTAATTTGTAAAAGGAATCCCCCGCTATTGCACGTACACCTTGCACAATCACCCATATGATTTTGTAAATTAAAATTAGCTGCTAATGTTCACAGTGTACGTGTGCACGCCCTGAAGTCACATTTAAATTGTAAATAAAAATGAACCCCCCGCCATCACTCATGCATGCACTTTGAACCAAACATCATCTAATTTGTAACAAGGAAGTGCATTTGTAGAGACCATCGTCCAATCGAGTCTAGTCCACGAGGGTTTTGGGTTACGAATTACAACTCATTGTGTATTAAGGGCATAGTTTAACAATGAATTGTTGCTAATATGATCTGCTAAAAGGAACCTATGTAGTTTTCACCTGTCCCTATCCCCACACTATAGGTTGACAAACTGCGCTTATGGAGATGGGATTTATATGGTCTTATCAGTCCTTGTTTGTTTTGAGTATTAATCAATGGTTCTATTATGAGTTCATTTTGATTTTTTTGGTCTAGTCACAGTGCCGGGGATGTGGCATGATTGTGCTTATATTTGATTCGATTGCTTGATTACAGGATTTCAGGATACCTGTTTGTCTAGATATCACAAAGCTATCGATCGCATGTGTACATAGGTCATGTCAGATTTTTTCGTAGGTTGTGGGGTTTTTTGGTTTAGTCTTGTCAGTCTTGCTCTTTTCTTTAATTTTTTCTATCTCAATTGTGGTCTATGTATTGAGTTTCTGCAGGAATTCCCTACTTTGTTTTCCTGGTTATGTGTGCTTTTGCCTAAATAGTCTGAATGGCACCTCTTGAACCTTTTAGCTTGTGATTCAGTATCTTCTCCTCCCAGTCCATGATTATTCTCTCTTGTTGGATTCTAATTGCATTCGTAAGGCTGGTCTTCATCTTTTTGTGACCCTGAAGTTCCCTTCAATGGATGCGAAACTTTGTTACTCTTTTCTAGAGACTTAAAATTTGATTCTGGTGGTAGTGTTCCTTTTGATCCAGGAGGAAGTCACGATGATCCGCTTGCTGTCATTAGTTGTTCTATTTCCACAGATGCTTGGACGGGTTCTAAGAGCCCTAATACACTTTCTATGAAGGGTAACATTCATGGGAAGGATGTGTTTATCCTAATAGATAGTGGCAGTACCACACAATTTTGTGAATAAGTCTATTATGGATAAATTGAATTGTCTTCCCATTGATTTACTACAGCCCATAAGAGTTCAACTAGCCAATGGTGAAGAAGAAATCAGCACTCAAATATGCCCATAGGTTTCTTTGGTTGAAATTTATGAAGAAAAAGTAAACCTAATAACTTTGGAAATGGGGTCCATAGATGTTGTACTCGAGTGTGCTTAGCTGATGACATTGGGCAAAATTACTATGGATTTCTCAAGCTATATATGGAGTTTGTCTTTGATAGATAGCTAATCCATTTACAGGGAATCTCTAGTAAGTCAGATTTTTAGTTTATCACCATTCAACAACTCAAGGAGTACAAGAGGTGCTTATAGATTTTTGTTTTGCACCTAAATAAAGATGTTGAAGATCAGCCCAAAAATTCAGCAAATCATCGAGCTTTGAAAGCTCTTCTTGTGAGGAGCACAGAGATTTGTTTGAAGTACCTACTTCATTACCTCCTAACAGAGTAGTAGATCACCTAAATGATTTGGAGCCCAACTCAAAGCCAATTATTAATAAGCTACCCTACAGATTGTCCAAGTGTGAGCGTGAAGAAGTAGCCATGCAAATCAAGGAGCTTCTTGAAATGGGACTCATTGAATCTAGTTCTTCACCTTATGCATCTCCGGTCTTGTTAGTGAAGAAGAAAGATAGATATTTCAAAATGTGTATTGATTGCAGGGATCTAAACAAGATCACAATACAGAACATGTACCCAATACCCAAAATTGATGATTTTCTTGATGAGCTCAAGGGGGCCGAATTCTTTATAAAGATTGACTTGAGGTCAGGGTATCATGTGATCCATATGTGAGAGGGTGATGAAATCAAGATTGCCTTTAGGATGACTGATCGAGGGATGTACCATTTTCTAGTGATGCCATTTGGGCTTATAAAACTCCAGCTACCTTCCAAAGTTTGATGAATAAGATCTTGCAGCCTTTCCTCTTTCAGTTTGTCCCAGTCTTCTTTGATGACATTTTGATTTACAGCAAGACTCTTTAGGACCATTTATCACATATGAGGAAGGTTTTTGATCTTTGAGGCATCACAGACTCTTTGTTAAGGAGAAGAAATGCTCTTTCATGCAAACCCAGATGGAGTACTTGCGACATATTATCAGTGAAAAAGGGATCCAGGCTAACCCTAAGAAGGTGTAATGTGTTAAAGATTGGCCAACACCTACTACCACTACTTCACTTAGAGGGTTTCTTGGTATATCTTTATTTTATCGTTGATTCATTAAGCATTATGCAGCTATTGTAGCTCCTTTGGTTGACAAGTTGAAGAAGGAAGCTTTCTTTTGGGATGCACTCACAAATAGTAGCTTCAACCACTTAAAGAAACTCCTCACTTCTATTCCTATTCTAGTATGCTTGATTTTTCGAAGGACTTTACCATACACAATGTGATGCCAGTGGGCCGAAGCATAGGGGCTATTTTATTTCAGGAGCATGGAGTGATTACCTTTGAAAGTCACAAGATTATAGATAAGGAAATGGCTATGAATCTCTATGACCAAGAGATGTTGGATGCTAACCCCAACTCGAGATGGTGTTACGTGAGCGGTGATCGAGAGCAAGCCTCACTCACAACCCGATAACGAGACGTTAAGGAGTGTCGATTGGGGTAATTGACTTTGTCAGATGCACAACACAACTCAAAAAAATTTAAATATTCAACAAACACCACAAGCCACACACAAAACGAAACAAAACGCAACGCCTCTTGTAGCTCAAACAACTAAAACCCAAATTCAAGTAGAGCATCACTCAAACACCCATGAAGTTAAAAAAACACCAACACTTCAAAGGCAAAACAAAATGAATAGTATTTTTGTACCTTGACAACCTTTGACCGACACTTGGCACTTCAACTTCCAAGTTCTCCATCTTCACAAGTTAGCACAACAAGAGTATCCTCTCCCATGCGACCCTCCTCTCACCTCTCTCATAAGATACAAGATCAATACATTGGGAAGGGTCCTTTGCTCTTCTCTTCCTCATCCTTATATAGTTTTTCATCCACTCACATGTTGGTCTTGCTTTTCTAAAAGCCTTAGGATTTTTAGGCCTTTAGATTTTCTTCCACGTTTAACGTTAAAAGCCTAATAATTAATGCTAAAGCTTTAAAGCTTATGAATAGTTTGAAAAGCTAAAAACCTTACAAATAGCTTTAAAGCTATTCAATCTAGCATTGACTATACATCTTAGATAGGCCGCCAATATCACGTTTTGAACCTATTGCCTTTCATGAGAGTCGGATTATTGCGCTAATTATGCTTGTCATTTTTTGCAATGAATGCATCATATGTACCATTGCTGCTGGTAATTCAGGATTTGTTGCTAGTGAGCCCGTGTCAATGGCATATGCCACCTCTGCGTCAACAATCGCCCACCATACATCTTCAATAGTAGCCATCTCCGCCATTCTGGTATCACAGAATAATGTTGTCTCATTGCATTTGTAAAATTGTTGGTGATTATTTGTATGATGCATGCCATCCTAACCGTCTTCATTCTTTTTCTTGCAAGTTCGTATTCATAATTTTTTTTCATACATTACATTCTATTCTTCATCAATGTTGGAACCATTATAATCCAAGAAGAAATCTCATGCTTGTCTTTTAGGCAAAACATATGATGAGATTGATGATGATACGGGCTTCTGTGACTTCCATAGGCTATCCAAGAGAGATTGGATATACACATGTCAAATGACAACCTGACACATTGTAGCTAGCTCGTAACAAAAGCTATAAGCTGCAGTATCTTGGACTCTTTGAGCAAAAACTTGATATATGTCGAGTATGTGAGTACCCCTCCATTAGCTTGTCATTGATACATCTTTCAACTCTTGTTTCTTTCGTAGCACCCATCTCTTTTGATAGTAATCACCGGTTGTATTCTTGCTATGCAATGTGATCCTAAAGACAATGCTTTAAAATAGAACTTCGTGCTCATCCACTCATGATTCAAGATCATATGCAATGTCAAATCCATGATATGCAACCAATCAATCAATGCTCCACACAGAATATGAATGCACTTGAAGAAATGTTCCTAGCCTATCTAGATGTGCTGGTGCTCATGCATAATGCAAACAAAGTTCCTTGATTATTTAAATCTTTAACCTCATTTCTCAACTCTCAGCAAGAAAATATGTCATACTCCGCTCCACCCATCCAAAATCTCATAAACACTCAAGAAAATGATGGTCCTCAAGATGTTGACCAGATAAGAACAACCCATCTCACAATTGGCGACGTCCTTTATGACCCTCTAACTCACCCAACCACCTTATACACTCATCTACAGGTTCCTAACTTTGTGATGAACATCCCAAATATCGTGTGTGCAAGGAGTTGCATGCTCAATGACAAGTGCTCTCTCAAGTGCATGTGCAACTAAGATTTACTGCATATAACTGCAACAGGCCTCATGCCATTGCTAGTGCTCAACGATGGTGCAAAACGTGCATAATCCTGACCCATGGCATGGAAGTATTTAAACAATTCAGGAGACAACCCCCGAGTGTAGTGTATCAACAAGTGCAACATGAAGAGCTCGTAAACCCATAATCCCTATGATGTGCAAGAATCTCAACAAGAAATCAAACCTTGTTCCACAATGTTCGGTAGCTACTGGCAAACTCCAGCTCCAACCTATCCAAAAAATAACCAAACTTGACCAACGCTATCAAGTTTCCACACTCAACAAACCAAACATAATGACAAAAACAAACCCCACACCGGATAAACACACAAAATCCAACTACTAAACTACTAAGCAATCAATCACCCAAACAACTAAGCTAGTAGAAATCAAACCAACTAGGGGCTTTCACTTTTCAAAAAAATGCTTGACGACGGAAGAAAAAATAAGTAAAATACAGATGCAATGGAAGAAGTGAAAGAAGCAGGACAGGGAACAAGCAAGGCACAAGGGCGGCCTCAAAAATCAAGTCAAAGGTAAAAATCACATTTTTAAATGCAAGGTGCCCAAGCTCCCTCCTCTGCAAAATGTAAAAGGTAGGTGGGCATAGGCTAAAGAATAGGGCAAATAGAATGGAAATGGAAAAGGGAGCCTTGCCACAATGGCCGGTCATGTAAAAAAGGGATGGGTGCCCAAGGGATTTTAGGGCATTTATATAAACTCCAAAAAGTGAATGAGAGCTCATTCTTTGGTGTGCGGAAAAAGTGGACTCATCTTCTTCTCTCCTTCTCTTCTCTTTGCTTACTTGTGAGTGCTCGAGGGAGGGAGTGTGAGTGAGCGAGGGAGTGAGTGTGTGAGGGTGAGGAATCTTGGAGGTGAAGCTCTCCATCATCTCCTCTCTTCTTCTCTTCTCTTCTCTTCTCCTCTCTCATCTTGCGTGTGGCTATGGAGGATGGAGCTTGGAGGAGGAGGCTTGAGGATGCTTGAGCTTGCGTCACAAATCATGGAGCTACCGGAGTGCTTGATGGAGGAGGCAACTCATTTGGGCATCAAGGTAAGCTCACTACACCCCGGTAGGATCGAAGGCACATCGGCTACATGAGTGATACCCATAGGTGCTCACTTGAAAGACTTAAAGGAATAAGCAGTTCATGGGTCTTGGCAGTTAAGTGTGAGCTCCCTCTGCATTCTGATTCCATTGTCGAGACCAACAGATTCAAGCTTGAGCGCTTGCGTGCCTCAAATTGAGCATAGAAGTAAGGGTTTCATCCCCGAACCGGAGCTTGAGTTAGGTAGGAGGTTTTGGGTTTTTAATCCATGCTACAAGTAAGTATTTTTTGTTTTTGATCATTAGTTGAGTGGGAGAAATCATTTCAATACTTTTCTTTTGAAAAAAAATTTGTGCATTTAGAGTAGGTTAGGATCACGAAATCCAAGTGGAAAGCTTAGTGTTTGCTTTTGTAAAATAAACCCAAACAAGGCATAAACTAGGAAAAAATGGAAAAAATAAGTGCTTAGATGTGTTGGAATCACAAGGGGAGTGATCGGGAAGATTAAGGTTGTCCCCAAAAAGGGTTTTAAGACCTAGGGAGGCAAGGGAAAGCCTCATTTGCAATGCTAGCTTTGTGTGTGTGTGTGTGTGTGTGTGTGTGTGTGTGTGTGTGTGTGTGTGTGTGTGTGTGAGCTTGAAGGCCACAAGCTTACGTCGGATCAATAGGAGCTTGAAAGCCTCATTTGCAATCCTAGCTTTGTGTGTGTGTGTGTGTGTGTGTGTGTGTGTGTGTGTGTGTGTGTGTGTGTGTGTGTGTGTGTGTGTGTGTGTGTGTGTGAGCTTGAAGGCTACGAGCTTATGTCGGATCAATCGGAGCGTGTCGGAGTTTTTTGCAAGATTCAAGTATATGAGGCCCTTTCCCTACACACATAGTTGATTTTTGGAAAGTCTTGCTAGTTATCATAGCTCGAGTCACTTGAATAGGATCAAATCGTAGTCAAGTGTGTGTTTCGGCCGTCGAAATCAAACAGGTTTACTAATGTTTGATTCCCAAAATTGGACACTCGAACCAAAGGCCTTGTTTGATTTTGAAAATCAGACTACTAGAATTGGACTCTGCCACATTACCAATCCGAGCACCTCATCCTATCTGATTCCAAGAATCAGATAGACACACTGCCTGGCCAATCGAACACTCGACCCGTCTAATCCCAAAAATCGGACATACCCAAATTGGACCAGCCACCCTCTCCAATCAAACACACCCGATTGGATTGTGACAAATGGACATACCTAAATTGGACGTACTTGAATCAAACCAAACCAAATCAGACAACTGGTAAATCGGACCCTGCACAATCGGACACACTGTGATAGACAAATTTGGAAATTTGACACATCGCGAATGATGTAGAGCACAACCTACACCAAGAGAATTCACTAATAGCCTTACATGCAGTTCCAAACCTAGAAATTATAGCCGAATGGCCAAGAATAGTGTTGATGCACTTAGCAGCAGATTTGACATGCTTAGAGATGTAGACTAACCATTAGTTGACCTTGAACAAACTGAACGACATGGCGTAGACCCTAGCAAGCAACAAGAAAGGCCAGGAACCAATCTTAGAGCCCCATTAAGCCACAAACGCAAGCGAGAGTGCAAAAATTGGATAGTCATCTTGTCTTCGCACTTGTATTGTTTTCTAGCACTTGAAGTATACCTAAGAAAAGTTGAAAGCCTGATTATGCACAGTGCATAGAAAAGAGTACACACACACACACACAGTGACTGTAAATTGAGAATTGCTTGTAATTAACAAGGAACTCACTCAGACGTGATAACCTGAAGGAACCCACCAGTAAGAGAAGACCCTGAGACATATTGGGTGATTGAAACCCAAGTGTAGGACCAAGCTGAAAACACAATAAAGAAGCTAAGCGTAGTAAGGACAAACACCATTGGAGAAGTGGATCTACCTGACCTAATCAATCTCATCCACAACTTGGTGGAACATGAGACCGCAGATATGGCAGAGACCAGCTCAGATTGTGACGCAATGAGGAGCTTGATTTGGGAGGCTTACCAAAGAAGATCCAGCAAACGGTGAAAAAATATGACACTCAAACTAAGCTAGACCACCATGGCAGACTTGTGGAGGCTGTCATAGCAGATCTCAAAGAGGGAAGAAAGCTAGCATGCAAGGCTTTGTAGGGCATAATGGCTTATAACCAAGATCAATAGACTAGGAGCTTATGCTAGAATATGAAAATGTGAGAGCCCTAGCAAGCAGAAATTGGACCGGACCAGACGCAAAGATATATATATATATATATATATATATATATATATATATATATATATATATATATATATATATATATATATATATATATATATATATATAGAAGGAGACCTCACGCTGAGTGTGCTTCTGACGAAGCAATTGCTAGATAACACGGCAGCAAAGTAAAGTGTTGCGACACTAGCAACGTCACTACTTACAGGACTATGAGTTAACCAGGGCTCTAAGAGCCAATCAAAAATCCATGTTGTCGCAAAGCAGCTGGATAAATATCAGATCCAAATGATAACCCATACAACTTCGTGGAGCAGTTCAAGCAGGTTCGCAAGGCCAACGGCCTCACTGACCTTACTCAACACCCGCAAGCATTTGGTCTGTGCTTAGGCGATAAGGGAAGCACTTGGTACACAAGTCTAGATGGTGTTGAGAAAGCCAACTTCAATAGCCTTAAAAATCTCTTCATTAAGAGATTCTCCGAGCCAAGGTACTCTAATAACCTACTAGTGCGGCTGATGAATGTCAAGCAGAGGAATAAGGAAGATATTTGGGATTACGTGACCCATGTGAGGAGTCTCTTCAAGAGAATCCCAACTGGCGAGCAACCAGCTGAAAGAGCGGTGTCCACAATATTCATTAATGGAATACGAAGCAAAGATCTCTACAAGGCCTTGGTAGGTAACTTGAGCTTATAGCGAGATGCATTGGCTAGGGTCTTTGAAGAGGCCATTAGAGTGGACGACCAGCTCAAGGAGAGAAGCTCCAGGAGCTGAATCGAGAGGAGACTACCTTTAGGAATTTTGAGAGAGTTTAAATGACATGTGAAAGATCATGTCCAAGTACTCAAGATAAAGGAAAGGGCAGTGACTCAAGCCAAGAGCTAGCAGAGATGAAGATGGAGCTAGCTAGATTACAAGAGATGATGAGACGACCAACATGCCTTCACGTCCAATGCATATATTGTAGTGGAGACCACCTGCCAGCTAAGTGTCAGGACCCTCAATCCCGACCTTGCACCAATTGTGGTAGGTTTGGCTATGATGCCATGTATTGCCGACTGTCGAGGAGACTTCTATACTTGCAACCATAGAATCAACCTTACCTAGCGAATAGGCCACCAAACTTCTTCGAAAGGGGAGTCCCATTGACTCTCTCGACACCCAATGATGCCAAGCCAGCCATTCCTAGGATGGAGATAACCCCTATGAGCATACCTAAACCACTTGGACCTTACATGACTCATCCACCAAGTGACCCATCCACCAGGACCCTATGTGACCCGTTCACCCAGTGATGCTCCTATCCACTACGTGGAGGAGCCCAACAACAAAGAGCCTTATGTGCACCCTTATGTCTCGTATAACAAAGAGGGAAATGCAGTCCTTATGGACTACCGACCAATACTAGGATAGTGTTAGGTAGAGGAAGAGGTAGAGGCTTAGGAGGGCAGATCCAAGAGTCAAGGACTTGTGGTCACCCAAGACATGTCTCTTCGCGCTGCCTTGAAAGGGAGCAAGTAAATCGAGACAAGGCTGATTTTGAGATGCACTGAATGCAAAATCACACATCTCTTTGTTGATTGCCCTAGACTAAAGCCATCCTCTAATTTGGCAAACGAGCCATCAGCCACAATAGGGTTATTCGATGTCAAGACACTCAACGGGGAGGCCACGCCTATCTTGTTGCATGTCATGACCCGTGCACAGAGAAAAAGCAGGCTGGCATATCATTTCCAAGGCCTAGCAACTTAGATGCAGCGTCAATCGAAAAGAAAATTCACTAGAAAAGAAAGAAGAAGCCAAACGCAAAGGTCACACTGAAAATAGAGAGTTCTACAACACTACCTACTAGAAAGAAAGTGATAAACGTAGAAGCAGAAATGTCTGCTCCAAGAATGGCTGAGAAGGGAGGTGCGAAGGTCAACCCAAA
This sequence comes from Lygodium microphyllum, assembly GCF_053477565.2. NCBI lineage: Eukaryota > Viridiplantae > Streptophyta > Polypodiopsida > Schizaeales > Lygodiaceae > Lygodium > Lygodium microphyllum. The sequence goes on along the minus strand of NC_141156.1, from coordinate 60,735,154 downwards.
GCACCAATTCGAAGCCATCAAAAAAGTGAAGGAGTGGGTGAAAGAATCCCACAAACACTTAAAAGATGTTGAGTCCATATTGGAAGATGAGATTGATGATCTCTCAAGCATAGGCATGCCAATATTACCTCCACAACCAAAATCGAGAGATACAACTGCACCACAAGTAGTGCCAATTAGAAAAAGCCTAAATGCTACGAGCCAGTGAATCAGTCAAGGCCATTGGCCAAGAAACATAAGGAAAGGAGAGTGGCAAGCAGCTAACAACCTTCTCACCACACTGGTGACCCACCCTCGTGATGCTAAGACTAAGGAGGTCTACTTAGGTAGCATCTGCCATTGTGGCAAGAGCTAAAACAATGGGTTGAAGGGTCAATGGAGCAAGCTACCGCTAACTTGCACAAACATGATATAGAGATGCAAATACCGAGTCTGACGTTGCACTCAATGCCAAAATCCTTACATGTCAATGCTTTTTGGGAGGGCACTAAAATGCATGCTATCTTCCTGATCTTAGCTCTAGGCGATACCACAAGGAATTGTAGACACGGGAGTGGGAGTCCATGTGTTGAGCCATGCAATGCTCCAGACTTGGGGTAACCCACCGGTCGAGATGACTAGGTTTAACGTCACACTGGCTAATGGGATTAAAGTGAAGCCATTTGGCACGTTAAAGAATTGGCTAATAAAGATCATAGGAGTCCAATTATTGCTTGATTTTATAGTCATGAAGGGAGTGGACTATGACATCTTGCTAGGCTGCCGACCCTAGATGTGCAATATGAGAGTCATAGAACACTGGGGCAACAGTCTTATCTTCCTAGGCAGAAAGCCGTAAGAGTAGAGATGGACACCTGGAAGACCACACCAGTTGACCTAGATACCATCTTTACTATACTGAAGGGTGACAACCAGAATAGAAAATCTTATGGCCGTTGACAAAGTATATCCCTTATCCTGAGGACGAGCAAGACTAGATGCATATCCTTGCTATAATCGGCCTACCATTCTTGGACAATGAAGAATTCAAGCAAGCTACTAAGGCAGTTGGCTAGACGCGAGGAGAGCCCTCAGTGCCAATCTGCATGATGGCTAGGGGCGTACAAAGAAGACCCAATCTTATCATATTCCAAGTATCGAACAACAAGCAAGAGCTCCATGAGATCTTAGAGCACCTGACCAACAAGTTAACTAGTAACCCATCAACAAACCTTAAATCACTCGAAGATCTCTTGAATGAACCTAAGTGGTGATGGACCAAAGTGCACAACTTAAACTTGAGGTACAATTGGGCCTTAGTCACACCAACGAGAAGAACGAGTCATATCAAGACTTAGAAGATGACGAGCAGACAGATGAAGATAGCTCTAACAATGAATATGAGGACTGTTGTTTCCTTCAGTGAGAGAGTGAAGGAAAAATTGACACGATAGAACACGATATTGAGGGACGGGTGATAGAGCAAATATGAGCATACTCCAAACCACACAAGGGAAATGCCTTTAGAATTGAAAGAGGAGTCATGCACATGGATTGCAATGGAGCACGTAAGGTGCAATACACTTTGAGCAAGCAGGCCTAGCCCAACCAAGTGCCATGCCATTGCTTAGGATGGAATCACCATCGGAGCTACGACCACTCCGAGAGACTTCCTCTTCTAGCGAAGATGGAGGGTTCGATTCCAAATTAGAAGTAAGCTCAGATAGTGATCTTGAAATACCTCAACCTTCTAAGACTAGATGCACCAACGGGGACTTACCTATTCACCTAAGGCATCGAAGGTTAAAGGAGAAAAGAAGGAAAGAGCCTATGGATGCACAAGCAGAGGAGCACAGAAAACCGCAAGACCTACCAGGGAGATTCACTAACTTCAAAAAAGCCAATAGGGTAGTGATCTTGTTGGGAGCCAAATGCTAGGAGCAAGCAAGCAAACCAATAAAAGGACTTGCCAAGGTCAAGGAGGTCAATTTAGCCAAGGAGGGGGAGATACCCCAACCTGTCTCTATAGTTGATGACCTGACCAAGGAAGAGGAAGCAAGGCTCATTGCTCTCTTGTGAGAGTATATAGACATCTTTGCTTGGTCCCCACTCACATTGGCACATCGTAATTGCAGCCCACCAATGCCAAACTCGGCCCATATGGGGGCCGATCATATGCACTTTTGGGAAAGTGCAAGGCTGCAATCTCTATTGAGTCTGAAAGCATACCAATGATCTTCTATGTGTTTCCAAACACCAAAGATGCAGGTATAGAGTTGTTGTTAGGATGCACATTTAAAAAGAAAGCTCATTGTAATGTCGATTACGAGTCCCAGCGTATTCACCTCACCATAGGCAATGTACATATAGTCACCGCTTTCAGTAAGGGATGTGCAACTCCTTCAAAGTCCGCAAAGCCATCAGTAGAGAAATCCACTGTTAAGTCTAAGGAGAAGGGCCGCGACCCATCACCACCCACCAAACCTAAAGACTTGCAAATCACTAAAGCCACTAAGACCCCTAAACTATCCCACAGGAAGTCATTAAACTGAAAATAAAGTAATAGACATAAAATGCCAAGGAACCATAGCCAAGGTGGCTAGGCATGAAGTGATATTACCAATGTTGGTTGAGAATCAAATGATGAGTTGTTGCAGCAAGGTATGCACCCCAAGCTATGGTGGCAAGAGTATTCACCCTCTTAGATGCTGGGAGGTTGAGACCTCAAACATGTAATGTTTGTAAAATGGCAAAAAGATGATTCACATGTTACACATCCACCTTTTATACTTACCCTAGACTAAGGCATTTATGCTTTATTACAAGCTCCAACCTCCTATAGAGTTTTGACAACATTTTATAATAGACCCCTAGAAGAGCGCCTCCTAACCCATCCGTATTTAGAACATATTCTAACTGAAGAGGAGTTACACATTGCTAGTTGAATCAATTCCGATGATTTCCTAATGGATGTCCTTACCTATATCACTCACATAGGCATTCAACCCATCGTCATGGACCACTATGCTCAATTAGAATACAATCTGAATTTCTATGCTTGGCTCATGTGGATATGAAGGTGCAAAGGCCGCGCTGAATGCCCTTAACCCTTCAACCTCTAATCCTAGGAAGGATCCTTCTCATTCTCAAGGGGGAAGGGGGTAAGGTGAAATCAAAAGGTCAAACATGTAATGTGAATGAAACATGCAAGGAAAACTAAAAAGCCTCAATCAATGTCCAAAATAGATGAAAAATTAAATTGTGAATTGAGGAAAATGTCATAAAATTCTGGAATGAATGGACTGCTTGAAGGAAAAGCCTACCACTATGCTTAGGCATTTCAAGCCAGCAAAACATGTAGTCTTTCCTTCTACAAGTAATTCTTTTGAAAAGAACTAATGGTGAATATGGCTTCATGACAGGCACCGATCACGGCAGGCCAAGAAAATACTAGCAAGTTGCCTTTCTCAGAAGAAGAACAGGCAAAATACAGCCTCTCAGTGGAGACGAGGGCCTTCAACTAGTTTAAATTTTAGCATGTCTTCAACCTAGAAGATGTAGCCATCGAAGAACAGGCCATGAGGTAGATTGTTGAGCAGTGAAATCTACAAAAATACATGGAAGAAGTGGACCAAGGGGTAGATTACATCCATTGCATAGAGTTCATTATGAACTTTTCACAAGAACCATGGCACCATGATCATGCGGGAGGGAGAAGAAACTTGTCAGGTGAAGATTGAATTGACCCCAGAATTGGTAGAAAGAGCATTGAGCCTAGCAAACAAAGTGGAGAGAAAGTTGAAGAAAGATGTATATGCCATATTGGGGATGAACAAGGTGAAGGTCCACACCAATGATGGCATCAGCTTAGCGGATATTCCAGATCCCAAAATCCAACTCCAAGCCAAGATGGTGCCTGCATTGTTCTCTAGTCAGACGTATAACACAATCATGAGCTGCATTAATGTCCCCTTGCTGAGAGCATTGTAGCACGATCCCTAGATGAGGTGAACCTTAATGGCTTCATGAGAAAGACAATCGAGACCTCGGTAAAGGCTGTGCCAACAGGAGGATAGCCTATAGGAGGAGAGTCCCCTACCACCAAGGCTAAAAGAAAAACTTCATCCTCAAAGTCCTCAACCGTTGGATTCGGTAGGGTCCTTACCACCATCATCAGAGAAGCCTTGGGGAAAGGGCAGAAAGAAGGAGAAGGAGTTGATGAAACATCGAGCAGGTTACCACCTCACCATGAATAAGAGGCACAATCCAATGAAAGGATGATGAGTAAGGATGAAGAGGAAAGAGAACATGAAGAACAGTTTAGCTGTGGAGAGGCTAAGAAGAAAAAGAAGAAAACCGGACAGGAAAAGCAAGAAAAGGAGAGAAGGAAAAAAGAAAAGGAATACTTACAAAAGGCTCATAGAGATTTTAAGAAGGCCAAGGAGGAAAGAAAGAGAAAGGCAGATGAACATGAGGAGAATTTGAAAAGAAAGGATGATGAGTAAGGATGAAGAGGAAAGAGAACATGAAGAGCAGTTTAGCTGTGGAGAGGCTAAGAAGAAAAAGAAGAAAACCGGACAAGAAAAGCAAGAAAAGGAGAGAAGGAAAAAAGAAAAGGAATACTTACAAAAGGCTCATAGGGATTTTAAGAAGGCCAAGGAGGAAAGAAAGAGAAAGGCAGATGAACATGAGGAGAAGTTGAAAAGAAAGGAGGATAAAGATATAGCCCTTGCAATGCGCAAATCCATTGAGCAACAGTCCCAAGCGGGACGAACTAGAGCCCATGAGCCCACTTAGAGATGAAGGGCCAAGTTTGAGTGCCCGTGTGCTAGAAATCATACCACTTGTGGTACAAGAAGGTAAGGGCAAGGCCCCAATCACCCCATTCCTACTCTCATGGTGCCCACCACTACCACCACCATATCCACACTTAGCTCTACAACCCATGTGGATGCTAGCAACCTAATGGCATGGGTACAACACTTTTTGAATAAGGAAATGAGCCAAGGAGAAGGAGAAGGGACCCCTATCGTAGGAACCAAAAGACCGCCGGCAACACAATAGCCGAGTCTAGACAAGACCCAAAGAAACAGAAGGTGGAAACCTCTACAACCTCTATCCCTGCAACAAAGATGCCAATTGTTGAGTATGATGAATATGTCAATGAGCTTCTTTCCCAACTAGAGAAAGCCAAGTAAGAGAAAAAGATAGCAGGCAAAGCTAGAAGCAAAAAAAGAGGCCATGGATGCATTTTAGTTGGAGAAAACCCACCAAATAGCCTTGGCCCAAAGGGAGATCAGTGAGCTCAAGGAATAGCTGCAGGCTAAAGAGGAGTAGAAGCTGATTGGCGGGCAAGATTGGACAAAGAGACAAAAGCCCTAGTGCACCTGCGAAGACACAATGATGAGATGGTAGGGCTTTATGAAGACTTGCAAGCAAAGATGGAGATGATCAGTGAAGCCACAGAGGAACTAGAGACATTGAGGGAGAAAATAGTACACATATAGGAAAAAGAAGTGGAGAAATTGAAAAAAGAGATAGCCTCAGAACAGGAAGAGCATCAAAGACTAAAAAGAGAAATGGAAGATCAAGAACAAAGGCTAACAGTATTAGCGCAGAGGCAGGGGGAAAGCTCGAGGAGATGGTGAAAAGAGCATATGAATGGGTAGCTCATAATGAAAGAAGAGTCAAAACTTTGGCATACTGTTTGGCTTAGGCTAAAAAAGATAAAGTACTAGCTGAAAGCCAAGCAGAGGCCACCCAAGAGGGCTTCAAAACCCAGCAACATGCCTTCATCAATACACTGCCCAATGTCACTCAAATGGAGGAAGGGGAGGCTGTTGAAACCATCAATAAGATTCTAGGGATTACATGCAGGGCCTTGAGAGCAGGCCTCTAGATGCCACCACAACCTATGGGAGTCAACTTGACCCTTGAAGAGCAACAAAGATACCTACTATTGTGGCAGGATTGACCCCACAAGGGTATGTGCTAGGGTTCACAAAAGGGGTACAATAGGAAACCCAACAAGAAGATGAGGCTGGCACAAGATTCAAGATGGGGCCCCATGAAGAAGAGCTAGTCCCACAGCATTCTTCCCCACCATAGTCGAAAGACCAGCAAACAACAAGCAGACACATCTAAAGAAAGAAGGGCTGCACTTAAGGAAAAGAGAAAACAAATGGTGGAGGAAGCAAGGAGAAGATTGAATGCTAGACCTATACAAGTGCCACCCATGCCTATTTCACTGAGCCAGGATAATTTCCCAGCGAGCTTCCACGTTGACTTGGAAATATGGGAACAATAGGAAACTTCCAGAAACCCCTTTGATCTAAACTTCCAATTCCCTGCCAATTTGCACAGGGTCAAGGTGGTGGAAGAAGTGATTATCATTGAAAGTAGGCTCAAGGAGAAATGGTTGCCTGAGAAAGAACGGAACCCCACCCTTTGGGTTACAGAGGATGCAAAATTTTGACAAAACAAGGTATTTGAGGTCTCGAGATCAGTGCCGGGCTATGAGTGCTAGCCTACATGGAGAAGCCATATCTATGATGTAAATATGGACACTTGGATGGCCTTTTGCAAAACCCTCTCATTCAAATGCAATAACCCGGCATTCATGCCATACCCCCGAAGGATGGAAGTGGATTTTGACCCCAATGGCCACAGCTAATACGACTTCCCCATAATCTACAATGCGAATAATACTAAGCTTGAAGAGGCCCTTGTCTTCACCCTAGAAGATTTGTATGACTCCATAGTACATTTTGTAGATGAATTCTCCTCATGCCCCGAACATGCGTTCATTACTACATGTAATTACGTTAGACTACTTAGAATACTACTTAGGAAAAATCGAACTCCACAAGAATGCAAACTTCCACCCCTCTATTTTGATCCTAATGCCATAGACAACTGCGCCATGGCTCGAATAATGTGTGTTACTCTTCTCCCTTCATTTTGTTTATCCCTTTCACAAGATATGAATGATATCTGCTTTACGCATTGCAATCATCCATTTCTCTCTACTACCACATTACAAGTCTGCCTAAACCTCAAAGGGTACTTGCAGAGTTGGCACTTCTTGAATAAATCTCTTAGGTCCCCTTCTCCATCCCACTCAGACGACAAAGCTTAGCTCTCGTCTTGGCTTTGTAATCCAAAAGAAAAAGAAAAGGAAAAGGGAAAAAAGAAAGAAAGAAAGAAAGAAAGAAAGAAAGAAGAAAACAAAGATGAAAAGAGAAAAAATCACAACGAAAAGTAGTTCACCCCACATAGGCCACAATCATTGCACCTAAGGGTTCTCAAGTTAGGTGCATCCAATGGCTTCAATCAGCCAGCTCTATCCCTAACCCCCTAGTCTCATTTTCATTCCCCATTCACACTTAGGGCACATCAAGGGTAGGACATACCTAATGAGGAAACACTTGTCTATGGTTAATAGACCTGTCACCCTAAGGTACACGCACCGCACCTCCCTTATGCACAAAATGGGTCCTCAAGTGTGGGACAACACCCAGTCTTATACCCAGCTCCCAATTCCACTAAACGAGCACAATGCGCCACATAGTAAGATAGACACTCTCCTTAGGTAGCTCACTTCTTCTCTTTTCAAGTAATACCAAACGATACAAACCACCAACATCATAGGCGCAACCATTCACTCAACATACGCTCTCAACCTCCAACGATGCAATCATTACCAAGTCTCTCAGCCACCAGCAATAATCCACATAAGGCCCCATCACCAACTAGACAACACCCTTCCAAGAACCAAGCCCTCATCACCAAAAACCTGCAAGTGCCATGGGACTGACACTCATCTAGGGGGTAATGTTAATCCTAGATCGAAAGGGAAGAAAAAATAGGTAAAATACAAATGCAATGGAAGAAGCATGATGGGGAACAAGCAAGGCACAAGGGCGGCCTCAAAAATCAAGTCAAAGGTAAAAATCGTAAATTTTTAAATGCAAGGTGCCCTAAAAACTATTGTAAAAGAACGCCAGGCTCCCTCCCATGCAAAATGTAAAAGGTAGGCGGGCATAGGCTAAACAATAGGGCAAGTAGAATGGAAATGGAAAAGGGGACCTTGCCACAATGGTCGATCATGTAAAAAAGGGATGGGTGCCCAAGGGATTTTAGGGCATGTATATAAACTCTAAAAAGTGAATGAGAGCTCATTCTTTGGTATGTGAAAAAAGTGGACTCATCTTCTTCTCTCCTTCTCTTCTCTTTGCTTGCTTGTGAGTGCTTGAGGGAGGGAGTGTGAGTGAGTGAGGGAGTGAGTGTGTGAGGGTGAGGGTGAGGGTGAGGGATCTTGGGGGTGAAGCTCTCCATCATCTCCTCTCTGCTTCTCTTCTCTTCTCCTCTCTCGTCTCACATGTGGATATGGAGATGGAGCTTGGAGGAGGAGGCTTGAGGATGCTTGAGCTTGCATCACAAATCATGGAGCTATCGGAGTGCTTGAGGCATTTGGGCATCAAGGTAAGCTCACTACACCCCAGTAGGATTGAAGGTGCATCAGCTAGGTGAGAGATAGCCATAGGTGCTCTCTTGAAATGCTTGAAGGAATAAGCGGTCCATGGGTCTTGGCGGTTGGGCGTTGTAATGTCTCCTCCACCCCCCTCCTCGTACTATCCCCACCATAGGAGCTCCCCTCCCTTTAATTTTTTTTTCAAATTTTTTTAAATCTCTCCCCCTTCCATGTGCATTTTTTATATCTCTCCCCCTGCCGTGTGCATGGCGTGGAGAGAGAGTGAGGGGGGGTGAAGTGTGGGAGATGCCCCGCATGTAGCCCCCCAGATGGCGGCGAACAGCTGCGCCCCCCCTTATAAAGCCTTTCCCCCCTCCCTGGTACACACAATCCCCCCCTCGTCAGAGACAAGCGCCCCCTCCGTGTCATTCCGTGGCTCCAACTGGGCACAGCATCCCCCCTCCGCCCTGGTGATCATGCCCCCTGGGCTTCTGACTAAAGCACCCCCCCACCTGTTTGCCAATCAACTGCAGGCCCCGTGAAGAAGAGGAGAGGGAGGGAACGAGGAAAGGAGAGAGAGAAGGAGAAGAAGAGGGAGAGAGAGGATGAGAAGAAGGAGGAGAAGAAGAGAGAGAGAGGAGAAGGAGAAGGAGAAAGAGAAGGAGAAGAAGAGGGAGAGAGAGAAGAAGAAGAAGAAGAAGGAGAAGAAGAGAGAAGGAGAAGAAGGAGAAGAAGGAGAGAGAGAAGGATAAGAAGAAGAAGAAGAAGAAGGAGAAGAGGGAGAGAAAGGAGAAGAAGGAGAAGGAGAAGGAGAGAGAGAAGGAGAAGAAGAGGGAGAGAGAGGAGAAGCAGAAGAAGGAGAAGGAGAGAGAGAGAGAGAGAGAGAGAGAAGGAGAAGAAGAAGAAGAGCAAGAGAGAGAGAGAAGGAGAGGAAGAAGAGAAGGAGAAGAAGAAGAAGAAGGAGAAGAAGAAGAAGAAGAAGAAGAAGAAGAAGAAGAAAAAGAAAAAGAAGAAGAAGAGAGAGAGAGAGAGAGAGAGAGAAGAGAGAGAAGGAGAAGAAGAAGGAGAAGAAGAGGGGGAGAGAGGATAGGAGAAGGAGAGAAGAAAAGGCGAATATTAGAAGGAGAGAGGGAGAGAGGTAGGGAGAAGTTAGAGGAAAAGATGATGATTAGTAAGAAAGAGAGAAGGTGGGAGTTAGGAATGACGAGATGCTGCTAGGTAGAAAAAAAGGGAGAGAAGAGAGAAGAAGAGAGAGAGAGTCTCATAATTGAGGATGGCCCCGAAGCGGAGATCTTCGCAAGCAAATGGGAATCCCACAACCATAGACGGAGATTCGGATCAAGATGCCACCACCCATTCAAACACACTGCCAAGGGTAAACTCTAAAGTTTCTCCCCATAATCCGGTACTACTTCGATGTCTTGCTTATCTCATGAGGATAGGGGATCATAATAAAATTCATATTGCATGGTTTGATAGGTAAAGAACCTAGGCATGAATCTAGATACGATAGTTGTAATAATCATAAGATATTTCATGTTTATAGTCGATGAAATGATAGGTAAAATTGATTAAGGGAAATGCATTATAAGATGCCGAAATGCCTGACACAAACACTTGCATGAAGAAAATTCTACTGGTTAATAATAGAAGATATTTTTGTATTATACACTGAATGGATTACCTTAGCTTGCATTTAGAAAGAGCTAGAATCTTGCATTATTTTCATGAAAAGGATTGGAGCCTCGCATCAAAAGAGATAAAGGTACTCCCTTATCAACAAAAATGCAATAGCATCCTAAGATTGCAAACGAGTTTTTTCATGCACAAGGATGATAGAGTACATTAAAGTAACAATAAGATCGTGCACATGTTGATATATGTTAACTTGCACACACAATGGGATTGCACGATAAACATTGTTAGAACAGTAGTTCTAAAAGAAATTATGTTTAGAGATCCTTGTCCGAACTCTAGCCGATAGATGAAGATTGGATAACCTATGGCGAATCAGGATGGAATCTCGTTAATGTACTCTTGGTGGGTTAGCACTTGGTGACTTGTGATATTAGATAGCTACTCTAGGATTTGGGTTGATCTTCTACCCTAAATAGGTAGCTAGGATTAATGAAGGTCAAGGTGAAATCACTTAGATCATTTAAAGAATCTAGAAGGAATTTGTTGAATTGACCTTGCAAAGCCCTAACCCAAGGGGGAGAGCGAACTTTAGGGTAGTTGATTCATGCGAAGCATGTTGCTTGGAACTGTTGAAATGGTTTTAACAAAGCTTGACCTTGTTAAAGTTGGATTGTTGACCGAAGTTATGCTTGGTTTTTTGAAAAGGTTGTAAAAGTGTTTTGATACATCCAAGTTAAATTCCGGCTGTGCATGCAATGGGATTGCGATGCCTTGAAGCAAGTGGTTGTGCATTCCACTATTTGTTAATGTGGATTTGGATGTTAATCCAAGTGGTGTGATTGATGATTGCATGGCCGGGTCTGAGATGACTGATTGCCATGGAAACAAAAGGGATGTTTTCCCTAGTAATTGTTTTTAAGCTGGTTGCTTCAGCTATGGTTGATTTCCTAAAGGGATAATTAATGAAGGATGGCATTAGCTACCCCCTGCGAACTGCCAAACCCTAACCAAGGGGTTTGTGAATCCGCGCCGGGAATGTGGGCCGAACCCACCGCGAGAGGTCTCTCCGTGGAAATTACTTGGCATAGGAGAACGCTTGGGTGCCAATGGGGGCGCTGGCCATAAATCCCAATGCCTCCGGACCCTGCACAAGTGTTCTATGTGACTCGAGATGGGATCTCGAGGCCTTGATACTAGTTATAAGGCAAAATCTTGGTAGGATAAACCTTCGGGTTTTGTTGGCGGGAGACGGAAGGATTTTTCTACGAAGGCAGAAAGGAACACTTAATTCTCCTGTATGGGCGGGAGACAAACATTAATCTGAAGATAAGTTAAGGAAGTGTTTGATCTTGTTTTATCTTGATTTCATGTCAGTGCCTTGAATTACATAAAGGAAACTATGATTAATGGGTTAATTAAGGAAGCTGCTTTTATGTGTCAAACATAATGTGGTAGATAATTAGATAACTAAAACAACCCTCGAGGGAAGCGTGGTGGATGTGACCAATGGGTCTATCCTATGGAAGGGTGGTCTCGGTTAGCCGAGAGCTTTCCTCAAAGGAAGTGTTAAGGAGGAATGTTAGGAAGACCCGATTACAAGGAACCCAAACTTCAGGTCGATCCTAGTGGGAACGGTCGTATAAGTTCCGTTGTGGGGCAGACTCGAGAGACCCTATTTGGCAAACCCCGTGTCATTCCTTGGGAGTGCCGGGCGGCGTCTTCTAGATACATCTCTCGATGGACTGCTAAGATGTGTCCTGGGATTCGAGGAGCGGGCACGTTACAGTTGGTATCAGAGAAAAACTTCTTAATGATACATGATTTATTAATGCTTGGTTCATGGACATATCCTAAACAGAAATAACCTAAGTGGTATGGATTGATTGTCAGGCACCTTTTGCACCCACGAATGCTGACATGCAAGAGAAGAAGTTCCTTCACAAGAAAATTAAGCCACCGGAGTTTGATGGCAAGGGAAGGACTGTTCAAGCTGACGCTTGTGAAAAATGCGGGATCTAGAGCATGGCAAAACCGGAAGCTATGGAGGATGAAGAAATAAGTGTAGACTCATAATGGAAAGGACACTGTTTGTTACACAAGTGAATTAGGTTCCAAGATTGAGACTTGGACTCATAAACACAATCTTGTGTATGTGGACAATGACATTGACACTTTACTGAAATGAAAAGAGTACTATCATTGCATTAAGAAAGGAAGCAAGTACAATGCTTTATAGGAAAGTAGGAAACTGCAGTAGGCACCATTGTGCATATGGGATAAGTTAGCCTGCATGTCCTTGACCCTGAGACTCCATACAAAGAGGCTGTTTGAGTGTGATTGCTGATTCTCAACACCCCTCCTCAATCACAACTAGGAAAGGCACAAAGTGTGTAGAGGCTATAATGAGAACCACCTACAAAGTGTGGGCATACCACAGACATGGCAAAACACCAGAGGCTGTTGCAGAAAAAGCTAAGTGTGGGTACCATAAACATGGTGGACATCCAGAGGCTGTAACAGGGGCCTCACAAAGTGTACAGGGACTGTAATGCCGAGTTACATAAGGAGTTTACAAAGCTTATGGCAGGAAGCATTAGGGCAAGGAAAATACAAGGCTATTAAAACAGTCTATCAGAATTATGAGAGTACAAGGACTGATGAGTCTTGTCCTTCCGATCCTGGTGGTCTTCATCTTCATCTTCTTCTTCCTTTGCTCCATTTTCTTCTTCTTCTTTGACTGCGACTAGATAGGCCTTTTGGGATCTCTTTCTTGCGTGGTAGAACTTCTCGGTGTGTCCGGTCCTTTTGCAGAAGTCACAAAAGAGCTGATCCTTCTTGCCTTTGTACATGTTGCCAACATATAATGCATGCTCATCTCTAGAGGTACTTGGTTCTTCTTTGGTTTTTAGCTTCTTTTCTTCTTCTAATAGTGATGCCTGGATATCAACAAGTTCAGGATTTGGCATGTTGATTAAAGTTGTTGATACATTATTATATTCAGGAGGCAAGCTCTTAAGTAGAACACCGATACAAACATCTTCATCCATTTTAATGTTGATTCCTGCAAGTTGGGTTAGGAGTCCTTCCATGTAATTAAGATGTGTGGCAAGTGATGTGCTTGACTTCATTTCAAGCCTGAAGAACTCAATCAGGAGACCATACTTTGATGATTTAGATTGTGCACCGAACAGGGTGTCAAGTCTTTTCCATGTATCCTGTGAGGTCTCACAATTATCCACATGATGAATATAACTGTCGTCTAGCTCCAGTTTAATAATGGCCTGAGCTCTGTCATCATTCTTTTGCCAAGTAGTTGCAAGGTCCGCGTCCCGAGGTTTCTTCTCTTTGCCATTTGTGATGGCCCAGAGACCCTTCTTCATCAGGATGAGCTTGATGCGGGTTTGCCAAGTGTGGAATCCGACTCCTTTGAATCGAGCATTTGGAGAGTCTTTGCCCATGTTAGATTTACGGGAACAGTAGCAAATCAACTTCAGACTTTATTAGATTTGAGCAACTGAAGAATTGATTGAGAGACACAAGTGCTAAAAAGCACTAACTGAGTGTCAATGAATACCAAATCTGCAAAAGTCTTTTACTCCAAGTGATCTTCCCCTTCTTGATTTGATGCTGATGCCTTCAGATCTGGCTCAGTGATTAAAATCACTGTTGATAACTTCAGTGAGAGAAACAGTGAAAAATGTCAAGATTTTGAAGCTTTTGGCTATGGTGGAATTAGGGTTTCTGAGACAGGGGCTTGGATTTTTTGCTGATTGCAGGAGCTACAGTGGATCATTTTCAAAAATTTTTATATGCCTAGGAAGATGATTTCATGGGCTACAAAAGCCCTATCATGATGATCAAAATCGTGGTCAGTATGCAGCACGCAGGAGCCGCGAACAGAATCGGCGCAGTCTGGGGCAGCGAGGTCAAATTTGTGCAATGCCAGAGCTGTAGCTTGCCAATGTGGTTGTTTGTTGTGCCAGGATGAAGCACCTTGAGCAGAGGAACAACTCTCCAGAAGAAATCGTGGGCTGAAATGGCCTGGTTGAAGAGTTATGGAAGCTCCAAGCAAGGTAGGTCCTATCTGGCTATGGCAGACACAGAGTAGAGATTGGGGATTTTCACAATGATGAGCTCCAGATGGTCCAATGTCCTGGATTGATGTGATACAGGGAAGCTTTATGAGTTGGGGAATACTTTTCCAGAAGGAAGCTCCAAGAGATTTGACCTGTGGAGTGAGATATAAGCAGTTCAATCTGACTGGGTGCTGCTGGCTATGGCTGCCATGGAAGCTTCAGTGAGAGTAGAGTTGGGAGATGAAGTCATGAGCTGACATTGAGCTAGACTGAGGTTGAAAGGAATCAAGAGAGGCTAGACAAGCAGTGCCATGCCCAATTGGGCTCTGATACCATGTGAAAAATGCGGGATCTAGAGCATGGCAAAACCGGAAGCTATGGAGGATGAAGAAATAAGTGTAGACTCATGATGGAAAGGACACTGTTTGTTACACAAGTGAATTAGGTTCCAAGATTGAGACTTGGACTCATAAACACAATCTTGTGTATGTGGACAATGACATTGACACTTTACTGAAATGAAAAGAGTACTATCATTGCATAAAGAAAGGAAGCAAGTACAATGCTTTATAGGAAAGTAGGAAACTGCAGTAGGCACCATTGTGCATATGGGATAAGTTAGCCTGCATGTCCTTGACCCTGAGACTCCATACAAAGAGGCTGTTTGAGTGTAATTGCTGATTCTCAACAACGCTGAGATCTAGATTGAGTCCATGGAGGACTATTTTGGGGCAGCAGGAACTACACCTGCTAACCAAGCCATGCTCGCCAAACTTAAGCTTACAGGCAAAGTGAGACTTTGGTGGAAACAGTGGTGCAGAGACCAAGTGATCTCGGAGGGGATAGTCACTTAGGATAAGCTTAAGGAAGCTATGCAAGGGAGGTATTTTGCCTCCTTCCTATCGCACACAAAAGATGAATGAATTCTATGACTTGAAGCAGCTAGGATTATCCCTTAAAGCATATTATTCAAAGTTCGTTTCACTCCTAAAGTATGCACCCCCAATGGATATGACATAACAGGTGTCAAAGTTTTGTGTTGGGTTGAATCCACCCATAAGCACTCGATTGGAATCAATGCACCCAACGGACTTGCAAGACGCATTACTCCGAGCGAATCCAAACCTCCAAGAACATAAATCAAGCAACTATGATGAAGATGACTCACGGGATCAAGACAAGAGGTGCCACAAGTGCGGAGAGATAGGACACATCTGTAAGAGATGCCCCAACTGCCGATGTTTCCACTGTAATGAACTTGGACACATCCAAACAGATTGTCCTCAGTTGGACCCTAAGAATCAAAAATGTGCGGTCAAACAAAGCCGTCTAAACTCTACTTTTGGCTCATATTATGAACCACATTATGATGAAGGCTTGGAGCGTGTTGTAACCTTTGAGGATGACTAGATACCCTAGGAAAATCTTCTTGAGGTAATAAGTCTTATACTTGGAATAAATCCTATTGAATCCTATAAGTTGTGACAAGTTGTTATTTTAAGTTGAGAATTTGAGTAATCAAAGTAGCGCAGTGGAAGCATGATGGGCCCTAACCCACAGGCTATAAGCCCTAATTGTGCTTGTCTTCCTTAGTTTCTCTCGAGATGAGGACATCTCGATTCCTCTAAGGGGGAGAGGATGTAATGTCTCCTCCCCCACCCCCCCGACCCTCATACTATCCCCCCCCCCCCCCATAGGAACTCCCCCCCTTTATATTTTTTTTCAAATTTTTTTAATCTCTCCCTCTGTCGTGTGTATGGCGGGGAGAGAGAGAGGGGGGGGTGAAGTGTGGGAGATGGGGGGCATGACGCCCCCTAGATGGCAGTGGGCAGTTGTTCCCCCTCCCCGTATAAAGCCTTTCCCACCTCCCTGGTACACACAGTCCCCCCCGTCAGAGATAGGCGCCCCCTCCATGTCATTCCCGGCTCCAACTAGGCATAGCATCCCCCCTCTACCAGCCCTAGTGATCACGCCCTGACTAAAGTACCCCCCCCACCTGTTCGCCAGTCACTTGCGGGCCCCGTGAAGAAGAGGAGAGGGAGGGAAGGAGAGAGAGAAGGGAGAGAGAGGAGAAGAAGAAGAAGGAGAAGAAGAGAGAGAGAGGAGAAGAAGAAGAAGGAGAAGAAGAGAGAGAGAGAGGAGAAGGAGAAGAAGGAGAAGAAGGAGAAGAAGGAGAGAGATCTCCGCTTCGGGGCCATCCTCAATTATGAGACTCTCTCTCTCTTCTTCTCTCTTCTCTCCCTTGTTTTCTACCTAGCAATATCTCGTCATTCCTAATTCCCACCTTCTCTCTTTCTTACTAATCATCATCTTTTCCTCTAACTTCTCCCTACCTCTCTCCCTCTCTCCTTCTAATATTCGCCTTTTCTTCTCTCCTTCTATCCTCTATCTCCCTCTTCTTCTCCTTCTTCTTCTCCTTCTCTCTCTCCCTCTTCTCCTTCTTCTTCTTCTCCTTCTTCTTCTTCTCCTCTCTCTTCTTCTCCTTCTCTTCTTCTCTCTCTCTCTCTCTTCTTCTTCTTCTTCTTCTTCTTCTTCTTCTTCTTCTTCTTCTTCTTCTTCTTCTTCCTCTCCTCTCTCTCTCTCTTCCTCTTCCTCTTCTTCCTCTTCTTCTTCTTCTTCTCCTTCTCTCTCTCTCTCTCTTCTCTCTCTCTCTCCCTCTTCTTCTCCTTCTCTCTCTCCTCTCTCTCTCCTTCTTCTCCTTCTTCTTCTTCTCCTCTCTCTCCCTCTTCTTCTCCTTCTCTTTCTCCTTCTTCTCCTTCTCCTCTCTCTCTCTCTTCTTCTCCTTCTTCTTCTACTCCTCTCTCTCCCTCTTCTTCTCCTTCAAGCTGCCACCGCCCATGCAAACACACTACCAAGGGTAAACACTAAAGTTTCTCCCCATAATCAGGTACTGCTTCGATGTCTTGCTTATCTCATGAGGATAGGGGATCATAATAAAATTCATATTGCATGGTTTGATAGGTAAAGAACCTAGGCATGAATCTAGATATGATAGTTGTAATAATCATAAGATATTTCATGCTTATGGTCGATGAAATGATAGGTAAAATTGATTAAGGGAAACGCACTATAAGATGCTGAAATGCCTAACACAAATACTTGCATGAAGAACATTCTACTGGTTAATAATAGAATATATTTTTGTATCATACACTGAATGGATTACCCTAGCTTGCATTTAGAAAGATCTAGAATCTTGTATTATTTTCATGAAAAGGATTGGAGCCTCGCATCAAAAGAGATAAAGGTACTCCCTTATCAAAAAAAATGCAATAGCATCCCAAGATTGCAAACTAGTTTTTTCATGCACAACGATGATAGAGTACATTAAAGTAACAATAAGACCGTGCACATGTTGATATATGTTAACTTGCACACACAATGGGATTGCATGATAAACATTGTTAGAACAGTAGTTCTAAAAGAAATTCTGTTTAGAAATCCTTGTCCGAACTCTAGCCGATAGATGAAGATTGGATAACCTATGGCGAATCCGGATGGAATCTCATTAATGTACTCTTGGTGGGTTAGCACTTGGTGACTTGTGATATTAGATAGCTACTCTAGGATTTGGGTTGATCTTCTACCCTAAATAGGTAGCTAGGATTAATGAGGGTCAAGGTGAAATCACTTAGATCATTTAAAGAATCTAGAAGGAATTTGTTGAATTGACCTTGCAAAGCCCTAACCCAAGGGGGAGAGCGAACTTTAGGGTAGTTGATTCATGCGAAGCATGTTGCTTGGAACTGTTGAAATGGTTTTAACAAAGCTTGACCTTGTTAAAGTTGGATTGTTGACCGAAGTTATGCTTGGTTTTTTGAAAAGGTTGTAAAAGTGTTTTGATACATCCAAGTTAAATTCTGGTTGTGCATGCAATGGGATTGCGATGCCTTGAAGCAAGTGGTTGTGCATTCCACTATTTGTTAATGTGGATTTGGATGTTAATCCAAGTGGTGTGATTGATGATTGCATGGCCGGGTCTGAGATGACTGATTGCCATGGAAACAAAAGGGATGTTTTTCCTAGTAATTGTTTTTAAGCTGGTTGCTTCAGCTGTGGTTGATTTCCTAAAGGGATAATTAATGAAGGATGGCATTAGCTACCCCCTGCGAACTGCCAAACCCTAACCAAGGGGTTTGTGAATCCGCGCCGGGAATGTGGGCCGAACCCACCGTGAGAGGTCTCTCCGTGGAAATTACTTGGCATAGGAGGACGCTTGGGTGCCAGTGGGGGCACTGGCCATAAATCCCAATGCCTCCGGACCCTACACAAGTGTTCTATGTGACTCGAGATGGGATCTCGAGGCCTTGATACTAGTTATAAGGCAAAATCTTGGTAGGATAAACCTTCGGGTTTTGTTGGCGGGAGACGAAAGGATTTTTCTACGAAGGCAGAAAGGAACACTTAATTCTCCTGTATGGGCGGGAGACAAACATTAATCTGAAGATAAGTTAAGGAAGTGTTTTATCTTGATTTCATGTCAGTACCTTGAATTACATAAAGGAAACTATGATTAATGGGTTAATTAAGGAAGCTGCTTTTATGTGTCAAACATAATGTGGTAGGTAATTAGATAACTAAAACAACCCCCGAGGGAAGCATGGTGGATGTGACCAATGGGTCTATCCTATGGAAGGGTGGTCTCGGTTAGCCGAGAGCTTTCCTCAAAGGAAGTGTTAAGGAGGAATGTTAGGAAGACCCGATTACAAGGAACCCAAACTTCAGGTCCGATCCTAGTGGGAACGGTCATATAAGTTCCGTTTCGGGGCAGACTCGAGAGACCCTATTTGGCAAACCCCGTGTCATTCCTTGGGAGTGCCGAGCGGCGTCTTCTAGATACATCTCTCGATGGACTGCTAAGATGTGTCCCGCGATTCGAGGAGCGGGCACGTTACAATTGGTATCAGAGAAAAACTTCTTAATGATACATGATTGATTAATGCTCGGTTCATGGACATATCCTAAACAGAAATAACCTAAGTGGTATGGCTTGATTGTCAGACACCTTTTGCACCCACGAATGCTGACATGCAAGAGAAGAAGTTCCTTCACAAGAAAATTAAGCCACCGGAGTTTGATGGCAAGGGAAGGACTGTTCAAGCTGACGTTGAGATCTAGATTGAGTCCATGGAGGACTATTTTGGGGCAGCAGGAACTACACCTGCTAACCAAGCCATGCTCGCCAAACTTAAGCTTACAGGCAAAGTGAGACTTTGGTGGAAACAGTGGTGCAGAGACCAAGTGATCTCGGAGGGGATAGTCACTTAGGATAAGCTTAAGGAAGCTATGCAAGGGAGGTATTTTGCCTCCCGCCTATCGCACACAAAAGATGAATGAATTCTATGACTTGAAGCAGCTAGGATTATCCCTTAAAGCATATTATTCAAAGTTCGTTTCACTCCTAAAGTATGCACCCCCAATGGATATGACATAACAGGTGTCAAAGTTCTGTGTTGGGTTGAATCCACCCATAAACACTCGATTGGAATTTCAGTCACCCAACGGACTTGCAAGACGCATTACTCCGAGCGAATCCAAACCTCCAAGAACATAAATCAAGCAACTATGATGAAGATGACTCACGGGATCAAGACAAGAGGTGCCACAAGTGCGGAGAGATAGGACAGATCCGTAAGAGATGCCCCAACTGCCGATGTTTCTACTGTAATGAACTAGGACACATCCAAACAGATTGTCCTGAGTTGGACCCTAAGAATCAAAAATGTGCGGTCAAACAAAGCCGTCTAAACTCTACTTTTGGCTCATATTGTGAACCACATTATGATGAAGGCTTGGAGCGTGTTGTAACCTTTGAGGATGACTAGATACCCTAGGAAAATCTTCTTGAGATAATAAGTCTTATACTTGGAATAAATCCTATTGAATCCTATGAGTTGTGACAAGTTGTTATTTTAAGTTGAGAATTTGAGTAATCAAAGTAGCGCAGCGGAAGCATGATGGGCCCTAACCCATAGGCTATAAGCCCTAATTGTGCTTGTCTTCCTTAGTTTCTCTCGAGATGAGGACATCTCGATTCCTCTAAGGGGGAGAGGATGTAATGTCTCCTCCCCCCCCCCCCCCGACCCTCGTACTATCCCCCCCATAGGAACTCCCCCCCTTTATTTTTTTTTCAAATTTTTTTAATCTCTCCCCCTGTCGTGTGCATGGCGGGGAGAGAGAGAGAGGGGGGGTGAAGTGTGGGAGATGGGGGGCATGACGCCCCCTAGATGGCAGTGGGCAGTTGTTCCCCCTCCCCTTATAAAGCCTTTCCCACCTCCCTGGTACACACATTCCCCCCCGTCAGAGATAGGCGCCCCCTCCATGTCATTCCACGGCTCCAACTAGGCATAGCATCCCCCCTCTACCAGCCCTAGTGATCACGCCCTGACTAAAGTCCCCCCCCCCACCTGTTCGCCAGTCACTTACGGGCCCCGTGAAGAAGAGGAGAGGGAGGGAAGGAGGGAAGGAGAGAGAGAAGGGAGAGAGAGGAGAAGAAGAAGAAGGAGAAGAAGAGAGAGAGAGGAGAAGAAGAAGGAGAAGAAGAGAGAGAGAGAGGAGAAGGAGAAGAAGGAGCAGAAGGAGAGAGATCTCCGCTTCGGGGCCATCCTCAATTATGAGACTCTCTCTCTCTTCTTCTCTCTTCTCTCCCTTGTTTTCTACCTAGCAATATCTCGTCATTCCTAATTCCCACCTTCTCTCTTTCTTACTAATCATCATCTTTTCCTCTAACTTCTCCCTACCTCTCTCCCTCTCTCCTTCTAATATTCGCCTTTTCTTCTCTCCTTCTCCTATCCTCTCTCTCCCTCTTCTTCTCCTTCTTCTTCTCCTTCTCTCTCTCCCTCTTCTCCTTCTTCTTCTTCTCCTTCTTCTTCTTCTCCTCTCTCTTCTTCTCCTTCTCTTCTTCTTCTTCTCCTTCTCTCTCTTCTCTCTCTCTCTCTCTCTCTCTTTCTTCTTCTTCTTCTTCTTCTTCTTCTTCTTCTTCTTCTTCTTCTTCTTCTTCTTCTTCTTCTTCTTCTTCTTCTCCTTCTCTTCTTCCTCTCCTCTCTTTCTCTTCCTCTTCTTCTTCTTCTTCTTCTTCTTCTTCTTCTCCTTCTCCTCTCTCCCTCTCTCTTCTCTCTCTCTCTCTCCCTCTTCTTCTCCTTCTCTCTCTCCTCTCTCTCTCCTTCTTCTCCTTCTTCTTCTTCTCCTCTCTCTCCCTCTTCTTCTCCTTCTCTTTCTCCTTCTTCTCCTTCTCCTCTCTCTCTCTCTTCTTCTCCTTCTTCTTCTTCTCCTCTCTCTCCCTCTTCTTCTCCTTCAAGATGCCACCGCCCATGCAAACACACTGCCAAGGGTAAACACTAAAGTTTCTCCCCATAATCAGGTACTGCTTCGATGTCTTGCTTATCTCATGAGGATAGAGGATCATAATAAAATTCATATTGTATGGTTTGATAGGTAAAGAACCTAGGCATGAATCTAGATATGATAGTTGTAATAATCATAAGATATTTCATGCTTATGGTCGATGAAATGATAGGTAAAATTGATTAAGGGAAACGCACTATAAGATGCTGAAATGCCTGACACAAACACTTGCATGAAGAACATTCTACTGGTTAATAATAGAATATATTTTTGTATCATACATTGAATGGATTACCCTAGCTTGCATTTAGAAAGAGCTAGAATCTTGTATTATTTTCATGAAAAGGATTGGAGCCTCGCATCAAAAGAGATAAAGGTACTCCCTTATAAAAAAAAATGCAATAGCATCCCAAGATTGCAAACTAGTTTTTTCATGCACAATGATGATAGAGTACATTAAAGTAACAATAAGATCGTGCACATGTTGATATATGTTAACTTGCACACACAATGGGATTGCACGATAAACATTGTTAGAACAGTAGTTCTAAAAGAAATTATGTTTAGAGATCCTTGTCCGAACTCTAGCCGATAGATGAAGATTGGATAACCTATGGCGAATCAGGATGGAATCTCGTTAATGTACTCTTGGTGGGTTAGCACTTGGTGACTTGTGATATTAGATAGCTACTCTAGGATTTGGATTGATCTTCTACCCTAAATAGGTAGCTAGGATTAATGAGGGTCAAGGTGAAATCACTTAGATCATTTAAAGAATCTAGAAGGAATTTGTTGAATTGACCTTGCAAAGCCCTAACCCAAGGGGGAGAGTGAACTTTAGGGTAGTTGATTCATGCGAAGCATGTTGCTTGGAACTGTTGAAATGGTTTTAACAAAGCTTGACCTTGTTAAAGTTGGATTGTTGACCGAAGTTATGCTTGGTTTTTTGAAAAGGTTGTAAAAGTGTTTTGATACATCCAAGTTAAATTCTGGTTGTGCATGCAATGGGATTGCGATGCCTTGAAGCAAGTGGTTGTGCATTCCACTATTTGTTAATGTGGATTTGGATGTTAATCCAAGTGGTGTGATTGATGATTGCATGGCCGGGTCTGAGATGACTGATTGCCATGGAAACAAAAGGGATGTTTTTCCTAGTAATTGTTTTTAAGCTAGTTGCTTCAGCTGTGGTTGATTTCCTAAAGGGATAATTAATGAAGGATGGCATTAGCTACCCCCTGCGAACTGCCAAACCCTAACCAAGGGGTTTGTGAATCCGCGCCGGGAATGTGGGCCGAACCCACCGCGAGAGGTCTCTCCGTGGAAATTACTTGGCATAGGAGAACGCTTGGGTGCCAATGGGGGCGCTGGCCATAAATCCCAATGCCTCCGGACCCTGCAGAAGTGTTCTATGTGACTCGAGATGGGATCTCGAGGCCTTGATACTAGTTATAAGGCAAAATCTTGGTAGGATAAACCTTCGGGTTTTGTTGGCGGGAGACGGAAGGGTTTTTCTACGAAGGCAGAAAGGAACACTTAATTCTCCTGTATGGGCGGGAGACAAACATTAATCTGAAGATAAGTTAAGGAAGTGTTTTATCTTGATTTCATGTTAGTGCCTTGAATTACATAAATAAAGGAAACTATGATTAATGGGTTAATTAAGGAAGCTGCTTTTATGTGTCAAACATAATGTGGTAGGTAATTAGATAACTAAAACAACCCCCGAGGGAAGCATGGTGGATGTGACCAATGGGTCTATCCTATGGAAGGGTGGTCTCGGTTAGCCGAGAGCTTTCCTCAAAGGAAGTGTTAAGGAGGAATGTTAGGAAGACCCGATTACAAGGAACCCAAACTTCAGGTCCGATCCTAGTGGGAACGGTCATATAAGTTCCGTTGCGGGGCAGACTCGAGAGACCCTATTTGGCAAACCCCGTGTCATTCCTTGGGAGTGCCGGGCGGCGTCTTCTAGATACATCTCTCGATGGACTGCTAAGATGTGTCCCGCGATTCGAGGAGCGGGCACGTTACAATTGGTATCAGAGAAAAACTTCTTAATGATACATGATTGATTAATGCTCGGTTCATGGACATATCCTAAACAGAAATAACCTAAGTGGTATGGCTTGATTGTCAGACACCTTTTGCACCCACGAATGCTGACATGCAAGAGAAGAAGTTCCTTCACAAGAAAATTAAGCCACCGGAGTTTGATGGCAAGGGAAGGACTGTTCAAGCTGACGCTGAGATCTAGATTGAGTCCATGGAGGACTATTTTGGGGCAGCAGGAACTACACCTGCTAACCAAGCCATGCTCGACAAACTTAAGCTTACAGGCAAAGTGAGACTTTGGTGGAAACAGTGGTGCAGAGACCAAGTGATCTCGGAGGGGATAGTCACTTAGGATAAGCTTAAGGAAGCTATGCAAGGGAGGTATTTTGCCTCCTGCCTATCGCACACAAAAGATGAATGAATTCTATGACTTGAAGCAGCTAGGATTATCCCTTAAAACATATTATTCAAAGTTCGTTTCACTCCTAAAGTATGCACCCCCAATGGATATGACATAACAGGTGTCAAAGTTCTGTGTTGGGTTGAATCCACCCATAAACACTCGATTGGAATCAATGCACCTAACGGACTTGCAAGACGCATTACTCCGAGCAAATCCAAACCTCCAAGAACATAAATCAAGCAACTATGATGAAGATGACTCACGGGATCAAGACAAGAGGTGCCACAAGTGCGAAGAGATAGGACACATACGTAAGAGATGCCCCAACTGCCGATGTTTCCACTGTAATGAACTTGGACACATCCAAACAGATTGTCCTGAGTTGGACCCTAAGAATCAAAAACGTGCGGTCAAACAAAGCCGTCTAAACTCTACTTTTGGCTCATATTGTGAACCACATTAGGATGAAGCCTTGGAGTGTGTTATAACCTTTGAGGATGACTAGATACCCTAGGAAAATCTTCTTGAGGTAATAAGTCTTATACTTGGAATAAATCCTATTGAATCCTATAAGTTGTGACAAGTTGTTATTTTAAGTTGAGAATTTGAGTAATCAAAGTAGCGCAGCGGAAGCATGATGGGCCCTAACCCACAGGCTATAAGCCCTAATTGTGCTTGTCTTCCTTAGTTTCTCTCGAGATGAGGACATCTTGATTCCTCTAAGCGGGAGAGGATGTAATGTCTCCTCCCCCCCCCCCCTCGTACTATCCCCCCCATAGGAACTCCCCCCCTTTATTTTTTTTTCAATTTTTTTTAATCTCTCCCCCTGTCGTGTGCATGGCGGGGAGAGAGAGAGAGGGGGGGTGAAGTGTGGGAGATGGGGGGCATGACGCCCCCTAGATGGCAGTGGGCAGTTGTTCCCCCTCCCCTTATAAAGCCTTTCCCACCTCCCTGGTACACACAGTCCCCCCCGTCAGAGATAGGCGCCCCCTCCATGTCATTCCGTGGCTCCAACTAGGCATAGCATCCCCCCTCTACCAGCCCTAGTGATCACGCCCTGACTAAAGTACCCCCCCCCCCACCTGTTCGCCAGTCACTTACGGGCCCCGTGAAGAAGAGGAGAGGGAGGGAAGGAGGGAAGGAGAGAGAGAAGGGAGAGAGAGGAGAAGAAGAAGAAGGAGAAGAAAAGAGAGAGAGGAGAAGAAGAAGAAGGAGAAGAAGAGAGAGAGAGAGGAGAAGGAGAAGAAGGAGAAGAAGGAGAGAGATCTCCGCTTCGGGGCCATCCTCAATTATGAGACTCTCTCTCTCTTCTTCTCTCTTCTCTCCCTTGTTTTCTACATAGCAATATCTCGTCATTCCTAATTCCCACCTTCTCTCTTTCTTACTAATCATCATCTTTTCCTCTAACTTCTCCCTACCTCTCTCCCTCTCTCCTTCTAATATTCGCCTTTTCTTCTCTCCTTCTCCTATCCTCTCTCTCCCTCTTCTTCTCCTTCTTCTTCTCCTTCTCTCTCTCCCTCTTCTCCTTCTTCTTCTTCTCCTCTCTCTTCTTCTCCTCTCTCTTCTTCTCCTTCTCTTCTTCTTCTTCTCCTTCTCTCTCTTCTCTCTCTCTCTCTCTCTCTCTCTCTCTCTTCTTCTTCTTCTTCTTCTTCTTCTTCTTCTTCTTCTTCTTCTTCTTCTTCTTCTTCTTCTTCTTCTTCTCCTTCTCCTTCTTCTTCTTTTTCTCCTTCTCTTCTTCCTCTCCTCTCTCTCTCTTCCTCTTCTTCTTCTTCTTCTTCTTCTTCTTCTTCTTCTTCTTCTTCTTCTTCTTCTTCTTCTTCTCCTTCTCTCTCTCTCTCTTCTCTCTCTCTCTCCCTCTTCTTCTCCTTCTCTCTCTCCTCTCTCTCTCCTTCTTCTCGTTCTTCTTCTTCTCCTCTCTCTCCCTCTTCTTCTCCTTCTCTTTCTCCTTCTTCTCCTTCTCCTCTCTCTCTCTCTTCTTCTCCTTCTTCTTCTTCTCCTCTCTCTCCCTCTTCTTCTCCTTCAAGATGCCACCGCCCATGCAAACACACTGCCAAGGGTAAACACTAAAGTTTCTCCCCATAATCAGGTACTACTTCGATGTCTTGCTTATCTCATGAGGATAGGGGATCATAATAAAATTCATATTTCATGGTTTGATAGGTAAAGAACCTAGGCATGAATCTAGATATGATAGTTGTAATAATCATAAGATATTTCATGCTTATGGTCGATGAAATGATAGGTAAATTTGATTAAGGGAAACACACTATAAGATGTTGAAATGCCTGACACAAACACTTGCATGAAGAACATTCTACCGGTTAATAATAGAATATATTTTTGTATCATACACTGAATGGATTACCCTAGCTTGCATTTAGAAAGATCTAGAATCTTGTATTATTTTCATGAAAAGGATTGGAGCCTCGCATCAAAAGAGATAAAGGTACTCCCTTATCAAAAAAAATGCAATAGCATCCCAAGATTGCAAACTAGTTTTTTCATGCACAATGATGATAGAGTACATTAAAGTAACAGTAAGATCATGCACATGTCGATATATGTTAACTTGCACACACAATGGGATTGCACGATAAATATTGTTAGAATAGTAGTTCTAAAAGAAATTCTGTTTAGAGATCCTTGTCCGAACTCTAGCCGATAGATGAAGATTGGATAACCTATGGCAAATCAGGATGAAATCTTGTTAATGTACTCTTGGTGAGTTAGCACTTGGTGACATGTGATATTAGATAGCTACTTTAGGATTTGGATTGATCTTCTACCCTAAATAGGTAGCTAGGATTAATGAGGGTCAAGGTGAAATCACTTAGATCATTTAAAGGATCTAGAAGGAATTTGTTGAATTGACCTTGCGAAGCCCTAACCCAAGGGGGAGAGCGAACTTTAGGGTAGTTGATTCATGCGAAGCATGTTGCTTGGAACTATTGAAATGGTTTTAACAAAGGTTGGCCTTGTTAAAGTTGGATTGTTGACCCAAGTTATGCTTGGTTGTTTGAAAAGGTTGTAAAAGTGTTTTGATACATCCAAGTTAAATTCTGGTTGTGCATGCAATGGGATTGCGATGCCTTGAAGCAAGTGGTTGTGCATTCCACTATTTGTTAATGTGGATTTGGATGTTAATCCAAGTGGTGTGATTGATGATTGCATGGCCGGGTCTGAGATGACTGATTGCCATGGAAACAAAAGGGATGTTTTTCCTAGTAATTGTTTTTAAGCTGGTTGCTTCAACTGTGGTTGATTTCCTAAAGGGATAACTAAGAAAGGATGGCGTTCGCTACCCCCCGCGAACCACCAAACCCTAACCAAGGGGTTTGTGAATCCGCGCCAGGAATGTGGGCCGAACCCGCCATGAGAGGTCTCTCCGTGGAAATTACTTGGCATAGGAGGACGCTTGGGTGCCAGTGGGGGCTCTGGTTGTAAATCCCAATACCTCCGGACCCTACACAAGTGTTCTACGTGACTCAGATGGGATCTCTAGGCCTTGATACTAGTTACAAGGCAGAATCTTTGTAGGATAAACCTTCAAGTTTTGTTGCCAGGAGACGGAAGGATTTTTCTACGGAGGCAGAAAGGAACACTCAATTCTCCTGTATGGGCAGGAGAAACATTAATCTGAAGATAAGTTAAGGAAGTGTTTGATCTTGTTTTATCTTGATTTCGTGTCAACGCCTTGAATTACATAAAAGAACCTATGATTAATGGGTTAATTAAGGAAGCTGATTTTATGTGTCAAACATAATGTGGTAGGTAATTAGATAACTAAAACAACCCCCGAGAGAAGCGTGGTGGATGTGACCAATGATTCTATCCTACGGAAGGGTGGTCTTAGTTAGCTGAGAGCTTTCCTCAAAGGAAGTGTTAACGAGGAATGTTAGGAAAACCCGATTACAAGGAACCCGGACTTCAAGTCGATCCTAGTGGAAACAGTCGGATAAGTTCCGTTGCAGGGCAAACTCAAGAGACCCTAGTTGGCAAACCCCGTGTCATTCCTTGGGAGTGCCGGGCAGCGTCTTCTAGATACATCTCTCAATGGACTGCTAAGACGTGTCCCACAATTTGAGGAGTGGGCATGTTACAAGTGTGAGCTCCCTCTACATTGGCTATCTTACGTGCGATAAAGAAATGGCATCATTATTTATATGGTAGCCGATTTTGAGTTCAAACTGATCATAGGGTCCTAAAGTGTTTCCTCACTCAGCCGAATATTAGTCCTAATCAACATAGGTGGGTATCTACACTGTAAAATTATAATTTTGACATCACTCATACAAGGGGCAAAGATAATGTAGTGGCTGATTCTCTTTCTTGTATGTGGGCGTGTAAAGTTTCAAGCTACATAATGATTGGATTGAAGAATTACATGAAGTCTATCTATTGGATGAAGAGCTCATCCACAGAAATCACACCAAGGTCTCATTGAGGATAACTCCCATTATCAACTTTAAAATGGCCTAATCTGGTTAAATGTCAGTTGTTATTCCCTCTACTTCTCCTTTTACATAGAAAATTATGGAGGACTTGCATTCTTCACCTTTAGCTAGACACCTTAGAGTTTTTAAAACCTATGCTAAGATCAACAAAAGCTTTTTTTGGAAAGAACTATGGAAAGATTTTAAGGATTTTGTCATCTCGAAAGGGTCAGTTACTTGGGAGAAGCTTAAAAAGGTTGTGCGAGGGAGATATCTACCACCTGCCTACCGTGCACAGAAGATGAACAAATTATATGAATTAAATTAGATTGGACTATCCTTGGATGCATACTATTCAAAGTTCGTCTCTCTTTTAAAGTACGCGCCACAAATGGATATGACACAACAGGTGTCAAAGTTTTGTGCCGGATTAAACCCACCCATAAACACCCACCTGGAATCAATTCGCCCAACAGACCTTCAAGATGCTCTCATTCAAGTTGCACCCATAATACAGGAGATGCAGACCAAGCCAAGAAATAACAGGACTTGGTCTTACAAGGATCAGAACAAGGGAGTGTATAGGTCTCAGGCTAAGAGAGCGCAGGGCCAAAATCAAGCACAAAGGAAGAAAGCTAGGGCCAACACTGCCAATAACTTCATTTCTACACAAGGTAATGGCCGCAATCTTCGTTACTTCCATTGCAACGAGCCTGGTCACTTTAAAAGGCAGTGTCCCAAGCTTAGCAGAGGATAGCATCAAGGGCCATTCCAAGGAGCTGAGTGCATGCCTTGTCAACAAAATAAGGACAACACCCATAAGCCAGGTGGTTTGTTGCAGGCATTACCTATTCCTACGGGCAAATGGACGCACAATATCATGGACTTCATTACTAGTTTTCCTACTACCAAAAGGGGATGGAATAGTATATATGTGGTGGTGGATAGACTCACTAAGGCACTCCATTTCATTCCAACCAAGACCCAATTTATTGCTTCACAAGTGGCTAGTTTGTTTATGGAGTAGATTTTTAGATTACATGGATTACCATAGGTGATTGTTCATGATAGAGATTCAAAGTTCATGAGCAACTTTGGCATGCGGTACTAAATTGGCTCCTTCTACATCCTATCATCCACAAATTGATGGATAGACAAAAAGGGTAAACAAGTGGTTGGAGACTTATCTTCACTATTTTTGTCATGATGTACAAAATTCATGAGATTCTTGGTTGCATTTGGCTGAGTTTGCCTACAATAACTCCACTCGTGCTAGCATTGGAGTTCACCCTTTGAGGCTATGTATGGTTATAAGGTGCCCTTAGCCATAGTTATTTTCAATGAGAAAATCAATCCTCCTGGGAAAGAAGAATTGGAAAGAATGCAGACCCTTCTTTAATAGTGTAAGATGAATCTTAGAAAATCCCAAGATGAGATGAAGATGTATGTAGATGAGAACATGTGACCCTTAGAGTTTCAAGAAGGAGAATTAGTTTTGTTGAAAGTTCCCAAGTCTTGTTATTCTACCTTGAAGGATGGATCTAGTAACAAGCTTGCACACAGGTTTTATGGACCCTACAAGATCCTAAAGTGCATTGGAGACTTGGCATATAGATTGGAACTACCCTCTTCCACTAAGATTCATAATATATTCCATGTTAATCAACTCAAGTCTTTCTATGGTACTCTTGTTGATACAGTTGATGAGTTGTCACCTATCAATGAAGGCCTTATTCAATACATCCCTAAGACTGTCATAGGTCAATATGAGAAGAAGAGTAATCATTGAATATTTGATTAAATGGTAAGGTTTTCCACCTAAAGAAGCTTCTTGGCAGCATGACTCTATACTAGATGAGTTTCCTTACCTATGGGACACATTGCTGGCTGAAGCAAAATGACTATAGAGCCAATTATGGTGCAAATAGGATCCTAACACCATATTGTTTTAAAAAAGTTTTTATTCTACCCAATTTTAGAATTATACCACCTACATAGGTCAAAGTACTCTTCAAGAGCTACATTTTGACATGTGCAATGCTTTTTTTGGACACTTCTATCAAAAGTTATGGCAGATTTGGTTCAGCAGGGTTTGTTCTTACAATAAGATGTATTCTTCATTTTGAGTCTATTTCTTGAATACTTTAAGGTTCTAAACACTTTTGAAGCACTCATGATCATGTATATAGCTGAGGCTTACTTTCATTCCTTCATTTCAATCCATATGTCTTCAATCTTTCATTTATTTTCCTACTTGTATAGTTGAAAACAGAGTACTACTATGTTTCATCCATCCTTTCCATCTTTTATAAGTTTGTCTTTAAGGGCAAAAACATTTGGGATGGGATGGATTATAAGAAGCTAGGAAGAAGAGATCTTTAGTGTAGAAATAATAGTAATACCATGTCACATTGACATAGGTATAAAAGGGAGAGACATGTAATTTTTCACATATTTTGAAACATTAAATATTACTATCTCTTTCCTCATCACCTTGTTCACAACTTCTATGGCTTCTCTTCTCTTTATGTCTTTCTCTCTTCTTTTTTAGTATTTATTTCTCCTTGTCACTCTCTTTCTCTCACTTCTGCACCCATTCTCTCTCTTCTACAATCTTCTCTCACCTCCTTCTCTCTCTTTTGCACTAGAATGTTGTTCTAGATATTGTTAAGTCTTGTAGGAACTTTTAGGTCAATCCTCATGGGTCGAGGCCAAGCACTTCGCAGCAAGGTAGACCCAATGCCACCTAGTCAAACTAACTTCTAAGTATTTCTATAGATTGTGAATGGCCACAACTCGAATAGACACTAGATGACTAGCAAAACAAACATTATCTTTTGCAATTAAGCAATGAATATGTTACAAAATGTGGTACTTACATCATTGTAACCTACAGTGGATCTACTATAGCTAGTATTGGTGTAGTTTTGATAGCTACTCCAACCTTATTAAAACTCCCTTTTTGTTTTTCACTCCAAGAGAAAGTGTGGCCTTGAGCTTTTAATTGATTTGTCATAGGAATAGCCATCTTAGTATGCTCTTTGATAAATCATAGTACTAAAATTCTCCCAAACCAAGAAATATTCATAGCTCCTCAATATTTGTAGGATGAGTCTATTATAAGATAGTCTAGACCTTGTCTAAATCCATCCTAATACCTTCTTTAGATAGCATATGGCCCATATAGTGAACTTCCATTTTTTTAAATATTACATTTATTTTTCTTTGCATGTAACCTATGCTTTTTGAGCATCTTAAATACTAAGAAAATATACTTCCAATGTTTCTCTTCAAAATGACTATAAACAAGGATATTATTAAGAAAAATAACAAGTTTTCCTAGATATTGATGTAAGATACTATGCCTAACTGTCATGAATGTCCCAAGGTCATTAGTTAAGATGAACATTCTCTATGTGTATTCAAACTTGATGGTATATTGATTTCAAGTCAACCTTGGTGAAGTATTAGACTCCTTTAAGTTGATCAAATAGCTCATTAACATGAGGAAATGTATTTTTATTATTTATTGTGATAAAATCAAATTACAATAGTCTATGCACATATGCATGGAACCTAAGATGGTGACTAGGAGTGTGAGTGAGATAGAAGCACAAGCAAAAGCAAGAGAGCAATGGCTATGGAGGTTTGAACTCAAAAGACCAAGAGTGGTATGTGGGAACTCCAATAGTCATAATGTGTGACCTAATTTCCCTTGTCATTCCATAGTGAAGCATAAAGAATAAACATGATAGTAATGAATAGCTTCCATCTATAGTGTACATGTGTGCATGCACTAATTACAAGATAAATATAGGAGGCTAGGCATAGGTGGCCTTTAAACCCTAGCAACCTCTCACTTAAAGATGAATGTGTTGGGAGTTAAAAGAAAGAAAATACCAAATGTATGTATGAGGACAATTGGATGAGGAAAGATGACATGTCCTATTCCTAAGGAAGGCATAATGTTCTATTAGGAGACTTTTAGTAAGCTGATTAGTAGGATTCTCATCTATAGAGATCTTGAAAAGATTTATATATTTGTCCTCAATAACCTCTCTAATGAAGTAATAATAGATCTCAATGTGCTTAGTTTCATATGAAAGACCAAATTACATACCAACTAGATAGCGCTCATAGAGTGTAGTATAAGAGTCATGTAAGTGATGCCATAGGGCCTCCTTGCAAGCCTTAGTAGTTGCAATGTACTCACCCTCAGTAGTAGACAATGCAATGTATTTTTGTACCCTAGACATCCAAGAAACGTCACCTTTAGCAAAGGTGAAGACATACCTAGAGGTGGACTTCCTACTTTTTTCATGTCATATATACTTGTCAATATAGCCCATAACTCTAGTATCTTGGATGCCATAGCAGAGGCACAAGTCTATAGTTCCCTATGATTAGGCTATCTGCAAAATCACATGGCCTAACCATAGGGCTTTCTTGCAAGCATCAATAACTGTAATGTACTCAATCTTCTTGATAATAGACAAGACAATGCATTTTTGTACCCTAGACATCCAAGAAATAGCAACTTTAGCAAAGGTAAAGATATAGCTAAAGGTGGACTTCTGATGACCGGGAAATTAGTGCAAATAAAGGCACAAAAATGTGCTCACATGGAAACAACTTTTGTTAAATTGATACTTTGCAAATGTACCCCTTTGTCAAAAATCAAATATGAAGCAATGTAAAATGTGTAGTCCAAAAGGCTCACATTACAAAAAATGTTGAAAGGAAAGGAAAGGTCAAACCCTTTTGTCTCATTCCAAAAATTGAAAGGTCTTTAGACCTTAGCCAATGTATGCAAATTTGAATTTTATAATTCAAGAAAGGAAAAGGAGGTGGTTGCAGCTGTGGGATTTGAGGAGGTGGGAGGTTGAGGTGGTTACACCCTCTCTCTTCCTTTATCTTCTCTTGTCACGGTTCATTTCTCCCTCTCTCATTTTGGCACAACACTTGCCTTCTTGTTCTTGCTTTCCTCTCTTATGTTTCTTTGCAAAATCTAATGGAGAGTAAAGAAGAGGAAGAGAGTGAGGATGGAAGAAATGTCCAATTTCTTGTGTGCCTCTCTTTTGTGTGTTTGGAAAGCATGGTTCTTGGTGAGAAGGAGAGTTTTCTTGCAGGTTTTCATGGCAAGCAATGTATTTGCAGCCTCTACCTAGTCGGTTCGTGGTTCTCATGGTGCCGTGGCAGGGTGCTCTTCATTTGGTGCACTGGCCGAGAATGGAGGTGGCCATGGAGCTTGTAAGAGAAGGATTTGCAGCCATATTTTGGGCCATGGAAAGCTTTATTTCTTGGTTGTATGCTCATGAAGGAAAGATGGGTTTGGTAAAGAAGAAGAGTGTTTTATCAATGAGAAGATGGAGAAGAAGATGGTTGCTGCAAAAAGAGTACCTAATGGCCATGCCTCCGAAAAAAGGCATATCTGCATCTCAAGCCAATGATACAGATTAGGATATGGTGCAGAGGAAATACCATGGGACTCAACGTTAGAACTGCCATAGTATTCCCACCTCTAACACCTTCTCTTCCTTCACCACCGTGGCTCCCTCCACCTTCGATCTTGCCGCTGCTTCTGCATACACTGAAATCGTCGCAGTCCTCCCATCTGTCCTCACGTCCCCTTTCAGCGTGCACACGTCAGTCTGACACCTCTAACACCTTCATCGATTCTTCTCTGCCTTTTCCCTGACCTCGAGTCTCGAGTCAGAGGAGTTTTTAGAGAGATAATGGAGGGGTGGGCAAGCCTCAAGGACTGGTAGTATCACAATGCCCAGCGCCAGTTTGTGCAATAAGGGAAACGTCTTCCACAAGCAGGCCATCGATGGGGGCTTCGAGCCTTCTGTCAAGAGAAGCAGTTAGATAGGGCGAATCAGCTTTACATTAAGGCGCTAAGGGCAAGCGGCACAGAGGACGATTGAGCCTCGTGATGCAAGGGAATGCTACATTGGCTGTGGGTCATCATTCCATCAATTGTCGTCTTGTAGCATGACGAATTCCACTACATGCAACACGACGTATCTTCCACGCAGTGCAGGATACCTCGTCTCCTTCTTCTCTCTAGATCCTCATGTTTTTTCCTTCACGCGGCACTCTGTTGGGGTGACCTGTGTCTCCTTATCTTCCATGAAACGTCATTATCAGCCTCATATTCTTGCCTTATCCTCAAAGGTTTAATTCAGAAATGAACATTAATATAACACTATTTAATCTAAATAAACCATTTCCTCTATAATGCCTTGTTTTAATGCTTGGTTTTCCTCTTCCTTATGCTCTTTCTTTTCAATCAAGAATTTCAATGCTCACCTTCATCACACAAGAGATTTATTTCCTAATTTTTAGTTTATTTTCAATACAACCTACCTCTCTTTCCTTTTCAATACTATTGGGTGGGAGAAAACTATTGTCATGTCCTTTGTAAGGGCATGCTTCATATTCATATCTTTTCGAGGTTCTATTATTGTGCTTCATGTTTGGTTGTTTTTCAATTCATGCTAGTGTGACCTTGTTCTTGTGCTCAAATTGTTGAAGAGCCCTATCTTTTGGGTATTCTCTTGTAGTTTTATTTTGCATGTGTTTAAACCTAGGCTTCAACGTCCTAGTTGTGTGTGTATTTTTGTGATTATTTTCCTATCCAAATCCAATGACAATTCAAAGACAATGAAGACCAAAGACGAAGATGAAGACAAAGACTTTTCCAAGAGTTGATTGTGGTTCTTCTTTAAGTTTGTTCGCGGGGACGCTTCACACTTAAGCATGGGAGGAATGATGACCGGGAAATCAGTGCAAATAAAGGCACAAAAATGTGCTCACATGGAAACAACTTTTGTTAAATTGATACTTTGCAAATGTACCCCTTTGTCAAAAATCAAATATGAAGCAATGTAAAATGTGTAGTCCAAAAGGCTCACATTACAAAAAATGTTGAAAGGAAAGGAAAGGTCAAACCCTTTTGTCTCATTCCAAAAATTGAAAGGTCTTTAGACCTTAGCCAATGTATGCAAATTTGAATTTTATAATTCAAGAAAGGAAAAGGAGGTGGTTGCAGCTGTGGGATTTGAGGAGGTGGGAGGTTGAGGTGGTTACACCCTCTCTCTTCCTTTATCTTCTCTTGTCACGGTTCATTTCTCCCTCTCTCATTTTGGCACAACACTTGCCTTCTTGTTCTTGCTTTCCTCTCTTATGTTTCTTTGCAAAATCTAATGGAGAGTAAAGAAGAGGAAGAGAGTGAGGATGGAAGAAATGTCCAATTTCTTGTGTGCCTCTCTTTTGTGTGTTTGGAAAGCATGGTTCTTGGTGAGAAGGAGAGTTTTCTTGCACGTTTTCATGGCAAGCAATGTATTTGCAGCCTCTACCTAGTCGGTTCGTGGTTCTCATGGTGCCGTGGCAAGGTGCTCTTCAACTTCCTACTATCTGCATATCTTGCATAATTGAAGTCAGTGTAGCCCACAACTCTAGTATCCTAGCTACCATAGCAAAAACACAAGTCTACAATGCCCTTAAGGTATCTCATGGTACCCTTCACAACATCCCAAGGTTGTCTACTAGGTGTCACAATATATGAATTGACTACTTTTCCTGATTTCTCTTTCAACAAGGTTTGTTGAAGAATGAGGGATTGATTGTGTCAAGAAAGAAATTTATTGTTAGATGTGATGAGGATGTTCCCTATAGATTTGAGCATCAAATCCTTTGAACAAGTCTACCTAAAACTCTAATATATGTGTTTGATTCCACATTCAGGAGGGCATCATTGTCTACTTCATTTTCTTTCGACTATTCCAATGAATACTCCACAGATAGCCAAGGAATTTAATGCATCTTCACTTTCAATAACCTTAATTAATTAAATAAGAATTTAGAATTGGTATGACTTAAGTAATCACCAGATGCAACTAGCCTGTCTTCTTTCCATTAAATCTCCCTCTTTGATCCCCCTTCCAAATAGAGTGTGTGTTAGAGAAGCTCTAGGTGTCAAGAAACCTCCCCCACTCTCTCTTTCTTTACCACATAATAAACCCCCCTTTATCAAGAAAGTTCAATCAACCTAATTAAATCCTATGGATAAACTCTTACGTCTTTACCAAGAAAATCCAACCAATCTAATAAGTGTGCTATGGATAAACTCTTACCTCTTTATCAAGTAGATGCAACCA
The DNA here is from genome assembly GCF_053477565.2 of Lygodium microphyllum. Lineage (NCBI taxonomy): Eukaryota > Viridiplantae > Streptophyta > Polypodiopsida > Schizaeales > Lygodiaceae > Lygodium > Lygodium microphyllum. The sequence continues at coordinate 60,698,597 of NC_141156.1, read as the reverse complement.
ACCTAATTAAATACTATGGATTAACTATGAGTAAAATTTTACCTCTTGTCCAATAGCCAATCAAAGCCCTCTTTCAATTTTGGTTGTGGTAGCACGGCTCCTTCTCCTAGCATTTTTGTAACATGCCCGCCTATCCACTATCCATGCACGTTTCTAGCGGTCCAGACGAGTCTAAGCAATGCCGCTTGGCACTCCCATGGAATGTCATAGGGTTTTTTGCCTAGGGTTTCCCAAGTCCGCCTTGAAAGGGAATGTCCACAGTTGAACCCACTAGGATCGACCTGAAATCTTGGTTCCTAGGGGCCAAGGTCTCTTAACAACATTCTAGCATCAGGTTTTGGACATCCTACTTTATGCAAAGATACCCAATCCAAAGCGGATCCATACTGCACTTGGTTTAAAGAGAATGGGAAACAAGAGGGATGCGCTGGTCAACCTCTTTGCCCGTAGGGCATAGTCCCATTCCGATCCCCTAAAACAGCATGAATCAGGTTCTAACTTAACAATACCTAAAGTCGAACGGCGATAAATCCTTTTGAGAAGCCTCCTAGTTCTCTGGGACCACCCTACCATAGGTTAGACCTGCCATCCAAGGTTTCGTCCACCCGCTTCCCTCAATAGGCATTCTTTAGTTATCTAATTAGGTCCTCTCGCACTTATGTGTGACATTTAAAATTAGCTTCCTTAATTAAACCTCTAGGGAATAGGGTTTGTTTGTGTAATTTATAGCACAGACACGAAAATAGAACAAGCAGACCTTTTGACACACAAGTTCCTTAACTTATCTTCAAGTTAATCTTTGTCTCTGGTCCATACAGGAGAATTTATATATCCCTTCTGTCCAACAAAAGTACCCAGTCCAAATCACATTGCACCAAAATTTCCATCCTTTATCTAGAATAGGATCTTCCAATGCCTCCAGATGTTGGGCTCACAACAGTCTACAATTCCATTCCGGTCTAGGCAAGGGGTTTCCAGAGCTCCACTAACCCCAATCGACCTAGGAGTGAGACACAACTTCCATGGTTGGCCTTTTCACCACTCGACCTTCGGCCCATGAATAAAGTAGTGCCCTCTCGAGGTAATCCGCGATGCGATCTTGGAGATGATCCACCCGTGCAAATATCCTTCCTTAATTAACCAATTAAGAATCAAGCATAATCAAGGCAATCAATCTAATATCATCTTCTAGTGAAACATTCCTTCATTTCCCATGGCTACTTGTCATTATTGACCTTTTCCATGTTTTTACCATCAAACACAAGCACTTGGAATATTTATCCAAATCACAATGCAACAATCAATTGATTGTAAAAATCATTTAGGGTGTTGTTCATTCAACCAACAAAACTCATTGTATTTTTCCCAATCAATACAAGAATAGACGCGATAATAATTACATCACATATTCGCTCTCCCCCTTGGGATCAAAGAGCGATTCTATACAAAATTTACTTAATAATTGTATGCACAATTCTTAATATCATTCTTTTTACGATTATGCTATTCATAACCTCTGACTAATTGATGTATCAATGAATAAGCCATACGCAACTAAGTGCAATTAACTTCCCTTGATACATGCACTTTGCAGACTTCATCTTTCGAATATGTGAGAAGAGGCCTATCCCTTCCCATGACCTATTCTTGTACATCATAGAATGGGCCTAATGTATCTCATGCAAGACTCAAAGCAAGGATCTATCAATTTAGAAATACATTACTTACGACCGGAACTGCAATTGGATTGACAGTGATGCCTTCGCCCAAAGCTTTGTTGCTAGTTGTAGGATTGCCATCCGCATGCAACATTCTTCGCTTGGAGGCCATCATCCACAAGTAGACTCATGATATTAAGAAGGTCGAATAGATTCAAGATGGGAGAGCGTAAGAGAATATGGCTAAGTCGAGGATCGAGATAGAGGGAATTGAGCTAACTCTCTCCCTTGCAGCCTCTCAGGGTATCTCTCTCTCTCTCTCTCTCTCTCTCTCTCTCTCTCTCTCTCTCTCTCTCTCTCTCTCTCTCTCTCTCTCTCTCTCTCTCTCTCTCTCTCTCTCTCAATCTCTTGGAGGGGTATCCTTCTCTCTACCCCTCTCTCGCAGCCTCTCGGGGTCTCCTTATGCTTCCTTGTGCCTCCCCATGCCTCATATTTATAATGAATTAGAGAAGAGGGGATGTGGCTGAGATCAAGAGTTCTTGGTGGAGGGACTCTTGGAAAAATCAGTGATCTAATGCTTAACTCATAAATTTGATGGTTCCATTGGCTCCAAAAGCGGGGTAAAACCCCAAGACCGTTGATTAGAAAGCTTTCAAATCACTCCTTCTTTCTCTCTGTGTTCGAAGTGCTGTCTATTGCATGTAGACTATGATCGTGGCACACGCAATTTCGCCAATCTCTCTCTTTTTTTTTCTTTTTATAAAATCTCCAAAACTAACTAAAACATCATTTGTCTTTTCTTTTAAATGACATCCAGTTCTAGGAATCTCCATATCTTTTTAGGATAATATCTAAAATATCTAGAATGTGCTAGTTTTGCCCAAAATCTAATATTTTTGGACCATCCATACTATACATATTAACACTAGTGATTAATATGGCTCATAACTCTCATTCATATTGTAACTTTTGTGAAGGGTGGCTATGGTCCTTGTTAATCCAAGAAAAATATCAGATTTACGACTCTTGTTTTTTTAATAAATATTTTTAATTAAATAAAAAATATCAGTTATTAATGTTAGTTAGTTTTTACCTTAGTTAGTCTTTAGTTAGTAACCTTACTAACTTATTAATTGACTAACTAACTTTCAAACTAACCAACTAACTTTTAATTGCATGGAAATATTACAATTTTCTTTCCTTTATAGTGGATCTTTCTCTTTCTTAGTCATTCTTCCTCTCATCTAATGGTGTTGCAGGCATGATGGATTAAGGATGGAAGATGTTAGAGAGAAACAAGGAAAAGAAAAGGGCACATGGGATACTAGAGAAGATATTGGGGGTAGTGGAGGAGGTAGTGATACAATGGATGATGATGCCAATGGTGAGGGAGATGCTATAAACAATCAAGATGCTTTCAAAGATGATGTTTATGCTTCTATTGCTCTTGATGTTGAAAATAAAATTTCTTCTAGTAACTAAGAATGATGATAAAGGGTAGTAGGATGATCAAGTTAAAGGTTATATGCAGCCATGAATTAGGCAACAAAGAATAGGGTAGCCATGATCAAGTTGTTCGTGATTGAGGATAGCTACAACAAGGTGCAAACTTGTTTGTGGTCATGAGATAAAGGTTGTTTGTTGTTAGTCTTACATAAGATGAAGATATTGGAGATGGTTGTGGATGCTACTACAATTTCCCAAGATCTACAAAGAATGCTGATACTAACTATGATGATCTTGATGATGATTTTTCAAGCAACATGTAGGCTTAGCAAACAACAAGGTGGCATCTTCCTGATGATTGTGATAATAATGGAGATTATGATGAGGATTATGATGAAGGTGTTGCTATTGATGATGTTAAGATGATTTTTGTTGTGTTGTTGAAGATGATGATGTTTGTGATCACCAAGTTGCAGGACAACATGTACACAATAGGTCATACAATGAGGCAATGTGGATAACCAGGTAGGGCACAATGTAGATGATAATTGTGCTAGATATTATTATGCTAATTATATTGATTTTTATGTTGATGATGATGAAAATACAATGATAATTGTGATGAACAAGTTTTAGGGCAATTGTAGGCACAACAACTAGTGCAATCTAGGTAGGTAGCATGATCAGGACATCCACAATAGACACAAATAGAAAAAAATCAATTTGTTGAAGATGATGATGATGACATTTGGGATGCTATTCTTGTTTTTTGATGATGAAAGAGAAAACATAATCCTAAAATATCACCCTATGCACCTCAACCACCTACTCTGATCTCTTATCTAACTTGTTCTCATGAAACATAGATCATGGCTACCAATAACCTTCCAAGCCTACCAATCCCAAAGGTGATAACCTATCTTACCTATATAACTATATCCGAGAAAGATGCATTTGACATACTTCTAATCCAACTTGTTATATTTGTCTTTGGAAATATGGTAGATAAGCCTCGCATCCCAAAGACTTACAAGCGTGCATATGAGGGAGGCTTATAAACCATACCTCGTTTGCAACTCTACCACCAAGAGTAATGCATTGAGATTGATTAATCAAGTGAATTGTAGTAGTAAATACCTCGATTCAAAAATCTTGTGGTAAGCCTATCTCATCAAGCATATTACATATTCTTTCTTGAATAGTCCTATTCATACACTCAATAACACCATTCTAGGGTGGGATGTAAGGGGTAGTAATGCCAAAGATAGTAATGCCAAAGAGGTACATATGAAAGATTAGTCATAGCCAAAACATGATCAATACATCCCATACAAGTAAGGGATACAAGCTGCCAACCTTAGTACCTCTAGCAAAAATGAGATTTCCATATGTAATCTTCCATGCAAAATCACCAAAAGATACATAATATCTATCATCATCCATATTCCACAACTACGATAAGGCTTTTAGTCAAAATCTAGGACATGATATACATCATGCAATAGAACCCCAATTATACCAAGAACCTCCAAAACAGACCTCTTCTTGACCACCAATTGCTAAAATGTCCAAGAACCCGCCTTTTCCTCTTCAAATCTTCTCCAGGATCTCTAAAATTGGTCAAGACTATCTATAGGAAACCCCAACTAGTCACAGTTTGAATTGTACCAAGTCATGTAACCAAATCTTGAATCCTAGTTACCCTGGATAGTGCTGGTAACAGATCTCAACTTGAAAATGACCTTGCCAATAATCAAATTCAAGGCTCTGATACCATTGTAAAGAAGCTAACATATATAAGGCTTAGTAACAAGAGAAGCACGGTTTTGGTGAAAACAATGGTATCATGATGAGGTTTTCCTTGAGTCTACTATAATGTAGAGATAAATCAAGGTAGCAGTCCAAAGCCAATACTTATCTCCTACCTATCAAACTCTGAAAATGAATTAGTTTTTTATCCTTAAGCAAGTTCGATTTTGAAGTGGTCACTAAGCCTGGCCGTTCCCATGCCCTAGCCGATCATCTATCACGGATCCCTCAAACAGAGGAAGAGGAACAGGATGATCCAGACCTTCCTAATGCTTCCTTGTTTATTGTTGAGACAATTACTCCCTGGTATGCAAACATAGCCAACCTCCTGGCAACTCAACAGTATCCTCCTAGCATCTCAAGCCATGAGAAGAAGAAGCTTCTGTTAGAATCAGCCCCCTACACCTTGCTAGGTGGTGCACTGTACAAGAGAGGCAAAGATAAAGTGCTGTAAAGATGTGTTGCAGGGGATGAAATCGGCATAGTATTGAAAGCATGCTATGACGAACCATGTGGTGGACACTTTGCAGGAGAAGCAACAGCCAGGAAGGCTCTGTTAGCAGGATACTGGTGGCCGACCCTCCACAAGGATGCATATGATTACTGCAAGAGATGTGATGCTTGTCAGCGAAGGGAAACCCACCAAAACAAGTGCCACGCCACTCGAACCCATTCTTCCCCTAAAGCCGTTCGAGAAGTGGGGGATTGATTTTGTGGGTCCCATTGATCCACTTACCAGACGGAAGCAGAACATATACATCTTAGTATGTACGGATTATGTCACAAAGTGGTGTGAAGCTAAAGCCCTGAAGCAGAACAATGGTAACAGCGTAGCCCTGTTCATATACGAGAATATTATCACACGTTTTGGCAGTCCCCTCGAGCTGGTACATGACAAAGGTACTCATTTCCTTAACAAAATCATGGAGGAGCTAACGGAACTGTATAAGATCCGCCATCATAAGTTCACTCCTTGTTACCCCAGAGCCAACGGCCAAGTTGAAATCACCAATCGCATCCTTTGCTCGATTCTGATAAGAACGATTGCCGCACATCGTCGCGACTAGGATGATCGACTTATAGAGGCCCTCTAGGCATACACAACCTCCCATAAGGCAGCTACAGGACATACCCCTTTCCAACTAGTGTATGGTACAGAAGCCATCTTCCCTGTCGAACTGGAATTGCCCTCTTTGCGAGTGGCAATTAAAGAATGCTTGGGATCTAATGAGTCACTGCAACACCGTCTCCTGCACTTGGAATGCTTGGATGAGATATGGCGGATGGCCCTACAGTGCATGAAAACTACTCAAGCGCGACGTAAGGCCTATCATGATAGTTTCATCAAGTACAAGGAGTTCAAAGAAGGTGATCTTGTCCTAGCCTATGATTCACGATTTGGCAAGTTTCATGGCAAGCTTCAACAAGGGTGGATGGGCCCATACAAAGTACTTGTTGTCAATCCTAACGGCTCTGTTCAGGTGCAGACCATTGATGCCTCTAATGATCCCTTCCTGATCAATGGCTATCGTCTGAAAAAGTACTTCCCTCCCTGGAGATCTTGATAATCACAGTCGACCTACCCTTCCTCTTTTGGGCATCGCACTGTCCTTCTCATCGTGCTTCTAATAGCCCTTATGATTCTCCTCATGAGGCGGTCTTGTTCTGCTAATCCCTCACAGAAATATCTCAACCCAACCTTGTTCTCTTCTCATCTGATCTAACAACGGTGGCGAGGCTGGTCCTGACACATGGTATTTCTACCATTCTCTTTCTTAATGAAAAAAAAAACAACAAAAACAACAACAACAAAAGAAAAAAGGTTGTCGGCCTTCCCCTCCCCCACCCTAGTTAGTTCTAACCTTCCCTAATCTAACTTAACCACACTAACCTACCTAACATAACTAACACAGACTTACACTAACTAACCTTACTTAAACTAACTAACATTACTTAACCTAACTCACATTACTTACTTAACAGACTAACCTAACTACCATAACTTAACCCACTAACCTAACCTAATCTAACTTAACAAACTAAGCTAACCTAAATAACCTAACTTAACAAACTAAACTCACCTAACTAACTTAATTGATTAAACACACTAAACTAACTTAATTGACTTTCCCAGACTCAGTTAACCTAATTCACATAACCTACTCAGTCACCTAATTCATTATAGGTTACCCCCTTATAGCCCCCATTTATGCCCCATCTCCTCTGTTGTTTTCCCACCGTGTGGTTGTTCTCGGTGTACAGGTGTGCTAGTCGGCGTTTACGTGCAAGGACGCGCTTTCAATTCATCCGTGCGGTGGAGTATTACAGTCAGCTGTTCACACGCAGTCATCCTTTGTTGTTCACACATAGCTCAGGTACCGCCTTTTATTTTCCAACCCGCAAATTACATAAAAATAAATATAAAACACATAAAAACTCAAAAAGTTCATTAAAATTCATTTAAAATCTGGAAAAATTACCAAAAAATTCTAAAAATATTCCAATATTGTTGAAATCATTTGGAATATTTTTTTAAGTGGAAATTTAAGAAAATAAATTGCAAAAAATTCAAAATCTGAAAATTACTTCAAAAATACATGCAAAATGAGTAAAATTCATTAAAAATTGGTATAAATTCATAAATAAATCCAAAAAATTTCACAAACCCCCTTTCCCCTTTTGCCAATAATTTCTCAATTAGAAATGCTTCCATAAATGGCTAACATATTATTAGAAGTCAAAACTCTAAATTTAATACTCTCCCTCATGGAAATTCATTTTAACTTCCAAAAATCAGCTGAAAAATCATGGATAAATTACAACACATTGTTGACAGTTGCTGGATTGATGAAATCCTACCCTTACACTTCACAACATATTCATGTGTCATATATCTTATTTTAATTATTTTAAAAAAACAACATAAAAAGAAAAAATAACAAAACAAATAAACCAAACTAAACAATATACATAATACAAACACACCTAAAATACAATTTTAAAAAAACAACAACAACACATAAACAAAATAAAAAATTAAAAATAAATAAAAATTAAAATAACACTAAGGTGCTTTATTTTTTTCTAGTTAGTGGTGTTTGTTTTTTTTTACTGGATTCCTTGCATTTGGAGACTACTTAATGCGCCTTCAGTCTATTGTATACACACCCCTACGAGGTATTTATTTTTGAGCTTCATTCATTTTCATCATCCCTTAACCACAATTAATTGCTAAAATGAACTATATTCAAACACTTTTTCATGCGCACTCGCGCTAAATACACAATTTTCTAATAATTTAAAAAACAACCAGCCGTTCACTTTGCATGCGCTATGTGCGCTTAAGAGGCACCTTAATTTTTAATAAAAATGAACCAGCTGTCACAACAAAGCACACGCTAATAGAAAAACGCTCCACGTCACTATTAATTTTTAATTCATGAATTTGCATTTAGAGACCCCAGTCTGGGAATCGTAGTCCGGGTTTTGTTAAAGCACCACTTCAACCTAATAAATTGTAATTAAAATTTTAAGAAGGAACCATCGTTTTCTTATTAAGGTTTATTACTTAATAAAATATCACCCATTGTTAATAATTTCTTAAAATGAACCCTTCATTAAAACAATTTTCCCTCACTACACTTTTTCTCCCTTTTTAATAAACACATTTCGTGGGTTGGATGCGCAAAGTCCTCTAAGTTAAAATTGTTGGTCCAGGTTATGGTCAGGTCCTGATTTAGATTTTTATGGTATTCTGGTTTGTTTATGTGCTACGATTATGGGTGCAGTTTGAAGTTTTTTTCTTTTTTGCCTGATACGGGGTTTTGGGTGTCTGCTTGTTGCATCACATGAAGTTTTCGGTCGCATAAGTGTAGAGGTCATGCCGAATTTTTTTTTGGATGTGGGTTGTTTGGGGTGGAAAATTGGTTAGTTGCATATATGTGTGTGTGTCCTTCTTTTGATTGATTTCTTTTTTATAGCCCTTTGGTTGTTTTGTAAGCATTCTTTGTGATTGTGTGTTTGTGGTGTTTGTGTTTTCCATCTGAATGGCGCCTCACTCTCCTCCTCCTATCTAGTATGTCCCATTGATCAGTAGAGATTATTCTTCCCTACTGGATTTTGAGCCTATAGCGAAAGCAGGACTTGTGACTTTCATGGCTGCTTCATTCCCACTGATTCCAGATGATCCATCCATGTGTGATGAGTTTCTTGCATCATACAGCAATAAGTCGGGCCTGGCTCATGGTGCTTCCATGGTATTGACACCCCGAGGGTTAGGGAAGGCTTTGTCTCTTCCCTACAAAGGAGAGCCCTTTGTTATAGCCAGACAATTATTCTCCAACGATGAGATTTTCAAGCTATTACAGAAGTAGACCAAAGAGATTCTGGATGCCAAGAAAGTGATAAACACTTTAGGAGTATCTTTTTCCATGATCAATGATCCTCTTTGGAAGTTAGTCTGCCAGTTCCTCCAAGACAGGTTTATGCCTGCCAAAACATCATCCCATTATTTGTTCAAAGAGCTCTTCACATCTTCCAGGATGGTGTTAAAAGGGGTGGCTATTGATTGGAGTACTTACATGCTTACAAAGATGGACCAATATTTTGTCAAAGTAACCAGAGGAAATGTCACTTATGGTTCCTACTTATATGCTTTCTTGACATACTTAGGCCTTAAGAAGGGTGTGCTACCACCTCCTCCATCTAATCCAGTACCTCCCCCTCCACCTTCAGAAGAGTCAGAACCTATTGACATAGAGGATCTTGATTCCCCTCCTCCATTGGTCATTCAGCGTAAGTGCTTGAAGCGTGTGGCAGATAAAACTCCCTCGGTCCTTCCTTCAGTCACAATTCCTGCTACATTTGGCAGTGCCCTCCGTGCCTACCTCACATGTAACAATTCATTCAGGGCACATAAAGAGGGATCTTTGGAAATATCAGTCCCTTCACTGAACAATTTAGTGTTAGGAAATGCTATTCCATTCCTTTGTAATGACATCCACAGTTCGATTGAACTTTCAGTGACAGCTTGTATTCAACAGCTGTATGCTTCTTTCTATGAAGAACTGATGCAGTCCAAAGACTAGTTGCATAAGGCAACCTTAGAGTTAGCCTCTGCTAAAGACACACTTGCAGATCTATTTAAGCAGAAGGAGCAGCAAACCCAAATGATTGAGACCTAGAGAGAAGAAATATCTTCTTTGAAGATTCAGTTAACGAAAGCTCAGTCAGAGGTCACTATAGTCTCAGAGGAGAAAGAGAGAATGTCAAAAGAAGCTCAAGAGTTTCGGACTCTTTTAGATGAAAATTGTCAGCCTTACAAACTGCTCATAACACAATGGAATCACAAGCTTCCCACATTAAGCAGTTGCAAGACCAACTAGCACAGTCATGGTCCGTTCCTCCAAGCCCCAATGTTTCTATGATTCCTTCTATCTCTAAGCAGGACTTGGCAGTTCTCCAAAGACAAGCCACATTGTGTTCCTTGTTTCAAGATAAAGTGGAAAGATTGCAATCCAGGATGGATTTGTTATGGTCTACATTTGAGCACTTTCAGGAGTATGTTCCTCCGGACCTTGTCCACTATCAGTTGCAGAAGTTGGCCTTCTATATGAAGCTTTCAACGATGGATCTTCCTCTTCCAGAGGATGGTTGGAGTGGGGCTTGGTCTCCTGAGTTGCTAACAGAAGTGGTCCGTATGGTTTTTGAAGATTCTATAATGACGGATACCATGTTGTTGTCTTACATGTATCTACGAGGTGATCTATTGATTTTAGATGATGTAGATATTGCTTGGTATGTGGGGGATGTGGTTTTGCAAGTTGTTTTGTATGTCAACTATTTGGAGTTGCAGATAGATGACATGTTCCAGTGTTATTCCTCAAAAGTGGCTACTTGCCCTAACAATTCATGGCACTCAATGATTGATTCTGTGGTCCTGAATCAACATCAGAATACAGCTTCTACTTATGTGCAGAGCACTAACCAACTGAGGGTGGATCTCCTAGCTCATATTTCCAAGAACCATCCATTTGATTCATCCTTTTTTTATGCCTACCAGAGAAGATCTGTCTTAGGTCCCTTTGTTCCTAACCTATTATATTATCAACAAATGGCTCATCGCTATGATACTTATCTTTCCCTTTATCAAACCAACTCGGCAGCTATCTTACCTCTTCTTTTCCAACCACAAGGTTTTCCTCAAATTCCTATATTTACCTATTGTTCTTTTATCGAAGATAGAGTTTTTTCCCATTTTCCAGCTTGCCCTTCACCATCTATCCATATACCTTCTACTTTTCCTGTTTATCAATTGACACCTTTCCTAACTGATTCACTTAAATTTTCAGCCACTCCTTCTTTATCTTATTACTCCTTTTATGATTTTGCCTACCCATCTCTTCATCCTCTTTTACTTATTCCACTTCCATCTCCTGCCACTTCTATTTCTCAACCCCCTCACTTGGTTAGTGAATATGAAGGATTTGATCTGCAAATTTCAAGAAGAAGAGGATGGAGCTCAACTGATTCTCTTACGGGACCATAGATAAACTGGCCAATAATTCCAGGGGACTGGACTACTGCTAGTCAAGCATACCAGAATTACCTTCATTTTGCTCATCAATATTCACAATCTCTAGATCCTTCAGTGAGATTGACAACTCATTTTTCTTGGTATCTAGCATACATGCATAGGCATTCCCATAACGATCAAAAGGCCATTCCAAAGCTTTGTATGAATGTCAATGTGAACATTGATTCCCAACAGTTGGATGTCCTCTATTTTCATGCCCTATGTCTACCTAGCAGATACCTTGTTTTGCTAGAAAGGATGTGCTGCCTACAGTTCTTTCAAAATCCTCCAAAGACATTTGTAGATGAGTCCTTCTCCATGGATCGTTTTCAAAACCACCAAGCCTTCAAAAGGGATCACCTTCATTGATGCCTTTGCAATGTATTTTGGATGAATCTTAATTATATATATATCTCTTTTTGGAGGTGTCATTCAGATAGTTGTGTTAGCGTTTTTGTGTGCTGTAATAATTGTATGTGATGAGTTTGTGCTGATTGAGAATAATTTGTTCGAGAGCTCTTTTCAAACTATTGATGGTGGATGGAAAGCCTATGGTGGAAAGCTGAAGAAGAATCTCTTATATCCTTTACAAATTTGTTATGGCTTTTAAATGATTATCAGATGAGTTAATGAATAACGAAGTTTTCTTTAGTAGTTTTTTCCAGAGATACAGGTAATAAGTTGGGGTCGTAGTTTGGAGAGATTATTGAAGATCCTACGGAAGATAAAATTGAGCTCTTTAATAAACTTATATTCTTATTTTCCTTAGGTCACGAGGATGCTTCTTTTCTAAGTGTGGGGATATGTTGAGAGTGAAAAAAGACTGATTTTTTGACTGATTTTTATTGTTTTTGAGGACTGAATGATTGATTTTTGATGGATTTAGAGTGATGTACAGTTGTTAATGAAAGTATTTGAGAGTGTTTTGGATGATATTGATTATGTTTTGGAAGATCATGATTATTTTTAGTAGAGATATGAAGCTCTGTAATGTTCTGATAGGTTCTGATTAGTTCTGTATAGCTTCTGTTTTGTTCTGATTTTCTTCTGTATGAAGCATGGATTGATGATTGATTAAGATTGAAATCTTTTGGAAGCTAATTGAATAGTTTTTGATAGTTTGGAATGGTTTTAGTATGAGTTATGAGGTTCTGATGACCTTCTGTAACCCTCTGTAAACCTTCTGTAGAGCCTCTGCTTTGTCTCTGCTCTGTAACTGTTCTGTATCTGCTCTGGTATTGTACTATACCGTTCTGTAGACCTTCTTAAGTGTTCTATAGAATGTATGTGTGACTTTGGGGAAAGTTTTCTAACTTTTGGAAAGGATGAATCTAAGTTCAAAAGAGCTAAAACAAATGGAAGAAGCAAATGCTGAAAGACTGAAGAGAAGACTGAGTGACAGTGACAGCAGTGAGCTGTGAAGAGACACTGTAGTGGCTTTGGTGCCTCTTCATATCAGACATACCTCTTGGGAGGTGCATCCACGACCTAAGAAGGATTATTGAGAGTTATCTACTATGATGGTGTGTGAAGATTCTATCAAATCCGTGGGAGTATTGTAGTGAGGAGATGATGTTGAAGATTATGGTTGATTCTATCAAATCCGTGGGAGTTATCTACTATGATGCTGTGTGAAGATTTGCTGTTTCCTTTGTTTTGGTCATCAAAAGAATAAAATAAAAGCTTGTTGATGTTACAAGATAGATTTTCTTACAGTAGAATCCCATTTTCCTTGGTGTTCCTCTTAGGGCTCCACCCACTCTTGCCATTATAGCGACCCTAAACAATCAAAGCATGAGAAGTACAAGAAGCATCCACATTCTTCCTATTTATCTCCTCTATTAGGAGTACACCCTCTACATTAGACAATTTCAGTCCATTCTCGAGCAAATTTGCACACATAGTAGTTCGAAATGTGTCCCAAGACTCAAGCAGTGTGACCAACAAGAACAAAGGTGGAAGATTGTCCTAAAAGTCAATACCCTGCAATGGCACAGTTGTCCAATGATAGCATGAAACTTGCTCAAATGCTAAGAAACACTGGTATCTTCCTTCATACGAAGGTCCATAAGTTACTTTAGCCAACACATCTGAGAAGAAGGGCTCTGCTTATCATAGAGATTACGGATTTTCTCCCAAAGATCCCACGAAGACTCCCCATTTATGACAACATTATAATAAACCTGCTTGTTGAGGGACAAGACCTACAAAGCTCATCTAAGTCATCCCATATATCCTGATCTTGACCTTCATGCTTAATGCTCTTGCAATTTATCGGCCTAATCTGAGATTTATGCACCAAAACTTGACAAATTTGAGTCTTCCAATAGCCATAATTGCTACCATCAAACTTTTCAATGTTGAAAATGGCATTATCATTTGAATTACCAATCATACTACAAGGAAAAGAGGCACAATACAAACCAAACATGTTGATATAATAGATGTAAATAGCCTCAAAACCACTGCCAAAACAAGCTGAAAACAAGAGATACTGACCAAATAATGATATGTCCACAAACTATGACCAAAATAGCATCAAATGGAGAGGATTACTCTTGTAAATAATACATAAGTCTGCAATTACAACATGTTAAAAATGAGATACAAAAGTAAGAAATCAATGCCAAACAGGAGCAATCACTAATACAAAACAAGTTACAGCACGCGAGCAGAATTTGAAGTACCTCAAGCTCAACCGCAAACAAAATCCAAAGCTTAATGTAGCATCAAAGTGTCAAGTAAGTGGCCCCCACAGAACAAAAGTCAGATGCCAGACGAGAAAACTAAGCTCAAATCCTCATGTGAGTGGCATCTAGGCATCCAAGATACATCAAGTACATAGCTAGGAGCATAAGACCCAATAAAATCTTCAAGCCCAAAATGTCATAGACCTTTGAAGAATCCAATGAAGTAACTGACAACCAATGTCAAATGTCCTACGCTCAAATACATTCAATAGCATAACCAAGCATAGAGCTTCAATGTCATGCACCGATACATTCAGTAGAATGCCCAAATAGCATGAAAGAGCATTAGGCATAGACTATCCCTTTTAAAAGCTTCTTGTCCACTGTATGTACAGTAGTAAAATGACAATCAAGTTTGAGCAAAAGGGATCTCTCAATCGAAGCCCAAAATCATTTCGGGAGCATGGCCAAGCATATGGCATCTACCATAGACATCAATGTATCATCCCAAGTAGCCGAGAAGCATCAACAAGCAATAGGCATATGCTTTCATTGATAAAATAGCCTTGCTTATTACAATAGTAAAAATGACAATAAAATTGAGCCAAATATGGGCTCAAATTAGTCTAAAAGGATTCCAATACATGACTAAACATTCCCCAAGTGTCCAACATCAAATGAGCATCCCGAGAGCATCACATAAGCCAAGACCATGACATTTCCCATACAAATGGCATTTAGCTCTATTATGACATCACTGATATCTATGAGAAAACTGAGCTAAGAGAGTGCTCAAATCAGTCCAATAGCATCTCAAACCAATGACATATGATCCCCCCAAGTATCCAGAAATCAAACATAGGTATATAGGCATCCTAGGAAACATGTACGAGCTCCAAACATTGAAGATATTGTTGTCCTTGATTTATGATAGCATGCTGCCCTATTTGCACAGTTAATAACTAAAGCTCAATGACTCAAATCTAATGCTCAATGTTAATGGTCAATGTTAGGAGGAGTTGTAAATAGTGCCAAAGCCTTTGTCCAATGTGGGGAGTGGTTGAGCAAGCACAAGTGCTTGAAAATAGCCATAGCTGAAGTGAGTCCCATGGTCCAAATTCCTCTCTTACTTGTCACTATTGTGGGTAGCAAGGTCACATAATGCCATAGTGCCATAAGATGTGCAATGATCAGTGTGAAAAAGGAAAAGAGAAAGCACATGATAATGCCAAATATTCTGATGATTGCAATATTATTCCTAAGTCTAGTGTTAAGATAGAAGAGATCAATGCTCTTGAGTATAGCTTGGATGATTACATACTTGCTTCTTTATCACTTGATAGCATGCTATTGATCAATGCTCTGTCTTCTTACTCTCAATGTTGGCTTCTTGATTTAGGGGTTGCATTTCATATTACTATACTATTGGCGGTAAAGGCGCTTTGTGCGGCCTAGCCGCTCGTGTATTACTACACTAACAGTACCCACACCTGCACATGGTAGGCATTGGGTTCCCATCACTGTCACTTCATTCTTTATTCTTTCAATGACATTTGAATAAAGGGAAGACCAAACACACATTGTGACTATTGGAGTTTCCACATCTTGAGTCTCTTTCTCTTGCTCTCTTGCTCCATCCACCATAGCTCACATCTCTCTTGCTTTCGCTTGTTCGTGCTTCCACTTGGGCTTCTCCTTTCAACTAGTATCAGAGCCTTCTTCTTCATGAGCTCAAGCTCAATTCGGCATTGCTTCAGCTCTCATTCAAGTTACCTACCAGGGTTTCACCATTGGCAACCATAGCTCCACTTCTTAAGGTTCATATTGAGTTCTCATTGCTCTAAGAATTCTTAGGACCTCACAAGACTTAGACTTGTCCTATTGGGCTATGAGTCTCTACCACGATTATTATTCCCATTACTACCGTTTCTTCCTCTCATTGTAAGTGCATGAGAGGTATGGGTGGAGTTAATATTCTTCCTATTTACCTCTTCTATAAGCAAAGCAACCTCTATACCCTTGAGTTGAAAGCCACATTTAGGAGGGTTTGTACTCATAGCAGTGTGAAATGTATCCCGAGACTTAGATAGTGTAACAAGCAAGAAAAAATACTTGATATTCTCCTCAAACTTAAGGCCCTACAAAGTAAGTTGATCGAAAATGGAATGAAACTCATTTAAATGAGAAGACATAGATCTCCCTTTCTTCATACAAATTTCCATGAGTTTCTTGAGCTAATGCAGTTGAGTTGCATGACTTGACTTATCATAGAAATCACAAATCTTTTTCCATAATGCATAAGCATCACCCTTAGTCTTAGCGGCATTGAAGTACACATGCTTTGACAATGACTAAAATAGTAGTAGACTTACATAGCTCATCAAGCTCTTCCCATTCCTTTGCATCATAAATTTTTGTCTTTATACCCTCTAATTTCAATGGCTTAACTTGCTTCTTCTACACCAGTACCTACCAAATCTGAGTCTTTCATTACTGAAAGTCATTGCCATCAAACTTCTATATGTTGGAGTTAGCATCGTCATTACAAGCATTTGAAGCACTTGCCATTTTGTCTTCCAAACCAAGAGAGTACATGCTATTGTAATAATAGAAAATCAGCCCTAAAACTAAGCCAAAAAGAGTGTAGCAGAAGGAAGACTAAGCCAATACACTATTATCCACAAGCAAGAAGCACTAGAATGTTGAATATAAGTGTCTGCTCTCAAAGAAATTGCTTAAAATTGATTTTCAATATAGCTGACTGTAAAACTATAGTAAATCAATATATAACTATAGGGCAAAAGAGTAAACCCCCATTGCCTGGAGGATCCAAATAACAATCGGTATGTACAATGCAACTAGTAATGCAGTAGAAACCATTGAGGAGCAAAGATTGTCAAAACATCCAAGGTGTCAGGTACATATGTGCATACCATGATGCATGCCAAGCATGTATCCACCACTGACAACCCACTAACATTAAGTGGTACAAGATGTCTAAATCAAAGGTAAATCAGCCCACATTTGTAAACTCTATAGTGACAACATATGCATGAACCAAGAGATCATAAGAGAGTCTCCCATTAACTAAAATGAACCAAGCTCTATGGCGTAAAAAATACCCAGTACTCCCACTGGAGCAAATTGGGAGTATCCAAAGTAGCAAAGAAAGATCAATGGATAGACCTCATAGCATCCAAGCACCCAAAATACATCATGTATATATCCAAGAGTATAAACCTTTAATATGTCTTAAAGCTCACAGGTGGAAATCACTAAAGCAAATAGCCACTATCCAAATGCAAGCAAGTGAGCTCAAATCCAAGATGTAGATATCAACATAAAGCATATCCATGCATAAATAACAATAGCAAGCATCAACATAACAATGTAGCATACCCAAATAGCATGTAAGCATTCAATGCCTAGACATTCACCATGAATGCTTATTGGTTAAACTAGGCTACAGCAAATAAATTCTTTAAATGTCATAATAATCGAGCTCTAATTAGTCCAAAAATGTTATCTAAGCATCAAACCAATATCCAAGAGTTACAAACTCGCCCCATAAGCATTATCTAAACCATAAGCATTTGAATACATGCTTCCCACAATTTATTATAGCAAACCTATCCTAAAACATAGTCAATGGCTGAAATATTCAACCTCAATGTGTACACAAGTGCAAGCCCTCAATGCTGAGGAGTATACCCTAGCAAATAACCATTTTTGTGGAGGAAGCCAAGAGCTAGAGATGACCGAGAGAAGCTGAATGTGTAATATACAAAATTTCTAAAACTGTACATCTCATGAGGTGAAGAAGATACCATAGGGTGATAAGTACGATAGAGATGACTACAAACAATGAGTTTCTTACATATTGTCATAACAGGGCTGTCATAGATTGGCTCTAAAAAAAGCTAAAAAGAAAGAGACTAGTATGACTATTGTAGATGCTTCTCCTCCTTCTAAGTCAAAATTCACAAATGTTAGGCATTTACTATGCAATGCGATTATCACCTGTTTTTACATTATTTTTGCATGTCTATTGTGGATTCAAGTATATGCTACTTTGATTGTAGTGCCATGAAGCATATTACTTCTCTACACAGTCTATTCACTTCTCTTGGACATACCCCTAAGAAAAATATTGTGATATGTGTCAATAAGTTCTCTTATCCTATCAAAGGAGTTGGAGAAATTATGCTAACTACTATTAATGGTAGTACTTTCACACTTATGGATGCTTTGTATTAGTAGAGATAAAAAGAATTTTCAATTGGTTTTTGTACTTAGCAAGATTGGCTTAATTGTGAATTTTGTTGATGGCAAATGTACAATTCATGATCTCTCTTGTGGTGTTATGATTATTACATTTAGTTCACTATGTCATGGGATATCTAAGCTCAATAATTATGATTATTACATTCGGTTCACTATGTCATGGCAAATGTACAATTCATGATCTCTCCTGTGGTGATATAATTATTACATTTGGATCAAAAGTTTGTGGAATATATGCCATGTATAGTTACAAATTTGCAAGAGTTTTAGATGCAAAACTTTAGTATACCTATTTTAGTCATTTGAAATTTCCCCGTTTATTACCCTACAAAAATCCGATATGGTCTCTTTATTAACTACTCTTGAGGCACTTGGAAAACACATTTGTGAAGGTTTTATGTTGGGTAAAAGGTAACATGCTCCATTTCCAAAAGATGGTTCAATGAGAGTTGTTCGCAAGCTATACCTTGTACACAATGATGTTTGCGGTCCTATGCAAACGCCCTCTTTTGGTACCTAATTGAACTTCATGACTTTCATTGATGATGAGTACTCCAAGGATACATGGGTATATGGATTGAAAGCTAAGTTTAAAGTGTTTTTACACTTCAAATAGTTTGTTAGCATGGTTGAATTTTTATTAGGATATAAAGTGGATACTATCCATTCTGATTGGGAGGGGGTATACTCTTAATCATACATATTTGGCTAAACATGGGATAGAACAACAATGTACAATGACATACACCATAGAAAAATGGTATAGCTAAGAAAAAAAATAGATTACTCATGGAGATTGCATGATGCATGATTAAGAGTCAAGCTTTGCCACATAGTTTCTACCTTGAAAGTGTTTTATGTATAGCATGTGTACTTAACATGTGTCCCACTAAGGCTTTGTAGTCTATCACTCTGTATGAGGCTTGGCATGGTAAAGAGCCATGTGTGGCTCACTTGCATGTTTTTGGTTGCTTAGCACATGATTTGATACCATTCCACTAGTGGGAGAAGTTGGATGACAAGGCTATGAAATGCATTTTTTATGTGTACAATAATGAAAGCAAAGGTTATAAGAAGTAAGCATATGTTGTGTAAGAAGCTAGAAGGACACATTATTTTAGATGGTTTTATTAATAATACCTTGTCACACTAACATGATTATATAAGGTACTGAGACTTGTAGTTTTTCATCACTTTACAATACTACAATTATAATCTCTTCATCTTGCCTTCTTGTTACATCTTTCATGGCTTCTCTATCTTCTCTCCTATCTTTTTAGTACTTCTCTCCCCTCTTTTCTCTCTTTTGCACTCTCTTCTCTCACCTCTTAGTCCTCTTCTTACAAGCAGTATCAGAGCATTGGTCTTTGATCCATTTGGTCACAATCTTACCTTATATTTCCTTCTCAAACTATTTTATTTGAGTTTCTCAAGGATATGGTATCCAACTCTTAAAGTGGACAAATATAAAGACCAAGGAGCTTTCAAGTGTAGAGAAAAGCCTAGCTAGAGCTAAATGGAGGACATGGAGACCAAGTTAGAGGCACAATGGAAAAAATGGCAAGTCATGGTCAAGAAATAAGCCATTCTAGGGGTAATATGGTTAAAGAAAGGGGAAATAGAGTTAGCTAGGGTTAGAAGTCTAGTTAATGTTTACAAACAAACTTTCTCTCTCTTCTTCCCTTCAAGCTTTTGTGGATCTTCATAGTGGATAGCAAATATTCATTTCTCTTGCTCAGTGGTCAATTCCTCTTCTCTTGAAACCTTGGGGCAATGATTTTGGGGCTCTTGCCAAGCATTCTTAGCACCATGGTGAAGCAACCATGCAAGGGATCACTCACAATAGTAGCCCATAAAATCTAATGCAAAATGTGTTGCATGTCTTGAGTATTGTTAGCCATTACTCATTGATCTCTAACTTCTCTAGGCTTCAAACAAGCAAAGGACCCTCTGAATCAAGTGATCTTTAACCTTCTTCTTCATTCCTTTGATCAAAGCTTCCTAAAAATCCTAAAAACATAGTAGGGTAGCCATAGCTTCAACCTTGTTTCTTCAAGTTTTAATTCTTCCCGACCTTCAAGACTCTTCTATTGCCATTATCATCCAACATTGGCATCAGCATTGAAGTCATAGAAGAAGATTTTAGTATATCAAACATAATGGCATCATATTTTGGGGATTTTGGTCAAAGAGCATGGCACTCATATTTCTAAGGCTTTATGGTCTTCAAGCAAAGCATGGCCTAATTCATGAGGACAATGGAGCATGAAGTATTATGGATTGAATGGGGTATTCTTCTTTAGTCAATGGGTTGAAACTTGATTCCGTTTGAATCTTGCATCTTCTTAAATCTTTCAAGAGGTATTTCATCTACTTTCAATTTGTAAATTCTATTTTAATCCATGTAATTGGGTTCGAACACTAATGCCAAAGAGTGGAGTACATTCATATACTTAGAGCCGACACATGTGGGCACCGACATTCAACTCTATAGTTGGTGTGTCTGAAGTGTAGAGCTCAATGTAGCCACAACAATGAAAGAACATATGCCAAATGTACTCAACAATAGAATAGTACATTTAGTACAATTGTCTTAATAGGGACAAAAGTGTTGTTGACATAGTACTAGGAAGGACAATGAAGAGGGATCACAAAACCTTCATGAACTCAAGACAACCAATGAATACAAATAAAATGGTAGTACTATTGCAAGATGTTGCAACTGAGGATGCCAATGAAAGGATTGGATGGAGGGACATTAAAAAATCTAATAGTTGAGCATGGGGGCCCTTGAACCTTTGAATCCTAATTTTTCTTAGATACTTGATCCATTTCTCTTCTATTCTCTCTAATTATCCAACCCTTGATCTCTCGTTCCTTTATATCACCTACTACCTACTATGACATTCTCTCTATCCATGTGCCGTACTAGATGGTCTTCACTACTCCTCCACCCATTAGCTCATTAATGCATCGTTGGTAGGCCCTAGCTTTAAAGGCCGCTAACTACCATTTCCTTTAACAATGGTATGCACAGTGGACTCAAATGCCTTACAGCAAGACATTAGAGAACCATTTGTCACATATGAGGAAGGTCTTTGATGTATTAAGGCATCATAGACTAAGGAGAAAAAGTGCTCATTCATGTAGACAGAGGTGTACTTAGGCCATGTTGTCAATGAGAAAGGGATACATGCTGACCTTAAGAAGACGCAATGTATTAGAGATTGGCCAACACCTATCATTGCTACTTCACTTAGAGGATTCCTTGGTATATCATCATTCTATTATATATTCATAAAGCATCATGTGATTGCAGCAACTCCTTTGACTAATAGGTTGAAGAAAGAAGCATTATTTTGGGATGTCCTTGCATATAGAAGCTTCAACCAATTAAAGAAACTACTCACTTTTACTCCTATTTTAGTAAGCCCAGACTTCTTTACATAGTTTACCATACAATGTGATACTAGTGCCAGAGGCATAGGGGCTCTATTATTACAGGAGCATGGAGCCATTGCCTTTGATAGTTGCAAGCCTTGGGGAAGTTAGTCATAAATATATGTATGTGTCACATAGGTTCAATATAAGGGATTTTTAAAATACCATTTTTATACATTTTCTACATATAGAAGGGTCCCATATAAACGGGTTACTTACTAATTTAATAGAAAAGGGTTATGTTTTATTAAGAAAAAATTCATAAATAAGGATATTCATAAATAGGCCTTGAATGCTTGTGATGTAGAGGCTATACACATAGTGAATTACCCGGGTTGCAAGCTCACAGATAAAGAGATAGATATGAATGACTATGACTAAGAGATGTTGGCTATTCTTCATGTAATAAAGAAGTGGCACCACTATTTATACAATAGCCGATTTAGAATCAAGAGTGATCATAGGGTCCTAAAGTACTTCCTTACCCAGCCAAGTCTCACTTCTAAACAATGCATGTGGGTGGATACCGTACAAAATTATAATTTTGACATCACTTATACATGGATCAAGGATAATATAGTGGTTGATTCTATTTCAAGGATGTGGGAATGCAAGTTTTAGCCATGACTGAGCTACATAGTGACTATGTTGAAGAGCTATAAGAAGCCTATCTTTTGGATAATGAGCTCAACTATACATTTCAAACATTATAGAAAGGATTAATAAAGAAAACCTATATTTTTAGCCTAAGAATGGCATCATCTGGGTCAATGGTAGGATTATTAATCCCTCTACTTCTCCCTTCATGCCAAAATTATATAGGAATTGCATTATTTGCCTATAGCTAGACATTTTGGTGTGTTTAAGACCTATGATAAAACTAGCAAAAGCTTTCACTAGAAGAAATTGTGGAAAGATGTGAAGGATTATGTCATGAAGTGCATTCCATGCCAATAGAATAAGGATAGCACCCATAATTCAAGTTTTTTATTGCCACCATTGCCCATTCTTGAAGGAAAATGGACACATATAACCATGGACTTTATTATGGCTTACCTACAACTAAATAAAGGGGATAGAAAAATATATATATGGTGGTGGATAGACTCATCAAGGCAACCCATTTTATTCCCACAAAGGCATAGTTTGCTACATCGTAGGTGGCTCGTCAGTTCATGGAGCATGTCTTTCAATTACATAGATTATCACAAGTGATTGTGCATAACAAGGATACAAAGTTCATAAGTAACTTTTGGCAAGTAGTCTTCAGCTCCATGGGTACTAGGTTGGCTCCTTCTACAACCTATCATCCGCAAATTGATAGCCAAACAAAAAGGGTAAATACGTGGTTAGAGACCTACCTTCACCATTTCTATCATGATGTGCAGCATGCATGGAATTCTTAGTTACACTTGACTGAGCTTGCTTATAGCAACTCTACCCATGCCAGTATTGGTGTTTCACCCTTTGAGGCTTTATATGGTTATAAAGTGCCCCTTCCCACAACCATTTTCAGTGAAAAGATAAGCCCTTATGGGAAAGAGGAATTGGAAAGGATGCAAATCCTTCTTCAGTAGTATAAGGTGAATCTTAGGAAAGCCCAAGAGAAGACGAAGATGTATGCTAATGAGAAGAGGTGTCCTATGGAGTTCTAGGAAGGAGAGTTGGTTTTGTTGAAAGTACCCAAGCCCCATTACTCTACATTGAAAGATGGTTCCAGTAACAAACATGCTTGTGTGTTTTATGGACCCTATAAGAACTTGAAGCATATAGGAAACTTGGCATATAGACTAGAACTTCCCTCTTTCACAAATATTCATAATGTGTTTCATGTTAGTCAGCTCAAAACATTTTATGGCACCCAGGTGGATACATTAGATGAGTTACCTCTCCCACTGATGAAGAAGGTCTCATATAATACATTCTTAAGGAGATCATAGGATAGCACAAGAAGAAGCTCAGCTGTCGATCTATCACTAAGTACTTAATTAAATGGAGAGGTTTGCCACTTGAGAAAGCTTCTTGGAGGCCTGATTGTATTTTGGATGATTTTCCATACAAGATGCATTAGTGGGTTGAAGCATAGCTCCAAATGGGCCAATTTTAGTGCTAGACAACAATCTCTTTTAGAACAATTTTTATTCTACCTAGTTTTTTGAAAAAATCCACCTACATACAACCGAAGTACTCTTTGAGAGCTACATTTTTTACATGTGTCACGCCCCATTTGCATTACTTTATTAGGAGTTATGGCAATTTTTATCCAACAAGGCATGTTCTTCTAACAAGCTATCTACTGACTATATGTACTTTTTTTTTAAAGTTCTAAAGGCTCAAATTCTCTTTTGAAGACATCCAGATGGTGTACATGGCAAAGGCTTCTCTTTGTGTCTTCATTTTAGTCAAAAGATTTTATTCTCTTCATTTATTTCCTATCATTTGTATACCTATAAATAGAGTAATACTCTATTCTATCCATCCTTTTCAACCATTGTAATTTTATTTTTGTGGGCAAAAACCTTTGGGAAGGAATGGATTGTAAGAAGCTAGGAGAACACATTATTTTAGATGGTTTTATTTTAATAATACCTTGTCACACTGGCAATGGTATATAAGGTGTTGAGACTTTTAATTTTTCATCACCTTACAATAATACAATTGCAGTCTCTTCATCTTACCTTCTTATTCAGAGCTTTCATGGGTTCTCTCTCTTCTCTCCTATCTTTCTGGTCTTTGTCTCTCCTAGTCACACATTCTCCCTCTTTTCTCTCTTTTGCACTCTCTTCTCTCATCTCTCAATCCTCTTCTTTACATATTGGCTAGCCATGATATTGCCTTCACAAAGGTGTTATTCAATCTTTACTTTCATGTATGAAAGAGACAAGTGTACACTCACAATATATTTATAATACTTTGTTGCCTCTTTTTCTTCTTTTCAATGGTGTGTAATCACATGTAATGCAAAATGAGGGTGTTTTTTCACCCATGCAAGTTTCTCATGATAATGCAAATCAACTTATTTTTGATGCAGATGTGAATGGTGCACTTCTTGATGAGAGAGTAGAGATTGAGCATTCTAGGACAATGCTGAAATGGTTTGTGCAAATATTGATAGTAATTTGGATGCACCATCAGCTAATTATACTTATTAAGGCTCTCATAGTGCCTCTTATGCATTATATTGTTATGCATTGGTTGTTTCTAGTTTGTGCAATGAGGATGAATATGTGTCTTTTAGAGAGGTACAAAATTCAAAAACCTACATGGTTGCTATGCAATCTAAATATGATGCTATTGTAAAAAATGGTACTTGGCTCTTGTGTGATTTGCCTCTTAGCAAAAAAGGCCATTAGTACCAAGTCCCTTTATATGTTAAAGCACAAGCCAAATAGTAATGTTGATTGCTACAAAGCTAGACTTGTGGCAAAGGATTATGCTTAATAGAATGACATTGATTTTGATGAGACCTTTGCTCCCACTTGCCATATGATAACTATTTGCAGCATTTGTGCATTAATACCTCAAAATGCTTGGAATATACATTAGTTGAATATCAAAATGACATTTTTAAATGGTGATTTATATGAGGAAGTGAACATCTTTCAATGTCGTGGTTTTGTGCAAAAAGGTCAAGATAACAAAGTGTACACATTGAAAGAGGCTTTGTATGATTTGAAGCAAATATCTTGGGCTTGGTATCAGAAGATACATGCATGTTAATTGCCCATGGTTTTCAAAATAGTCCCACAAAGAGCACATTATATGTCAAACATGAGGGTGATGTGCCTCTGATCATTATGGTTTATGTTGACATGCTACTCACTAGTCATAATGAGACACATATTATTGATTTTAAGGTTGAGTTGAATCTACCTTTTGAGATATTGAATTTGGGTCTAATGTATCATTATTTAGGCATTCAAATTAAGTAATATGATGGAGGTATTGCTTTGTGTGTCAACACATTATGTTGAGATATTATTGCAAAGACTTGGAATTGAAGACTCCAAGCCTATTGCTACTCCTATGGAGATAGGTTTGAAGTTTAGCCTTCATAATGGCGAAGATTTCTTCGATGTCTTTTTCTATCAATCTAGGCTAGTATTGGATACTTGATTTCTTCTACATTACAAGGCTTGATATTTAGTTTATATTCTCATGAATAAAAAAGTTTATGCATGGCCTAAGCACTAAGCATGGGCACATGATGCTGAAGTGGATCTTTCACTACTTGAGTGGTACCAACACCTTGGGTTGTTTTATCCCAAGGGGGGATCATTAATATTAGATCTACATGCATTTTCAAATCATGACTAGATTGTTACAACAGTCATGTATCCACAAGTGTTTTTTGCTTCATGCTTGGTAGCTCATACATATCATGCTTGAACAAGAAGCAATCCATTGTGGCCACTTCTAGTTGTGAATCTAAGTACAAAGAAACTTTCACAATTATGGTTGAGTGTGTGCGGCTCAATTTTCTTGGTTGATTTGGATATTACACAATCATCTTCCACCATCATCTTTACTAACAATCAATATACATTGGCAATTGCACGAAATCTAGGTTTCCATGCATGTACTAAGCACATTGAGGTGCACTATCATTTTGTCAAGGAGAGACTCTCTACAACAAGAGAGATCAACTTGGCCTATATACTAACATAAGACAACCTTGCAAATATTTTCATAAAGGCTTTGCCTTATGAGAAGTATGAAGCTTTATACAAAGATTTGGCCTTACTCCCCTCTTTTGATTGATCTAGTCCATCGGACATGGCACTTCCCTATACATAAATGCCAGCTCTTGTTCACTACATCACTCCCTAGGTGGAATTGTTACCATATTTTGGTAGGGATGTGTGTGAACACACTTAGGACTATTGGGCCACTTTTTTCTCTCTTCAGGGGTTTTTCTCCCCATCCTTGTATATACAATATTCAATCTCAAAGAGAAGGATTCAGTACAAGTCTAGGAATGCGATAGATTCTCTCCTAGAAGAAAAAGTAACCTAAAAATTGCATCCTATGGTGGAGGAGTGGCCTAGGCAATCAAATTGATAAAGATGGACCCATATAAGCATTACAAAATGACTTTCCACTAATCAAAGTGTTGTTACATGAAGAATCCTTTCAAAATTTGTGGAAGAGTATGAAAAGGAACAAATTTTTGAAGATCTCGAAAAGATTCTACTATAACAAATTTGGTGGAGAACAAAGAAGAAGAAGAAGAAAAAGAAGAAATATATCATATGCTCAAACCTTATGTGACTATACATTTTGATCTCTATGTTTTAATGGTTAGGTTTTTTTTTTTGGGAAACTCCATTTTTGTAATCTTTGAATACACTTCTAGATGTATATTTGATTATATCTATGTTAGCTTTTGGTTATCCTGGATTTTGAAGAGAGCCATGAAACTTCAAAAACCCACATGTTTGATTATACTTTGTAATCGTGGATTTTTGGAGAGAACCATGAAACTCCGAAAAACTCTAGATGTTTTCTTTGTCTTGGTTTGATTTGGGATGTGAGTGCCACCTAGCCAACTTTGTTTCTTTTCTAGCCTATTATTGAGCAAGGGTGTGTTGACATATGGCCCTTCTAATATGTTCATCTTAATAAACTCTTAGCTAGAGATTAGACTATGACAATGCTTTTTAATACTAGAATATATCACCTATAAAGTCACTATGCCGATTTTCTCACCTACTTGCATTTTCCTATGTAAGAGGCATCAATATATCATAAGTGAATCTCACTACAATGTCTTGCAATGTCAAGAGCATATGAGATCCGAGTGATAGTATTAGTTCTATCTTCAATATGAGATTTATTCCTCTCACTCTCAAGGAGGAGAAGCCAACTTAGATGTTAAAACTTGCCCTTATAGAGGTACACCTAGATGGTAAGGTGGGAAATAAGGAAGGTCAAAGTAGCCAACACTATAATCCACAAAGGATGCATAAGATTCATACAATGAAGATGAATGAGAAAGGAAATATCTCCACCAAAATGGCCTCATAAACTCTAGCCAAAATAATAAAAACTACCCAACTGAGAGGACTCAAGTGAAGGAGCTAAGGTATCTTGTGTAAGGGGTAGCAATTTGTAAAGGTAGGCACTTTAGATTGCCATCTTCGTTTACATAATACATTGGTATATGGTTGGCTTAGATGACATGGGGTTAATTGGCATGTTGGTTTATGTAATACAATTCTAATTGGCATGCTATTTTACATAAATTAATTGTGCCTTGAGTCTAGTTGATAGTGAGGTTGTGGAGGAGGGTGTGTGTCAAGTGCAAGGGGCCTCCTTTTCTAAAAGATGAAATGCACAACAAAAGTTGTATCATATAAAAAAGATTAGCAAGCAAGGTATGGCACATTGGTCTAGTGCTTTTACCTTCTTGAAAGTTGGAGGCTTTTCTTGTCATAATTATTGCATGCTAGTCTCTATTTGTTGTTTTCTTGTATGTCCACCATTATTCATGTTCCTCGCATGTCTCCTAAAATTATTTTGTGTCAATTACTCTTATTTTTCCATATTGTTTGATTATTGGGCGATAAGTTTCCTCTAAGAATTTAGTTCTATAGTTCATCATTATTATGCTTGCAATGGAAGACACTTGCAAAGAAGAGGGCAGGATTAAAGGAGAGAAACCTATAAATGCACCATTTTCCTATTAAAACAAAATGCACTATCTAGGTCTTGAGAATAGATAGGAGAAGCACACATGAACGTGTGAATGCACACAAATGTGTCTATCATCAAATATCAAAACATTATTAAAATCACTATCTCAATTTTACACATCATGATTTAAAAAACAAGGGAATGACATAAGAGTGGTTCTGTGAAGATTTAGGGAGCATATTGTATTGATGTCATAAGAACAACTAAAATTTTGATAAATGCTAGATAACATCCATGACTTGTATTTCATCAACAACATACAATAATGTTTGAGTCAATACTAGTGTCTCATCTAGAAAGTATATTGGATGCTTGATAAATGTATTTGTCACAAATCTCTTTTGACACACGACCCTCTTGTTTGATGAGAGACGCACATCTCATGTTCTCAAAAGGAGAATAGAGCCTCCTTTATTTCTTGAGAAATCAAGCTTAAACATTATTGCTTCCAACAAGTAGCAAATGACAACATTCCACTCCTATCTTCAAGATATTCACTCTGAAAATGTGATCTTATTGAAAATGTGTTTTTTCATACCTTGATGATCCCCAGATGAAAAACCATCGAATTTTGTCAATGTTGAAAATATGCTCCTCTTCGAACTAGTTGCTCATTGGATTTTTGTTGTTTAATGGTACTTGATGTGTATCAAACATTAGCTAGAATAGTTGCTTTGAACTTAGCCCTCATTCCATTCCCCTAGTTTTTCCATGGAGCATTTAATTGTTTCATAGCATATCCTACACTAACTAGCCTAGCTAGTGCTCGCTAACCATGCTTCGCACAGTTGGCATCATTGCAAAACCCACAAGGGTATGCCTTGCTCGCTTCACATTTTTGTGCTCAAAGGGAAGTATCACATTGTTTCTTTCCCTTGCTTGCAAACCATAACCCTTTCAAGGCATTTATTCTCTCTAGCGCTTATGTATGTCTAACACTATAGTCATTGATATACATATTTTCATATACTAAGCTCTCTCTCTCTCTCTCTCTCTCTCTCTCTCTCTCTCTCTCTCTCTCTCTCTCTCTCTCTCTCTCTCTCTCTCTCTCTCTCTCTCTCTCTCTCTCTCTCTCTCTCTCTCTCTCTCTCTCTCTCTCTCTCTCTCTCTCTCTCTCTCTCTCTCTCTCTCTCTCTCTCTCTCTCATATGCATTCACATGTGTTTACACACACATACAAATGATAGCTACTACTTATTATTCAATTTATGATAATTATTTAAAGTATGACACATCAATTACCCATAGTAAGACAATCACATCTTTTTTCTTCCCACCTTTGCTCTTGAGTCCCAAATAGATTATCTAATTAAGGCCATTAATGTTTGGGGTAGGTTTGACAACTGAAGGTCTGAGGATTCGTGCAAATAACTGATCATAAAAGTTATGAACTTGCACATTTTTAGAATGTAAAAGCCATTCCAATGGAAATTACATTTGACCAATTAACCTCGTAACTTTCAAATTGATGATTCAAGCAATACAAATCTAAGAGAAGAGCATCTTATGAATATTTTAAACAATATAGATTGCAAGTATACAAATCATCTTCATACACATCATATACAACACTTTATACTACCAATGTCCTACATGTCATATGATGGCCTTTTCATTGGCAATGATCTATTGGGTGAGGTTAGCCTTTTAGTGACTACTTCTACTCTTAGAATCTCATCCAATTCATGATTTTTCAACATCACCCCTACTAATATACATCTCCATCAAGGCATGTGGCCTAGCAACATCAAATGTTTGACCTTGTCATGTGTATCCCTTTCCCCTACTTGGTTGCTCCTCTTGCTACAAGCTCTAAGTGATTGTTTTTACAAAGAGGCTTGGTGCTATAAGTGGGGGAGTAATAAACCAAAATGAAGGTAGAATAATGGAAGTGTCTTGTGATCAATAATAGAGAGAGGAGAGAGAGAGAGAGAGAGAGAGAGAGAGAGAGAGAGAGAGAGAGAGAGAGAGAGAAGGAAGGTCATTCTTGATACTCTTTCATGTAGTCTTATAATTATTATTATCTTTGTAACCACTTGCATATACGTTATACAATTGCACAAACCTCTTGAGGGATAACATGATTGAAACATTTATTTCAAAATATTAATTGTAGAAATTCACCTCAAGATCAATGAGTGTAGATACATCTCATTATGAATTCAAAGCACTGTTTTTTCAATTATCACCATTGTTATTTCAAAGATTGAGAAGTGCACACTTATACAAAAAAGTTGTATATTGAAGGATATTGGAGATATCACAATATATTTAATTAATGAGGTCACATATGAAGCTTGTGGAGGGCTTAATTGTCACTACTCAATCCTACGTCATCTCCAATTGTTTTAATCCATTTGAAAAAATGCCCCTCAATGAGTTTCTTTTTAGTAGCCAAAATGCATGTGTTGTGTTAACATTAACACTCCATACTTTACCATATGTATGGATATTATACCACTACATTGGCAATGTACTCAACACAACCTCCTTTTCATTGCTACAAGAAATATTGGCCTAAATTCACATCCTAAGAAGACTACCCTACCTCTAAAAGAAATTTTATAGCAAAACATTATGTTTGAAAGATCTATTCAAGGGCTCAACATGATATGCCTACTACAAGAATAGACTATGTTCATGTGCAATGGTTGCATATGTGACATTGTTTGAAGCATGCCGTAGAAGTCACTTGGAGGTAATCATTTCATCATACATACATTAATGATGCTAGTCTTGATGCATGAATCTTCCATAAGTGGCACTTCAAATACCTCACAAAATTGTCAAAAAAAATATAGGTTTGCAAAACATTAAGGTAATATCAACTTCTTTCAAGTTTAGGGACCACTCCTTATTACTCTCGATCAACACCTTTTGTAGATGCAAGGTTAATACAAAATCAATAGTTTGCAAGTCATGAGATACATCACATAGTCTATAACCTTCACATTAAATATTGTCCTTCTCAACAAGCAAGGGAAACACAATACATATGGCCACATGTATTTTAACATGTTGCCATTAGGTCAATTCCAAATCCATTGGCATTGACTTGGCATTCCACCTCAAAGAGACACCCTCCATCGTGCAATGGCTATTAGCAAAAAGCTATGGCCATGGCTATAACCATAGCCAAAGCTCTATTAGAGCATCGAAATGTTCGAGAGATACTTCACGATGGTGAGTTCCAACAATAGACCTCAAATGCATGCTCAATGTTTGTCTAAACATCCTCCTAGTGGCCTATAGAATCATGGCATTTTGCTACATGAAAGCGTGGAATGACAATGTGTGAGAGTAGCTATAGTAGCTAGTAGAAGATAGCATATGATGTCAAGATGTCAATGGCTTGTGTAGCAACAAAGTTGAGACAAACACTGAGAGGCACCACCCACGCCACACGCTCTCCAACTCCTCCCTCTTCCCCTTGTTGCAACATTTAGATTCTAGCCAATTTTATTGTCTAAAAGAAATCTTGAAAGCCTCCATGAGTGGGTTACAAAGAAGCATCAAAGTTTACTTCTTCATCGAAAGACCATGTGTGAAGAGGATGAGCTGTCTTTTTCCAAAGCATTAGCAAAGCAAAATAAAATCGCAAAATGATGCTGATAATTTAAAGCACTTTTAGCACTAGGTAGAAGACCTACAAAGCATAGGCATAGAAGTTGAAAGCATAGAAACAGAAACCTTGAGCATGTGATATTGGGCATGAATTGTCCTCAAGTTGGATCAATTGATGAGGCACAATTTGACTGGGTATGCCCAGCAAGGATTGTGTAATGGTGAAAGATAGTCTAATCGAAGATATAGCTAAATTATGTAGAGGCCACATATTTACAAAGATGAATGTGACAGAAGGTAAGAGTTAAATGAAATGCTAATGATTGCAAGTAGAGAAAACAATCCTTCTTCTTCCTCCACATTTGCAAATGCACAAGCTAGGGCAACCATGTCTGCATGTATAAGGAGTTCAAAGTGTATGGAGTGTATTTCAC
The DNA here is from genome assembly GCF_053477565.2 of Lygodium microphyllum. NCBI lineage: Eukaryota > Viridiplantae > Streptophyta > Polypodiopsida > Schizaeales > Lygodiaceae > Lygodium > Lygodium microphyllum. Next base: position 60,666,002 of record NC_141156.1, on the reverse strand, counting down.
AAATTTTCAAAAATCATTTTGGATTTCAAGCTTGGTACAATCTAACTAGGTACCCTGGCGAGGATTGTGTAATGGTGAAAGATAGTCTAATCAAATGTATAGCTAAATTATGTATAACTAAAATCTTTATAGAGATGAATGTGACAGAAAAGATAAGAGTTAAATGAAATGCTAATGATTGCAAGTAGAGAAAGCACTCCTTCTTCCTCCACATTTGCAAATGAAGGAGTTGCTCATATAAGGAGTTCGAAGTGTGAGGAGTTTATTTCATGAATTATTTTTTGAGTGAAGTTGCAAATGCCCACAACTATTCATGTTCTTAACATGTCTTTGGAGTTTATTCCATGCACATTGCTCTCTTGTTTTTTCATATCGATTGATTATTGCACGAGAAGTTTCCTCTAAGAATCCAATCCTATAGCTCATCATCATGCTTGCAACTTAAGAAGCCTTCAAAGAAGAGGGAAATATTAAGGGAGAGGAATATAGAAACACACCACTTGCCTATTGCAACAAAATGCACCAACTAGCTCCCAAGAATAGATAGGAGAATGCATGCACACAAATGCGTGCGTTAGTAAATATCAAAATGTTAAGTAAAATCACTATCTCAGTTTTATACATCATGATTTACACAAGGGAATGGCATAATAATGGTTCTACAAAGATTAAGGGAGCATATTGTAGTAATGTCATAAGAACAACTAAAAATTTGACAAATGCTAGATAAGATAACTTCCATGAATTGTATTTTCATCAACAACATACATATGATATAACACACACACACACACGCACGCACGCACGCACGCACGCGCACTCACACACACGCACACCCACACCCACACGCGCGCGCGTGCGCGCACGCGCACGCACACACACACACACACACACACGGGGGGGAGGATGGCCCAATTCAGTCCATGTAACAATCCAAAAAAATTTTGAAAAATGAATTTAAAGAGAGGATAGAATGCTAGAATATTGTGCTACTTAGCAATGTCCATTGGCATGCTATTTGGTAACGGGTTAACTTGTTTTCACCCACACATCAAATATATGTTGGGAGTGTTCATAGAAACCCGTCCATTAATGTATTTTTCCTCACTAGATTTTGAATGAGTTGGGTAAAACTTGAGTTTGTCTTGATGAAAATAGGCTATTTTATGGACATTTTAGTTATAAAATAGTTATTTCCCCCCAAAATTGATCACATTTCAACGTCTTCCTTTTGTCCCATATATGGGAAAAAAGTCTTTTGTGAACATGATGCCGGATCAATATAGAGATTGCTCTATGAGTTCATTTCCACATTGATTCACACACACACACACAAAATCTCTCTCTCTCTCTCTCTCTATATATATATATATATATATATATATATATATATATATATATATATATATATATATATATATATATTTATTTATTTATTTATTTATTTATGTATATATATGGAGTAGAATCAAGCTAAGTGGCATGATTCACTAGATGCGATTTTGCTAACAACATCCCCTTTCACCAAGCACCCTTGCACTTGCTATACATCCAAGCATGCATACCTCACTCCACCTTAGCCTCTTGCCCTTGCTATAACTTATTGTACTTCCAAGGGAGTGTATGCACTAGTAAAAGAGGGAGAGACTTTTTTCGATGATGATATTGAAAAATACATGCAAGTCTTTTTTAACTTGCACAAGTTGAGCCCCTCAAAAAGTGTGAAAACATCCATATGAAATATTCTCACCCACAACTTGCACCATTTGCACATATACACGGGCAAAAATCACTATGCATGCATGTGACTTAGACTTGAATGTTGGCAATCCATAAAATCGGCTCAAACACATGCACCTATGTGAAACCCATAAAGAAAAAAGACTTTATAAGCAAATGCAGAAATCTAGCTTAGCCTTATCGCAAATAGGAATTCTTTAAATAATACACCCAAGTGTACAAAGTACTAATTAAACATTCACACATACATACACACACGTGCATGCCAAGAGAAAAATTTACACGAACTGTCTTATAGACATATCCATATAAATAAGTACAAGTGCACTAGGCAAGAACATAAGCATATCCATGTGTAGACTTTTAAAAATATTCAAAATTGCTATCATTAACATATTTAAACACACCCCAAAATCCAGTCAATTGCACTTTTGGTAGTAAACTACCAAATCTCTAGACCAGAACCCCACCATTATTCATGTTCTTAGTGTGTCTCTTTAGTTTATTTCATGCCCATTGCTCTCTTGTTTTTTCAAACTATTTGATCATTGCATGAGTGTTTTCCTATGCGAATTTAGTCCTATAGTTCATCATCTCTCTTGCAACATAAGAAGCATGCAAAGAAGAGGACAACATTAAGGGAGAGAAACATAGAAATGCACTATTTGCCTACTACAAACTAATAGCACTATGTAGATCTTGAGAATAGATAGGAGAAGCACATGTGCACATGCACATGCACACATACAAATATATGTGTGCTATCAAACATCAAAATATTAAGTAAAATTACTATCTCAATTTTACACATTGTGATTTAAATAAGGGAATGATATAATAGTGGTTCCATAAAGATTGAGAGCATATTGTAGTATTGTCATAAGAACAATTGAAAAGTTGATAAATGCTAGATAAGATGAGACCCATGAATTGTATTTCATCAATAACATACACAATTACATACATGCATGCACGCACGCACGCGCACGCACACACACACACATGAATGCACGTGCACATGCACACAATGGTCTACTTCACCCCATGTAACAATCCAAAAGAAAATTGAAAAAGGAATTCAAAAAGAGAAGAGAATGCTAGAATATTGTGCTATTTAGCAATGCCCATGGACATGCGCCATTTCGCAATAGGTTATAACATGGGCAATGTTCATGGAAAACCATCCTTTGATGTATTTTTCCTTGCTAGATTTGGAATGAATTAGTTGAAATTTGAGTTTGTCTTGATGAAAATAGGCTCATTTTTGGACATTTTAATAACAGAAGAGGTTTCAATTTGCCCAAAACCAATTACATTTCAATCTCTTCCTTTTTCCAATAGATGGAACAGAGTTATTTGTGAACATTGGACGTGGGTATCAACATAAGAGATTGTTGTACGAGTTCATTTCCACACACACACACACACTCTCTCTCTCTCTCTCTCTCTCTCTCTCTCTCTCTCTCTCTCTCTCTCTCTCTCTGAGTAGCATCAAGTTGAGTAAAATGATTAACTAGATGCGATTTTTCTCTTGGTCCCAACAACATCCCCTTTGACCAAGCACCCTTGCACCTACTATACATCCAAGCATGCACACCTCACTTGACCTTAGCCTCTTATGCCTTTACTACAACTCATTGTACTTCCTAGGGATCATACCTACCAATGTGATTTTTCTCTTGGTCCCAACAGCATCCCCTTTGACCAAGCACCCTTGCACCTACCATACATCCAAGCATGCACACCTCACTTGACCTTAGCCTCTTATGCCTTTGCTACAACTCATTGTACTTCCTAGGGATCATACCTCCCAGTAAAAGTAGTATAGACTTTTTTTTAAAAAAATACATGCAAGTCCTTTTGAACATGCACATGTTGACCCCCTCACAAAATGTGAACAGATCCATAATTTGAAATATTCTCACCCACAACTTGCACCCAGACTTTGAAATATTCTCACCCACAACTTGCACCCAGACTTTGAAATATTCTCACCCACAACTTGTACCATTTGTACATATACACATGCAAAAATCACCTATGCATGCATATGACACATACTTGAACATTGGCAACCCACAAAATCCACTCAAACACATGCACCTATGTGAAATCCATAAAGAAAAGAGACTTTATAAGCAAAGGCAAAAAGCTACCTTAGCCTTATTTCAAGTAGGAATTCTTTAAACAATATGGTGGATACTATCCATTATTAAAGCACTTAAGCATACAAATTACAAATTAAATGTTCACACACACACACACACACACACACACACACACACACACACACACACACATGCACCAATACAAAAAATTAAACGAGCTTTCTAGTAGGCATATCCACATAAATAAGAACAAGAGCACATCTACACAAGCAAGAACATAAGCACATCCATGTGCACACTTTTGGAAACATTCAAAATCACTCTCATTGGCATATTTAAACATACTCCAAAATCTAGTTAGAGGCACCTTTTATAGTAAACTATGAAAATTTTAGACATGCGTGTGGCTACACATGAAGAGAGTCACAATACTCTCTTACAAAGAGGGGCACTACAACATCTTAGGTGGCCCTAGTTCTTAGATCATAAGCTTCTAGCTACAAGGCTAGGAGGTGCTGATTGGAGCATTAATGGAGCCCCTCATAGTTGCCTTCCCATTATGTTAGGTAAGGGTGCCTATACCTAGCTTTAGTTGATGGGAAGGATCACCTTCTTTGCCTCTTGCATCACCTACCATTCAAGTGGCCCTTTTGAAAATCCCCTTCATCTTGCATTTGTGAGACCTTTGTTATGTTGAAACAAGCTACTAAACACATCGTTTTAAGGATGTAAAGTATCTATCCAAAAGAAAATGGCCCTCCATTGTGTCATGAGCTCTATCTTCTACCTTCCATGGCAACTTCAACATTGGCTCTCTCTTCAAGCATATCAATCACAGAGTCCCTCCAACATTTTTTGATCATCCAGAAATGTCGATATAAATGGAGAAGAAGGCTCTTGAGTTTTCTTCCACAAGGATCAGGCTCACATTCCTTCTATGCAACTATGGGAGTTAATATTGTGAAGGGAAACTAAACCCCCAAAATTTCACCATATTCTCCCTTTCTATGTGTGTGGGTGTGCAAGTGCATACACATGTGTATGTGTGTGTGTTATTGCAAGTAATGGTGTGCAAAGCATGGTGTCATGCCATAAAATGTGCATCCCCCTTAGGTTTTGGTGAGCAAAGGGAAGAAATCATAGTCATAGGGTCCTTTATGTTAGCAAATGCAAATGACCACACAACACTTTCCCTTAGCATGCTAAACTATTGGGGCATGGCCTTGCAACCTTTGCAATCATACAATGTCACATGAGGCATAGCTTGCGGACTTTGGCATGCCACTGCACATTGTACATTATCTTAAGCACTAGCTTTAAGGAAAAAGTGTTATTATCTTTTATGAAACCACCAAATTTATAGAGTATAAAGCAATGACCCAGAGGAAAAATTTGCCATTATTCTCTAACAAAACATCAAATACATATAGTATCATTGCCTTATGCTTTAACAAAACATCAAATACATATAGTATCACTGCCTTATATCTCACTCTACCTTTGAAAATTTTGAATTATCCTGGGCTACAAGCAAGAAAAAGTCTATCCTCTTCCTTTTTTGAATGATTTGATTGATTTCCAATTTAAATTATGTTGGGCACATTTGGGAATTAAATTATTATCAAGCATTTAGATATTGGGCACAAGAGGCTAGAGTATAAGCTGAATAATTGGTGGTTGAATTTATTATCAATTAATTATTAATTTAACTAATGTCAAGGGTGTGGGTTACTGGGTAGCTGGTCAGGGCCCTGGCTTAGGGCATTCACAAATTCAGAATCACAATGGGATGCTCTGTTTTCCTGCTGTCAGGACTCTCCCTCTCGAGTCTTTTCTTCCTCTCTCTGTCTCTGTCTCTGTCTCTGTCTCTGGTAAAGAGACAGAGTCCAGAGACTCTGTCTTTCCTCCTCTTTCCCTTGGAGCTTCATCTCTTGACCCACTTTAATGCTGGGAGTGGAAAACAGAAAAAGAAAAAGAAAAAGAGGGCGGGCAATCCTCCGTGGGTGGTCGATTTCCAAGCAATTATGCATAGAGTCACGCTGGGCTGCAATTCCTGAGCTAGGAAGACTTCTTCCAATCAAAACAGAACGCTCGGAGGAAGACATGTACATGTCAGCCAGCTCGAGCACAGACCTGCTCTTGTCATACTCTGCTTTCATGACGTTGAGCAAGCTCTTCTGAGTATGTGCTCCATCCGGTGGTTCTTGCAGAGTTAAGCTTGCGGAACATGAATCATCACTCCAGTGTGACAGTCCGTGTATAATTCTCTGTGTTGGGAGTATCTTCAATCCCGCAGCTCATTTCATATGTGATCGTGGCTATGGTGAACTATGAGCCATTTTAAGATCCACAGCACATGGAGGTGATGATATGCCGGCATCTCCGACTGTCAATAAGTTTCAAGCATTGATATGCCTGCAAAAGTCTGCAGTCAACAACTCAGTAAATAGTTGAATGCGGGTCTGTCAAGCATATAGCTCAGTGAAGTACTTATCATCCTCAAAGGCAGCTGATTAGTGCCCAGTTTCTGCAGCTTTTACCAAGGCAGGCATTTCCATCTACTGGGTACGCACCCTAATTGCAGAGCTGCAGACAAGGCATACTCAGTTCCAATTTCTGCTTAGCAACATGCTAAGGTGAAGAAGAGCCTCACACATGTTGAGCGAACAAAATCCTGTTAAAGTACTCTGCAACATCATGGTGATTTGAAAGTGTGTTAGGGTGGTCACATCAACAGCAAAGCATTGGGGAGCCTTGATTGAGATATGAGCGACATAATTCGCATTTTGTAACTGGTGCACTGTGATAATGTATGGAGCAGAGACAACAGTTACGATGTTTAGGTCTTCTTCCATCTCTATTGTTTAATGGAATATATGCAGTCTGTGTTCTTTGGCTATCCCTTGGTGCCAATTCACTCTCATCTGATGGAATTGCTTTACTCAATATTAAAACAGCAATTTGGTCGGATCCATTGGAGCTACTGGATGATTGGAAGGACGACTTTTCAGATCCCTGTATTTGGAAGGGTGTAGGTTGTGATAGTTCTGGACGCATAGTCTCGTTGAACATCACAAGCAGAGATGAATTTAGAACAAGCCATAGCAGCCAAGGTTTTTGTGCATCTTTTTTGAGTTACTCTAGCAACATTGCCAGGGCCTCAGAAGGGTTTCCATGTCAAGTATTGGGAGAGAATGTTGCTTACAACAGTTCAGTGCCTTGCAGGCTTGAAGGTGTTCTATCTCCAGCTGTTGGGAACTTGTCAGAGCTGAAAATATTGTCATTGCCATTCAATTCATTTCATGGAGGCATACCGAAAGAAATTGCTAATTTAAGATCTCTGGAAGTGCTTGACCTAGGGGCAAATCAGTTCTCTGGCATTATACCTGCAGAACTTGGACAACTCTCTCAACTGAGGATTTTAAACTTGGCTTATAATTTCATAGCAGGTGGCATTCCTTCAGACTTGGCGAGTTGCAGGAAAATTCAAGTATTGAATCTGGCAGGAAATAAGTTGTCGGGCAATATACCTGCCGCTCTTGGAAGCCTTCCAGATCTGCAAGTGCTTGCTGCTTCGTCTAACAGATTAGGTGGAACAATTCCATGGGAGTTGACAATGGGTTGTGGCAGTCTGGAGCATTTTCGCATGGAAGATAATTTTCTTGCAGGTACAATTCCGAGTGGGTTTGGAAAGTGCTCTAGATTGCAATCACTAGTATTGTCATCAAATTTGTTATCAGGTTCAATTCCTGAAGATCTTGGCCATCTGCAAAGGCTTAAGATTCTTGATATTTCTCGGAATAGGCTGGGTGGAGATATTCCACCACAGCTTGGGAACTGCTCACAGCTTTCATTGCTTGTGCTGACAGATTATGTGGGCACTCTATCCTCCATACGGAACTTTACAGGGGATTCAAAGGACAGCATACGCCATTATCTGAAAGATGAACACAATCTGTTTTCTGCACTTCCAGCTACTATATTCAGTCTCCCCAGACTCAAGATTTTATGGTCTCCTGCAGCAACATTAAGTGGTTCCCTACCATCAAATTGGGGCGGTTGTCAGAGCCTAGAAGTTCTCAATCTTGCTGGCAACTCGCTAACTGGAAATATTCCAGCAGGACTTGCAGAGTGCAGGCAGTTGTCTTTTGTTGATTTGAGTGCTAATAAACTGGAAGGGATGATCCCAGGTTCCCTTGCTATTGAATGTATGGTTGTATTTAATGTCAGCAGCAATTTTCTTGTTGGAGGACTGCCCAATTGGTCTGAGAGAAGCTGTCCAATGACAAGACTAATGAATCCATCTTCCAAGCCAAAGGTGGCAGCTTTGCTATGGGGTGACCTCAGCTTTTCTCTGAGTGCTATCGAGCCTTACTTTTTTCTGTTATATTGTGGTATGGTAGCACGTAAACTACCAGCTTGGTTTGAAACACAAGGCCTCCCCATAGTTCACGATGTAAGCCGAAATAAGCTGACAGGCCCTGTCTCTAGTTTGAAACTAGGGGAAAACTTGGTTAAAAGAGGCTCATCTTATGGATTGTTTCTTTCTGGCAACCAGCTCACAGGCACACTTCCGAGCAGTTGCTTTGATATATGCACAAGGGTTCACACTTTCTACATGGATTTGAGCAATAATCAATTTTCAGGAGCTCTTCCTTTGGATAGTGTGGCAAATTGTGCATCTCTTAGGCATTTCAATGCTGCCTCAAACCAATTCGCTGGAAAGTTGTCTGCTGAACTCAGGAAGTTAAAGCATTTAACTTATTTTGACTTGGGATCGAACAATCTTAGTGGTGACCTGCCATCACAGATTGGGGATCTTCATGGTCTTCAACATCTTCTTCTAGCAAATAATTGCCTGACTGGAAGAATCCCCAAAGATATTGGAAGATTGAACTCTCTTGTTGTGTTAGACCTCTCAGGCAACAAGTTGACAGGTGATATACCAGTGGACCTCGCAAATCTCACACATCTAAAGAAGCTGTTGTTGAGAAGTAACCACCTTTCTGGTGTTATTCCATTTAAGATTTCAAAGCTCACTCTATTAGAGCTTATGGATGTGGCTTGCAACAACTTATCTGGCCCAATACCTCAAGCTGGTAATTTGAAAGTTTTGTGCACTCATGTGCGTGCAACAGGTTATCAATACCTGGAGTCTGGTTCAGCATCTGCTCCTACCCCATCTCTCAACCATTTGGATCGATCGCTGCCATATGCAGCTCACGTTGTTGTAAAGAGAAGTTATCATCCAAATACTATTGTTATAGCAGCTATAACATCTGGTTGTGCAATTGCTGCTGTCCTTATAATTCTCCTCCTCCTATTTCAACACACAAAGCACGACATCCCTGTACGACCTGAATATCAGTCAGGGAGGAAGCAACTGGTTACCTTCAGAAGTGTTGGCTTTCAGCTGTCATATGATACAGTTGTTGAGGCAACAGGAAACTTTAGTGTGAACAATCTCATTGGGAATGGTGGGTTTGGGGCTACTTACAAGGCTGAGTTGCCTGGTCTGCTCGTGGCAGTCAAAAGGCTCTCTTTAGGAAGGTTTCAGGGTACTAAACAATTTGAGGCAGAAATCCGCACTCTAGGAAAGATACAGCATCCTAATCTGGTTACTCTCATTGGTTATCATGCCAGTGAATCGCAGATGTTTTTAATATACAACTATCTACCAGGTGGTAATCTGGAGAACTTGTTACATGATGGGCACAGAGGAAGTCTAAGCTGGAGAATAAGGTTCAAAATTGCAATTCATATTGCTCAAGCATTAGCTTACCTTCATGATGAGTGTAATCCAAGAGTGCTTCATCGTGACATTAAACCAAGTAATGTCCTTCTGGATAACAACTTGAATGCAGTTCTTTCAGACTTTGGTCTAGCAAGATTGTTGAGTGCATCAGAAACTCATGCAACAACTGATGTAGCAGGCACATTTGGATATGTTGCACCAGAGTATGCAATGACATGCCGTGTATCTGACAAGGCAGATGTCTATAGCTATGGTGTAGTTCTCTTGGAGCTTCTTTCTGGAAAGAAAGCACTGGATACAACCTTTTCTGATTATGGTCATGGCTTTGACATTGTGGCATGGGCTTGCCAACTTTGGCAAATAGGCAAGCCAAAAGAAGTTTTTGCTCCTGGATTATGGGAGCAAGGTCCACGTTCCGAATTGCTTGAGGTGTTGAAGCTTGCTATCAAATGTACAATGGTCTCTCTCTCAGTTAGGCCAACAATGAAGCAGGTGGTTGATGTGTTGAAATCTGTTTGGTGATGCTTGGGGTTTTCCTGCTCCAGGTGTTGCTTTGTATACAAGCTCACTGATCTCTCACTTAGGTATCAGCTCTACATTCTTTGGAGACATTTGCTATTATCAGGGAGTATGATTTCTTTGATTCTTGTCAAGGTCTCTCTATTACAGCATCAAGAGAACTGCCTTGATATGAAAAACCACGGTTTTTTTTTTGGTTGCCAAAGCTATTATTATTTATTTTCTGGGCGGTCAGTTTTCCCACAGGGGGTGGGATTGTCAACAAATATCTGATCATGCTGTGCATTATATTGTGATTGTGAGTGCCAGCAATCCAATTTGATGACTTTCGGTATGATTATTTTTTATATTGCTTAAGAGAGCTGGATGAGTTGGAGATCTTGCTAGCAATAGAAAGATAAAATGCTCTTATCAATGAGGTTCAGGTCTCTATTTAGGGAGCTTTCCTTGCAGTGCTATGGTTGCATTGCTATGCACTTAGAACCTCAATTATGCCTGTGACACTCCACGCTTAGCACTCATGCTGGGCAACTTCATTGGATGCAAACTAGGTAGGACTCGCCAAGCACATGCACACATACTTTTGGGTGGAAGGATATTGTATTAATTTTCACTGTACAAAGGGGCTGAAAACTCCGAGTAAGTTCAATAAAAAAAGATGATAAAATCTCTCATGCAAAGATCATAATGAGGTCTATCCAATCCCTGAGTGACAAGGTGCCATAGATTGTTGTAGAGATTGAAGGAAGTAAGGGAAGCATCTAGGAAAGAGAGTAGCATAAGGCCTTAAATCTGACTGGAAAAGATTCAAAATGCCTGCTAAATTGCAAAGAAGGAAAATGCAGTATAAGTGGACACTTGCTAAATATGCTCCCATGAACATGTGTGTGTGTGTGTGTGTGGAGTATTTGTCATTGAAGTGTCAATCCTCCTAATAGCATAGAAGTTGAGGAATAGCTAGCATGCATCTCTATTAACAAAGCCCCTTAAAATGGTAGTTTCTTGGCCCAAAATTTAGGTAAACTCTTTTATGTCGTTTAACAAGAGAATCTGAATGATGGCAAAGGGAATAAGCATGTCCAATTGTCCTAGGCTCATGTTGCAAAATATGTTCTCTCAATTGTCGTCTCATAAAGAAAATAATGTGTTGCACTTTATGAAAATATCTAAATTTTGCAATTAAAATAGCAACCAACTAGAATCACTCGATTATATCTTGAGTTGTATTCCAAACAGCTTTAATGACCCCAAGGCATGCATCCATTGAGATAGAGGGAATCTTATAATTGTACCTGTAGGTGTCAAAACATAACTACATCAAGAAATGTGTTTCTACCAAAAAATGAAGCTTTTTGGGTTATAAAAGTGAAAGGAATTTCAACTCCTCATTCGAAGCAACAAGTACTCTCAATAAAGATAGTACTCTCAAGGAAAATGAATACAATGGCGAAAACTCCTCATTCGAAGCAACAAGTACTCTCAAGGAAAATGAATACACCTTCACCTATGGATTGCTTCTAGGTCATTCTTGGTGTTAGTAGATACTCCAATATTTGGAGATAGCATAAATATCAAGGGAGAGAAGAGAACGGTTGAGTGAAGCGCTCTCTTGATTAGACAACTTTTGGATATATATAGACTCATAGACATGCATGTGCATAAAGAAATTTTACACACACACGCACACACACACACACACACACACACACAAGCAAGCAAAGTATAGTCATCACCTAGAGCTTATACACATGACAATTGACAAGGAACACCCATAAAATGCCAGAGATGCACAAAGGATAGACAATGTTAAAAACACAACATAGCTTGTTGTGACAATAAAATCACTCGGGCACTAGAAGGTTTAGAGATAGAGGTTCATCTTGTCCAATGGGCTTTGAGAAGAGCTCCACCAATCAATAAGATGAGTTGCAATCATTAGGCTTTGGAAAAGCCATGTGATGCCTTGGTTTATAGGGAAGATGGTTCCATCCTTTTTAGAACAATTGCCAATTAAGCTAATGGAAAAAAAAGTGGTTTTGTTATTTTTGCAATAATGATGTAAGGCATTGCTATAAAATCAACAAGGTAGTGCTACATCCTCTAGTTAGCGCTTTATGTGTGGCCAATCACTACAGGCATACAATTGTTGTACAACATAAGAAAGTTAATTACATGCTTTGATATTAATATCTTGACTAGAAAGATAGAGGATCTAGTTACAAAACATGATGTAGTCATGAATGTGGACTCCACGATTGAGTAGACCCTGAAGGTTTTCTCTAGGCTTGGTATTTCTAAACCTACATATGTCTAGATATCACAAGCGCTTGAACTATTTGCTCAATTAATGAATGGGCTAGTCCAAAAGGTAGGGGTGAAATAGATATTTAAGTTAGAAATAAAAAATTCATAGTTAAGGGAGACACATTTTGTTGTTGTTGAAGTGTTGAGTAAAAAACAACTAGTGTGCCCTTGCATGAAGCTCCAAGACATAATTAGAGTTTGGAAGACATATTTGCCATATCAATGTACATACTTTGTTTCTATACGATCCTTAGTTAAGATGTAAACATGACCAATATCTTTGGTTGGTGTTGGCATGTCTCATAGACACCAATCTAGCTTTGTGCTCACTCTAATGCTTGTAATACGGGTTTTGATAGCACTTTTGATTCCCAAATGATTTTTTGGATTCCAATCAACCTTATTTTTATTATACTTAATTTGTTTCATTGTTTATGACGATGAACTTGTAGCTTGCCACACTAGGTATAGATGATATGCTATATTTGCTTTCTTAAGCACACACTTTTTGTTTGTTTGTGCAAACTTGCTCTGTATTGTCTTAACATTTGATTGTTACACATAAATATCCTTTGTATATATGGATACAATGATATGTATGTTTATTGAACAAATTCTATTGAATGGTAGAGATTCTCTTTTGTTCTACCATTCTATGTGACACCCAACACAAATAAGTAATTCTTTGCATTTTTGCAATCAACTATGTCATTGTCACAGCAATTACAAGATATCATGAACATGTAGCTTGCATCAACCAATCATGGTCAAATTTGACACAAAATAACCCATGTGCTATGTAAGCTAATGTCATGACTATGTTGTGAGAAAGAACTCAACTATAAAATATATGAAACCTGACTAAAACAGTACGACATATAAAAAACAGAACTACAATATTTAGCAATGGAGAGGGGAAACATTGCTTATGTAATTCAAAATTTTTAGAAATGCCAAAAGTTAAACATAAACATGAGGCCAAAGGAAACCATAACTACAAGGAATAGTCCTTAGATTGGCAACATATAACAATGATCACACACGCACACACACACACACACACACACACTCTCTCTCTCTCTCTCTCTCTCTCTATATATATATATATATATATATATATATATATATATATATATATATATATATATATATATATATATATATATATATATATATATATATATATACCTACCTACCCCTAGGATGCAAGGGCAACATTTAGGAGTGAGGGTTAGATGCAATCTCTTACCCTAATAGTGCCAAATCAAAAGCAGAGCCCATGGGAGGACTATTTGCATTAGTGAGTTCAAACTTGAAGCAAAAAATATGGCTTTGAAAGATTCAATTGGTAAAGTGCTTATGCATTTGGTGAAACTAGAGAAAAAGCTAGCAATTGAGGTGGCTACAACAAATAAGAAGATTGATGATGAAATCAAGAAAAGAATGACCAAAGCACAAGAGGAAGTACTAAAAAAAAATCAAAACAAGGAAGGAGGCATATCAACAAGATATGATAGATGGTATCTTTTCAATAGTTAATGAAGCTACATTCTTCCATACAAGTTTAGGAGGCCTCCCTAAGGGAATGCATGAAGAATACAAGAAGAACTAGATGATGAAGATCACTAAGGATATCTAGAGACAAACAAGTTAGAGACATAAAATGAGGCCAATTCTAGGAAAAAAGGGGTTCAAATAGGTAATACCATGGAAAATCATCAAGCAAGTTTGGACTTTAAAAACATGAAAGATGAAGCTGAAGTACTAAAACAATCAAAATGTTTCAAGGAACCAAAGTGTGGATCATAGATGAACTTACGCTAGCCATCTCAAAGTATGACCAAGTGAAATTACCAAGATGAAGGTAACTAGAAATGAGAACACATGGGTAGTTTATCAATAGAGGAGTTTAGAAAGCATATGTAATAAGTTACTTTTGGGTCATGGTATATTGCTAAGACGAAGGCATCTAGAAAATAGTCAAAGTATTAAAGCAATCAAAATATTACAAAGGAACCAAAGTATGGATCACAAATGCTCAAAGCATGACCATGTGAACTTGCCATGATGAAGGCACATAGAAAGGATGGAAAGTGGGTAGTTTGTTAAAGCAGCAAATCCATCATAGAGGAGTTTAGAAAGCCTAAGAACTTGGTTAATTTTGGATCATGATTTATTTAGTAACTTTATAGTTTTAGTAGTTGGTTTTCTTTCTGTGCTAATGATGATTTTTAGAGGGCATTGCTAGTACATGCTTGGCTGGCCTAGATAGGGTGCACATTGTTACAGATCTATTCTATTAGAACCAAGTGTTTTCATTGCTTAAATTTTTGAATTTGTGATTGAACACATTTCTTATGACCTTCACATAGTAAGATAATATGCTACAATTTGTAATTGAACACATTTCTTGTGACCTTCACATAGTAAGATAATATGCTATAGTTATAGAATTCAATGGTATTGTCATACTTGATGGGCTTGATGTTAGAACCATTGCACACATCCTTATCAATTCAAGATTTTGACCTATGAAGTCACGACTATCTCTCACCTAACCCTACTTACACACTTGGATCCATGACTAAGAACAATGAGAGAACAATCTTACATGTACTTACCACATTGTAGTCGTTATATTGGTGAACCATGTCCTTGATCCCCACACATGCTCCTTCACCCTCGATCTTTCTTCTGTTGTTGCCACAAAGGAGAGAAGATACCAACAAAGAGCTTAAGGAGATGAAGAGCGAAAGAAGGCTTCATGATACATGTCCCTCACCCTTTCACGGACTCAACTCACACACGCGTGCTCTCTTTTGAACTCACCAGGGGGATGGGATGGAGAAGAAGGGGAAAGGATGCAAGGAGCTTCACACACACACACACACACACACACACACACACACACACACACACACACACACACACACACACACACACACACACACACACACACACACACACACACACACACACACACACACACACACACACACACACACACACACACACACACACACACACACACACACACACACACACACACACACACACACACACACACACACACACACACACACACACACACACACACACACACACACACACACACACACACACACACACACACACACACACACACACACACACACACACACACACACACACACACACCTTCACTCTTACTCTCAAGGCACTAGATTGGCAAAAAGTAAGAAGGAAAAGTTTGCACATACATTTATAGCTTGTTCCATTAGTTTTCATCTCTTTTATGTATAACTTCTAGGGTTGGGTTTCCCCATCCCCTTTGGTCTTCAACCTCTTTTTGTGACCTCATGACTAGACATACCTTTTATTTCATGCACCTACACATTAGTCTTGATCTAAAAGTTGGTTAATACAAGTTGTAATCTCATGGTGCCACTTTGATCAATACAATTTCAACTCTCGATGAAACATGTAGTGAAATTTTCAACAATCATTTTCTTTTGAACAAATTATGGGTCTTTTTCTCATTACAATTAATATTACAATCCCCCCCTTCCTAGATGAGTGCTAGTCCTATGGTACTCACGCTAAGAGTAACTTGCTTCTATAGGCAAGAGGCACTAGGACTATCGATGATGGGTCATGATAGAGGAGGGATGGTATGTTGATGTAGAAGGACTAGGAAGTAGGCTGGGAATGATGATACTGAAGGATTTCATGCTTGATGAGTTGCTTCAAACAGGGTGGAGTGATGGTTGACTGATGTTTGAGAGATCATGGTTATTATGGGCCACCAATATTAATGGGTCTTGTGAGGGGATTAGTGTACATGTTATGTTACTTGTGCTCTCCCTATAGGGTGAATCTATCTTACTAATGCACTAGTTTGTGCACATTCATATGCAATTGGGAGTTGGGTCGAATGTCAAGTGATCTTGGAATGTTGTCCCATACTTGAGGACATAGTTGTTGTGAAGTTGTGGTGCTATGCTAATTCTTGAGGTGACAAATCATCCAAGAATGCCTAGGATATCTTGCACTTGACGTGCCTTGAGATTTTGATGTGGAGGAGTGGGTTAGGGGGGTACCCTAGGTGTTGCAGATATCATGTGCGTAAAATTAAAAAAAAATGATACAAAAAATGGACTACATATAAGTGATTGCATGAGACAAGACACATCACTGAAGAAGTGGCTTGAGTGTATGTTGAAGAAATTTTTTGTTGAGAAGGTACTTGATCGAGTTGCATAGCTACAATGATGACTCCAGATAGAAGGGGTGTGTACACATGGAAAACTTGCTGTCCACCATGTCTTCTAGTAACTATATGTAAAATGTAGGTATTGGTGTAGCTTGAAGTTGAAGCCAAACCATTGTGACTCAATTAATGCATACATTTATGTCAAAGAATAGTGGTAGGAACCCATCTTCATAGGGTGTCATTGGTGGTTGTAGTAGCTTGATGGGGACTTTGAGATAATTGTAGATGTTGATGAAGGAGAGGTTAAGAAAGTTGGTGAAATCTTTTACAAAGTGGCCAAAAGAGGGCACTAGGTATGTGGGCCATGCCATCATGGGTAAGGGAAATAGAGCAAGTCCACCCATTCTTCCTCTCTTGAATAACCAAAGGCTTCCCACACCCTCTTGTTATTTCTATAAGATAGGATATCCCCATTGTCATAGACCTGGCCATGCTTTTGTGGGCCTCAGTTTTAGGTACCTACCCCTGCTCCCTAGTGATCAGTAGAAGTTTTGATAGATTGTGATATCTAAGGGGCCTAACTAGTTGATTATAATATTTTTAGTTTTCCTATGAGTAGTTGTACTGTGTGTAATGGAAGTGGTCTTCTGAATTTGCCTTCTTCATTCACTTTAAAATTAAAGATTGTGGTGCTAGATTCCTACTTGTCCTAGTACATCTGCATAATTCTCTTTGGATTCTCTTCCTCTTCTTGGGGTAGGAGCTCAAGGAGGACATAATGCTTTGTTACCTTATGCAAACTAACCCTATAAGGTTTGTAATAGGGCAATGTATGCCTCCTTTTTCTCTGGGTGTTCCACTTCTTCCATTGAGCTCTCTTTTGATTTCCTAATGTCAAATTTTGGTAGCATGGGCATATCAAGAGGGGGGTAGCATGATTGTGGGCAGCTATAAGGGGATGGAAGAGGTCCACCAGGGTGTATCATGCTGCAAGAGACCTATTTGCTTCAAGTCATGCCCTTCATATCCCTTTTTCCTTAGGGTGGGAGAGTAAGTCTTTTTTGGTTAGTTCAAGTTGATCTCTCTAATTTGCTCCATACTTTCCAAGGTACTTGAACTTAATTGTACTTGGATCTTAAGTTCTTTAAGATAATCTATTTGTGGGGTGTGGGCTAACAATGCTACTTTCCTAAACAAATCTTGCTACTTGACCATGACAAATTTGTAGGCTTCCAATTGTACCTTGTTATGGTTCTCATTATACAATGTTGTGTCTAGGTCAATGGACAGCTTCATTAGGGCCATTAGATAATATTTGTGTTGGAAACTTCAGAGGCATGGGGAGATCTAGCCTTAGAGGCAAAGGCTCCTGGAAGTAGCAACATCCATCTGACAATCCTAATAAGGATAAGGTTTGTCACTACTATGGAAAGTATGGTGATATTGCCAAGGATTGCTGAAAGAAGCAGGGCAATCAAAAGGGCAAGTAGCATGGACATTATGCATCGTCCAGTCAGTTAGATGATGTTTTTGGGGATAGACTATTTGCCATGACATATGTGAAAGGCACGATTGCTGAGAAGTCTACTGATGAGGATGTTGTTTGGTATATTGATTCGGGGGCATTGAATCATATGATGCCTCATGGTGACTGCTTTATTGACATGGTGCTTGAGAGGAATGGCTATGTATGCATACGGATGACACGCAACATAGCATTGAACATAAAAGAAAAGTGCCTTTGGTAATCCATGATGGCAAGAGGAAGAACTTACATGATGTATTGCATGTCCCATCAATGACTAAAAATCTGTTGTCTTTGGGCTAGATGACTGAGTAGAATTTGCAGGTTAGGTTTAATAAGCATGGTTACTTCATTGAGGAGTTTGGTAATGGCTTCAAATTGATTGCTCATGGGGTCATAGGAATGGTAGGATGTTTAGTCTTGATGCCACCTTGCCACAGTTGAAATCAGCCATGTTTGCCCATGGCTTTGGCATAGTTAGAGATTCAAAAATATGGCATAAAAGAGTGGGGCATGTTAATCTTCAGTGGCTGCAAATGATGTAGAAACAATAGCTTATTACATGTCTACCCAAGGTTTCTTACACAGATATTGGTCATGTCTGCGATGCTTGTTTGTTTGGTAAACAGTCAAGGTTGCCTCTTATAGCCTTCTCTCATGGGTCTTTGAGTTGATGATCATCCTCGTTCTTCAACTTTGACATCCAGCTTCTCCACCTTGGAACTAATTTCTGTAAGATTTAGATGAAGGTCACATATGCTTTTAATGAGTTCATCCATGAAATCATTTTTAGAAGGAATAGAAGAAGGAAGAATTGGTTGATTAGTCAAAGGAATAGGGGATTTTGAAGGTGGAACAAGATCCATCAATGGAGTTGTTGAAGTTGAAGTAGAGCCCAATCTAAGTCGCATCCACTCTCTTCGAGCAATCATGTTAACTACATCAGTAACATCTCTCCATGCAGTCTTGACTTCTGATTTGGAGGTAGCATCTTCTAGGCAATCATCAAGCTTCTCTTGCAGAATGGGATCTGCAGCCTTAAGGAATAATTCAATCTTGTAACCTTCCATACTTTGTTGGTTTTCAGTATCAAGTTGTCCAAATTTACTTTCAAACTCATGGTATAAAGCTGTTGCAGCTAAACCTTTGTTGGGTTTCTCAACCCAAACATTGAAACTTTTCTTCATCATTAGGCCAGAGTCTTCTAAGAAGAATTCTTTGCATAGGGCTTTTTTGAATGCACCCCAATCCGCATTTCGCTAAAAAAGACCATGGATTCTTTCTTAAAGACCATGCTTGGCTAGTCTGGCAAAATAGCGACTCCATGCATGTTGTGATACACCAAAGAAGAGCATTTTCTCAACATACAAGCGAATGAAAACACATACATTTTGACCATTAAATTGTTTTAATTCCTGCCCGACTTCCTCTAGGGCCTTGATAGCTATGGAATCAATCTTCTCTTCGTCTTGCCTTTGTTGTTGTTGTTGTAATGTTTGGATTTTTTGTTACGGAGTCTCCTGCAGTATATGCACCAACTGTTATAGAGTATCTCCTGAAGAATCCCCCATCTTGGAGTTCTCTTACATCGGCCTTCACGTCGGGTTCACTAATGTTGCAATGTGTAGGGTTGAAGGTCACCATAGGGGTTTGGGAAGAAAACTAGACAAGATAGATAGAGATGTGTCTTCAAGAGATAAGTAGATTACAGTGAATGTTTAAAGGTTCAAGAGGTACTTCACGGTCAACCACAAGGGTTTAAGAGAGAACAATGTATGGGGGTTCAAGAGCTTAGACTCCGAAGATGGCAGAGATAAGAGAAGGGTTGAAGGTTTCAAGCCAAGTTCTTGAAGATGTTAATAGAGCTTCCAACTGCATGTTCTTAGCAAAGATCACAAGAGTATTATCTCATAAGTTCTAACTCAAATCAAGCTTGTTTTCTTGCACAAATGATAAAATCAAGTACAATGTGCTGTCATGTATCATAAACAACTCTGCATCCCATCATTCATACATGATGCCATAGCATGAATCAACTCTGCATGATTACATTCAATGTAGACTGTTAGGGACAAAAGCTTATGAGTCAATTACAAGGCTTGTTGGGCAAAGAGACTTGTGTTTCTAATACGACACAGTCCAACATTTACCTTCCTCTACTCCTCTGAGGGAGATCCCATAACATATAGGTATAATACCTCTTAACACAACAACACCCCACATGGCCTTGCGGCCAGGAGTGTCAAAGGATCACACTACACTAAACTCTAGTATCAATTTTAAGTTTGTAATAGGACACAATCCAACATTTACCTTCCCCTACTCCTCTGATGGAGATCACATAACATATAGGTATAATACCTCTTAACACACACATAGGAGGCAACCTATTAGTTGAAACACCGCGGCCCCACTGCATCTCTTCTATATCTTGGGGATTGGCTCCAAGATGCGCTACTTCAATATAAAGAACAAGTGTAAAAGCTCCACTCTTTTGTATATTGAACAATCCAAGAGTTGATATTTCCTCACTAAGCTTACCCCAAGGAACCACTCGTAGTCTCGGTTCGTCAATCAGAGGTCGTTTGATCCCCCATTTAATCCCCCGCAAGGTTTAGCATTATAAAATCGCTATCGGATCGGGAAGTTGTAAAGGGCATGGGAGAGGCCAACTTGATGGAGTTTGACGCCACAAAGCTGCATGTCTAGTCGGATCGCGAATCAAAGTTCGTTTGCACCCCTCTTGGATGCTCAATCATGTAGAGAGAGGGGGGGGGATCCATGATCTATGTAGAAAGGGCAAGATTTTGATGGTAACAATGTGTAATATGATGAAGGAAATGAAAATTTAATTTTTAATCTTTCCTCTCTCCTCCTTCCTCTCTCATCTTGTGGGTTGTTCATATACATCAATGAAAGAGAGAAGGGGGAAGGGAGGTGATGACGATTTTGAAGCAAACGATGCTGATGGAGTGGTAGAGGATGTAGATCGAGGCTAGAGAATGCATCAATGGCAAGAGGGAAGCACCAACGGCCTCTCAATCTCAGGATACGTGCCTTGAACATGCAGGTTTCTATGAGTAAGTGTTCTTTTTCATTGTTTGATGAAAGATAATTGAAGGAAATGATTGATGATGATTGATCTTGGTTGCATATGCTTAACTATCTTTGAAATGAAAGAAAAAACCAGAAATCTTGATGACATAATAATTTTTCCTCAAAACACGTAAAACCCACAAATTGTGGTTTTTGAAGAAATCATGGAAATTAGGGGTTTTAGTGAGTGTTTTGAGTTTCCATGGACTAAAAATGAATAAAAAAGTGGGACTGACTGCTTTTGATTAGTGGGAGCTTGCAGTCTGATTTTTTATAATTTTTGAAGAAAATAAACATGAATAAATAGAGAAAAATAAAAAAAATTATGTTTTTCACGATAAATAATTAAGAAAAAATATGATTAATGTTTGTGGATGTGTAGCGACATTGAGGAAAGAGGTTTAAGCCTCACCTCATCCTTGTTTATATGTTTTAGTGAGTTTTTATTGCTTTCCATATGAAAAAATGACATACAAATGAACATTGAACATATGCAACGTGGCAAAACCGAAACGATTAGGGGAAGAGAGCATTTGTGAGTGTGTTTAGTTGTTGGAAATGAGTTAAAGGCTGATATTTTATTTGTGCACCACATATAGGACGATCTTTTGTTTAAGTTAAAGGGACTAGTGGCATGGGAAAGCCCGGTGCTAGTCTCTATAAATGCAACACTTGCACGTAGTTGTGAGATCATTAAAAGGCCGATTTTGCACTTCACTTTGTTGATTTTTAATTATAAATGTTTGAGCACAAGGGTCATTCACTGATGCATTAAGCATAGCATGGTATCACCTCCTGGATGCATAGCACTTGATTGACTAAATAAATGACCAACCTATCAACCATTATAACATGGAGGAGGGGTTGTGGTTGGAAAAGAGGGCTAAGAGTTACCCATTTTGAGTGGATTTGCACCATTGAATTGCCATGGAGTGGCATGTCCACGTTGGCCATTGAGGTGATTGCCATGTTGATTAGGTGGTCAAGATTTGTGTGATCTATGAGTGCCAAGAATAAGATACCATGATCACATAGCCTTGATCAGTTGCTTGGGTGGCCTTCACTGCCGAGTGGAAAAGTGACAACCTTAGTGGCCATATGTGGGAGAGGAGGTGGTGATGGGTGGTTATGTGGCCATTAAAATGGGAGAGCCCTGCCTTTCTTTTTGAATTTGGCAGTCGGGAGTAGGCTAACTACATGTGATAGGAGGATCAGCTCTTAGGGCTTGGCAAAAATAGGGCCTTAAGGAAGTGCCTAGTAGGATAGAATAGGTGCTAAAAAACTTAAGGAGAGATGTAACATGAGATGCTTGTATCGGATATGAATAAGAAATCAATAGAACAGGATGCCATGTTCATGAGATGCTTGAAAATGCTACTTGGCTCCATATACCTCATTGCAATTTCCATTTACACTATTGTTCTCAAGATTTGGCATCTCAAGGGGTTTGTCCTCTCTAGGACGTGGACAATCTAGGGTTTCTTGCCTAGAGGGAAAGGTTTATGTAGGTATTTGGGAGAGAGGGGGAAGAGAGAGCTTGATATGCATTTCTCATTTTCTCTCTTTCTTTGGTGTTTCTACTTTGAGTTTAGCTTTGTTAATCATGCCTTCTCCCAAAATGCCAATTCTTTTAGCTCCTCTATTTTTCATTAAAAAGCAAAATTTAAGTTTCTTTTCCTTTCTTAGTTTCTTTTTTCTTCTCCCATTAATTTAATGTATCAAAAGTCTTTTTCTTCCATGTTCATTGCAGGTTAGGCCTAGTGCACTTCTAATGTCAAATTAATATTAGAAAATTGTAGAGCAACTAATTTTACTAGATAAACACGTCCACACAATTACTTTTTTCTAATTTCAATTATACGTGACCCATTTTAAAAAGTTTAAATTTTCTTGTATTTTAACTAGAGGGGTTAAATTTTATTAATTCCACCTATGTTTAACAACAAGTAATTGCAAATGTATCAATGATTCAGATTTCATCATTAGTAAAAATTATTCAACATATTTGGCATATTAATTCAGTTCTTTTGAAATCCACCTATCAGCTACATAATGGGAACATTATATCTTTTCTATGTGATATGGAGATGATTAGGCCTTTGTGATGTGAGGACACCATAGTCTAAGTGTATTGTTCGCACATATTGTATCATTTCTAGTGAAAAGATTATTCTATTGATTTTTGACCCTTTTCACTAATATAAACTAGATAATTATATTCTTAATAAGAAGATTATTGTGGGATTAAATACTTCGACCAATGTGTCCTCACTATCAGGCAAAACCATGTGAAACTTTTATTTATTGTCAACTCTAGAAATCTAAATTAGTGCATAGCATTAAGGGTGTTGTAGATACTACCCATGCAAAGATATTGTAATAACTTTACAATTAAAAAGTAAAATTTTCATATTAGATATAACTCTAAGCTGACTATCTTTTCCTATATTTTGTGTATTTAAAAAATATCTAGCATAGTGATTTGATACCTTAGCAAAAATTATTTTCACTATAGAAAAGACATAATTAAATCAAAAAATTTTGGGACTTCAAAATAGGTTTTGACTCCCTTATGAAAATTATTTTGATTATGGCAAAGATATAGTCATATTAATAACTTTTAGAACATCAATTTTTTAAAACTCCCTTGTAGATATCATTTTGACTACAACAAATTCATAATTATTTTAAAAAATGGAGAATCAAAATAATTTTGATCAAGATTACAAGCCAATCACAATTAAGGCTAAAAGCTGAGGTTGATTTCTTTTAGTCTTCCCAAATTTTTGTCGTCTCCTTCTACAACCACACTGCCATCTCCAAGATATCTAGGTGCTACTTGTGCTCATTTTTCAATATGGCATACTTAAGATGATCTCTCCACTTGCTTCTTAGATAAAAAATGATACGCATACCTATCAAAGTCACTTCCATCCACCACCAACCCCATTCCAATAAGGAGTTTTGGTAGTAGTAGAAAGGGTGGTGAGGAGATGGGAGATGTAGAAGGCCTCCTCTCTTGGCTCATTTTTCACTCTCTTTAGCAAATACTATGATGAACTAGCCTCTTTCTTTTGACCATCAGTGTCCATCTCTAGAAGTGGACATAGCCTCTATTTATAAATGCAATGTGTCTACCCAATGAACATCAATAGCACATATTTTAATAACCCATCAAGAAGTAATCAAGACTACTAATATCTAAAACTAGTTAGAATAACCTAACATTCATAACCTTGAGATACTTGAGTTTACCCTATAGGGGAGGCTCCACCTCAACTGCACAAGGATTATCCTTAAATTGAAAACCTAACTTAAATGCTATAGTCTCCTATCAGCCATCTAGCATCAGCTTCTAAGGTGTCTCCATTGCTATCATCCCTCAAGCCAAATTGATCCATTACCAAACATGGTTCAAATAGAGTGAGAAAGGAGGGGGATCAATGCACATCAACCCCTCTATCCATATGGTAAAATCTCAACTTTGGCCCCCTAAAATAGCATTGGTTAGGCTCTAATGACTACATGCTAATATAGTCAATGTTCAACCCTTCCTAGGCTTGCCTAATGAATTGCTTAAATCGTGATGGAAGCCTCTTAGTGAATTGAGACCACCCTATTATTGGCCAAACCCATTGGGGATCTCACCACTTGCTTTCCTCTAATAAATTTTTTAGTTTGCTAATTAATCCTAGCACAATTTAATTTGACATATAGAAACCAACTACCTTGATTAGCTTGTTAAAATAATGTTCACTTGTGTAATTTGGGCATAGATACAAATATAGTTTCAAATAGTCATTTAAAAATATTTGCAAGTTGTATATTTATCCACACCTTCTTCAAGGCACAATGCCATGTTAGCATTTTGTCCCTCACATCAAGACTTGTATTCAATGTATCTTGATACATGTGCATGGGCACAATCCACCAATTGGCCCTTATCTAGCACATCAAGGCCTTCCAAGAAGACCATCCCAAGCTCGTAGGGGTTAGGTTGGTTTGGTCCTCAACATCTAAGGAATTTATAGCCAAAGGCCTCTTGCACCCTGGCACTCTTGGTATCTCTTGGCCTCATGTCCTTCCTCGAAAGAGAGACCTCTCATATTTGGGGCTAGTCCTAAAACCCATTGCAGACACCACCACACACTACACTACTAGTCTTGGGGGAGACATAAGCCATATCCAAGAATCCACCCATGTGGGCACAATATCTCTTTTCAAAAATCCACAAATAAGACAATCAACCTATTCTCAACTAGAAAATCATTCTTTTCCAAGTAGCAAGCATATCTTAAGACATCTCATTTAGAAAGCAAAAAAAAATTCTTTGAATATCTCATAGCTTATTTTCCCTTAGAGTGCAATCATACAAAGGCATACATGATAATCCCCCTAGTGTTTTAGGGTATGATACTTTCCAATACTCTTCAAAATTTTCAAAGCTCATAAGCTTCTCTCCTATGCTATAATGTATTAGCATGCAATACTTTAACATGCATGAGTAGGGCATCTATCTTTACTCCTAGTAGTCATTAGGAGAAATATGGACTCTCTTTTTTGCCCCTTAAGGGGTTTCTCTCACTTCTCTCTCTCTAGAAAGAAATTCTAAAATAATATTATAATAAGAGATCTTCTACAATCAAGCAAACCTCGTATTTGTATTTTCCATAAAGTTCACTTATTATTTTATTCCCAAACTGTAGGATAAGGTTACTTTTTCTCAAAATTCTCATAACTAAAAAAATACAATTCTATTTTCTCTAAAAATGGAGCCAATCATTAATATATGACTCTTTAATGCCCTCATGACTTTTCAACATGAAAATATATTAGAATCATTCTAATTCTTGCTTCTCAAAAGGGAAAAAGTTAAAAAATGATATAAAATGGCATACACATTATATTTTAAGATTATTTTTTACCCAAATATACCTTTTTGACTCGAGAGTTTCTTTGTAAATTTTTATCTTTTTTGGACAAGTATATGCCTATTTTTGGGCATTTTTTCATTCCCTGTCAAAACTCTAGTTTTGTTTGAAATTTTGTGTACTCTTCTCCTTGCCTCCAAAATATGGTTTCTTGCATGCGAATTTTTCTAAAGTAACACTCACTACTATCTATAACACTCTCTACCCTGCTACAAGCAATCTCAGGAGTGGTTTTGATAGCATTTGCTGAAATCAAATAATCTCTATCTACAACACTCTCTACCTTGCTACAAGCAATCTCCCTCTTCAGTACTATGCTATAAGATATCTTCCTCTTCAACACTCTATACTACAAGCAATCAAGTGATAATGGAGGTATCTTTATTTTTTAAATCTTTGTGATGTTATTGTTATTCATAGTATTTGTTTAATCCTTAAGTGTCAATTCACAGAGAGAGAGAGAGAGAGAGAGAGAGAGAGAGAGAGAGAGAGAGAGAGAGAGAGAGAGAGAGAGAGAGAGAGAGAGAGAGGGCAGGGGAAAGAGAGAGGACCATGTGAGATGAACTAAGAAAATAAGTGATAGAGTGACAGAGAGTAAATTAGGATAGAAGATACGATTATGTTATTGTTCTTCACTAGCCAAGCTTTTGTATAAATATGTTTAAATATCTTTGATCAATTCTTCTTGAGAGAGAGAGAGAGAGAGAGAGAGAGAGAGAGAGAAAGAATATTTTGGATAGAATAGAAGATAAGATTGGATGCTAATTAGAGGTAGATTAAAAGCTAAGATGACAGGTAGATTAGGGATTGATTAGGGTCTATCATGACTAAAATCAACATAAAGAGACAAGATTCAACTAGATAAAAAAGAACACATATATAGTGAATCAAAGGGGTGTAAATATGTGATTTGAATGTTAGTCCAAGTTAAAATTGGCATATATTTTTCTTTATGGGATGTAGATGCAGGACATACCAAGAGAAAGAGAGATATTCACTTTCAATTAGAGGATGAATATGGACCAATGTTCAAAAGAAGTGTGAAAAGGGATGATGCAATAAGATACAAGATGTAACAAGAAAGAAATGCAGGGGAAAAAAATGTGGACCTTTGGGTTGATGGGTGCATTTATCCACCCAATCCAATCAGTCAAAGGCCGCCACAATTTGAAGGGATTACATCATTTGTAAGACTTGTTTGTGAAGGCAATGAAGGATTGTATGGATGCACATGCAGACTTGCCACACAAGGATTAGTTGGGGTTCATCAAGCCTTGACAAATATGGTGATAAGATTACAAGGAAATATATAGTCTTTGATGGAAAATGATAGATTGTTGGCTAAGAAGGATAGGGAGAACCATAGCCTACAACAAGCAATGTCTGTCTTGAAGATGCTATGCATGTTACACGTGTGCAGAATATGGAGTTACAATCTAAAGTTATGGACTTGGAGAAGGAGAATAGAAACATAAAAAGAAAGATCACAAAACTTTGGAGATTGGGCCACTTTAAAAACCAAAGAAGCATGTCGGCGCATCCGATTAGTTAAATCAATTCACCAATTAACCAAATGAAGTGGACAATATCATAGATGGATATATGCTCAATCTGCTACAATGAGAAATATGTTCCCTCATACATAGAATGATATTATTGCCAAAGTCCTAAGCAAGGATATGGTTAAAAATACATTGGAAAAACGTAAATTCAAGGACATTGTAGATGGTGTCACAACAAGTGAACATATTAGAGATGTGAGCAACTTGTTTAATGCTGCAAATGCTCAGGGATTATGTGACAAGGTGGGAATGAGTTCTGAGTCATATAGTATGCTCTATCAACAATTGGATACATGTTTTAAGCAAGTCTTCAAAATTAAGTGAGTAATTCCTCTGCCAAAACCATTTCATGTGAAGAAGGCTCAAAAACAACTAAATGATAATGTTTTAGAACTAATTGGTGAGCATATGCATCTGGAAAATACACACATATTGAAGTATGGTTCCAAAAAAGTTGCATTTGTATTGAATGCATCCAACAACTTTGTATTGGATATATGTAGGGTTCAGACTGCTATGGTCAAGTTCTACAATATGTCTATGGAAGAATGTAGATGCAAGCTTAAGTTTGTCCTCAAACTTGATGAGAGTGAGATTATTAAGGGGCAAAAACTTGAACGTGTGAGTATAATACTTATGAATCAAGCATTAGATCCCCACATTGATGAAAAATATCCTTTATACTTCAGTGTACAATCAGAGAATGATATATGGTGGCTTGCAACATTTGAAATACCAAAGGAGGATCATGAAGTACTTAAAGTTTTTTTTAGCCTCACTAATATACCCAATGTTATTCAATAGCAAAATAATGAAGCAATTTTACACATCGAGGGGTTTGGGGACTATCAAGTTGAATGGCATCTTGCAAGTGATTTAGAAACATTGAAGTGTATGTTTGGTTTATCAAATGCAGTGAATGCAAATTTTCATGCATATATTGCATGCAAACTAGGAAGAAATGAAAAGATGGAAATAAAGAATGGCTTGCCAAGGCAAGACAACAAGGTGCTCCAACAGGTGATCAAAAAGTCATGAGAAATGGAATGCTAGTTCCAATGGATCCAAATTGGTGTGCCCTATTTTGAAAATATCACTAACAAGGGTTCACTTTTGCATATTGCATTGTTTGGTTAGAATAATTGAGAAGCTAGTATATGAATATATATGCTTTGCATACAAGATGCAGCTTGTGTCAGAAGCTAATGCTACATGCAAGAAGGTATAACAAGTCCTCTTTGAAGTTGGATTGTGTTGGGGGTAAAGGCGCCTATCCCTAGCCGCCCGTATATTACTACACTAACTATACTCGCCACTGCACACTGCAGGTGACGGGTGCCCATCACCATCACCATCACTATAATTCTTTATTCTTTTAGTGACAGTTTGAATAAAGGAAGGCCTGGTCACACATTGTGACTGTTGGAGTTCCCACATTGTGACTCTCTCTCTCTCTCTCTCTCTCTCTCTCTCTCTCTCTCTCTCTCTCTCTCTCTCTTGCTTTTGCTCTCCCGCCATAACTCTTCCAAGCAAGCTTCAATCCTTCTCACCTTTCAACTAGTATCAGAGTATGCTTGCTTAAGCATTCCAACTTGGTTCGTGACTCCTTCAGCTTCCTATTGATTACCTACACTCATTGGGTCTCCTTCTCGACAGTCATAGCCGACTTCCCCAGGCTCCTGTCACTCCTTGACTTCCGGAGCACCTAACCGGCCCATTTGGGCACCCTCAGGACATTCCTTCAGAGGTATTGAAGCTCTCTTTTGCTATTTTACTTCAGTCCATTTTGTGAAGTAGGGCAGCCATGTCCTCTTGCTTCTTGTGATGCCTACTCTCTACCAGTGACTTTTCCCTTCAAGAGGGAGCTCCTTAGGGTCCTTGACTACTCCCCCAACCTTGCCTTTTTGACCTTGCCCAGCCCTTCCACAAACCCCAAATCAGTTTGGGCTAGCTTGAAGACTTGCAAAAATTTTGGTTTTTTAGTTTAGCCCTCCCTTGGCACTCATTGGCAGCTTGAAAACACTTCATTTGGCACTTGGGAACACCCCCTTGATGCTCGACATTCGTGGTTATCATTGGCATTGATTTGTGGAATAATTTACATCAGTCTAGGATTTTTTTCCATTGTCCACAGGCAGCCACAAATAGTGTTACATCAACACTTGATGTTTATTCTTGGTTGGCATTGACATTGGTTGCTTGGTTGTGTTGAGATATCGAGCTCCACTCGTGATACGCCAGGGTGACCGTTGTGTATTTATGTCACTGACTTGTCAGTTGCAGACGCGGTTGGTACACCGCCCATGAATAATAGCTACATGATAGCTATCCTTATCTACTCTAGTTCGTGGCTCAGTTAGTATGCCACCTTAGTTAGTTGAGTTTGGTTTGAGACCCATATATAGGGTTCTTCTATTTCTTTGTACTAGAGTTCTTTTGGCTTACACAACTAAGAAGAGGAAAACTGTTTTCAGCCTCCAACCTTGTGTGTCTTCCCCCATTGTGCAAGCAAGAAAGCTTCAAGCGAGGCTCCTTCCTTCTCTCCCACAATCTTGACATGGTATCAGAGCCTTGTTCGTGGTAAGGAGCTCAAGAAAGCAAGCCAAGCTCGCGGTGTTCTCGTAAGAGGAGCAGTGTTGCTTTCATTTTCTGTTTTGGGAGCAAATCTCTGCAGGTAGCACAGCCGGAAAGTGCAGGAGTGCATTGTCTCAGGTTGAGACGCCCTTCGCAGTGAAGCAAGAGGGCAGTATATGCTGTGGGCGAGGGCTTTAGCCCTCGGCGACCTTGTTTTTTTGATTTGAGGCCATTTCGGGGTCTGTTTTGGAGGCGGAAGTTTTCTGCACGCACTCAGGAAAAGGCCCAGCTTTATGCTGTGCAGCCAGTGTTCTACAGGTCGGTGAATAGTTACTGTAAAAATTGCATTGTATGCTTATGCGCAGAGACATTGGGAGTTACAAAATCATCCCTGTTGCCTGTTGATGCAAAATCGTCACTAGGAAGTGACTGTGTGGTCAAATACCACTTTCGCCAGTTTTGCAAATTTTCCCTTGTGAGGGTGAAGCTGTGGTTTTTGCAGTGACAGAATTTTTTGCAGTCTTCTGTAATGGCATCTGATTCTCTTTCACAGATTGTCACTGAAAAGCTTGACAAGAACAACTTCCAAGCATGGAAGTTTAGAATGACGAATTTCCTTATGGGAAAAGGATATTGGGAATTTGTTGCAGGAAATGAAGGAGAACCAATTCTTCCTAATGTTCCCAATCAACAGCAAATGCAGGCATTTAAAGCATGGCATGAGAGAGCCAGGAAAGTTATGTATTGGCTGTCTATCAGCATTTCAGACTCTATGATTGTGCATATTCAGGATGCAAGTACGCCAAAGGAGGCATGGGATACTTTGTCAAAAATGTATAGCACAAATACGCAAGCCAGGAAAATGCAGCTCAAGCAAGAGTTGCACAATGTGCAAAGAGAAAATATGAGCATCAACGACTACCACATGAAGGTGAAGAAGATTGCAGATGCACTTGCTTCCATTGGGTCACCAGTGGAAGATGATGATTTAGTTTCTGTGACCTTGAATGGTCTAGGAAAGGATTATGCACAGTTTCGGACATCCATTTCAGTTCGTAAAAGATTTCCTGATTTTGAGGAGTTGATTGCTCTTCTAATTTCTGAGGAACAGAGAAATGGTGGTGCATCTTCTTCAGGAGGAACTTCAAAAGAAGCTGTCTTCTACTCAAATGCTGGAAGAGGTAGAGGCAGAGGTAGAGGAGGCCGATTTGGAGGCCGTGGCAGAAATCAGAATATGCAGCAAACTCAAGAAAACCAGCCCTATGGAGGAGGACGTGGTAACTCTGGAGGCAGGGGGAGCCAAAGAGGTCGTGGTGGATGGCAAAGAGGCCAAAATGCAAACAGTAATGTTGAATGCTACTATTGTGGTAAAATGGGTCATATGGCTAAAGACTGCTATAAAAAGCAGAATGACATCATGAATGGAAAACTGCAACAAGGAAATTATGCATCCTCTAGTAGACAGGGTGATGATAGAAATGAGCATCTGTTTATGGTGCAGCACATGAACAATTCTGTGACAAGTGCAGAAGAAAGCAATGATGTATGGTATGTTGACTCAGGTGCATCAAACCATATGACAGGTCATGCAGAATGGATGGAGGATGCAAGGAAAATGGAAAAACTAGGATTTGTGGAGACTGGTGATGATACTGCACATCCTATTGTGCAGATTGGAAAATTTCCTTTGTCTATGCAGGATGGGAAAAAGAAATACCTGTCCGATGTATTTCATGTCCCGAATATCACCAAGAATCTGGTTTCTGTTGGTCAAATGGTTGAGCAGGGCTTGCAGGTCAGATTTAATCCTCATGGATGCTTTGTTGAGGATATGAAAAATAAAGGTCTCTTGATAGCAAAAGGAAAGAAGAAGGGCAGAATGTTTACATTGGATGCAGACATGTCTGAATTGAGTGCAGCAATGTTTGCACATGGGACTGGTGTAGTTGCAGATATTGATATCTGGCATAAACGCATTGGTCATGTTAATGTACAGCGACTTAAATCAATGCATGCCCAAAATACTGTTGCAGGTTTGCCGAAATTCAAGGTTGCAAAAATGTATAAGGTATGTGAAGCCTGTCAGTTTGGAAAACAGGCAAGGAAACCATTTCCTAGACATGTTCAAGAGAGTAAGAAGCCATTGGAATTAATCAACTCTGATGTGTGGACAACTAAAGCTGCATCTCTTGGAGGCTGTCATTATTTTGTCACTTTTATTGATGACTATAGCAGAAAAGTTTGGGTGTATTTTATGAAAAAGAAAAGTGAAGTTTTTGGGCATTTCAAAACTCTTAAAGCTATGGTTGAAAAAGAAACAGGCCTGCAGATAAAATGCCTAAGGTCAGATGGAGGGGGAGAGTACCTCTCAAATGAGTTTGCAAGGTTCCTGCAGGAGCATGGCATAAAGCAGCAATATTCATGCAGTCATACCCCACAACAAAATGGAATTGCAGAAAGAAAAAACATGCATATTGGAGAGGTATCTCGTGCCATGCTCAATGAAAAAGACTTGCCAGATTTTTATTGGGCTGAAGCAGTTGCTACAGCAGTCTACATAATGAACAGGACTCCCACTGCAGCAATACATGGAATGACTCTAGAGGAGAGGTATACTGGTAGGAAACCAGATATTTTTCATTTGAAAATTTTTGGTTGCATTGCCTATGTACATGTGCCAGATGAGTTGAGATCCAAGTTGGATCCAAAACCTGAGAAGTGCATCTTTATTGGTTACTCTCTGCAGCAAAAAGGGTATAGATGCTATAACCCTTCTACTCGTAAGTTTACAGTGAGCAGAGATGTTGTTTTTTATGAGATGAGTAGCTGGTATAAACCAGTAAATGTGATTGATGATGTAGATGCACAAAATGGTAATGCTGCACAAAATTCACAGCAGCAGTCACAAAATATTAGTGGACCTGGAGCGTCCTCTAGTAGTGGTTCACATTCTTCGCCATGGACAGGCAGATTGAGATCACAAGAATCTTCTCAAAGTAATGCAGATAGTGGTATGCAGGTATCATGAAAAGGAAAAGAGAAGGTTGATCAGCCCATGTTTGATGTGAATGCAGGTCACTCTTATGTGGATGGTGAATCCAGTGGCTCAGAACAGAGCATTGATGATGAGTTGGGTATTCCTTCTATTGTTACACCTGGAGTAAGGAAGACCAGGGATGTTTTGAGAGCACCTGGGAGTGAACCTACTTTGCGCAGGTCTACCAGAGCTAGGTATCCTGTGGATAGACTGAAATATGATGGATTTACAGCCATTCACTATGCATATATGGTTAAAGTGATACAGGAACCAGAACCCACTTCTTTTGAGGAAGCCATGGGAAAAGAAAAATGGGAGAAAGCCATGGATGAAGAAATGGATGCCTTGGAAGTAAATGCTACATGGGAATTGGTACCTTTGCCTAAAGGTAAAAATGCAATTGGCTGTAAGTGGGTTTATAAGGTGAAGCACAATGTAGATGGTTCTGTGAACAGATACAAGGCAAGATTAGTAGTCAAGGGGTATGCACAAACATATGGCATTCACTATGAAAAAACATTCAGTCCGGTTGCAAGGATGGCAACCGTAAGAGCAGTCATTGCTATGGCTGCATCAAAGGGATGGTCTTTACATCAGATGGATGTAAAGAATGCCTTCTTGCATGGTGATTTGCAAGAAGATGTCTATATGGAGCAGCCACCAGGTTATGTGCACGCTGTTCATCCTGAGTTTGTTTGCAAGTTGAAGAAAGCCTTGTATGGCTTGAAGCAAGCACCTAGAGCATGGTCTGACAAGATAGGACAGTATCTTGTCACTATTGGCTTTCAGATTTCCAAGGCAGATTTCTCACTTTATGTGAGAAAAACAAAGAAAGGTATTATGCTACTTGTCATTTATGTTGATGATTTGATTATGACAGGTGACAGTGATGAAGATATCCTTCATGTGAAAATGCTATTGAAGCAGAAGTTTGAGATGACAGATTTGGGAGAGCTGCGTTATTTCTTGGGCATTGAGGTGATTAGATCACCAAGTGGGATACAGCTCTTGCAGAGGCAGTATGGATTGGACATGCTGTCGAAATATGGGATGACAGGCTGTAAGCCTATTTCAGTTCCTTTGGAGCAGAATGTGAAGCTGAGTACAGATGCAGGTGAGCTTCTAGAAGACCCTACTATGTACAGACGCATAGTAGGAAGTTTGATTTATATGACTATTACCAGGCCAGATTTGAGCTATGCTGTTGGATTGGTAAGTCAGTTTATGCAGGCTCCAAGGAAACCACATTTGGATGCGGCTAGATGCATACTCAGGTATGTGAAGTCCACATTGCAGTATGGACTATTTTATGAGACTGGGGTTCAGATACAGTTGCATGGATACACTGATGCTGATTGGGCTGGTAGTATTTCTGATAGACGATCTACTAGTGGATATGTGTTCTCTTTTGGGAGTGCTGCAGTCACTTGGAGCAGTAAGAAACAGCCTACAGTTGCCTTGTGAAGCACAGAGGCTGAGTACAGGGGTGCAGCAATGGCTGCATGTGAGGTAGGTTGGTTGCATAAGCTACTTTATGATATGCATCAGTCTACAGATGGACCAGTTGTCATTTATTGTGACAACATGAGTAGTATATACTTGGCAAATAACCCAGTCTATCATGCTAGAACAAAGCACATTGAGGTGCATTATCACTATATACGAGAGAGGGTTTTACTAGGTCTTATTGATCTAGTTTATGTCAGCATAGAGGATCAGGTAGCTGACATATTCACGAAGGCATTGGGCGCAGAGAAGCTGCGCAAGTTCAGAGACCTGCTTGGTGTATAGGAATTGGGATTGAGCTCGAGGGGGAGTGTTGAGATATCGAGCTCCACTCGTGATACACCAGGGTGACCGTTGTGTATTTATGTCACCGACTTGTCAGTTGCAGACGCGGTTGGTACACCGCCCATGAATAATAACTACATGATAGCTATCCTTATCTACTCTAGTTCATGGCTCAGTTAGTATGCCACCTTAGTTAGTTGAGTTTGGTTTGAGACCCATATATAGGGTTCTTCTATTTCTTTGTACTAGAGTTCTTTTGGCTTACACAACTAAGAAGAGGAAAACTGTTTTCAGCCTCCACCCTTGTGTGTCTTCCCCCATTGTGCAAGCAAGAAAGCTTCAAGCGAGACTCCTTCCTTCTCTCCCACAATCTTGACAGGTTGGTCCCGAATGCTCCCCGAATGCTATGGGAATGTCTGCCTATGACATGAGATGCTTTTAGGGCTGAATTTTCTCAGTCATTGACTATTTTACATAGTCCATACACAGCCCAAAATAGGGCAACCCCTTGTCATTACATTTTATGCTTATGCTACATGGTTATTTGATGCCCGATTATGCCCGGTTGGTGCCTATACATATAGGGAAGTATGCCTATGGTTTTGATCTTGGATTGACCCACAATTTACTCAATTTTGGACATTTATTTGCTATTGGAATATTTGGGGCTGAAACTCTTTTTCTTATGTTTGGATATGCCTATTGCATTCGGACTTTGTCTTGGATGTATACATTGATATGGTGACTCTCGGGGATCGACTTAGAGCTTGGATTTGCTCTTGGATCATTGGTTGAGCTTGAGCTCACTTTGCATAATGGCATTTGGGTCTCCATCCTTGATGTACTTATGGCATATACTTTGCTTATGCCTGACCGGTCTTGACATGCTTGGCTTATGCCACTTATACATGCTAGTTACATTGTCTTGGAGTTTATTGCTACTGCGGCTTACTTGGGCTTAACATTTGATTGCCTAGAGCTTAGCTTGGCTATTTCTTGGCTTTTCAGAGTTACGGTTTGGATATACTTGATGTCTATGGATGCTATAGAGCTTATATGCTCGGGATGTCTCATTGATGCTTGATCTTGGACACTTGTCACATGTATCTCTTACATGCTTTGTTCGAGCTTTCTTGCTTGACATTTACGACTTTTGTGTGAGTGGGAGAGTCTTTGGATGCTTGACAAACATTGAGCATGCGGTTTATGCTACTTGAGCATTCGAATACTTGAGACTAGGATCTTCACTTGGATGTTGCATGGTTAACATGTCATGGTCCTCACAGATATACTTGGGCTGATTTGGGCTTTGCACTCCTTGAGCATACACCTATTTGTGTCAGGCCTTGCCAGTTACACAGGGGGTGTGCCGGCTTACTGATGGATTCATTTGATGTGCTTGGGTGTTTGCTTGATGTCCGTATGACTATCACATACTGATTTATGCTTGCTTGATGCTAGTTATGCTTTGACAATCAGTGGTTGACTTGGTGCACTCATTTTACCTACAGTTTGCTCTCATTGTACCTGGTTATAATTTATTATAGCAAGCAATTATGCATGGATTGACGTGGAATTTTCATGTTGAATCATCTTGATTTTATGTACTTTTGATGGTACTTGGTGGGCAACATCATTAGCTATCAGTTCGTGGTTATTTTTCCTTGGTTTTGGTGGTATTTTGGTTGTTTACAATAGAAAACAACAAGCAGTTTTGAATTGTCTATACCATTTTGGACTGCAATATGGCATTTTCTTTCACTATCAGTGCTATCTTCAACATCACTAAGCTTGATGGTATGAATTATACCTACTAGAAGAGCCAAGTTTGGTAGGTATTGGTGTAGAAATCTTAGACCAAGCCACTAAGGATGCATGGCAAGTAGCCTGAAACTATGACTGATGAAAAATGGGATAAGCTTGATGAGTTATGCAAGGCCACTCTCATCTTCTCTCTCACTAAACAAGTGCATTACAATGTGGTTGAGGAAGCACAGAGTGCTTGGTAGCTTTGGGATAAGATCAAGAACCTCTATGACAAGAAAAGTCTGGCAAGTCAGATGTATTGACTGAAGAAGCTTATGGACCTACACATGAAGGAGAATATGACAATGTCTGCTCATTTGAGCCAGTTCCATGCTATTGTCAAGAACTTGAATTTGGAAGGAATTACCTTTAATGATGAGGTTACTCCATTTTTTTTGCTTGGGACTCTGAGTGAGTCATGGGATGTACTGGTACTGCCTTATGTGCTCCTGCTACTATTTTGAACTTGCCTGATGTAGAGAGTGCTCTTCTACAGGAAGAGATCAACCGTAAGAACTTGGATGCCTCTCGTTTGTCGCATGCTTTGACTATTAGAGGCAAAGATGGTAATGGAAACAATGACCATGGGAATGGCCATGGTAGAGACTCATAGAATTCTAGGTCTAAGTTGCGTGGTAAGTTGCGTAGCAAGTCTTGTGCGAGAAATGCTTTGACTATTAGAGGCAAAGATGGTAATGGAAAGAATGATCATAGGAATGGAAATGGCAGAGACTCGTAGAAGTCTAGGTCTAAGTCATGTGGTAAGTCACGCAGCAAGTCTCATGGGAGAAATGCTAATGTGACATATCATCATTGCGGCAGGAAGGGTCATATATACCCACAATGTCATGAGTTGTGTAATGAAAAGTGCAAAGAGAAGGGGAAAGACAAAGTAAAGGAAAATTCCCCTGATCGCAGCATTATGTCTACGAAATCCAGTGTGAAAATCAAGGGGAAAAATGTCATGCAGATTGATCACTACGATGGGGAGTACATACTTACAGCTAGTTCTTGTGATGCTATGCCATTGACCGAGGTTCACTCTATGTATGCATAGTGTTGGCTTTTGGATTCTGGTGCTTCATTTTATATTACACCATGCCGTGAGTGGTTCCATTCCTACTGCACTGTCTTTGGTTCAGTTCGCTTGGGCGATGATAGGTCACTTGCTATTGTTGGCATTGGGGATGTACGACTGCAGTTCTCTATTGGCAGTACTTTTCTGTTACAAGATGTACATCATATACATGTGCTTACATGCAGTCTTATGTCTACAGGAGTGTAGCTTGATGATGTTGGATTTTATCTTTCATTTGGGGATTCTGCTTGGAAGATCATCATGGCAAACTTGTGCTTGCTAGAGGTGCCAAGACTAGCAGCCTCTATCCTCTTGTAGTTGATGGGTCCTCTGTTGACCATGTTTTGTCAATAGTCAGTTCCATCCCACATGTATCTCTTTGGCATGCCCATTTGGGCCATATGTCCTTGAAGGGAATGAAAATGCTTTCTGGTTTTGCAGTACTTACCACCCCTTGACTATTCATGTTTTGATTCATGTGAGCATTCTCTTCATGGAAGATAGACTAGGAATACACATAAGAAATTTGGTCGAACACACATGGGTGAGCCCTTGGCATTGGTACATTCAGATGTTTGTGGGCCCATGGGCCTTGTCAGTCTATAGGCGGTGCAAAGTATTTTGTGATGTTCATTGACGATTTTTTGCATAAAGTCTGGGCTTACCCCATTAAGCCTAAGTCAGATGACTTGGTTGTGTTTCAGAGATGGCTTGCATTGGTTGAGAACCAGACTGGGCATAGACTGAAATGCCTTAGGACTGACAATGGGGAAGAATATGTATCACGTGCCTTTGAGAAACTATGTGACAAGAGGGGTATTAAGCGTCAATTGACTGCCCCCTATATCCCACCCGAGAATGGTTTGGCTGAGCGGATGAAAAGAACCATCCAGGAGCGTGTACGCAGTATGCTTAGCCATGTAGGCCTACCACACAGAGCTTTTGGTCTGAGGCAATCAGTACAATTTTGCATGTCATCAATAGATCATCTTCCAATGGTTTGGATTTCAAGGTTGTAGAGGAGGTATGGGGAAACCTTCGTCTTATGTGCATCTACGTGTCTTTGGATGTGAGATATTCTACCATGTGTCCAAGGACAAGCAGACTAAGTTGGATCCTAAGAGTGTCAAATGCATTTTCCTTGGCTATGGAGATGTAGGTGAGATGGGTTACCACCTCTGGGATCCGCATGCGCAGAAAGTCATCTGCAACCATGATGTAGTCTTCCATGAATACAAGATGCATAGGTAGCCTGAGAAGGTGGTAGAGATACGCACGGCTATATTCTAGGAGGATCCACATGCTCCCGCACAGGTCAGTTGGATAGCCTTCAGCAATAGTTGGTACACATGGCCAGGGTGTTAGACAGAATGCTAGACATGTAGCAGAGCTTGCAGTGAGACAGTCTACTAGAGCTAGACATCCACCTAATCAATTTGAGCCCTCGATGCATTATGTCTTGGTTATAGATGTAGGAGAGCCTCTCGCCTATGATGAGGCTATACGTAGGGGTGACAGTCACTCCTGGGAGAGGGCTATGCAGTCTGAGATGGACTCCCTTCATAAGAACATGACTTGGGATTTGGTTGCATTGCCTCAAGGAAAGAAGGCTTTGCCGTGCAAATGGGCGTACAAGCTGAAAAGTACCCTAGGCACCCCAAGCCAGCTTATAAGGCAAGACTTGTTGCTAAGGGTTTTAAACAGGAGCATGGAGTCGACTTTGATGAAGTCTTTTCTCCTGTGGTCAAGATGACCATCCTATGCTTGGTTTTGGCCTTAGTTGCACAGCTTGACTTGGACATGTATTAGATGGATGTCAAGACTGCATTCTTACATGGGGATTTGCATGATGAGATTTACATGGAACAGCCTAAGGGCTTTGCAGAACTTGGCAAGGAGCACCTAGTGTGCAAGTTGAAGAAAAGTATTTATGGCTTGAAGTCGGCACCTAGGGAGTGGTATCATAAGTTTGATGCCTTTATGCTCACAGGGCTATAGCAGGAGCGCTATGGATCCAGGTCTTTACACTAAGACAGCCCGTGATGGCTCATTGCTTATTTTGGTACTTTATGTGGATGATATGCTGATAGCAAGGAAAGCTCATGATGAGCTAGATGCTCTTAAATCTCAGTTGAAGAGATCTTTGATATGAAAGATTTGGGACATGCCTCTCACATTCCTATATGTGCATTAAGCATGATAGGCATCAAGGACTACTCTACCTCTGACAGAGGGAGTACATTCATGAAGTTCTTGAGCGTTTTCACATGCAGGACTTGAAGCCTGTTGGCTGTCCATTACCTTCTTATGTGAAGGTTTCACAGGCCGATTGTCCACAAACAGATGAGCAGAAGGCCAAGATGGCCAAGATCCCTTATGCATAAGCCATGAGTAGTTTGATATATGCCATGATAGCCACTCGTCTAGAAATTGCCTTTGCAATTGGTGTTGTGGCACGCTATATAGCTACACCTGGCAAGAAACATTAGGATGTCATGAAGGGTATCATGAGATACCTGAAAGGCACAGTAGATATGTGTATTTGCTATGGTAGCCAAGATATTGGAGTTGTGGGGTACACAGACTCCGATTATGCAAGACATGCAGATAGTAGAAAGTCCACTTCTGGCTATGTATTCACCTATGTCGGAGGTGTTGTGTTTTGGATGTCCAAGGTCCAAAAGTGTATGGCTTGCTCTACCATTGAGGCCGAGTATGTTGTAGCCATTGAGGCTTACAAGGAGGCCATATTGTTGGGCCATTTGGTTCATGACCTTGGGATTGATTCGATACCTACATTGCATCCGAATTCTATTAGTGCTATTTAGCCAAGAATTTGGTCTTCCATTCGACGACGAAACACATTGAGGTGAGGTATCACTTCATACGTGGGGTCGTGGAGGACAAGTCTGTTGACCTTGTCAAGATCTCCACTGACAAAAATCATGTCGATCTGCTCACAAAAAGCTTCACTACTGAGCACTTTGCTTTCCTCAAGAGATTGATGGGCATTGGATGAGATTATGTTTTTCTCATCTTGTTGTACATGTGTAGATTGTACTGTCTTTTCTTTGTTTTTTTCACTCCTCTGACAAATTTGCCTTTAAATGGGAGGTTGTTGGGGGTAAAGGCGCCTCTGCCTAGCCGCCCGTGTATTACTATACTGACAATACCTGCCACTACACATTACAGGTGGCAGGCGCCCGACACCATCACTTTATTCTTTATTCTTTTAGTGATAGTTTAAATAAAGGAAGGCCCTATCACACATTGTGATTGTTGGAGTTCCCACATTGTGAGTCTCTCTTTCTTGCTCTTGCTCTCCCGCCATAGCTCTTCCAAGCAAGCTTCGATCCTTCTTATCTTTCAGATTTCATGGAGGCCAAGTAGAAATAAAAAAGGATGAGAAAAAATTGAGAAAGAGTGGAAATATCCATTGTAAACCATGCTTTGGCGGAACCAAGGCTAGGAAGTTTATAATTGCTAAATTTTATAAGTCCATGGTGGAGGCATGGACGACAAACAACATAACACACTACATGGTCAGTATTGCCACCATTATAAAAAAATTCATCATGTCAAATTAGTTTGTGTTTCTAATCTCTCTTCTTGTGCAACATATACTTGAAGCACATGGTCCATACTTTGCAAATCAAGGGCGTTTGGCAGTATGGTCAACTCAAGGTATGGAATGATCTCATTGGCAAGCTCGCTATGCTTTTCAAAAGGCAACTAATCATGGAAGTTCCATCAATGATTCCAATTCTATGAGGCAATTATTACAATGGTGGTATAGGAGATTAGAGATATGGCATGAGGAAAAAGAGAAGAAGTTCAAAACCTCTCAAGCAGAATTTATAAGTAGGGCAATATACAAAGTGAGAAAAGCAAGATATGAAAACAACACAGCTAGACAATGCCACCTAGAATGGTTGGCAACCCAAGAGAGAGATGGCAAGAAATAGAAACCTAGATAAAGATTCTTTTGATACATTTAGAGTCTACGAGAGAGCACAAGTATTAAGGATATGACACATCAATACTCCTACCCTTAACATGAGATGTCTTGCAAATTTTGTTCAAAATTTTGGAGGTTTGTCACTATGTTTTTCAAAGTCGATTTTGAACTATGTTTTTTAATGATGAAAATTCAATTTCGAAATCCTATGACAAAGATATGAAAATTCCAAACCTTGGAACATTCACTGGCCTAGACAGAGAGGGGAAAGAGGGGGTGGTAGGAGAGAGAGAGAGGGGCAGGGATGGGGTGGAGAAATGAAATGAAATGATAATTTTAAAGTTCATTTACACCATAGTAAGTTTAAAAGTTTTGTACTTAAGTCGAGTCTCTCCTTTCATTTTTTCCCATTACTCTTCACTCTACCCTCCACTTTCTATCCTTCATCATCACAACCGTGGCACGTTCCAAGCTTCCTATCAAGAAGGTGCCTACAAGAGCAAGAGCTCAATACTCTTCTAAATCTAGTGAGAGTATTGTGAGTGACAAAGGTCCCCTGGTGGCCGACAACAGTGGCCCTACTATAGCTAATAATGGTGGTGCTACTATGTCCAACAATGGTGGCCCTAGTGTGGTCAATAATGATGGTTCACCATTGTCTAGAAATGGTGGTCCACATGCTCCAGTTGCTCCAGCTCCCACTATTGCTCCAACTAGTAATACACATCCTCCAACACATAAGAAGCGAAGATGGAGACCAGGCATAGCTGCGCTACGTGAGAAAAGGAAATTTCAGAAGAGTGCCAACTTGATTATTCCTAAGGTACCATTCTCTAGGTTGGTGCAAGAAATACTACAAGATTTGCAGTTAGGATATCATCACAAGTTCTTTTCAAGGAACCAAGCAAGGAATGTGGGGCGATGGTCAAAGCCAAGCTTGCTTGCTCTCCAAGAAGCAACTGAATGTTACTTGATTGATCTAATGAGTGATTGTCAACTTTTTGCCATTCATGCCTGACATATCACTACTATTAAGCCCTTAGATATGGTTCTTGTTTGTAGGATTAGCAACAACAAGGATGCATTTAATATTAATGTCAACAATATGCTTTGAGAATCTACCTTGTAATTGGATCTATGTTTTTAGCTCAAGTTTGGTTATAGATTGTAAGCAATCTAGTTTTGGGTTATCTTTCTAGTAGACCTTTAAGTATTTGATAGCAGTGGCTTGCAAAATGAAGCTAGATTTTGCCTAGCTCTAGTTGGACTTGGTATCATGCACTATCTACTATGTATTTCATGGTTTCATAATGCCAAATCCAATATTTGATATTCTATTTTGCCATGATTTTCATTGTACGTATTTCCAAGTTTCTAAATTTCAAAGTAGTTTCGTTGAGGATAAATTCAATGTGCAATCACACACACATCAGTGATCAGTTGTACATGGGCCGATGCACTATATCTTTACAGTATTTAGTGGTTTGGCAACACTATATCCGATATATGATATTCCATTCGACCCATGACTTATTTTTTGTGAATTTTTAAGTTTCCAATATTTCTCATAGTTTGGTTGACAACACATTTAATATGCAATTGCGCACACTCGTCGGTGGTGAGTTTTTCTGTTATCAATGAAGTATAATCCAATTAATGCATTTTCAAAAAATGATTGAACCGTCAATTTTATCAATCGAAATCTGGCGAAATTTCACCCACATGCCGAGCATCATAAAAACTCATGGATATCAAGAAATTGACCATATCAGAAGCCTCTGGGACACCTAGTCCCGAGGATCTCATCT
Organism: Lygodium microphyllum; assembly: GCF_053477565.2. Classification (NCBI taxonomy): domain Eukaryota; kingdom Viridiplantae; phylum Streptophyta; class Polypodiopsida; order Schizaeales; family Lygodiaceae; genus Lygodium; species Lygodium microphyllum. Next base: position 60,622,218 of record NC_141156.1, on the reverse strand, counting down.
AGGGCCCTGAATTAGGGCCCTAGATGCTAGCCTCCAAATAGGTATCCTTGATGTGTCATAGAGGAGTCCACATGTAAAATTTCATGTCAATCGGATCACTAGTCATATTTTTCCAAAGCTTGGATACATTAATACAAGTTTAAGGGTTTTTGAAAAGTTTTTCTTTAATTTTAAAGTTTCACCTCATTTTACACATTTCAGTTTTAAGTTTAAAGCAGTTAAGATCCAAAAATACTGTCTGCTCAAACTCCTCATCTGAGATATCATACTGTGGCACCGCATCCTCAATTTGCTCTTGGATACTCACAATGGCAGAGATGTCATCGACACTCGTGCCATCATATCGAGCCACCTCATCAGCATGTGCTGGGGCATCTTGTATATCAAAACCTGTAAAATCATGAGGTGCATCACGCACCATGATACAATATATTTCTTCTTCTCTTAGCTCCAAAATTTCTAGTACACCTTGCATGAGTAGATTTTCCACCCTCTCGATGATTATAGCATGGAGAGAAGTGAGGGGTGGCTCATCGCTTGTCGTTGTCTCATCAAGGCAAGAAGGTGGATGCACAATGGCTAAGCTTTGTTCTACCTCTACACTCAAATCAAGTGCAATCTCTTCGGGCTCCCTCTCGAAATACTCTAGCTGTGGCCAAGAGGGTGCATCGATCTCTTTGTCATTGACCTCTTGTACCTCACTGCACAAAACATATATGGCAAATGCTGCATCGCACTCGATGAGATCCATCGTGGAATGGTCTTGGGATGAGGTGGGCACTGCTTTGGCATGGAGATGCTAGCCCACAAGTGCTCAATTAATCAACTTTGCATGGCTCGATCTAGCATGTAGACTATATAAGAAATCTATGGGGACCCATATGAGAGTAGAGTCCTGAATAGAGTAGGTGAGAGGGTTTGCCGCATCACAAAACGATGACACTATACTAGAGTTAGGGTCTACGGTGGAAAGTGAGCTCTCTAGACTCAAGGTCATGCAAAACCTAGGGTATATCTGGTCTCCTATGTGTGTGTAGCATGTGGAGCTAATCCATACGATGAAGGTGCGAGTAGTAGCCATGGCACACAAAGAGAAAAGGAAGGAGAGCACAAGTGTAGAGAATGAAAGTGAAAATGAGTTTGGAGTTATAGCTTTTATGTATATAGGGTTTTAAATAAATGTTCTTTTTTAACCCTAAAGTTTCAAATTAAAAGTCTTACCTTAGTTTCTTTATTTCAATACTTTAAAGTCACCGTTAAAATTACTCATACAGACAAATACTTCGTTCTACATTATTATATCCTCGAATATACTTAGATCACTGAGTATATTCAAGTCCAACTAGAGAAAATATAGAAAATTTGCAGGAAAAGAAATCTAAAATACCTTCAAAATCCCTTGGATCCAATTTGATATTTAAATTTAAGAAATGAGTAGAAGAGATGAACTACAATATATCATTATGCAAAGACAATATTGCATAGATTATAGAACTCTAGCCTACAATTTAATTATGATTTTAACCAGCACGATTGATAATTATAGTATGTATTATCACACGCTTGGATCGCAGTAAACTAAGATTATCTAAATTAAAAGTACTCATAAGTTTAAAACAAGTTTATATTCGTTTTGTACATAAAAAATTTACAATGATTTCACTATCTCAAGGATATGTCGAGAAGCACATTATTTACATGTCATGGATTGCTCACTACGAATCCTGATTTTTCTATGATCTAACTTGAAATGGAAGTTGCAGAGGAGCTCATTGGACATTAATTAGATTTTTTGTCTTAGAAAAGAAATGGGCCAATGGCTCTCTGCGGCGCTGACCACAAAAGGATTATGACCATTCCACAAGATAACCACATCTATGAGAGCTATATATGTCTCATCTCGGGTATCTTGATCCAAGCTGATCCACTCCCCTTGCAAAAGTCGCCATCTTCTACATTGAAAGCGAATGCACAGAGTTTGTCTAGCAGTAAAATACGTGTAATCAAAACAAAAATAAAGGTAAGTAAATGCAACTAACACAACAGTTCGTCTAAGCAAGACCTATGTCAATTAAATCAAGGCACTCAAAGTAGTAAAAAAGACTTACTTGAATGTGAGATCTGATTGATTGACCCTGCACTCAATCGTCTCATCAAATTTTGTTCTTTTGACTTGCCAAGACTCACCCAATAGCTAATTGATCCATTCCTAGGATGGACACTTGCATTGATAAGTAATCTTTGTTTTCTTCAGAACATCACATGAACCAAACAAATGTGCAAACAATAGGAATGGAATAAACAAACTAAGATGCACATCATTGAAGCCTGTGGTGGGTTTCATAGCACTATTGATGTCAGATTTTATATTGGACTTACATGATCCCCGGACAACTCCAAGCTACCAATCAACCATTCACCACCACTAGATAGTGGCGGCAATGGGACATGTTGCAATCTCCGGCTTTCTACTACATACAATGAATTATAAAAAATATATTTTGAGTTGCAAATTGACTTGTAGAGTTATTATCATAGATCAAATAACCTATGTCTTCATGCCAAACATGTATCTTGCTGCTCAAATATTCCACATTTTGCAATTCATGCAAAGTGGATGGATATAGAGCTGTCAATAAAACAAGATTGAATTAGAACACTACAAAATTTTTTTAAAAAAAACTTTGACGCAAAAGAATAAACAATAATAAAATTTAAAAACTTACTATTTTGTTTATAATTTGCAATGTAGTTCTTGTTGTGTACAGAGATTTGTTTGTGCGTATAAACATGTTGGATCAACTCTTATGTTATTGTACTTGTTCCATTAAACACTTTTTTGAACTCTAAAATTCTACCTTTCCAATGTTTGCTAGGGTTTGCAACATCATTACGCTTGACCTTGAAACTCCCTCGAGTACTTGGGTGCATCAAAATCCAATCCAACTTATGGTACTTATCACAAATCCAATTACCACCACTATCTTTCTTATTAAAGACCTCCACTGCAAGTATGTTACTGATGTTTTTCCTCGGTGAAGACATCTATAATAACCAAATAGAAAAGTTACCTAGCATCATGTGTATAATTTACAAATGTTCTCTCCAAATGAAATGAAATTTAAATGGAGAATTTTTTTAAAAAAACTTGTAATTGTTTTCACAAAGAAGCCCAGAGATGTTGAACAAGAAGTTGACTTATAACAAGTCCATTGTTCCTTCACGGACAAATTCCTAGAGTACAAAAACCAAAGAAATCTCGGGTCAAAGCATACATATAACTTTGTCCAAATGAGTTGAAACTTAACCATGGAGCAACAAAAAAAAGTGACAATATACCTGTGACTGATATTGAAGAAGTTGAGTTTTAAAAAAATAATTGTTCTCCACCCTCGGATACTCTTGAATTAAAAAAAACAAAGGAAAGCTCAGTATACATATAGCTTGCATACATTTTGTCCAAACGAGATAAAATTTAACTATGGAGCAGCCAACAAGCAAGACAACATACGTGTAACTTTGTTTACAAAGAAACTGTAAGATGTTGAAGAAGAAGTTGAGTGTTCAAAAGATCATTGTTATTGATTATAAGAGACTTCTAGAGTACCAAAACAAAAGAAATTAAATGTTAGAGAATGTACATAGCTTGCACATGTTTTGTCTAACGAGATAAAACTTTACCATAGAACATCCATGGAAGAGAACAATATACCTGCAAAGTTTTGTGAAGAAAATCTTAGGGCTTTGGTAGAACAAGCTCTGCTCTCATAAAACATGTGAAAATCACTCTGTATTTGTGTAGAGGAAATGAAATTTCACAGGGTTATATATAGGGCAAGCAACAATGAGGCTATAAGATTTCATCAAGAAAGAAGAAGCGGGGAAAGAGATATGATAAATTTGAGTTCCGCCTAAGAAAGAGGGGGAAACTGGAAAGGGGAGAAATAAAAAGTCAAACATAAGAAAATAAGAAATGAAAATTCGAGTCACAAACTTCCAGGAAGTGTCTGCATTGTATTCCCCACATTTCCCCTTATTTTATTGTTGAGAGAAGATTTGGGCCAACATATGGCTAGAAGAATCATGTTACATGAATCTGGAATCCCAGCTCTCTCATTGGAAAGGCCTATATTTGTTGATTCACTCCTTAAGGGGAAAAAAAGAGAGCCCATATTTCTCCTAATTTCTGTCTTTAAAGAATAATCATGACTAGGAATTCATTTCCATATCCTAAGGTTATTATGAGTTGCAATTCCCTCCTAAATGCACAATAATTTAAGGACATTCAAGGTTCTTGCCTATATGAAAAGAGACTACCCTTTTCCCTTCATTGTTGCAAGTAATAACAATAAATTGATCAATCAATCGATAAATGACTTTATTTAATCAAAATCCCATTTTTATCTATCCAAAGGCACTTGAATAGAAATCGGGGTGAAGATGGGACCTCGTTCACACATGCAACCTTTTGTCTTGCTCCAACTCTCTATCGCTTGGGGCCATCGTAGGTGAGTGAACTTCTTCTAACTTATTCTTTGCACTATCCCTCCTTAGAGCCTTATAGCACCTCCAAATTCGTATGCCTTAAAGTGAGACTGAGCAAGGCAAATGAGATTTTAGAATTTGGCAAAGCAAGAAAGTTTTTGGAAGGAAAGGATAATCCAAGTGCTATCTTTTGCTCTATTCCCCTCTCTTCCCACTATATCTCTTCCCTCTATTTCTCTCTAGCTTCCTCTCTTCTAACTACCTTCCTCTCTTCATACTATCATTTTCTAACTCCCTATCTCTCACTATCTCTACTTGTAACTCTTTCTCTATCTCTATCTCTCACTATATCTTCTCTTTCGCACATACCTCTCTCTCTCTCTCTCTCTCTCTCTCTCTCTCTCTCTCTCTCTCTCTCTCTCTCTCACACACACACACACACAATAGCTCAATACTAAAGTAATCAATGGTACTAAGCTTATTAGCATTAGGCTTTATATCGTCTTTGAGTTACCAATTATCCAATGCACTTTGCTCATTCATGTGGCTTTACTCTGTCAATTTCAATGCAGGCCCGCCTTGAGGGATCATCATCATGACTTTTCCACTCTACAATTACTACTTTCAACATGTATCAACTTTTCCAATGATGATGAAAAACATAATGATGATCTTGACAATGATGTTGGTGGTGATGACAAACACAATGAACACAATGCATGCACAACAACCATTTTTAAGTGTTTAAAATTATTTAATTAAGGTCATTACAATAAACCCTATATTCTCTACAAAGTTCCCATTACCTAATCAACCTCTCCTCTCTATGTGGTGTGGAGAAGACTCAACCTCTCTTTCTATTTGTGCTCTATGGAAGATGATTGAAGCTTTATACACATGAATTGTAAACAAAGAAGAATAGCATACAAAGTGGAGTCCAATTGTCCACCTCCAAATGAAAGTTAGATGGAGAATCAGCATCAATGCAAGAGCTTCCCATGTGTGATGGAATTGATAGTGATAGCTACTTCATGTTGAGACAAGATTTGCCATATTTTTAGCTTACAAGCTTGGTTGTGTTTCCAAAAGCCAAGGATATGAGGAGAATATGTTTGGTTACCCAAATCCAAGTCCCATAGTAAATTTGACACTCCCCTAAAAGGGGAACCTAATCTTCACCAATGTATATCAATATGATCTCTTTCCTTTGTCATTGCAATGTATTGACGTAAGGGTCCAAGTGTTTTTTGTGTTTAGTTGTATAGCATTCTTGGCGACTACAAGGAGACATAAGCACCATAAAGTCCCCCCTCCCATATTGTGCAAAAAAAGAGGATGTTTGTCAAAGAAGGGCATCTTTGTTTTCCAAATCATTTGTTTTTGTCCTTCTAACAAGATCTTGCACAAGATCATTGATGTATGTATATCTAAAGGAATATTCATATAGTTGCCAAATGTCTCAAGGTGTGCACCTATAAGAAATCATCTATATTACATGCATTCACATGTTATTAAAAAGTATATTTTCTTACATGCAATAAGGCCATAAATGACCCCTTTTACCTTACACATAAAAATTCAACAACTGCAGAATGGATTCCTTCTGTCAAATTAGTTATTTCATTGGGTATCAATGTTAATGTCACTCTTATATTCTCCTTGCCAAGGTACGAGGCTGTTATAGATGTCTACATAGAAGGTTTGGAAGCAGCGGGAGCAACAAATCTGGACCTATAAAAAATAGCTAGTATAGCCTCATTCTTCATTATTAGTAGGGTTGATTCTCTAGTTGACAGAAGATTAGAGGAGATTGGAATCCCAGAAGCACTCTCTTTATGCAGGAAGGCAATGATAGCCCAAGATGCCTTGGCCTACAGTCTTTACCCAGAAAATGTTTACTAAATAAAATACCCTTTGTTTTGAGATCATGTGGTATCTTACATGTTTTATAAGGTGCACCCCCAAGCAGCCAAAAGTGTACAAAAAAATTGTTATGTATAAGCTCACTAAGAGGGAGGGAATGAAAGGTATGGAATAGAAGTACAATGGTAATGCATGGAAAAAGCCTCCAACTCAAATAAGATAGGTCCATCAAATCCTTTGGATTGAGGAAACGTGAGGAGCTGGTGGTGGAGACGCCCAATCAAAAGCATGATTAAGCTAGATGTGGCAATCAATTTTAAGTAAAAATCATGGTGGCAAAGATCAATGCTTCTAAAAGTTAAAATGAAGAAAAACCTAAAAGGCTTTAAAGAAAAAGAAGGGCCTAATACAATGGAAAGTAATTATAAAGGTGGGAGTGATTAGTTGGAAGGGGTCTCTTTCTTGTGCTTACTAATTGGTTGAATGGCTAAAGAGAGGATAGGAAATTGAAACCAAAGTTAGAGATGGGAAACCCTAGGACCACTTGGTAATGTGGGACTAGTTGTCCATCAAGTTCAAAAGATACAAAGAATTGCCATTGGTAGAGAGATAGGACATCAATTTTAATAACCTTTGTAGAGTGAATTTGAAAAATCAAACTCAAGACTTTGGAAGTTTGTTTTAATGGAAAGGCATGCTCAATTACTACTTATTTTTAAAAGCTACAAGAGGCTTGGTTGTTTTTTATTTACTAGTGTTTTTTTCTCTATTTTCTTGTTAAAATAAGATTTTACACAAAGTTGTACAACACTATTGGCACTCATTTCTCTTATTTCTTGAGTTTGTGTAAGAGGTTCATCCTTTATCACCACTTGTGTGACATCTTTTTTGGTGCCCCCAATGAGGAGTACTTATTTGACTTTGTTTTTGGTTGTTGGCTGTTTGATTGCGACCATTTTCAATGGCTAGTTTTTTCCCTAAATTTCATGGTTCAAAAGGGGAAAATCTTGAACAATTCTTCAAGAAGCTTGAACTTGGATGTATTATTTAGTGTACCATTGACCCTTCCCTAAAACTTCAAAATTTAAGGTTTCAATTGTTGGATGAATGTAGAAATTGGTTTGAGGATTATGAAAAAAGTCTGCGATTGAGAGACGCCCCTATTCCAATGGAGTATGAAGCTACCAACCAGGCATTTCTTGATTGATTTAAAGAGACTGAGACCTCCCAAGACCTTTGGAAAAAGAGAGAAGTTTGCATTTAAAAAGAAGATGAGATCGTATAATTTTTTGCTTTAGAATCCACCGAACTTTGGGATCGCTTGAACACATCTCTTGGCACAAGAGAGAGAGCACCAAAAATGTTAAAAGTAAGACATTGTGCAAAAAAATTTCAATGTGAGGTGAGAACTAAACTAGAAATCAAGGAATTGCGGGGGAATGGGCAACACTATCCGATGTTAGCAAGACAAAGTGCTCAACTAGCTCTTAAGGTTGAGGATCAATTGTCTAGAAGACTTAAAAACATGAGGTTGGGAGCTTTGAGAGGATGGCCATGGGGAAGAGGTAATGGGGGACCTATAGGGCAACAAACCAATCAAGGAAATTTAGGAGGAGGAAAAAGAGGAAATGGAAGAGGTTATTTCAAGAGACCATTGTCTTGTTATTCTTGTGGAGAGGTAGGTCACATAAGCATGATTTGTCCTTATCCACTAGAACAAGAGGGGATATGTATCGTTTACGACAATATCTTTCAAACAAACAAAATGACTTGGTGTTGAAATTAGAGACCATTCTACATCCCAAGCACCAAGATTAATGGAGGAAGACAAAGGAAAGAATATCGCAAATTGTATTCTTGTTGAAAAAAAGAGTGAGGGAAAGAAAACACTTGGTGTGATGCCTACAACAAACAAAACAAGAGATGTAGAGAGAGAGGAGCCCAAAACTTGTAAGGCTGGTGAAGAAAGAGGGAGAAAGGCAAAGAAAGGAGAGAAGAAAGAGAAGAAGAAGGGAGAAAAATCAAGAGCACCTAGGAAACATTATTGTGCTTTTTTACATTCCATTGGGGGAAGGAAAAAGTGATTATGACTTGAAAAGAGATATGATGGATAGGAAAGTAGATATATCTTTTGCATAGTTAATAGTGCCCTAGATGAGAGAATAGTGAAAAAAATCTAGGAAATCCAAAGGCAATGGAAAGAAAGAGAGGAACAATAAGAGTCTTGAGTGTAGAGGAATTAGTTGATATATGTCATGTAGTAGATGCATGGTATAAGAATTGAAATATAGGAGAGGCATATACCGATGGAGGAGCTCAAGTTGGTGCGATTACTCAGGCTTGTGTAGAATAGTTTGGCCTTTCAATTATTGAGGGATCAAGTTTTGAATCAAGCTTGCTAAACATGCTAAAATAAAGTGCCTATGCATCATTCGAAATAATTTGGAGGTCAAAGTCTATGGTGTAGCTATGAAAATCAATTGTCATATTATGTGAATAGGATCATGCTAAAATAAAGTGCCTATGCATCATTCGAAATAATTTGGAGGTCAAAGTCTATGGTGTAGCTATGAAAATCAATTGTCATATTATGTGAATAGGATTGGGGGACTTTCCCTCTTATTCTTGGTAGACCTTGGATTGAGAAGGCAACAACTATACAAGATTGGGATAGAGGAACCATAACAATTTATGATCGTAGAGGAATAGCAAAAAAGTTTGATATGGCTTCAAGGAGAGAACTGGTGAACGAGGATAATAGTGAAGAAGAGGAGGAGGAAGAGGAGGAGGAGGATCATGATAGTATTGAAGAAGATGAGAGATTTGAGAGTGATTATGATCAAGAAGTTTCATCGATTGCAATAGAGTTAGTGAAAGAGAGAAAGAAAGAGAAGAAAAAAACCTTAAATATGTTGCATCATAAGAGAGGTGGGTAGAGACAAGTAGAAAGTTCCTTTGGTTTGGGGATGATGAGAGTCAAGATTACCTTGATTGCTCTAATGATGGAAGAAATGCTGATAGCCTTGATAGACCTGAGTGTTTGCAAGAAGAAGAGAGAATTGAGGAAGATTTTTTTAGGTTTTTAGAGGACCATGAGGTAGAGGGCTTGGAAGTTAGAAGATTTAATGGATGAAGTTTAGGATTCGGATTTTTTGCTTGAAGAGACTAAAGTGGTTGAGTGTGGGAATGAGCTTCTAGTTGAAGAAGTTTATCAAGAGAGTGTTAAGTTTATGGATTCTGTCTCTTTTATTTGTGACTTTGGTGACTCTTGTGTTACTTGTGAGCTGGTTGATAACAATGAGAATTACCCAAGAGAGGCTTCTATATGTGAGGTTGTTGATGTTATTTTGAGTGGATCTAACCTTGTACTTCTTGATGTTTGTGTTGATATTTGTATGGTTGATTTGGGCAACAATGAAGAAGAGAGAACTTTGTTAGATTGTCTAGAAGTTTCTTTAAGTACTCCTACAATTGCTAATGATGGTTGTGATGACCTTGATTAGGGTCTAGAGGATTTTGAGAGTGATAATAATGAAAAAATGTGAGAAAATTTGAGTAAGGCTTTAAGGATAATGGAAACATTGAGGGAGGAGAGGTCGAAAACTAGGGTAAAAGAGTTGGAAGGTGATTGTAAGGTGGTTATACATTTTGGGGTTAAGGAATGTTTGGAGGAGGTTTTTGACTCAATTTTATTACCTTATGGTGATTTTTTTACTTGGAATTTTCTTCAGCTTCTTATGAAGATTCTAGTGAGATTGGTTGTGAGGATGTTATGAATGGGATTGACCACTCTTTATGTGGTGCAAGCTTGTTGGAGTCATGTATTGTTAATGAATTTTGTGATGTGGATGGGTGTCCTGCAGAGACCTCATGTCTTGACATGAATGGTACTTGTGGTGTTGTGAGTCAAGAGGTGACTCACTTTGATGTATGTGATGATATGATTGGTTGTTTTGTTATAATGGGAGATCTATGTGTAGCATCTTTTGATGATGTTTTTGGTTGTTTCGATGAGTGTGTTGTTGGGACTAAGTCCAACAATAATAAAGAAACAACAACAAAGAAAGGGTTGAGAGCTTGTTCAATAACGTTAGAATTATCATGTTTTTTTCTAGCCTACTAGATGGGAGGGATCTATGTATTTTTGTGGATGATGGGTTTTCTATTGATGATGTGGGTTGTTTTGAGTTTTTTGGATCGAGAAATTTTAAAATTTTGGCTGCTAATTTTGTTGAGAATTTCACGGATGTCCCCATTGATGAGTCATTTGATATTGATGAGAAGATGACTTAGTTATACATTAAGTTATTTGGAGAGTTTGGGGATAGATCTTTGGATTCAATTTTTTATTGATTCATAGGTGTTTTATCTTTTCATGAGAGCCACTACTGCACATGAATGCTTGCAAACTAGGGGGAGGGCTAAATATGTCACTTGTTTTTGCATAAACTAAAAACCCCTAGTAAGTATCTCATAGGTAGGAGTTTTTTACTTATTTATTCACAAGATTGTTTGTCTTATTGCTTTGTAGCTAAATTTTTGTGTTCATCTCTATTAGTATTCTTCTACATTTTCTATTTCTTTTTGTGAGTATTCTTCTACGTCTTCTATTTCTTCGAACCCCTTCTCTTCCATCTACTCCTCTCCATGAATCTCCCTTCACGTTGCTGTCCCTTACCCCTGTGGTAGACTTTCGACACCAAATGCACTGACACCATGTTAGGGGAAGTTTATGCTATCATCAGAGGTGAATTTTGAAAGTTATTTGGACTGATTTGGGGTTGATATCTTCAGCCATATTCAAAGAATTAGCTACATCAGTGTTCTTTTAATTCATTTCTTACTCTACAGAAAACATCTTGTCAAAATATGCAAGTATTATGTGCCCCTATGGCAGGACAATGTTTGTAGATCATTCATAGATGCTTTGAGTTGAATTAAGAGGAGCTTTTTCTCTTATTTCTTGGTTGTGGTAACTTATCCTTATCAGGAACTCAATTTGAAGCTCATTTGCAGTTCAACTTCTCTATAGTCATGGATTACATCAGTAATCCTACTGCCTATGGGTACGAAGTATCAAATATGGCAGCTGTCAAGTGGGGAGATGCCCGCCTCCAGTTTATGCAAAAAGACATGCATTTGGGACCTTCGCTGCAAGGGCCTACCTCTAGTTTATGCAAAAAGACCTGCATTTGAGACCTTTGCTGCAAGGGCCCGCCTCCAATTTATGCAAAAACACCTGCATTTGGGATCTTCGCTGCAAGGATTCAACCTTTGCTTACCTCCTTGCAGTCGATGAGCTCCAAGACCTCATGGGTTCCCTCTCCCTCTCGTGCCATGATTTGACTGTGCACAGTGCCTCCTCCAACTGGCTATGTCACAGCTCGAAGAGGAATTCCATCATTTCCTCGTTTCATACAGTCGCGTGATAGACCCGGAATGGATTCTAGAGGTTGCCACTGCCCCCCCTTCTCGTGGCGAAGATGACTCTACTGATACTGTATCCCGCAGTTCTATTGAGGAGGAAGAAGAAAACATGGATGATATAGTACGGCTTCGACTCAGTTTAGAAATGGATTCCTCATTTGCAACCGCTTCTCAATCCTTTGTGTGGATGCACCAAGTATATCTTCTGGGATCCATTCCATCCAACCGAGAAGACCAACCGCCTCATCACCAACCACATCCTCAATGGACCCAAATCAAACATCAAGCATTGCATCCACAAATCTCATGGCCCAAATATTTGTTTGAGAATGGCACATATGGTAGTCTATGTACTCAACGAGGTCTATGGGATGATTGCCCCAAGGTTGTGTAGGTAGATCTTGAGCACAAAGGGGAAGAGAGGAGTTGAAAGGCTGTCCTCCATGGCTGTTTGAGAAAAAGCTTGGCAAGAACAGTGAGAGAAGACCTCCTTTTAAGAAGTAACAGAGTCCTTGGTAACTTTACCTCTAAATTTTGATTGGGGGTTGAAAACGAATTGCCATTTTTATCCCCTTGCCTCCAATTTGTCCAAGCCTCCTGCCATAGCTTGTGTGGTCTTCAAGAAAGCTGCCATCCCCTGTGGTACTCCATCACTGCTCCTTACAGCTCCTGCTGTCCATGCTGTAACTATTTGACTAGATTATTTTTTTTTGAAAAATAGAACTGAATGTGAGAAAAGAGAAAGAAGAAGGGACCAAATACCTAAGCTCTGATACCAACTGTAATGAAGGAGACCTATGAGAGAGAAGGAGAGAAGGGAGAGACTGCGGAGAGGAGAGAGAAAGGGGAAGAAGATGAGAGAAGAAGAGAGAGAAAGACTAGTAGAAGAGAGAAAGACAAGAAAAGAGAGGGAAGGAGAAGGGAAGCCATGAAAGTTGGAAGGAAGGCTAAAAGAGACTTAATTATTCATAAATTGATGCCCTTATTGGGTCTCTCAACACCTTATATACCCTGTCAATATAATTGTGTATTCCCATGCTAACTCTTGTCCTACTCGTCTATCCCCACTCTTTTACAACTTCATGTGAAGATAGAAGACTAGATAGTTGACATCTTTACTAAATCACTTGGTCAAAATAAGTTTTTTCACTTCAAAGAGCTACTTAGAGTACAACAGTTAGCTTGAGCTTGAGGGAAAGTGTTGAGATTTAGGTAAGCTCATCAGTATTATTGACATGACTATGACCTTATCTAGGTAGCTATCATCCTAGCTATCACTATCTGTGAGGTGTCCACAGTCTCAATCCAGACACTCCTTTTAGTAGTCCATCCGTAGGTTTTCCAAAAATGATACCGCCCGGCGCTCCCTTGGAACATCACGGGGTTTGTCACTAAGGCCCTACTGAGTCTACTTTGCAAAGAGAGAGTTCTAGTCGAACCCACTAGGATTGACCTGAATTTTCATGCTCCTAAAATCAGATAAGTCTCCTGGTAGGTAGCTAGCATCAGTAATTTCGAGTTTCCACTTTTATAGGATTACTCAATTTGAAGAAGACTTGCCATTGTACTTGGTTCAAAGAGAATGGGAGATGGACGGGAGTGTGATACATCAATCCTCCCCTGCTCATAAGGCAAAATCCCATTCCGGCCCCCTAAAACAATGCAAGTTGGTTCTACCTAACAATTAGTTGGTCAATTTATTGTCTTCCTATTTCTATTGCCGATTTAGAAAAGTTCCCAGCTAACGGGGACCACCCTACCATTGGACAGACCCATCAAGGGTCACGCGCACCCACTTTCCTTTGATGATGGAATCATCTTTAATTTTTTAATTATCTACAACACATTTATTGGAACATATACAACCAGATTCCTTAATTAGTCCGTTAAATCACATGTTCCTTCACGTAATTTATCTCACACACACGCATACAATTCAAACAATCCCTAAATAAAGCAAACTTATTTATTATATTGAAAGCTTATTACAATTTCCATCTTTCCAACACTACGAAAGATACACAGAATTCCACGAAGGTATTCTACCCATCAAGATTCCACCCTTGTAACTAGTATTTAGGGTTCCAGGATCCCATCTTGGGTCACAAAGGGGATCGCCAAATTCTAAGAACAATGCAAGATTTACAGCCAGAGTCCCCCCCTGGCACTCACATTTCCTACTGGCTCAAGACTATCCCTACTGACAAATCTTTCGCCCTTGGAGTAGGGTCTCACCGCTAGCTTGGGGGTAGCCTAGCATGATCCTTTCTTTTATTTTGTTTGTCAATAATTTCAATCAGAGTTCTAGATTCCAGCAAACACAAACATTCATTTCAAATGTATATCAAATGATGCAATGACAATCACACCATCATGCAGCTCACAACTTCACATAGCCGAGGTACATGCGAGATGTCTCCCCACCCGAAGGAGTCCTCTAGTAGTCGACTAAAATTCATATCCATGGACATCACCATCCCATCTCCCCATGGAAAACCTTGGACTTAGTTGAGCATGGAAATCTCAGTTCTACTTCTTTTAGGGGAAGTGTGGACAAGTCACCCCTAACAGCAATCTAACACCCACCTAAGAAAGACCACTTTGTAATCAATCAAATGCATGAGTGAGGTTAACACCGCACTTGGTTCAAAGAGAGTGAGAGATGGGGGAGAGTGTAACTCGATCCCCTACCCATAAGGTAAAATCTCAGCTCCGGCCCCTTAAAATGGTGTTAAACCTGGTAACTAATCCTTTCAATATTGGGAGGGTCGCGATTTAATCAACTCTATCTAATGTTGGAAAGTTACCCGGCTTATCGGGTCCCACCCATACATAGGCATCCAATCATCAGGATCAAAGCCTCCCACTTTCCTCGATGGGTTTGCTTAGTTTTCTAATTAGCAAATCATACTACCACACTATTTGGACATATAAAATTAGCTTCTTTTATTACTCCGTTAAATTGGGTTCGTTAAACTCAATCTTTAGCACATAACAAACAACTCAAAAATTAGATACTTTATTCCATTATCACTTTCAGAGTGATACAAAACCGTCTTTTTGCAGAAAGACACCGTCCAGTCTTGGATAGGACCTTCCAATCCCTCGGGATTGGGCTATATGTGATCACACTCCATCTACGGTCAATAAGGAATTTACTGGCTTAGAGCCTCTCTAAGCTTCCATAAGCCTCCGAAGTCGTCCTACATAACAAGGGCAATTACCTCTCGGCCCTTTGCCCTCTCAGGTGCTCAAGTGATCAAAATAAAAAACAACTACCTCCCTCGGGAGCATAGAACCCCCACCCATATGTGAGTTTTTCCACACTCTGCAAAGTGTTGAGTATTAGGTTGGGGACCCCAACGTCCTAAACCACCATAATCCACAATTTGTCTGTCTATGCAAGCCTGGAATCACAAGAGCCATAACTCATCATTCACAAATCCAAAAGCAATCATAACCATAAGACATTTAACACAGTTGTCAATGCGATGCATAGAATCTATCCCCTTCGTCAATTTTCGCTATTTCTTCCTAAAAAGGATTTGATAATACTAACATGTTTTTACAAGTTTAAGTAAGTTCTAACTAATCGTGATCATTTTCTTGTGTACTAACCTAATTATCTTCGTTTGGCCATCCATCGTGATTATGGTTTATAGCCACGACGTCGATTTGTTGTTGGATGGTTGGTTCTTCAGTTTGAATGGGTTTGGGGTTAACTTTCGCTTGTGCTTCAACATTGTGTTGAGTTCCCTCAGCAACAGTAGCAACCACTTCCTCATGTGGGGAGCTTTTTGAGCGTGACCTCGCTCAACATCTCGACATCTCTTGGGAGCCATGGAACAAGCTTGATGGGTTCAGACAGTGCTTCCGTGTAGGGGTGAAGAGAGAGAGAGAAAGAGAGGCTCACGTAATTGCAGCAGAGCTTCGTCGTGTCAATAGCAGTAGAGAGATATATGCATGGATAATTGTGTGTATGTGTGTCTTCCTGACGTGACGCTCTACCTTGTTTATATAGTAACCAGGGGGTAAAAAAGAGAACATTTGCTTTTTAGCATTTTTTATTACGTCATCGATGATAAAGAGGAGGCGTCACTCCAAGGTGCATGACTAAGGCGGCGATGAAGGCATAGACCTTGGCATACTTGGAAACAATGGGCTACGAAGGTTTTATAGGAGCCATTGGCTGCGCATGAGAATCTCCCACTAGCTTGTAGGAAAATCTTCCTGAGAGGTTACCCATCCCGGCAGTGTCATCATCCAAGTGCACTTAACTGCCAAGTGACTATCTACTAGGCTAGTTCTTTTTGTTGTTCTATACTACAAACATAGTTTTAATAAGCTAGTCTTGGGAGGATTTTCCAAGTCTTTTTTCCATGAACTAGTATATAATACCTTATTAATGATAACAATTATCTTCATAAGAAGAGCCAGTTTCATAAAAATTTTTAAATGTGAAACATAAATCAATTTTCTTTGAAATGTATACGCACATTGTTAATTAAAATAAACTAAGTAATGGGGACATTACAATACACCTTATCCTAAGGTAACCTTACATTCTAATAAGGATTCTCCTCCCCATAAAGAAGTATCGAGTACATCTCTTACAACATGTTAAGCAATGCATGAATTTTCTATTTGGGCTATCTTACCCAATATAAGCAAAATTCCTTAAAGAAATATATTGTGCCGATAACTCAACGAGATGACTTATAGGACTCTTAAATAGACATTCACTTTTCATAGCAAGCGTTAGTCAACACTTAACCTTGTCGCATTCAACCATAACTATATCGAATGCACATAAAGACATATGTACAATAACCTCTGGCAATTATATCTAGCATGATTCTACAATTTAAAATCTCAATTAATTTGGCTACAATTCATAGCAAGTAATCGTTTATTCTTGTACTAGTATGCTTTCTAGATGAAGTTTTCAATTCATATGAGTGAAAAATATGAAAGCTAATATTTTATGTAATTATTTTATGTTGTGAAATAATAACCTATTTTGGTAGCATGACGACATTGGGAATTTTGTATTTGCTCATGCTTGCGTTAGCCACACCCGATGTTCCGTTGGTAGTGGCAACTCCAGCAACCTTAGGCACTCCGTATCTCTAGCAATACCCGTTGCTTGACTAGTTGCGGTGGTTCCCATGGTTTTTCCACTTTGTCGCTTTGGAGCCATCGTCCACAAGCATGTTCGAGAGATAGGGAAGGCGGAATAAATTTGAGATAGGAGAATGTAAGAGAAGATGGCTTAGTCGAAGACCAAGATAGGGGGAATTGAGCCTTCTCTCTCCTTCACAACCTCTTGGGGTAACTCCTCTCTCTCTCTTTCCCTCTCTCTCAAGCTCCTTCTTGCAGCCTCTTGGAGGGGTATTCTTCTATCTCCCTCTCTCTACCTCTCTCTTGCAGCCTCTCGTGGTCTCCTTATGCTTTTCTAACTGCTTCCGATGCCTCTTATTTATAGTGAATTAGGAAATAAGGTTGTGGCTGAGAAGAAGAGCTCTTTGTGGAGGGGATATTGGCAAAATCAGCTATCTGAACTTCTAGAATGCAATATGATGCTCAAATCACAAATCTGATGGTTTTGTTGGCTCTGAAAGGGGGGGTAAAACCCCAACACACTTGATTAGAAATATTTCATATCACTCCTTCTTCTCCCTATTAGAAGTGTTGTTTTCTGTCTGTAGACTGCAATCGCAACACTGCGATTTTGCCAATCCTTTATTTTTCATTAAATTTCCAAAACTAGCTTAAAAAAGCACCTTCTTTTTTTATATGATATCTTGTTCTAGAAAATTTCATATATTTTTAAGATATTTACAATAAATAATATCTAAAATATTCTAGTCTTGTCCAAAAATCTAATACTTTTAGACCATCCATACTATACACATTGACATTAATGACTAATATGGCTCATAATATTATATGGTTTCTTGCATACGAATTCTTTTGAAGCAACATTGAGGAGTGGTTTTGATACCATTTGTTGAAATCAAATAATTTCTATCTACAAGACTCTTTGCCCTACTACAAGCAATCTCCCTCTTTAGTACTAGCGGCTATAAGATATCTTATACATTGTATCAAGAAGGATGAAGTCTCCTAGATGCATTGCAATGGGTTGCTAAAACTATTGACCAACGATGAGAGTGTGAGGATCCTTGAGCAGTAGGATAGTACAATTTTCTGTGGGGACTAATTAAGTGAGGAAACAAAAATATATTTTTTCTATTTCTGGGCATTTTTCCATTCCCTCTCAAAGCTCTAGTTTTGTCCCAAATTTTGTGTACTCTTCTTCTTTCCTCTAGAATATGGTTTTTTGCATACGAATTCTTCTAAAGCAACATTGAGGAGTGGTTTTGATACCATTTTCTGAAATCAAATAATCTCTATCTACAACAACTATCTACCCTGCTACAAGCAATCTCCCTCTTTAGTACCATGCTATAAGATATATTTCTCTTCAACAATCTATACTACAAGCAATCAAGTGATAATGGAGGTATCTTTATTTTTTTAGTCTCTATGATGTTATTATTCTTCACAGCTGTTGTTTAATCCTTAAGCATCAATTTAGAGAGAGAGAGAGAGAAGGGGGGAGAAAGAGACAGGACTATATGAGTTGAAATAAGAAAATAAGTGATAGAGTGACAGAGAGTAAATTAGGGCAGAAAATAAAATGATCTTATTGTTTTCCACTAGCCAAGCTTCTATATAAATGTTTTTAAATATCTTTGATCAAATCTTGTTGAGAGAGAGAGAAATTTTTTGATAGAACAGAAGATAAGATTTGATGCTAATTAGAGGTAGATTAAAAGCTAAGATTATAGGCTGATTAGGGATTGATTAGGGTCTATCATGATTGAAATCAAGAGAAAGAGATAATATCCAACTGGGTAAAAATTAACACAAATATAGTGAATCAAAGGGGTGTAATTGTGTGATTTTAATGTTAATGCAACTTAAAATTGGCATACATTTTTCTTTACAGAATGCAAGTGCAGGAAGTACTAAGAGAAAGAGAGATATTCACTTTCAATTAGAGGATAAATATACACCAATGTTCAAAAGAATTGTGGAAATCAATGATGCAATAAGATGCATGATGCAACAATAAAGAAATGCAAGGAAAAAAAATATGGACCTTTGGGTTGATGGGTGCATTTATCCACCCAATCTAGTCAATCAAAGGCCACCATAATTTGAAGGGCTTACATCATTTGTAAAGTTTGTTTGTGAAGGCAATGAAGGGTTATATGGATACACATGTAAACTTGTCACACAATGATTAGTAGGGGTTCATCAAGCCTTGACAAATATGCAGACAAGTTTACAAGGGAATATACAGTCTTTGATGGAAAATGGTAGATTATTGGCTGAGAAGGATAGAAAAAACTAGAGCCTACAACAAGAAATATTTGTCATTGAAGATGTTATGCATGTTACACATGTGCAGAATATGGAGTTACAACCTAAAGTTATAGACTTGGAGAAGGATAATCGAAACATAAAGAGAAAGCTCACAAAAGCTTTGGAGATTATACCCACTTTAAAAACCAATGAAGCACATCGGTGCATCTGATTAGTTAAATCAATTCACCAATTAATCAAAGGAAGTGGACAATATCATAGACGAATATATGCTTAATCTCCTATAATGAGAAATATGTTCCCTCATGCAGAGAATGATACTATTTCCAAAGTCCTAAGCAAGTATATGGTCAAAAATACATTGGAAAATCATAAATTTAGGGATATTGTAGATGGTCACAAGTGAACATATTAGGTATGTGAGCAACTTGTTTACTACTACAAATGCTTAGGAATTATGTGACAAGGTGGGAATGAGTTCTAAGTCATAAAATATGCTCTATCAACATTTGGATATAGGTTTTAAGTAAGACTTCAAAACTAAGCGAGTAATGCCCCTACCAAAACCATTTCACGTGAAGAAGCTCGAAAACAACTAAATGAGAAAGTTTTAGAACCAATTGGTGAGCCAACGCATCTAGAACACACACACATATTGAAGTATGGTTCCAAAGAAGTTTCCTTTGTATTGAATGCATCCAATAACTTTGTATTGAATATATGTAGGGTTCATATTGCTATGGTCAAGTTCTACAATATGTCTATGGAAGAATGTAGAGGCAAGCTTAAGTTTTTCCTCAAACTTGATGAGATTGAGATTATTAAGGGGCAAAGACTTGAATGTGTGAGTATAGAACTTATGAATCGAGCATTGGATCCCAACATCGATGAAAATCATCCTTTATACTTCAGTGTGCCGCAATTAGAGAATAAAATATGGTGGCTTGCAGCATTTAAAGTACCAAAGAAGGACCATTAAGTACTTAAAGTTTTTTTAAACCTCACTAATATACCCAATATTCTTCAACAACAAAATCATGGAGCAATTTTACACATTGAGGGGTTTGGGGACTATCAAGTTGAATGGCATATTACAGGTGATTTAAAAACATTGAAGTGTATGTTTGGTTTATCAAATGCAGTGAATGTAAAATTTCCATATATATATTGCATGCAAACTAGGAATAAATGGAAAGATGGAAATAAAGAATGGCTTGCCAAGGCAGAACAAGAAGGTGCTCCGACACGTGATCAGAAAGTCATGAGAAATGGAGTGCTAGTTGGAAATACCACTAACAAGGGTTCACTTTTGCACATTGCATTGTTTGGTTAGAATAACTAAGAAGCTAGTATATGAACATATATGCTTTGCATACAAGATGTAGCTTGTGTGTCAGAAGCTAATGCTACATGCAAGAAGGTAGAATAAGTCATCTCTGAAGTTGGATTGCACGAGGGCTAAGTAGAAATAAAAAAGGATGAGAAAAAATTGGGCAAGAGTGTAAATATCCCTTATAAACCATGCTTTGGCGGACCCAAGGCTAGGAAGTTTATATCTCCACCTCAAGATGAGGAAGGACAAATGGGGATTGCAAAGGTAGAAGTGTGGATACACCTAGATAGATTAGTAGCTCTCTTACAAAAGTTGAGGTTTAGGGATGGTGATGCCAATACATTTAAATAGACAGTTGCTAAATTTCATAAGTCCATGGTGGAGGCATGGACTACAAATAGCATAACACACTACATGGTCAATATTCTCACCACTAAAAATATATATAATCATTTCCAATTAGTTTGTGTTTCTAATCTCTCTTCTTGTGTAGCATATACTTGAAGCACATGGTCCATACTTTGTAAATCAAGAAAGTTTGGGGTATGGTCAATTGAAGACATGAAATGATCTCACTAGCAAGCTTGCCATGCTTTTCAAAAGGCAAGTGATCATGGAGGTGGCATCAATGATTCCGATTCTATGAGGCAATTACTACAATGGTGGTATAGGAGATTAGAGATACAATACAAGGAAAAAGAAAAGAAGTCCAAAATTGTAACGTGTCCCCTTGTCCACTTGTAGGACACATCTTAGCAGCCCATCGGGAAGAGAGTCTAGAAAGCGCTGCTCGACACTCACAAGGAATGTCACGAGGTTTGCGATCTAGGTCTTCCCGAGTCTGCCACGATGCGGTAGCATTCTGGCCGTTCCCACTTAGGACTAACCTGAATCAGGGTTTTCCTAATGGTCAAGTTCCTAGGAGGTAGCTAGCGTCGAGCCCTAGACGAACTACTTTGCGCAGAAACATCAAGGTCAAAGCGGATTTATACTGCACTTGGTTCAAGGAGAATGGGAAACGAGAGGGATGCGAAGCTCGACCTCTTTGCCCGTAAGGCATAGTCCCATTCCGTTCCCCTAAAACAGCATAAATTGGGACTCTGCCCGTAAGGCATAGTCCCATTCCGTTCCCCTAAAATAGCATAAATCGGGACTCTAGCTCTATAGATTCTAGGTCATTGTTACCTCGCTGTGAATTCCTTTGAGAAACGTTCTCGACCAACCGAAACCACCCTTCCGTAAGACGAACCCAGGGTCACATCCACCGCACTTTCCTCGAGTTGCTTTAGTTATCTAATTACCCACCACATTTAGTTTGACAAGAAAAAACAACTTTCTTAATTAACCAATTAAACACTAGTTCCTTCACGTAACTTAAGCACTGACACAGAAAAACAATGTCAAGCAAGTTCCTTTTTCAACATTTGATCTCTATTTATCAGTCTTTGGAATACATCAAATAACCTGCCTGAAGGCTATTCCAGAAATCCTCAGGGATCGCTATTCCAAGTTCCGCCCGTTGACTAGTATGCGAGCCTCGAGATCCCATCTCGAGTCACGTCGGCCTCTTGTGTAGGATCCAAAGGCAAGGGATTTACAGCCAGAGCCTCCCCTGGCACCCAAGAGTCCTCCTGCTCCATGTAGCACCCACGAAGAGACCTCTCATGGCGGGTTCGGTCCACGTACCCCGCACAGCTAACAACCCCCTTGGATAGGGTCAAGCAGATAGTTGAAGGTAACTGGTACTGCCTCTCCCTCCAGGCTTTTAACCTAAAGCAATAGTTGTTTTTCCTGAATTAGTTCCTTGAGCAAAGAAGTACAAATAGTGCAACTAAGTGTACAATCACGAGCATTCCAGTGGTCGTTTGTACGGCCAACTGCTAAGGTGTGATTCCTTCTCCTGGATCCTTCCAACATTTGGTCCTGGATCAATCGCGGCTTGGCAAGATCCCAAGGGTTTCGTAAGCTGAGTTGCTTGTTTACCCTCTTTCCTTGGGTTAGGATTTATACCCTGTTGACCCAAATTGTCAATACCTTAGGTTTCCTTATATTAAGGTCAATAAATCCTGGGCAACCTCGTCGCCCTAACTTGCTTGGTCAACTGCTTTCTTGGCAAATTCATAACTCCCCTAGCTTGGCAGATAAGACCAAGGAAGAGTGATGTAGCAGGATGACTACTCATCCTCTAGAAAATTAGACTTGTACTTAGAACTCACCAAACTTGGTCTAAGGAGTGGCAATACTATTTCGTGATTTAGACACAAGACCATACGACGTTGCAGCTTGTTGCACGAGATAGGTGTCAGCACCTAACTTGTGGGATTATTTTCTCATCACACGTTATTCCTTGGTCAAGAATACCTTTGATCAAGATGTAGGGTTTGGGAGTCCTATTGACTCAATCCAAAACCCTAACCCTACTAGGCCGATAAACGTTTTGGTGCTAGGGTCCCTAAATTCCTTGTGGGACTCTAGCATTTGGTCAACTGATCCTTAGGGTGAGAACCCTAGATCATTCTTGCACGGCGATTAAATAATCCTAACATTTCGTGGATGTGGGTAGGACCTTTAAGATTCGAAGTATTAAATCGGCATCCCAAGTGTGATACTAGGCAGAATTTTATCATAGCTTAACCCTAGCTAGCACTTTGAGGTGATCGTCATATGCTAACTAATCATACCTTTATGATTCTCATGTAAGCTACTCAATTATATGCGAATTACTTAGTTGATCTAACCAACCCACGATTAAAGATGATCTTTCCTTTTAAAGATGCAAATACTTTCTAAAAGGTGTAAGTAACTGCAAGACGAGTGAGATGTATCATTCCATGCAATTTCAAGACCATTGACCTTTTTGCCTTTATGCGACTAAAGGATCTACAGTGATCTTTCTTTCCCTTGCCCTATACTATAACGATTGACATTCATGTTGAGATATCGAGCTCCACTCGTGATACGCCAGGGTGACCGTTGTGTATTTATGTCACCGACTTGTCAGTTGCAGATGCGGTTGGTACACCGCCCATGAATAATAGCTACATGATAGCTATCCTTATCTACTCTAGTTCGTGGCTCAGTTAGTATGCCACCTTAGTTAGTTGAGTTTGGTTTGAGACCCATATATAGGGTTCTTCTATTTCTTTGTACTTGAGTTCTTTTGGCTTACACAACTAAGAAGAGGAAAAATGTTTTCTGCCTCCACCCTTGTGTGTCTTCCCCCATTGTGCAAGCAAGAAAGCTTCAAGCGAGACTCCTTCCTTCTCTCCCACAATCTTGACATGGTATCAGAGCCTTGTTCATGGTAAGGAGCTCAAGAAAGCAAGCCAAGCTCGCGGTGTTCTGGTAAGAGGAGCAGTGTTGCTTTCATTTTCTGTTTTGGGAGCAGATCTCTGTAGGTAGCACAGCCGGAAAGTACAAGAGTGTATTGTCTCAGGTTGAGACGCCCTTCGCGGTGAAGCAAGAGGGCAGTATATGCTGCGGGCAAGGGCTTTAGCCCTTAGCGACCTTGTTTTTTTTATTTGAGGCCATTTCGGGGCCTGTTTTGGAGGCGGAAGTTCTCTGCACGCACTCAGAAAAAGGCCCATTTTTATGCTGTGCAGCCACTGTTCTACAGGTCGGTGAAAAGTTACTGTAGAAACTGCATCGTATGCTTGTGCGCAGAGACATTGGGAGTTACAGAATCATCCATATTGCCTGATTGATGCAAAATCGTCACTAGGAAGTGACTGTGTGGTCAAATACCACTTTCGCCAGTTTTGCAAATTTTCCCTTGTGAGGGTGAAGCTGTGTTTTTTGCAGTCACAGAATTTTTTGCAGTGTTTTGTAATGGCATCTGATTCTCTTTCACAGATTGTCACTGAAAAGCTTGACAAGAACAACTTTCAAGTATGGAAGTTTAGAATGACGAATTTCCTTATGGGAAAAGGATATTGGGAATTTGTTGCAGGAAATGAAGAAGAACCAGTTCTTCCTGATGTTCCCAATCAACAGCAAATGCAGGCATTTAAAACATGGCATGAGAGAGCCAGGAAAGTTATGTACTGGCTGTCTATCAGCATTTCAGACTCTATGATTGTGCATATTCAGGATGCAAGTACGCCAAAGGAGGCATGGGATACTTTGTCAAAAATGTATAGCACAAATACGCAAGCCAGGAAAATGCAGCTCAAGCAAGAGTTGCATAATGTGCAAAGAGAAAATATGAGCATCAATGACTATCACATGAAAGTGAAGAAGATTGCAGATGCACTTGCTTCCATCGGGTCGCCAGTGGAAGATGATGATTTAGTTTCTGTGACCTTAAATGGTCTAGGAAAGGATTATGCACAGTTTCGGACATCCATTTCAGTTCGTGAAAGATTTCCTGATTTTGAGGAGCTGATTGCTCTTCTAATTTCTGAGGAGCAAAGAAATGGTGGTGCATCTTCTTCAGGAGGAACTTCAAAAGAAGCTGTCTTCTACTCAAATGCTGGAAGAGGTAGAGGCAGAGGTAGAGGAGGCCGATTTGGAGGCCATGGCAGAAATCAGAATATGCAGCAAACTCAAGAAAACCAGTCCTATGGAGGAGGACGTGGTAACTCTAGAGGCAGGGGGAGCCAAAGAGGTCGTGGTGGATGGCAAAGAGGTCAAAATGCAAACAGTAATGTTGAATGCTACTACTGTGGTAAAATGGGTCATATGGCTAAAGACTGCTATAAAAAGCAGAATGACATCATGAATGGAAAACTGCAACAAGAGAATTATGCATCTTCTAGCAGACAGGGTGATGACAGAAATGAGTATTTGTTCATGGTGCAACACATGAATAATTCTGTGACAAGTGCAGAAGAAAGCAATGATATATGGTATGTTGACTCAGGTGCATCAAACCACATGACAGGTCATGTAGAATGGATGGAGGATGCAAGGAAAATGGAAAAACCAGGATTTGTGGAGACTAGTGATGATACTGCACATCCTATTGTGCAGATTGGAAAAATTCCCTTGTATATGCAGGATGGGAAAAAGAAATACCTGTCCGATGTATTTCATGTCCCGAATATCACCAAGAATCTGGTTTCTGTCGGTCAAATGGTTGAGCAGGGCTTGCATGTCAGATTTAATCCTCATGGATGCTTTGTTGAGGATATGAAAAATAAAGGTCGCTTGATAGCAAAAGGAAAGAAGAAGGGCAGAATGTTTACGTTGGATGCAGACATGTCTGAATTGAGTGCAGCAATGTTTGCACATGGGACCGGTGTAGTTGCAGATATTGATATATGGCATAAACGCATTGGTCATATTAATGTACAGCGACTTAAATCAATGCAGGCCCAAAATATTGTTGCAGGATTGCCAAAATTCAAGGTTGCAGAAATGCATAAGGTATGTGAAGCCTGTCAGTTTGGAAAATAGGCAAGGAAACCATTTCCTAGACATGTTCAAGATAGTGAGAAGCCATTGGAATTAATCCACTCTGATGTGTGGACTACTAAAGCTGCATCTCTTGGAGGTTGTCACTATTTTGTCACTTTTATTGATGACTATAGCAGAAAAGTTTGGGTGTATTTTATGAAAAAGAAAAGTGAAGTTTTTGGGCATTTCAAAACCCTTAAAGCTATAGCTGAAAAAGAAACAGGTCTGCAAATAAAATGCCTAAGGTCAGATGGAGGGGGAGAGTACCTCTCAAATGAGTTTGCAAAGTTCTTGCAGGAGCATGGCATAAAGCAGCAATATTCATGCAGTTATACCCCACAACAAAATGGAATTGCAGAAAGAAAAAACAGGCATATTGGAGAGGTATCTCGTGCCATGCTCAATGAAAAAGACTTGCCAGATTTTTATTGGGCTGAAGCAGTTGCTATAGCAGTCTACATAATGAACAGGACTCCCACTGCAACAATACATGGAATGACTCCAGAGGAGAGGTATACTGGTAGGAAACCAGATATTTCTCATTTGAAAATTTTTGGTTGCATTGCCTATGTACATGTGCCAGATGAGTTGAGATCCAAGTTGGATCCAAAAGCTGAGAAGTGCATCTTTATTGGTTACTCTCTGCAGCAAAAAGGGTATAGATGCTATAACCCTTCTACTCGTAAGTTTACAGTGAGCAAAGATGTTGTTTTTTATGAGATGAGTAGCTGGTATAAACCAGTAAATGTGATTGATGATGTAGATGTACAAAATGGTAATGCTGCACAAAATTCACAGCAGCAGTCACAAAATATTAGTGGACCTGGAGCGTCCTCTAGTAGTGGTTCACATTCTTCACCATGGACAGGCAGATTGAGATCAGGAGAATCTTCTCAAAGTAATGCAGATAGTGGTATGCAGGTATCACGAAAAGGAAAAGAGAAGGTTGATCAGTCCATGTTTGATGTGAATGCAGGTCATTCTTATGTGGATGGTGAATCCAGTGGCTCAGAACAGAGCATTGATGATGAGTTGGGTATTCCTTCTATTGTTACACCTGGAGTAAGGAAGACCAGGGATGTTTTGAGAGCACCTGGGAGTGAACCTACTTTGCGCAGGTCTACCAGAGCTAGGTATCCTGTGGATAGGCTGAAATATGACGGATTTACAGCCATTCACTATGCATATATGGTCAAAGTGATACAGGAACTAGAACCCACATCTTTTGAGCAAGCCATGGGAAAAGAAAAATGAGAGAAAACCATGGATGAAGAAATGGATGCCTTGGAAGCAAATGCTACATGGGAGTTAGTACCTTTGCCTAAAGGTAAGAATGCAATTGGCTGTAAGTGGGTTTATAAGGTGAAGCACAATGCAGATGTTTCTGTGAACAGATACAAGGCAAGATTAGTAGTCAAGGGGTATGCACAAACATATGGCATTGACTATGAAGAAACATTCAGTCCAGTTGCAAGGATGGCAACTGTAAGAGCAGTCATTGCTATGGCTGCATCAAAGGGATCGTCTTTACATCAGATGGATGTAAAGAATGCCTTCTTGCATGGTGATTTGCAAGAAGAGGTCTATATGGAGCAGCCACCAGGTTATGTGCATGCTGTTCATCCTGAGTTTGTTTGCAGGTTGAAGAAAGCCTTGTATGGCTTGAAGCAAGCACCTAGAGCATGGTCTGACAAGATAGGACAGTATCTTGTCACTATTGGCTTTCAGATTTCCAAGGCAGATTTCTCACTTTATGTGAGAAAAACAGAGAAAGGCATTATGCTACTTGTCATTTATGTTGATGATTTGATTATGACAGGTGACAGTGATGAAGATATCCTTCATGTGAAAATGCTATTGAAGTAGAAGTTTGAGATGAAGGATTTGGGAGAGCTGCGTTATTTCTTGGGCATTGACGTGATTAGATCACCAAGTGGGATACAGCTCTTGTAGAGGCAGTATGGATTGGACATGCTGTCCAAATATGGGATGACAGGCTGTAAGCCTATTTCAGTTCCTTTGGAGCAAAATGTGAAGCTGAGCACAGATGCAGGTGAGCTTCTAGAAGGCCCTACTATGTACAGACGCATAGTAGGAAGTTTGATTTATATGACTATTACCAGGCCAGATTTGAGCTATGCTGTTGGATTGGTAAGTCAGTTTATGCAGGCTCCAAGGAAACCACATTTGGATGCGGCTAGACGCATACTCAGGTATGTGAAGTCCACATTGCAGTATGGACTATTTTATGAGACTGGGGTTCAGATACAGTTGCATGGATACACTGATGCTGATTGGGCTGGTAGTATTTCTGATAGACGATCTACCAGTGGATATGTGTTCTCTTTTGGGAGTGCTGCAGTCACTTGGAGCAGCAAGAAACAGCCTACAGTTGCCTTGTCGAGCACAGAGGCCAAGTACAGGGGTGCAGCAATGGCTGCATGTGAGGTAGCTTGGTTGCATAAGCTACTTTATGATATGCATCAGTCTACAGATGGACCAGTTATCATTTATTGTGAAAACATGAGTAGTATACACTTGGCAAATAACCCAGTCTATCATGCTAGAACAAAGCACATTGAGGTGCATTATCACTATGTGCGAGAGAGGGTTTTACTAGGTCTTATTGATCTAGTTTATGTCAGCACAGAGGATCAGGTAGCTGACATATTCACGAAGGCATTGGGCGCAGAGAAGCTGCGCAAGTTCAGAGACCTGCTTGGTGTGCAGGAATTGGGATTCAGCTCGAGGGGGAGTGTTGAGATATCGAGCTCCACTCGTGATACGCCAGGGTGACCGTTGTGTATTTATGTCACCGACTTGTCAATTGCAGATGTGGTTGGTACACCGCCCATGAATAATAGCTACATGATAGCTATCCTTATCTACTCTAGTTCGTGGCTTAGTTAGTATGCCACCTTAGTTAGTTGAGTTTGGTTTGAGACCCATATATAGGGTTCTTCTATTTCTTTGTACTTGAGTTCTTTTGGCTTACACAACTAAGAAGAGGAAAACTGTTTTCAGCCTCCACCCTTGTGTGTCTTCCCCCATTGTGCAAGCAAGAAAGCTTCAAGTGAGACTCCTTCCTTCTCTCCCACAATCTTGACAATTCAGAGCTAACTCTTATAAACCCTAAGATTGATGCATCAAATTCAAGCTTTAGCATTTTAATGAAGATGCATTCTTTCCCAAATTCAAACTTTGATAAAAGAGCTCCATGCATGAGTGAATGCCATGAGTCCATCATTGATTTAATCCTTCCTTTATCACTTAACCCAACCTAGAATGTAACTATCATCGCATGCAATTTGCAAGGTTCATAAATCCTTTCCATGCATTGCGACTATTTGGACATAATTTAATGGGCATCTACATTATCTTATACATAAGTCACAACTAGGGAATTATTACATAAGTGCATTATGTGTTATGTGCCCTATCCTTTGCGCGATGCAACAAGGATGCCTTTGCACAATTCCTTCTTTTTACTTATGCATTATACGTTCAGAATTGCAACTACCCTTGACCACGGAAGTGCAAGCAATTGCAAATACTCGACATGCAACTAAACTTTGTAGATCGAATGGGTATATAAATTTCCCAATGCATTTAAACTTCCCAATCAGAATTAAAACATGCTTAATGCATCCTTTCCATGTGGGGTTAATTTTTAGAACCTGGGCATTCGATACCAGGGTGTTGTCCACTCTCGTACTTTGGGTGGAAGCTCCCATGTGTGCTCCTCTCGCCTTTTTCTTAGGAGCCATTGATGCAGTAAATTTCATCTCAGCAACTCTCCCTTGGTTCACTTACGCGTTTGGAAGTCACTCTATCCGAGATCTCCTCTTCCGCGCAGGACACAGGCCTTGCAAGACACGATTTAAAAAAAAACTGGAGGCACGGGGTGAACTAGGCCTAGGGAAGCTTCAATAGAAGCTTCCAAGGTTCTGGAAGAACAGGGAGATGACGTGGATGGGGAGATGATTGTGAAGATGACGATGAGGGAGGTGATGACGATGATGATAATGATGATGATGATGATGGTGATGGTGATGATGATGATGATGATGACGGCAGGGGGGCGGGAGCAACCTGCGATGACAGTGGCAACTCTTTGGCAGCAAGTAGCAGCACTTCATGGCGGCAACACTACTCTCCATTATGCGTATATGGCAAAGGTTATAAAATCAGTTGAGCCCACCTATTTTGAGGAAACTATTAGTCATGTGCACTGAGAGAAAGCCATGGATGAAGAAATGGCTACATTGGATGTAAATCAAACGTGGGATTTGGTGCTACTACCTAGGGGAAAACATAATGCAAATGCTAGTATTAGCAAGTATAAGGCAAGAGTGGTTGCCACAGGTAATGCACAAAATTATGGGATTGATTATGATGAGACATTTGCTCTAATGGAAAAGATGGCATGGCATGACAAGATAGCACATTATCTCCTCTCTATTGGTTTCCATGTTGGAAATGCAGATCGCTCGCTTTATGGCTGTCAAAGTGATAGGGGCATTGTTGTGATTACCTTGTATGTGGATGATTTGATAGTTGGGGGTGATAATGTGCAAGAGGTGGAGCATGGGAAGAGTCTTCTCAAGCAAAAAATTGACATGAAAGATTTGGGAGAGCTGAAGTACTTTCATGGCAATGAGGTGATATGAACATCTAAGTGAATATGGCTCTCACAAAAGTAGTACATCTTGGATATGTTGATGAAGTATTGTATGGTTGATTGTAAGCCAATCTTAGTGCTATCGGATCAAAATGTGAAACTAAGTGTTGATGTGGATGAGATATTGGAGGATCTAACAATATACAGGAAGACAGTGGTCAATCTTCACTACTATTACATGGCTAGATTGTAACTACACAATTGGCCTAGAGAGTGGATTTATGTAGGTGCATTGTAAGACTCATTTGGACAATGTGAGACATACCTTGTGGTACATTAAGGCCACATTAGACTATGATATCTTTCATGAGGCTAACTCAATGATGGTGCAACTATTTGGTTATACTGATGTAGATTAGGCAAGCAATGTATATGATAGAAAGTCCATTAGTGGCTATGTATTTTCTTTTGGGAGTGGGGCTATGACCTAGAGTAGTAAGATGTTTTTAAAAGGAGAACTATAAATAATAAGTTGGCTACAAAATATGGATTGAGAAAGCACATCTAGGTCTCATCGTTCTACCTCTTATATAAGAAGGATGAGACTATTAAACATATTTTATTGTATTATGACGAAGTTAAATGAGTTTGAAAGAAGCTAATGAAGATAATGGGCCACCTAGGCTTTCGTAGCATTGTCTCATGGAAGCGTATTCTTTTAGTGATATGGGGATATGAATGAAGGGTCATGCAAGATATGGAGTTTAGTTGGAGCCTATGTTATAAAGAGTATGTGGTCTCTAAGAAATGGCTTGATCCATACTAGAAATGCTTTCAACATAGGGATTATGAGTAGCAATGTTCCAAGAATCTTAAGAGATATTTCTAGCTTATGTGCCCTTTGTGGAAAAAAGTCACTAAACTTCAAAGTGCTTGGAAAGAGATTGAATGTGTGTGGCTTAATCCTTTTGGACAATATAATTACTTAGCTTTTTCCATGATATAGCTGATGTACTACATGTATTCATCATTACATTTATAATTGTGTATGTATACATGTACCTCTCTCTCTCTCTCTCTCTCTCTCTCTCTCTGTGTGTGTGTGTGTGTGTGTGTGTGTGTGTGTGTGTGTGTGTGTGTGTGTGTGTGTGTGTGTGTGTGTGTGTGTGTGTGTGTGTGTGTGTGTGTGTGTGTGTGTGTGTGTGTGTGTGTGTGTGTGTGTGTGTGTGTGTGTGTGTGTGTGTGTGTGTGTGTGTGTGTGTGTGTGTGTGTGTGTGTGTGTGTGTGTGAGCAAAATGTATTTTACATGAAAAGTTTTTGTATGTGTGCTTTTTACCACTTTGAATGCAACTTGTAACAACATGTTCATTTTTGACTCACAATAATTATGTTGATTTTTACTAAGAAATTGGTTCAATGATTCTATAGAGCCTTGTGCATGTATGAAAAAAATGACCTTTTTGTAACCCATGCATCCAAAATGCCATTTAGATTGCTCTGAACTTGCCAACTATGTGTACTTCATTTTGTATGCTCAACCTGATATTTAACTAGGATTTCAATATAACTTTCCTAAACTTTTAATGTAAGAAGTGTTTTCAATAAATCTATAGACCTTTTGGGTATAACCCCTTGGTTTTCTTTTAGAGAGAAAGGGAAGAAGTTATTATAGTTCATTGGGGGACATTAGAAAGTTAAATAGTAGTGAAGAGTCAACATGAATTTATACAAACAAACTTTCTCAAAAGAAGAACCTAAGGCTATGGATGGTACAAAAGCCTTTGTTATTGTGCGCCTTTCTAATAGAACAATATATTGTGGGAATTTTACACCCAACTAACATGCATAAGAAATTGTGGATTGGGCATGAGATATTAGAAAGAATCCTACATTGATGTGTATCTACTTTGAAATGATAGTTTTCAAATAAAAGATTTGAGCTTTATTTGGATTTGTTGAGATTATGAGTTGGCAAAACATGTATGGGAAGGTGGTAACATCCAAAAGAAAGGCTCCAGACTTCACAATATGCAAAACAAGTACCCACTACATATATGCACCCATACTCACACCCACAATGTCTTTTGCAAGCATTTAATGGCTAAATATTCCACTAGCATATGCTCACACTTTTCTTAGTAGTGGCTAAGTTTTGTGCTAAAAGGGGCATCTATCTCCATCAAGAGATTGCATTTTCCCTTCCACACACTTATTTCCAATGAGACAATAAAGCCACCATTAAGTGCCCAATCCACTCATGCTGATGGTTGCAAATATTTCTCTTAAACTGACCATTCCTTTAGTTGTTCAATGCCATCTATGACTCAATCCATGATTCATAGTACACCACTTTGTCCAATGACTTGTAAACCACTTAATACAAATTGTAAAGGAGTTTTAGCTTCTACTAGTTGGAAGTATTGCCATTCTATTGCATAGGGATGATAGCTCTCACATGCCATTGATTAATGCACCTCATATTGAAATTTATCTCTACAAGGTGATAAGGAAGCTAATATGCTACACAACTTTGGAATGCCATATGGGCACAATCATGATGCATGCACACATGCCTAGGCAAAAGGTGTGCGTGCGTGTGCGTGTGCGTGTGCGTGTGCGTGTGCGTGTGCGTGTGCGTGTGCGTGTGCGTGTGCGTGTGCGTGTGCGTGTGCGTGTGTGTGTGTGTGTGGGTGTGTGTGTGTGTGTGTGTGTGTGTGTGTGTGTGTGGACACACACATGTACATATACAACATGTTATATGCATATATGTATATTTATTTATTCATTTATGCCATTACACATATGTGTATGTCTATTTGTGTGAGGGGGGGAGGGGTCATTACATATAAACCCTATATATCATGTGCATTCAAAGCGTATTTGAAAATACCCTTGTCTATGCCTTTTCCCTAAATAGAACACACCTCTTTTCTATTCAAAATATGAATAGCCCCTTTTTATGGCACCTTCTATATGTAAAAAATGTACTTTTAAAATCCCTTCTTTTGAACCCATGTGATATACTTTCTTTCTTTTTTGAGTGACCCCCCCCCCCCCCCCCCCCTAGCACACACATTGGTATACACACATGAATATATATAAAGGTGCTTGTGCGTGCTTGTGTGTAAGTGGGTGTGTGTGCACGTGCGCATGTGCCTGTGCATGCACGCATGTGCACACACACTCATGCATGTGCATGCATGTGTGCATGCATGCATGTGTTTGTGTGGTTGTATGTATGCACGTGTATGTGCATGTACATGCACATATGAAATGTGTTAGATGTGTATATATACTATATGTGTGCATATATAAGTAGATATATGTGTGTTTGTGTCTACATGTATGCACATGTATCACCATGCTAGTTGAAAAAAAGATGAATATTGACTCTATTTTGATTTTAGAGCATCTTTCATGACACTCTTATTTGCTTATAAGCATGCATAGAAGTATGCTTTGAGCTTAAATTCTCTAGTTTCATCCTATAAAGAATGCAAGATATAGTGTACTAATCAAATTTAACACTATTAAAGATTGAGCAAGTTACTCATGAATATTTGAACCTAATGGACATGATTATTTTCCAATTTGCAAGTATTTAAGTGTTATGAGTCCTAATCCTCATTGAGTGGAGAAAGCTTGAGACTTTCATTTTCAAGAGTAAATTTTTATTGTGAAGTCTAGATACCTAGATTACAAACTATACATTTCACCGAAGCTTGAGAGTGAATATACCTTAGGAAACTTTTATCTTCACTTCAATCAACTACTTTATATCCTTTCATCCTCCACTCTCTTGAACATGAGCTATTAAAATATATGTGGTGGTAACTTTTTGAAGGAAGAAAGTGATGGCCCCTTATTTAGGAACTTTAGATATAAGTGCATAATGCTCTAAAGTTATTCTATTCCTATCATGAAAAATGCATGCATTGTCTAGCCACATATCAAGTTGAAGCTTCAATAATTAACAAGCACCTCTAATGGCCAATCATAAGAAAGAATTAAGATGCATTTCAAGGCAACTAACCGATGTCATCATGGACAGGGAAATTGAGAGGTGTGGGGTAGGTATGCTTTGTCTCCTTTATGAACTAAATTGCAAAGAGTCATATTTTGATACAAAGTCACTTCATGAGGTGATGTGAGATCATTTACTATTTACTTGAGACTTTAGTGGCACCATGAATCACATGTTTTTGAGATCTCATATGCTTGAAAAGTTTGGTGGTATTTATTGTCAACATGAAGATCCATAAGTTGTCTCAACCACCTCTTTCTCTCCTCTCAATTTAGATTTCTATCTCTTTTACTTGTGCAAATGCACTGATAAGGTCATAAGGATTGTCATAAGGATGACACCGCCTCTTTCTCTCCTCTCAATTTAGATTTCTATCTCTTTTACTTGTGCAAATGCACTGATAAGGTCCTTTTGATGATAACCGACTAGTCAATGCAAGTTTCCAATTTATTCTTTAAGTTGTCACATTAATACCTCTTTTTAAGCTCGAAAAACATTTCTCATTTAATAGATTGTCCATTAAAGTGTCCCCTTAACAATTTTAGACTATTGTCAATTAACATGTCCCATTGGTTATTTCATGGATCTAGTCATCTTTTAAATAATACTTCACAACAATAACTTTAAGGATTTGTCTTTTTTTTGTGTAGGCCTTTTAGTTGCACAAAATCCAGAGATCAAACTTCAAACATTAGGCTAAGTTTCCTGAATTATCATTATGTGTTTCTTGCCATCATGATGGCTAAGTCATACCATGACAATTATAATTGTTTACAGCTTCTCACCATGATGCAATTATTGAATAGGTTAGGAACTCGTTCACAAATTGACACTTTGATGTTGTCAAAATTATTTGGGAATGAGATTAAACTTATTATGCTTGTTATATCTAAGGTTTTATTCACATGGTAAGAGTAGAAAACACATTCTAAGGTGATGGTGTGATACCATGTCTAGAGCATCATTAGAGGTCCATTCACAATGTAAACCCAAGAATTCATTTTATAAATAGATATGGAATTTCCCCTTTTGAGTTGTAAATAGAAATTATTGTCCATTAACATGTCTCATTGGTTATTTGACCAAAGCTTGCTCTAGTTGGGAGACCATCATCAATTTCTAACAAACATGTAGAATTTTCCATTAAATTGTAATCATTGGAAAATTGAGGTGAATCAAAAAATGTAGTCTAAGCAATAAAAGAGCACTCTATTCATGGAAAAATCTCAAACATAGACTTTGCTTTTTTATGTGTTACCAACTAAGTTGGATGTTGCTTGAAAAGTGGCACAACTTATATGGAACTCATCATTTTAACATTTCATCATATTGTGGCTTAAAGGGAGTTAAATCCAAAGCATATGTAACCAAACGGACTCATTTGTATGCAACAATGCTTGTAAGGAAAAATTGGGAAACAAGACATGAAAGCCCATATAAAAGCATATCACTAGGTTATATTTAATCAATGCTAAAGCTTTCTATAGATTGGTTACTGCAAAGACAAAAATTCGAGTAAAGATCTTGTGAGAAAGTCAACACGAGTATGTGGGCACCCTCCTTGGCTATTCTAGTGTGCCATAAGTGATAAATGATTCTTATAATGTGGATGATAAAGGTCCATGTGGAGGCAATGTGGCCACTCAATTTGACATGGTGTCATTAGGTGTGGTTGTCTTAATTCATCGTATAGAGCTCTAGTATAGTCATGTCACATCTCAAGGATAATGATTGAGGTGGGCAGTGTAGTATCCTAAAAGCATTCTCACGTCTCAAGGACCATGATTAAGGTGGGTAGTGTAGTATCCTAAAAACATTCTCCAAGACCCTTTGTATCCTATCCCTCAAACATCCCCTCATGTTATGAGTGTGACAAGAACTTGGCAAGTGCAAGCATTATCACCTCATAACTTACAAGGAATTAACTTCAAGAAGAAGAAAAAGAAGAAGAAGAACTTGATTCTTTATTGCAAGAATATGAATTACAAAAAAATACTTCTTAATGCAAGATCAATACACTGGTATATACAACAAGGCTATATTCTCAATATAAGACAAGAATTGGGGATACATCACTTTGAACTAGAATTAGAGAGGACTTACCTCATAGGAGCCTGACAATTAGCGTTGTCAAGATTGAAGGCCTAGCCCAAGACCCCTATTTATACTAGAGTTAAGGAGGCTAAGGGGAAGCTTCTATATGATGGCACCATCAATGGCTTATAAGCATTCTTGATATAAGTGATGGCATAAGTAGTGCTAATGTAAGTGTTGATGTAGCATGATGACATAAGCAGTGTATGTAAGCACTAATGCTCTAAAATCTTTTGAGGAGTCTTCTAAAACTTTTTGAGAACTTTCTCAAATCTTCTAGAAGTTTGTAGAAGATACTAGATTTCTTGGTGTCCATGCTATTGCCTCTTCCTTTAGCGATGAGCTCCATAAGGAATGGTGGGGTTTCTAGGCAAGACTCTTGGCTTCAATGGATGTCATTGATGAAACTCCTTTACTTTAGCATGTGCTCAACAATGGTTGGAGGCTAGCTCCCATGTTCACTTACTAGATCATAGCCCCTCCAATGTACAAGGTATTCAAACCTTATATAAGAGATTCCAAAATCAAGGATAGTCTGGACTTCATACTCTAGGTGTCCTTTGATCTTAGCCTGTGGTGGTTGTTGTGGGTTCTTGCCCATTATTGAGGATGTATGGCCAGGCTCCAAGATAGAGACATGGAATATTGGGTGAATTCTCATAGATTGTGGTAATTAGATATGATAATTAGATTCACTTGGCCCTAATGATCTTGAATGGATAAGCCTTTGATAATCTAGCTTCTGGGAAGGGTGAGAAGAGCATAAATCATGCTGTAAAAGCCAAATCATTTGATATCCAATGTCATAAGTTAGACGTCGCATATATTGTTGATCGGACATGTCTTTATATCTTTCTTGGGCTTGTTGAATATGTGACATTAACTCCTTATGGATCTTTGACAAGGGTTCAAGTGGATTCATAACTATTAGATTCTTCACACTAGGTAACCTGTATAAATGTCCATATTAGGGTGTCTTTCATAGTTGGCAAAGAATGGAGTTTACCTAGTAGTGATATGACTAGCTTTGTTGTAGGCGAATCTGGCCAAGGGAAGTAAATCCACCCAATTATCGTGATAATACTTGAAGAGACTTCTCCAAAAACTTGACACAACCTATGGTCCTTGATTTGAAATAATGGCACCTAGGAACCCATTATAACGATAGATATATTCAAGGAAAAGTTGGGCCATGCCTTCTCTAGTAATCATGTTTGGATAAGGATAAACTATTCCCTCTTGGTAAATCTATCAAACACCACCAAAATGGAATCAAATTGATTTGAAGTAGGTAGACTAATGATAAAGTCCATTAATAAAAGTGACAGTCATTTGAACATTTATGAAACTAAATGGCATATCAAAGTGGCCATACCTTATGCAAAAAGCTATCTTTCACCAATCATATTCTCTTATTCTTATAAGCTTATAAGCTCCACGAAGATTAATATTTGTAAATAGATTTGCTCTTTTGAGTCGCTTTAGGAGTTCCAGGATCAAGGGAAGTTGGTATTAATACTTTATGGTTGTTTTGTTGAGTCATTTGTAGTCGACACACATATGAAGAGAGCCACCCTTCTTGATAAATATTATTGGAGCTCCTACTAATGACTTCTAGTATCATATATGAAACCCTTAACCAGATTTTTATCAATATAGTTTTGTAACTATGTCTAGCAATTCATCTTGAGATAACTTATAGATTGGACCAAAACTATGGTTGAGCTCTATCTTGCAACTTAATGGCACAATCATAAGGTCAGTGCTCAAGAATTATCTCTATATGTTTATTCTCAAAAACATCTTGATAATCATGATATTGGAGTGGAAATATTGCATACCTTTATCAATTGATGGCTTAGCTAGCAATGCATATCCCACAAAACTAGGAATTTTCTTGGCTACTCTCATGAATATGTTTTCCCCATGGTCTTAATTTCACTTTTTTAGAAAATTGTGCGTGAGTTCTTCAATTGATTTTGGGATTGTTTAGCTTGAGCCAAGATAGACTAATGATGCTTGGATTGCTTATGTAACATAGGATATTGAATGCTATGTTTGTTAAAAAGTCTCTTGATAATAGTTTTAGGACATGAGTTTCATACTTGACGTCTCCTAAAGCAAGATGATGGCCACCTATGACTTCCATAGGAACTGGGCTAGATTTCTCCATGATTGTGGTACCATGCCACCTTGCAAACTTCTCATCCTTAAAATATGCAAAGGATCTAGAGTCCAAAAGCTCTTTAACATCTAGTTACCATTATGGTGCATAAACTCTTACTAACAACATAAAATTTGAAGTAGCATTAGCAAACAAGGGGGACCTTCCAAGAACTCTTGATTTTTGTTTAGCCACACAGTCCCACTAAGGGTTGGGCATCCATGTTTCCTAAAAATGAGGGCATTGTAGAGCTTTGTACTTGCAGCTGCTTATTAGGACAACATTGAGCAATATACCCAACACCTCCACAATATAAACATAAGCTAAGAGCATGTCATCACTACTTCTCTCAAGTTGACAATGGCTTGAATCGAGACCAATCAATCTACATAGGCTTAGCATTTGTTTCATGTTTTTCCTCACTGTCAAGGTATCTAGACTTAACGAAGCCCCATGTCACTTTTCTAGAGTCTCTCAAACAGCTAATTATCACATTCTATTGTTGAGAAATAAAATCACTTAATGTGTGAACATTTGAAATGATCAATAGGAGATATGTCATATCATCATTCAATCCCCAATGAAATCAGCTAATAAAATTGTCATCATGCCAAGTCAAATCATAGGTGAGTTGTTGAAATTTGAATACATAAACTGGTATTAGTCTAGACTTTGTCTTAGACTTTTTATTTTGGTATCAAGAACTCTAGCTCTATTGGTATCTCCAAAGGTGGCTAAGAATTCTCAAACAAAAACTTTGAAATCATGAAGTAGAGGGGATTCCTTTTCAAGGTACAAACCAAGAGAATGCTATAGCTAAGAGGAGTGTGTCGATAAGTTCAACTTGAGAAGCATAATTAGGACAATGGTCACGATGCATGCAAATGAACAACCACACCTATTGTGCAAAAAGCCTTTAAACTTTGATATAGTTTCATCAAACTTTTTTGGTAGGATAACCTTTGGCTCCTTCCTATAGCTTGGAGGGCAGCTACAAGATGTCGAAGGGCCTTCTTGATGTAGACTTGCCTCTCAGAGTTCTTGGAGTTGATTTTGAAGGTCTTGGATTGCAAACCCCAAAGCTTGTGGTTTCTTCACTTGTGATCACATATTACTCTCACGAAGTCAATGAATTTGTTATTGAAAATTTTGCAAAGTGGTGATGGAAAGCATTATCACCTTATCCATCCCAACTAGGCAAGATCAAGTATGGAGTCATGCCAACTTGTTATTATGGAAACAAGAACTTGGCAAGGACAAGGATTGTTGCCTCACAACTTACAAGGAATTAACTTGCTTCTTTATTGCAAGAAGAGAAATTACAACAATATACTTCTTGATATAAGGTTGGTACAATGGTGTATACAAGAAGGATAGATCCTTGATTTAAGACAATATCTTGATACAAGATTAGATAAAAACACAAGACAAGAACTGGAGATACATGGCTTGAACTGAACTAGAGAGGACATGCTTCACAGAAGCCACATAACTAGCATTTGGTAAGACTAAAGGGATGATAGGCCAAGACCTATTTATACTAGAGTTGAGCAGCTTAAGGTGAAACTTCCAGATGATGACATTATCAACATTCTGGAAGTTTCTAGAAGATATTAGATTTCTTAGTGTCCATGATATCTCCAAATCATGTTGTTGCCTTATCCCAAGAAAAGTTGGTAATCTCTCCCTCAAGCTTAGTCGAGTATCATGCTTTTTCCTTTGCATCAAGCATGGAAAGAGCATTCTTGCTTCTTAATAAGTGTGTTCAAGCATTGGGCTTCACAGGTGGCGACATGTTCAATATCTAAATCATCATCATGGAAAGAAGAAAGGTGTGAAGAGTGTCAGGTTCAAGATGTAACCTTGTGGAAAACCCTCTAAGGACGTGTCTCCACTAGCGTGCAAATGGCATCTAGGATGCGATCTAGATGCCCGATTTGCAGGTTCTCATACCTTCGGGTTCACCACCAGATTGTGAACTAGGAACCCTATCATTGTCCAAGAGGCTTAGCTCCCATCTTCACTCGTGCAAGAATGTTGATTGGTTACACAACTTTAATACTCCAAAGATAATTATTTAATCCTTGGAAGTTGGAAATGTGCTCCGGCACACCTACAGGCACCAAATCATTATGTAATCCTTGGAAGTGCGCTTGTGAATGCGAGAGGGATCTCTATGGGATCACAACCAGTGCCCGCCGGGGCGAACTGGCTACGAGGCATGTCCACAGTGGGAACAGGTTCTTAGAAGGAGAAGCTTTGGGGACTTCTGCCCCAAATAATGATGAAATTCTGATATATATGAGCGGTGAGTGGGTGGTAGGACGCATAATGCGCTATTTAATAAATTGGGGAAAGCCTTTCAGCCTTTGTGCGCGCGTGGGGCCCTGCACCAACGATAGGGCGGCAATCGATTCTCTGTGGGCCCGGCCCGCCGGGCGATCCTCCAATCACAGCGGAGTTATAGATCTGAGCTGTACCGACTAATCCGGCGCGGCCACGTCGCTCCCTCCAAATGGATTCGTCACGTGAATCTCCCTTCTTTTCCACCAATCGCACGCGGCCGCGCAGCCTCCCCAAGGATCTTCTGACGTGACGTGGCCCGCTCACGATTTTCTACATGAGAAATATCTCAACCCCATTATGAATTTTTAAATTTAATCCACATCCATCCTCTTCTAAGGTCTCATCCCTCAGAAATTTAACCCAT
Organism: Lygodium microphyllum; assembly: GCF_053477565.2. Lineage (NCBI taxonomy): Eukaryota > Viridiplantae > Streptophyta > Polypodiopsida > Schizaeales > Lygodiaceae > Lygodium > Lygodium microphyllum. Next base: position 60,580,705 of record NC_141156.1, on the reverse strand, counting down.
GGTTCCCGTCCCGTAAAAGAAAGACGCGGAGACGGGCGCGTTCGCTTCAACCTCGAACTTGTTCAACTTCTCACATTTTAGGAAGACCGAAATAAGTCTCGTTCAAATGTCTCAAAATTCAGCTATGTTTTTTAAAATTTATGTATGAAATACCGTCTCAGTAGACACTAGTTTCTTCTATGACAATGATTAATAAAAGGTTTTGCTTCCTCTTCCTTAAATAAGTTTTCCTGAACCCTAGTTTAACCTTTGGACCCACCAAAACCGGGTGCAAATTTCTTGATGTTCATGAAAAACCGAGGTCTGATGTGAAACGAATTGCAAAAATTTCACAAAAAACTTCGCAATTCAAAGAATAAGGTTTAAATCCCCAAACTTCACACACAATTTTTAGTTATAAAAATGGCAATATGTTTAACTTGATTCATAAACCCTTTTGAAGTTTTGACTTCAAATTAAACAAAAATCCTTTCAAAATTTTGACTTAAAGGGTTTTGCAGCTTCATTTTCTGTCAACACTGAGTATGATTTACTATCAAGTGACTTATACTCTTTTCTTATTGTTAAAATATGGAAAATTTGTGTTTAACAAAAAGATAGTTACAACTCAAAGATAGGTACAACTCTTCCTCATACACCGCACACATAGAGAGGAACATAGGAGGAAACAAGTAAACCTCAAGTAGTAAGTGATGAGAGACTCGTAAGCTATCACATGCATAGAGGAACACGTGAGGAAACAAGTAAACCTCAAGTAATAAGTGATGAGAGACTCGTAAGCTATCACATGCATGTGTTTCACACTAGAAAATAGCTGATTTAGGCTCGTTTTCTAAATGTAAAAAATATTAGAATCAAACTAGGAGACGAACATAACCCTAGGTCACTCACTCCCGCTCATCTGTCCAAATCACTTGTCATACTAACCTTCCTAGATGAATTTTCTTTGTAACCCTATCTTGATGAGTTAATGAAAAAGGCCATGCCACATTATTAGTTGTCAGTGAGATCCTCTATAATATGGTCCACAAGTCGTCATGTGCATAGTGTACCACAAATATTTAGGGTCATGTAAATTGTTAATTTTGAAAAGAGCTTTGAAGATTTTGAAGAAAGACTCCTTAATTTAAAATCTAGGGTCAATTTGTCTTTTTATAACCAAACAAATGAAAAATAACATGTAGAACCTTGCATTTCATCAAGATAAAGTGGTGTGGAAGCATGTAAGATTTAAGATTTTTATATCTGCTTAGTTAAAGGTGATCTAATTTGTTGTAACTTCTTTCTTGGCTTTTGAATGTTAAGGGTAATCTAATTAGACAACTAGGATCTACATTCTACTTGCCAACTTTTCCCTAGTAAACTATCATTATTGTTCTTTAGTTAGAAAATTTACATTAGAAACTAGAGTACATAAGCATCCGTTTGGTAGTGAAATTCTTAAGGCAAAACATTTCTAAGATCAATACAAAAACCCTCAACTTTAACTTTTGTAGGTTTTACTTTTATATGCACTAGTCTGCCTAGCTAGTGTTGTCGAGATTGGGCCTCTTAATCACATGTTGCGTAGTTCATAGGCTTACGAAGCTCATCAAGTTCGATACTTTGTTGTTCTCTTGTTCTACTTGATATTTTCTAAGCTTATGTGTAAAATCAATAATAAATTTTGGGGGACAACAAATGTAAGGTTATGTGTAAAGTCAACAATAAATTTTGGGGGACAACAAATGGGCTAAATGATGCATGGACCATTAGGTTAGAATAAAACATGATAGTGGTGTAATAAATAGGTCTAATGCAGGTGCCAAGAACCACTAGTTTAGTTGGTAGTGAAATGGTATGTTAAGACCGAGGTCACATGTTCCATTTTCACTGATTATGATGAATGCACCTTGTATGATGTAAAAAGTAATTATGGATCCACTTGGTTGGTCATCAAGATGGAGGCTGTAATGGGAACACTTGTCCTGGTCAAGGGTTTGGGTGCCCTTTCGATTAAGCCCTCATATTCAATCAATACAAAATCATTTTGTGTCTAACAAATAGGCCTAATGCTAGGACAGAACGAGTTCTTTAACCCATGTTGGGGTGGAGACTTTAATGATATAACAAATCCAATTAGGTTCATCACTTAATAAAGTGTTGATTTCTCCACTTCCTCGCAACTAACTCATGTGTGAATCTTTTTGGTAGTTTCAATACATTCCATTATGGGAGATAAGTTCCATATTAACCAACACATGCCTATGCCTTAAACGAGAACTATCCCTTGAGGTGATCATAATAGAAGTTCCCATCGGTTTGGAAATGACAACATTTGAAAAGCAAGAAAAGTAAGAAAGGAGGATTTATATGCTAATGTAACTTAAAGAAAGAAAAGGGGATTTATACACTAATCTAACTTATTTTGTTTAGCAAGGTTGCAACTTGCCACCCAATCAAAGCTGAGCCATATGGCGACATCGCAAAGTCCTTCGGGCAATTGAGGGCAACAATGTTGTGGGTCTTGTTTAATCTAAGCAAGATTCTCTACTTCAGTATACCCTCCAAGAGACATTGTTTATGTTCCATGATTGTATAACTCTTCATAAACTTGGACTTAATTAATCAAACAATGATGGTGAACCAATATATTAATGGAAAAGGAATCTTTTGGGCTAGCATGGTCCCCCATCCCTTGGCTGCAGATCTTTGTTGGTGGCACATTTTTCTAATGAATAAAGAAATCAGCACAAGAAAACAAAATCACGACAAGGGGCACTTCTTCCTTCTACAGCGCCAACTTCCCCGGACTCTGGATTTTGATTTGCCTTTCCCCATTGAATCGCCCACCAAATCATTCCTCATATTTTTAAGTGGCACAAATTCAGAAGTGGGCAAAAAAACAAAAAAATGCTGCCTTAGGTTCTACGAATCTACAGTAAGGCTAGCAACCCATCTCACGCAGATCTTTGCAAAGCCATGATGATGCTCTTCCCCTTAGCTTTTTCACCTGTCTTGGCCTTATCCTCTCTCTCTGTCTGTCTGTCTGTGTCTGAATGTGTCTGTGTTTTGTGTGTGGGTGTGTGTGATGTTCTTTCCTGACATCTTTATCAAACCAAACGGAAATTTTCTCCTGCCATGCCCGCCTCCCTTCCCTCCCATGCCACCTTTCCATGGCCACATCTATTCTCACAGCCCTTAATCAACCGAGCTAGTAAAATCATGTCGCCTTGCTATGGGCATACCTAGCTCAATCAGGCCGGATTGGCTTCTTACCTGTTTCCACTCGAGCAAAGCAGGCTTGCTTGAGGTTCATCAATAAAGATGCAGACAAGGCAACTCAGGAGAACTTGGGTTTCACACAATCCAGGATAGGGTTACAAGAAGGGGAATTGAGAGAACCAAATTCTGTTTTTGGCACCATTTGTGCAGAAGATGTCTCCTTTGTTGTTCAGAATGTGTCTCCTTTGTTGTGTGCTCACTGAGTAGACAAACCACCTGATGAGTTTCTCAAGACCTTTTGTGGGTCAATCAGGTATTCTGGGCTGATAGACAAACCACCTGATGAGTTTCTCAAGACCTTTTGTGGGTCAATCAGGTATTCTGGGCTAATAGGAGAAGATTATGACAGCAAAGCACGACAGGGAAGTTACAGTAGCAATGAAGGCAGGTAAATCATAACAGCAAGGAAAGCTGAGGAAATTTCAGCAGACTTTGAGCAAATTTCCTGCCTCCCTGGTAGTATCACCAGGTATACTGAAGAAAAACAGAAGATCTGTCATGTTTATCATTCGAAGATCCTGGTACTCATTCTGTACGGCTGCCATCAGCGTTGATCTATTCACTTGGGGTATGTTCTCCAATGCACTCTCCACCGACTTGATGCATGCTGCACTCACACACTCCTTCTATAGAAGCGAAAAAACTTGCTGTAGTAATGTCAGGTTACTGAATGCTTATTTTAACATCTTCTTTTAGTACATCTTTGCTTTCACAATTTCAAGTTACATGTTTCTTGAAAGGAGAAGATCACGCCTTTAGTTAGTTGCTTCCGGTTTATGCATCACCCTGAGTTTTATAACCAACATCCATTGGTTAGTCAAATCAGCAATTATTATCCGATCTTAGCAAATCAGAAATTATTATTTGACCTTAGCAAAAGTGAAGGCTTGGGCCTTTCTGTGCAGAAAGACACACTTAAAAATCCAGAGTTGCTCGGTGTTGAATTTGCACTCATCAGTCTAGCAACTCTTTTTACATGAGGTTGCTCCATCCATTCCTTCCTTGTAAAGCATAGGTAGTATGATTTGTGAAAAAAGGAGGACTTGCAAAAATAAACTTCAAGATAAATTCATCAAATATACAACTGTCTGTGAGATGCTCATGATGAAACTGAGCAATGGTCCGGAGGTACTTGAAAGTAAAAGGTGCCCAATATAACAATTTAGTTGCAGTTCAAGCATCAGATACTTTTGCACACTCTGCAGGTGCATACAGATCAAGGAATAATAGACGTGCATAAAGGTTCATGTTAATGTTCCATGAACTGCTGCTGTCAAAACATTGCACACAATGTTTATCCGGCTCAAAAAATCATAATTCATCACTTGCAATTCAATAATATGCTCTATACAAACAACACACTTGATTTTTGGTGTCTTTTTAATTTTCAGAAGCATTCTTTTAGTGTGAACCCATTGTGTCTGACTCAACTCATTTGCTTTCTCAGCAGTTTTAAATCTTAATATCAATCAATTTCATATATCCACGATAAACCAAGCAAGGAAATATGGAAAGACAATGAGCAAAAGAAGCAAGGTAGATTGTAGAAAGGTAGAATGTGGATTGAGAAGCTGTTGCATTGTTGGCAGATGGCATACAGGGCGAGATATCTTGATGAGTATGAGTGCAGGACATAGATATCATGCTCCAGGAGCCCAGTGCCAGTTTAATCCAACCATTTCTTCAACTAAGTTGATAGTCGGAAGCTTTCAACATAGTGAACCCCCCCAAACTTTTGGGCTGAGTTCTTGTAGCCCAAGTCGCAAAATGTAGGTGCCTCACTGAAGTAGTTTGGCCATCTCTAGCGTTTCAATAGCAATGGGTGAGAAGAACCGACCGAAGGAAAAAGACTGTGTGTATAAAAACACCCAGAAAGACCCAGACATCCTCTTGGATCCTGTGCTTGGATTTACTCTCTGCTTTTGTCTGCTGAAAGGGAAACATTAAGTGCAATTTTGTAATTGTCCTTTGCAGTAGTGGGATTCCGTGGTAGCGAAACTTCAAATACAGCTTGCTGAGAAATAGTGCTTTCATCAACCAATCACAGTTTAAGGAACGGGCTTTTGAATATGTCAAGTTGTATAGTGTTCAGATAACTCTATGCTTCAAGTTTCTACATACAAACATCCAAATCGGAGGAAACTGCAAGGTCGTGTTTAAGAGACCATTTATTATAGGGCAGAGGTGTCGAGACTTGAAATAAGAAAGGATCTATGGTCCTAGAATGGCTGGCATGCTATGTGATATGGCCAAGATGTGAAATGATTGCATTAGGGGTTTGTTTGGAAAGGAAAATTGCCATGGATATATGAATTACAGGTATTCTCATTGATGATTGCAGTGACTCACTGACGTGAAACCACATGGCACAGCTTCATGGTTCAACCATAGGCTATGCCATTGGTGGAATGGCTTCTACTTGTTGTTTTGGACATCGTTGACAGATCTTTGTGGACTACCTCCTTCCCCTTGCACAAATTCTACCAGGCCACAAAGAGCAGAGTGCCCATGATTCTCAGCAATCACTGGTTGACCATTGTTTGGCCTAAATCTATGGTTCTGTTATTGAGCATGAGTTGAGTTGTTGGGCAGAGAGATAATAGTAGAGAGCTGCAAGACAGTCTGGTTTCCAGAAAGGGTTTACCACACTATACCATATACTTACTCTTGGAGTGACCATGGAGGAGGGACAAGCACATGGGGAGAGAACTTACTATTCTTTTGCAGATTTCTGCAAAGTCTGCAACATTGTACCATGGGCCAGACTTCTGAGGAGACTGTAAGGCTTGACATTGGGGTGCTAGATGATATATGTGTCAGAGTGCAGCGGTGCGGAAGCGTAGGACTGAGAGAGAGAGAACGCCGAGAGAGAAGGGAGAGAAAGAGACAGTGGACGATGAAGATCTGCTGTATAAAGAATGCTGAATACAAAGATATACAATGATGCAGTGCGCTGGACTGTGTGTCTCCACCTCGACGATGCAACCTGCTGTCCACCTCGAAGTCTGCTGCAGTCTGCACTGTCTGCTGTCTGAAATCTGTGAACAGAGATAGAGACTGCGCGTCACTGGTCTGTAATCTGCGTCAGAGAAGAATGTGTAGACTGCTGAAAGTGTCGACTATAAATAGTCGAAATCTGCCACGAACTGGGGCACCAGAAATAGGGTGCAGCCTGGAAGTAAGTCGGCTGCCGACTGGGCTGCAACCAGTCGGACTGCCACGTGGCAGTCCGACTGCACAGTCCGACTGTGCAGCTGCCCTCCAAAACAGGCTATGATCTCTAACACCCCCTCTCAGAGTCTGGACAGGGCAAAAGCTTGAGGGATCTGGAATGTTGCCGAAGTAGAGCCTGAGGAAGCGCCTTCGTAAACAAATCCGCAAGATTGCCCTCCGTCTTGCAATACTCCACAGTGATGGTCTCATCCAGAAGCTTTTCTCGGATGAAGTGGTACTGAATCTCAATGTGCTTCGTCCGGGCATGAAAAACAGGGTTCCGTGCCGAGGCAATGCAACTTTCATTGTCACATCGCAGTAATGTAGGACGAGTCTGGGGGCACCCAAGCTCCTCCAACAATCTCCGAAGCCACACAACCTCGCATGTGGTGGAAGACGCGGCCCGATACTCCGCCTCAGTAGACGAAAGGGCTACCGTGGGCTGCTTCTTGCTACTCCATGAAATAACTCCTGCACCCAAAGTAAAGCAGTAACCTGTAGTAGAGCGCCTGTGATCCATGTCACCGGCCCAATCCGAGTCGCTCCAACCTGCAAGTACAAGATCTGACCCATCTGTCCCTGCGGGGTAATGAATCCCCAAATCAGACACGTCCCCCTTAGATACCAAAGTATCCGCTGAGCAGCCTGCCAATGCACCGTCTTAGGTTCACTCATGAACCCTGCCAAGAGCCCAACAGCAAAACATAGATCAACCTTGGTGTTGAGAAGCCAAATCAAAGACCCAATCAAGTGTCGATAGCGGGACGCATCCGCCAAAGGAGAAGCTGAATGGGAAGTGGCCTTCTAGTTCGGATCCATAGGAGTAGAGAGGGCCCGACAATCTTCCATCTCAAAAGACACCAAGAGCTCCTGTACATATCTCTGTTGAGAGATAAAGATCCCCCTCTGAGACTGATAAATCTCATGGCCCAAAAAGAAATGGAGTAGACCCAGATCCGTCATCTCGAACGTCCGATGTAAAGCTGACTTTGTCTCCTGGACCTGCTGTGCATCATCACCTGTGATAATCAAATCATCAACATATAAGACAAACAACACACAACCATCCTCGGAAGTGTGAATATACAGCTGCGGATCGGCCTGGGACCGCCGATATCCCAACTGAGACTGGAGGAACGAATCAATCTTCTCGTTCCATGCACGCGGGGCCTGCTTGAGGCCATACAAGGCCTTCTTCAACCTGTAGACTTTCCCATCTGAAGAACCAAAGCCAAAAATTATCTCCATTTTGCTCAACAATATTCACAATCTACAGATTCTTCATTGAGATTGATGGCTCACTTTGCTTAGTACCTCTAGCATATATGTATAGGCATTTACATAATTTCTACTTGCATAATATATTGGTTGATCTAATTTAGAGGGGCCCTTTTGACATAGAATAGCACCTAGCCCTTCAACTGATGCATCTGTGTGCACATGGAACTCCTTCGTCCAGTCAGGAGGTTGTAAAATAGGTGCTTGGATAAGGCACTGTTTTAGGGTATTAAAGGCTTCTTCACAGTCATCAATCCAAAGAAAATCTACATCTTTCCTTAGGAGCTTGTGCAGAGGGGCTGCCTTGGTTGCAAAATGTGCAATAAATCTTCTGTAGTAGCCCACATGGCCAAGAAATCATCTCAATTGCTTGATGTTTGTTGGTGCTATCAAAGCGGCAATCTTCTCAATCTTTGTCGGGTCTGTTGCAATCCCTGGTGAGCCTTGGGAATGTGAACATAGGCATCACACCCAAAGACTCGAAAGTAAGAAACATCTGGCTTCGCCCCAAAGCCTCAAATGGAGTCATCCCTTCCACGGCCGAAGTAGGGGATCGATTAAGGATGTGGATTGCAGTAGCCACAGCCTCGGCCCACAGAACCTGAGGGGTTTGTCGGTGCTCCATCATGGTGCGCGCCATCTCGATCACACTGCGGTTCTTCCGTTCAAGAATACCATTTTCTTGAGGAGTATTGGTATTGGCAAACTCCTGGTGAATTCCTCTATCTGCACAAAACCGAGCAAACTCATTAGACACAAATTCACCTCCCTTGTCGGATCGCAAGGTCTTCAACTTCCGGCCTGATCGGTTCTCCTCAAAGAGAAGCCAATCCTTGAAGTGCGAGAAAGCTTCTGACTTTAGTGCCAAAAAGTAGGCCCAAGTCATCCTGCTATAGTCATCCACGATCAGCATGAAGTATGAGCTCCCACGCAGGGACTCATTCCTCATAGGGCCACAAAGATCCGTAGATACTAGCTCCATCGGTGAAGTAGACCACCACGAAGCTGTGTGGGGAATGGCATCTCTATGCTGCTTCCCCCGAATGCAGGAGACACATGGCTGCTGGCTCACCACTATATCTGGCAACCCGCGAACAAGCTGTCCACGTGACGCCCTCCGAAGATAGTCATAGTTCAGGTGACCAAACCGAGCATGCCATAACTCAGACTGTGACTGTGAGGTAAGAAGAAGAGTAGAGAGGGCAGTGGAAGACTTCAGTTTGTAAATGCTGTTCTCCTCATATCGAGATGAGAGAACCTTCCTCGATACACGATCAAGGACTCACACCGTAGAACTGTCAAACTCCACCAAAAGACCAAGGGAGCAAATCTTATGAACTGAAAGGAGATGGTACCCTAATCCTAGTACATGCAAAACCTCTGAGGTATGGGTACCACCTCGTCCATCCGGAATAAGCTGCATCTTATCCCGACCTGCAATAGAAACTGAAGAGCTGTCTCCAATGAGAATCTGCCCACGCGAGAGTCGTAGCTGGGCAACACCATCTGAGGAAGGAGTCATGTGCCGTGAGGCACCACTATCAACAATCCACTCTCGAGCCTGGGGAGCCGTCATCGCAGTATCAGAAGCATTCGGTGAAGCGTCCTCAATGATAGCTAGATGAAGAAATGCAGCTGATGAGGGTGCAGCCACCGCTCCAGAATCCTTAGTGTCCTTTTTCTTGGTGTCCTTCGTGTCTTTGTCAGGGCAATCCTTCTTCCAATGGCCAGTCTTTCCACAAATATGGCATGTGGAGTCTTTGTCCTTGTCCTTCTCCTTGTCCTTCTTGGACTTGTTATCCCCCTTCTTCTTCTTTTGGTCCTTCCCCTTCTTCTGAGAGGCTTGACCTGTCAGCGCCTCCGACTTGGAAGCATTCTGTCCCTTTAACTGTTCCTCTTGGTCCAAGACCATAGGAACCAACTCTTCCCACCGAAGAGTAGACTCTCACCCCGAAGCAATAAGGGCAGAGTAAAATGTACCGAATCGTGGCGGCAACTGGGACAATAGTGTGATCGCCATGTCTTCGGAGGAAATCGGCTTCTCCGCATTCTGAACCTGCATCTGTAGCTGCCTTAGCTTGTTAATGTGTTCCCGTAGCGAAGAAGACTTATTTACGGACAAGGTCCGCATCTGTACCTCCAAAGAAACCCTCTTCATTAGGGTCATCCGATTGCACATTTGATCAAGCTCCAGCCATATCTCATGAGCCACCGTCAAGTGCTCGATGTGAACGATCACGGCTGTAGTGCATGATAGAAAGAGAAAGGATCGAATCCTGGCATTCAGTTTGTCCCAATGAGACTGGGCCCTGGCCAACTCCGCACGAGCATCGGAAGAGAGTTTGGACTCATCTCTTACCGAGGGCCGGTCAATCTCCTCCTGTACCAACTCCGCCAAATCATAGGACTCAAGGATGGCCAACATCATGACGCGCCAAATGCGGTAGTTGTCGCCGTCGAGCTTCTGATCTGTAGGAAGAGCCGGTAAGACAGGCACCTTCCGGTCCATAATCGCCTGGAACTCCAAGTCCATCTTTGTAGACATCTTCAACTGCAATGCCTTCTCAAACGCAAAAGCAGTCCCCTTTGACTGGGAAAACTCAGCCTGCTAAGGCTCTTCCGCGTCCTGGAGCTTCTTCACCCGCCGGAGGCAATGAAAAAAAACAAAACCTGCAATTGTAGGCTGAAAACTCAAACTTCCTCCGCGTCACACAGCAGTAAACAGCAGCAAATCCACCACCTGTACTCCTTTCCTGTGCGCCCACACTCGTTTTAGTCTTGTTCCAAGGCGCAGCCCTCCTGTCTGCCCTTAAACGCAAAAAACGCAAATTTGTGTCGCGATGGAAACTCCTCTTTAGGTTGATTCTGCGCTCAACCAGCCCTTATAAACTGCTCTGATACCATGTCAGAGTGCAGCGGTGCGGAAGCGTAGGACTGAGAGAGAGAGAACGCAGAGAGAGAAGGGAGAGAGAGAGACAGTGGACGATGAAGATCTGCTGTATAAAGAATGCTGAATACAAAGATATACAATGATGCAGTGCGCTGGACTGCGTGTCTCCACCTCGACGATGCAACCTGCTGTCCACCTCGAAGTCTGCTGCAGTCTGCACTGTCTGCTGTCTGAAATCTGTGAACAGAGACAGAGACTGCGCGTCACCGGTCTGTAATCTGCGTCAGAGAAGAATGTGTAGACTGCTGAAAGTGTCGACTATAAATAGTCGAAATCTGCCACGAACTGGGGCGCCAGAAATAGGGCGCAGCCTGGAAGTAAGTCGGCTGCATTAAATGCAGCCGACTGGGCTGCAACCAGTCGGACTGCCACGTGGCAGTCCGACTGCACAGTCCGACTGTGCAGCTGCCCTCCAAAACAGGCTATGATCTCTAACAATATGGGCTATATGCTTTGTATGAATCAATGACAGGAAGGGTCCATGCACCAAAAGAGCTATTAGACAGTATGACCAACACTATTGGATGAAAGAGGGGTGCCCACCATCACCTACACTATTTGGCCTTCACATCGACTAGAGTGCAGATTACATAGATTTGGGGTCCTTGGGGCAAGCCTTGTTGAACTCTTGATATCCACCAAAAGAGCTATTAGACAGTATGACCAGCACTATTGGGATGAAAGAGGGGTGCCCACCATCACCTACACTATTTGGCCTTCACATTGACAAGAGTGCAGATTACATAGAATTGGGGTCCTTGGGGCAAGCCTTGTTGAACTCTTGATATCCATATTGTTATATACTGATGATATTGTGCATCTGAGACTCTCCTTACGGTTTACAGCGGTGAGTCTGGAAAAGATCAAGGTCCTGGTATTCAATATTGCATATGCATGGATAATCAGATCAGAGCAGCAGTTCACCTTTGTTAGAGACAGCATACAGTCTGTTGGAAGGTAAGCATTTTGGATGTGACCTTGAAAGCACCACGGTGCTCTATGCGAGAGGTAGAAGAGGCCAGGTTGGCATGAGATTTGTAGCATCTAGGGCATTCGAGGGACAATGCACCCATCTACCAATTGCAGGAGCCACACTCCCAGCTATGGCTTTTTGATATTTTGGTGACATTGACACTTTCTATGGAGCAGAGATTCAGTGACCCAACCTGTGCCATATGAGGGGAGTGCCACTAGCAAGGTATGATGGACTAGAGAGAGATTTCTGTGTTTGTTGGCAGTTCATGGATAGACCTTGTGATAATAGCATGTATGATCCAGAGTCAGCTGTCAGCCCCCACAAGATCATCAAAAGTAAACTATGTGCCATACCAGTGGTCATAAGGCTCTCTTCTAGGCTGTCATTTTCCTTTATATCATAGCAGAGATACCCTCACTTGACAGAAGTTGGCACTCATGTACTGTAATGTTGGTTGCTACCAGTTGAAGGCTAGCTGTCTTGCATTGAACTGAGAAATTAGGATTGACATTGTGAGTGCACCTAGGTGGTTCCTGCACACTAGGCATTTACAAAGATGATTCAATGCCAGATGCACTTTGTGCACCTCTTGGAGGAGGCTTTATCACATGCCCAGCCTACCTGGAGACACACCTGTCACATAGCCTCAGACGTGCCATTGGGGAAATTTGCACATTCACACACCAGTTCAGGATAGAGAGCAAAATCCAAGGGCATCACAATACATGACTGTAAGGAAATGCTCGGGCAAATACAGAGAAACACAAAACGTATGACACACAATAAACACAATTTGATGAATGCTCAATGAAGAAGAGGGTGCATAGCAATGAGAATGATACAATGGGGCCCGAAGCCTCTGTGTCTCCAAGAGGTGTTGGAGACACTAAGAACAGCTTTGAGATTGTGTTGTACCTCTGTGGATCTTGTAGGCAGCAGCAGCAGTACACCGATGATGATGATGTTGCATTGGTAGCTGAGATGGGACCAGAACACAGTCCACTACAGTAGTCTGAATGAACGTAGGTCTCCAGGGCTCCAGTCAGCAGCAGGGACTGCCAACATGGAGGCTAGGATGATGTGGTAGCTGATGTCGCAGGCTGGCAGCAGCACATGCAGCCTTTGGTGCTTCATGGAGGGCTGAGAATCTGTTGCAAGTGGGCAGCAGGTGGCGGATGATGAAGACGCTGCAGTTGTGGGTTCTTGAGGCTGGCTATGGCAGGCTGAGACACCATGCCGGCTGGAAACACAGGCTGAGAGTCTCCAGAGGCTGGAATTGATGATGTCGCAGCAGCTCAAGGCTGTTTGGAGCAGATTGATGACGGTGATGACTGAAGCAAGTTGGCACTTAAGTTGGAATGATCAGGATGAAGTGAGAATGCTCAAGGCATGTCCTTTTACAAGAGATTACTGGGCATTTGTTCTACCACCACTAAAATAAAATTTTCTTTTAAATAATCCTTTTTGGGGCTGTTTTCGTGGAGTTAAATTTGGCTAATTTTCACGATAATTTCATAGTAATTAAGGTCTTTAATTTACTTTCTCAGCACAGCTTCTCAGGCCCAAAAAGCTGCCCAAGGGGAGAGAGAGAGAGAGAGAGAGAGAGAGAGAGAGAGAGAGAGAGAGTATAACAACGCCCTCACATACTGCATCATCAAGTGCTTTGTTTTTAATTAAGTTCTCTCTCTGAAGGTTTTCTTAAAGTTAAACCGAACAAGGTTGTGTGATGCCTTTTACACTTTTATATTATGACACTTCTCTCTTGTGTCATAGGGCATTTTGTTAGCACTGACTACCCATGGCTGGCTCAAGAGCTCAGAATATGCACAACTTCAATCCTCAGACAATTGAACAAAAACAAATGCTGATTAATAGTGAAATGTTGAAGAATCATTTTACAGTCTTAAATAGAGCGACTGTACGGAACATAATGCTGCAACATGAGAGAATTTTCAAAGAGCAGGTTTGTTATGAGTGCTCGTTGAATGGGTCAAATATTTCTCAATGACTGTTTTAGAGTTGTTTCTTAGGCTAAGTGCTAGGTGTCTTAATTTTTAAAGAAACCTCAATTGTTGATTTTCAAAAGCTGCGTAGTAAGTGAAGATATAATCACAAATGTTACCATCTTTGACTAGTCAGTGCTTATGGTTTAAAATTATATTTCTTGCAATTTATCAGCAACTCTGCATGCATGCAATCACACATCCCTATAAGAGACATCCAGATAAAGTAGGTTGCAACTCATGAGTTCCAATCCTGCCTCATGTGCTGTCTAAAGCTGCTGATAGCCAGGATACATGTGTTTGCTTGTGGCTAGTGAATAGCTGGGGTGACCTTAGGGCCTAGGCATGGGAGTTCCAATGCCTCATGTGCTGTCTAAAGCTGCTGATAGTTAGGTAACATCTTTTTACTTCTGTCTAGCATATAGCTAGGGCGACCTTTCCATGATCATGCCTAAGGTAGCCATCTGCTATTATTTTAGCCAATGACCAATTCTCTTGCAATAGTAATGACTCAGAGTCTAGGAAATAGAAAGGTGAGGAAACAACATACCTGTAAACCCCTTTCAATATAATCCTATTACAATCAAAGGGAACAAAGTGGAAGCTTGATCAGTCTAAGTCTTCCTCTTCTGGTGATCAGCCTGAAAATTTTCATTAGAAATGGCCTTGTCACAAGAAATGGCTGGTAGTCTGGTGCACAATGGTCTTGGCTGTTTCTGCATCCTGCTCTCATAACTGATTTGAAAGACGTTCCACCAAATTGTCTTAGGTGTTGGAACCACTTGTCGGAGAGTGAGAGACATTGGATTAGAATCCCCCATCGCTTTTTATCTTGGGAGGTTCACCTATACCTTGGTGGAGGTATTTAAGATGCTTTGAGTCTGGAGAGATTTATCACTTGATAATTGGTTCCACAGTGTCTACTTTAGGGTAAACCTTTGCATAATGTTTAGTTAGGGTAAATCTCAGGTCATGAGAATCAACATCTCGGCAGTATGGCTATTGGAATTATCATCTTGGCAGTATGGCTATCTGGTTTTCCGCACATTTGGTGTTTATATCTACTTCAAACTCCTTGTAGACAAAGTGGTAGGCTACTAGAGACGGAAGATCATCAGCATCATAATAGCTTGACATATGAGATTTACATAGTCTATGGAGCAGCAAAGGATTCCTTGAGCATTTCAGCTGTAACATCTCCCCCCCCCTCCGGAGGAGAAGAAGAAGAGTGAGAGAGAGAAGAAGAAAGAAGGAGAAGAAGAGGGAGAGAGAGAAGAAGAAGAAGAAGAAGAAGAAGAAGAGGAAGGGACAGAAAGAAGGAGAGAAGAGATAGAGAGGGAGAGAAGAGAGAGATGGAGAAGAAGAGAAGAAGAAGGAGAAGAAGAAGAAGAAGAAGGAGAGGAAGAGGGAGAGAGAGGAGAAGAAGAAGAAGAAGGTGAGAAAGAAGAGAACTCGAAGAGAAATTAGAAGGCCAAACACGAAGACTCGTTCGCGGCCATCAAGAAATCCCCTCGAAAATGGTGTCCTCTAACCCTCCCACTATTCTTATTGCTTATTGTTCATAGTTTTCTTCCATACTTAAAAGTGCATGATTATGAAAAGTCAAGTGCATGAAATATTGACTAGCCTAGTACATGAAATATTGTTGTACGAAATATTGCAAATACGGGATGATTGCATGGGAGTCAAGTAGACAAATAGAATGGATTCTGCATGGATTGACGCATATGAAATGATATGGTTTTCATAAATTTTTACATAAAATGATAGACCTTCGTGTAGAGCAATGCTTAAATTAACCAATAAAAATCACGATTTGCATCTGTGATTAAACTAAACACATGAAATGATAGTTTCTATTCACAGGATGCATTTGCACTGATGCAAGGAAACTTAGGCCATACAAGTACCTGCACATTAGGGTTAATTACTCATTGACTAAATGTGAAAAGAATTAAAGATTGCGGACTGTATTAATGCATTAAGAATCCCAAGTGCGAGTAAGATGAGTTTGATCAGAAAATTCTGCATAGTACCGCACTAAGAGAGATGGAAGGGACGCATGCATCTAGATTGTATCCTGAAGGACTAGATGAAAAGTCTTGCGTTGCCAAGTGTATTAACTAAACTTGGTTAGAGGGAGATGATGTAAAGAACTGGAAGAATAAAAGACTCTTAGTTGGGTTGCGAATAAGGCTTGTCCGTTGCCTTGGTTGACCAGTTAATGCTTTGAGTTAGGGTTAAGATGCCATAAGGTAAAACCCAAGGGAAAGAGCAAGTTATAATAAGTTAACCTACCAAGAACATTTGCTTGCATGATCTTGTTTG
Source organism: Lygodium microphyllum (assembly GCF_053477565.2). Taxonomy (NCBI): domain Eukaryota; kingdom Viridiplantae; phylum Streptophyta; class Polypodiopsida; order Schizaeales; family Lygodiaceae; genus Lygodium; species Lygodium microphyllum. The sequence goes on along the minus strand of NC_141156.1, from coordinate 60,564,693 downwards.
AGATTATTGGAATCTCGCCAAAAAAGTCGTGAACGATCCAGGATTGAATGTTGGGAGCATTCGGGAAAAAGAAACCACACCTTAGCAGTTGTTCGTACAAATGACCTTTGAGATGATCGTGATAGTACACTTAGGTACATTGTTTGAACTTCTTTGCTCAAGGAACTAATTCAAGGCAAAACACTTAATGTTTCAGGTTAAAAGCCTGGAGGGAGAGGCAGGATCAGTTATCTCCGACTGTCTGCCTGGCCCTATCCAAGGGGGTTGTTAGCCGTGCTGGGTATATGGACCTAACCTGCCACGAGAGGTCTCTCCGTGGGTGCTACTTGGAGCGGGAGGACGCTTGGATGCTAGGGGAGGCTCTGGCCGTAAATTCCTTGCCTCCGGATCCCGCACAAGAGGCCGATGTGACTTGAGATGGGATCTCGAGGCCCGTGTACTAGTCTACGGGCGGAACTTGGAGTAGCAATCCTGTAAATTGCTTGGATAGCCTTCGGGCATGATACTTGATGTATTCCGGGATATGGAAGGATTATTTCTGCAGAGGCTGAAAGGGACACTTAATTCTCCTGTATGGGCGGGAGACAAACATTAATCTGAAGATAAGTTAAGGAAGTGTTTGATCTTGTTATTTTGTCTTCGTGTTTGTGCCCTAAGTTACGTAAAGGAACCTATGATTAACGGGTTAATTAAGGAAGCTGCTTTTATGTGTCAAAGATAATGTGGTAGGTAATTAGATAACTAAAACAACCCCCGAGGGAAGCGTGGTGGATGTGACCAATGGATCTATTCTACGGAAGGGTGGTCTCGGTTAGCCGAGAGCTTTCCTAAAAGGAAATGTTAACGAGAAATGTTAGGAAAAGTCGGATGATGACCTTAAACAATGTTGGTTAGAATCCTGATTCATACCGTTTTAGGGGATCGGAATGAGACTATGCTCTACGGGCAGAGAGGTCGAGCGATGCATCTCTCTTGTTTCCCATTCTCTTTGAACCAAGTGCAATATGAGTCTGCTTTGGTCCAGTTGTATCTATTCTAAAGTAGAAGACAAGGCCAAGGTAAAAGTGAAATGGAAGACGAAGGCGCACTAAGAAAAATATGAAAACACAAGAAATGCAGAAAAGTCCTAAATCAAGGAGAAAGATGCACAAGAAAAAGCGCAAGTTAATACTTTTGTAAAAGAGTGCAAGGTGCATCATGATTTATTTTAAGAGTGTCGGGCTCTCACCCGCTCGTGCGAATTGTAAAGGTAGATGGGTGGTAGGAAAGAAGCTAGGAAGATAGGAGGACAATGGAAAAAATGGCCTAGGCCACGGCCAACCATGTAAAAAAGGGTATAAGGGGATGACCGCCCAAAAGGGATTTAGGGTTTGTATATAAAGTTGAAAAGTGAATGAGAAGCTCATTCTTGTTTGTGGCCAAAAGTAGCTCTTCTCCTCTTCTTCTTTTTATTTTCTTTTTTTTGCTTGCTTGAGCTTGTGCTTGAGAGAGGGAGTGTGAGAGTGTGAGGGAGTGAGTGTGTGAGGGTGAGGGACTTTGGTGGAGAAGCTCTCCATCTTCTCCTCTCTTCTTTTCTTCTCTTCTCTTCTCTTGTCTTGCTCGCAGCAATGGAGCTTGGAGCGTGGAGCTTGAGGATCAAGCTTGCTTGAAGCTTGCACTTGGATCGTAGAGCTACCGGAGTGCTCGAGAGAGGAGGCAACTCAGTCGGGCATGGAGGTAAGCTCACTACACTCATAGAGAGGAGCACGTTGGCTATGTGAGAGGTAGCCATTAGTGCTCGGCTTGGAACGCTTGAACAATAAGCGGTTCGTGAATCTTGGCGGCTAAGTTTCAGCTCGCCTCTACATTTTTGTTTCGTTGCCGGAACCAACGGGTTTAAGCCTTGGGTGCTTGCGCACTTCGAATCGAGCATAGAAGTAGGGTTTTTCCCGAACCAGTACTTAAGGTAGATAGGTAGGAAGTGAGGGAGGTTGAAGAGGTATTCGATCTCCTTAGCAAGTAAGTTTTTGGTTTTTTGGATTTGGAAAGGTAAGTTGGAGTAGTATAGGTGTTTGCTTTGTGATTTGGATGCATTAGGGTAGAAAAAAACAAAGAAAAAAAAGGAAAAACAAACATTAGAATTTCTGCTGTCATAACAAGGCAAGAGGATTTGATTTGTTTGCCAATTTGTGTTTTGGAGTTTGTACCCTATTCCAGGTTTACACAATCCTTCATTAGGGTCTTGTTTTACATTCTGAAAGTTTGTGCGACCCCTCATAACCAAAATCGTTAGAAATGAGTGATTTTCGTCATCGTTGAAAACTCGTCCGTAAGAATCGGACATTGTTACCAGAGTCCGATTCCTAGAAACCAACTCGAACGATTTGATTCCCAGAATCGGACGGTTCGATTTTCGGACTCACATCAAACCATCCTATCCGATCGGACACACCGTGTCCAATTTCGAAAATCGGACACTTTATAATTGGGCGTACGATTTCCAAAATCGGACTCTCAGAATCGAACGCACAAAAATTAAACACACAAAAATTGGACCATCCAGAATCGAACACTCCAAAATCGGACACCTGTCAAATAGGACGTTTGTTTTCCAAAATCGGACGTACAAAAGTCAGATACTCAAAAATTGGACCAACCCATAATCGGACCAACCAAAATCAGACCACTCGGACTCGGACCATTCGATCGGACCAACCCAAAATCGGACGTCCAATTCTAATAATCCGACTTCTGAGAATCAGACCCTTGAGAACCAAACAGAAAACTGCCAAAATCGGACAAGTGAACAGAATATAAATTTGACATATCTAACCCCTAAATCCGACCCAAAGACTGTATAGAGCTGAAAGCACATCATAGATCTATCACTGGGCTGAAATCTAGAGCAAGTAGTTCAAAACTTAGCTATAAATGGTTCTTTAAACCACGCATGGTGTTTAGTGTAATGGCCTTGTAGGCCGGGGGGATTGCCTCCCCTGGATCCCGTAGAGGGGACTCTGCCCCCTTCGCACCTCCCCCAAGTAGGTTGGAGAGAAAATGCGTGCCGTGATAGGTCCTCCAAATTAGATCCTATTATAGTAATGACTTTGCACAAGCATAGACTCTCACTTGCAAAACAACAAACCGAAAGCCCATACCCGAACAAGGATAAATAGAGACCCTAGAACCTCAATGGGCCAATTTAGCCAACAAGGGCAAAAGGCCCACACCACAAAAAACATGTATAGGTTGCATTCGGACTGCATCTAGTCAAAGCGGAATGCAACATCAAGCTATAATTGCGAGGATGACTAGAGATGACAGTCTTGACAATAGATGTACCTTGAACGGCACTGCATAGACGACCTAAGACATCAGTGGAGAATCCATATCTGGTTGTGTAGTTGGGGACTCAAAGGCATGTATCAGAAGGCTTAAATTTATAAGCCAAGATCCGGAAGATGAAGACATAGTACCGTCTGCTTATCTTGGGGTCAAACTCACCGCAAAAGGAGAGCAATGTGTTGATGCTCTCATCAATGAAGGAGCTGATTTTAATATCTTAACCTGTGAAGCATGGACCCTACTAGGCCAACTAGAGCTCACACCGACTAATGCAACTCTTAGTCCTTACGGGGGACACCCACAAGCACTTATAGGGAAGTGCAAAATCCTTGTAACTATTGAGATTGAAAGCTTGCCTATCCTATTCCAGGTTTTCCCAAATAGTGCTAATTGTGGAAAGGAAACCCTCCTAGGAAGACCCTTCAAAAGGGCGACGAAGTGTGAGGCCGATTATGTAGCACAAAGGCTACAATTGACACTACCAGGTGTGAGGATAATCACAACATTTAGCAAGGGTGATCTCATTAAACCTCGAGGGAAAGACAAGGAGTATTTTGACATACTAGGCAAGCCTAGTAACAAGAGCAAGGACTTGTTGAAAGAGTTGATACAAGCGCATCTTGAACAAAGAGAACCAGCGAGCGAGGCCATGTTTGAAACAAGAAGGTCAGAAGACAATACCAATGATAGAATTTGGACTTACAAATATCATAGAAGACCACAAAAGAAGCCTAAGCCTTATAAACGAAGGTATCGATGGAGAGCTAGCACAACGCCGCGACGGATATCCAAAGCGTTGCTACGTGCTCAAGGGTATTACATAGATAACCGATGGATTTGGGTGCCAAAACCCCCTGCTAAACCACCTCTGTTAGTTGAAGGCTAGATTATATCAAAAGCAAAGAAGCACAGGAGGAAATCTAAACGAAAATCCAAGTCTTCACTTAACAAGGTTGGGGTGACTGAGCCCCTTATGATTGAAATCAAGAAACCAAATATGATTGTTCGAAAGGTAGATCCTCAGTCTAGCGTACTTAACAAGTGGATATCGGATGTAACCGTTGAGCGTGCACAAAGACCACTAGTGCCCAAGGAGCCTTTGACTTCCCAAGAAGATAATGAGCACTACAGGCGTAACGTTGCTCATGATAAGGCTAATTGCTTAACAAAGCAAATGGTAGAATCATCAAACAGCAATGAGCAAATCTTCCAGCTAGTGCCAAGTCCACCCAGGAGTCTCAAATCTCCTACACCCTCTTTCCCTAGATAGACACAGGAAGCACAACAACAGTCGTCAAGTGTAGCCGCTCAATCCCAATCTCTATCTTTATTTGATCTTCCAAATGTCCAAGATGTGGGTCATGATACCATCCTTAGCTCTCAGCCTAAGGATATGCCTGTGCAATTCACTATGACTAGTTCAATTGATACTCGATCTGCACAATTGAATGCTCAAAGGGCAACAAAAGACACGATCACTTCCGATTTGCCTAAGGACTTGACATTGCAGTCTACCAACAGTAGCAAGTCCACTGAACTAGCCGCTACTACTTCCAATCAGGAATCACAGCAATCACAGCCTTTGGCCGTGATGATGCCCCTTGCGGAACATGTCCTTAGCAATTTACTTGCAAAAGAGATGTCGCAACCAACATCCTTGACACCTCCAGCACTTCTGAAGCACCTAAAGCCTAGGCTTGAGGAGAAATCTCTTGAAGATTTGGCCAAGGAGATGACGCATTTGACCAATGAACCAGAGATGAAGTGCATGATGGAGCTTGATCACAAGTTGATAGCCATCATACATGCGTACGTTTATGTGGATATTGGAAAGTCAACACTAGAGCACTCAGCTCATAGCCGAACCCTAACTTGGGATGAGCAACAACATGTTTGCTCCTGCTATGTAGTTGTCATTGAAGAAGTTATAAAGGACATCCCAAAAGCCACAACTAGAGAATTGTACTTGATACCCTCACTCTATATTGCTCAATGTGTGACAAACAAGGAAGAGCTCGAAGCAATCAAATGAAAAGGGAAAGGACAAGGTGACTTTGTGCAAAAATGGTACTCCAATCAAAGTTTGACAGTCAAAATTGGCCACCGACTAATGACACTTATTGAGCAAAGGAAAGCCCTTTGGACATCAATACATGATCCCACGTACGTCGCCCCAACCTCATTATGAGTGTTGGCAGCGGTCCATGAAGTAGAGTTTTCTGCCACTGTCCAAAAACATCCCTTGCACGATAAACTACTTCTAGAAGAAGATCTTCACGTGGCTAGTAGGCTAGGAGTAGGGAGCATGGTTCTTGATGTTAGTGCTGCATATGTCTTTTGCCTCACTCAAGACCCTACAATCCTAGATCTCTATGCTTCCCGTCTATACAACCTTGACTTCTTCAGCTGGTTCCGTCTAAGCCTACATAACCAAAATCCTAAACCATCTCTTGGTTCTACACCAGAGTTACCCAAACCTGCAGAGAGCAAGAGAAAAAAAGCTCTAAACACAACACCCGCTCTGATAAGAAGCAATGGAGGCATGTTTCAATGGGTAAGGACAAGAGTCTAGAGCAAATGCCCGACCAGGAGTAACTGCCAATGCAATCGGATGGGGAGCTAAAGGGAGGGGAATTCGTTGAAGAGCTAGACTCTCCAAAAAGAGAGATAGTTGTACCCTCACAACCTAGCGAGGTTGTTTAACAGGCCATAGCTATGTCCTATGAGGACACACTAGAGAAAGAGAATGCTGAGGCCCAACCAAGTACATCAACGGCTGATCTAGTTCAAGGTCTCGAGTGTTCAAGGGATACACCTCGATTGCCTAAGAAAAAGAGGAGAAAACAACGAAAACAACGGTAGCTGCAAGTAGTTGTAGATGCCAAGAAGATTGAGACCAAGAGTGCTGAAGAGCTGAGGGATAAAGCATTGAGTCCACCCACGAATGAATCCATTGCCATCTCTCCTAACAACGGTGAAACCTTAGACACATCTGTGTGTTTTGATATATCAAAGTAACCATTACCATCAACAGTTGCTTGCAACGCTCAATTCGCCGACAATAAAACTTACATCGACGAATCAAGAGTGGATACAACACTGTCACAACAGGTTGACAAAACTATACCAGTCACATCCGAGGGAAACCATGACATAATAGCAGCAAAGCCTTAGGAGGAGAAACATGAAAACCCTGAGGACATAAGCAATCCTAGCATTGACCAATCTTGCTCATCTAGGCTTGAACCCTCAGCTATGATAAAGCCTAGGGAAACTCCCAGAACCTTGCATGAGATAGCAACCGAGCAAGCCCTCATTGAACATAGAAGTGTCGTAGAGTGCTTGACTGAGTTGAATGCTAAACTCAAATTATTTGCACTTCTACGTCCTTCCAGACATGGGTACACTCCCTAGGGAGCAACTTGAGGAATTCTTGCCATATCCGCTATCTTGGGAAGAGCAAGAATATCTTAAAGAGCACTATGACAAGCTCTTACATGAAAGCATGCAACTCGTTTGTGACGAGGAGGCCGACGAACTATGCTTAACTGTGACATTCAACGATGCGCTTTACTAACCAAATCTCTTAGAGATAGAGCAACTAAAGCGATAATCAGAGGGTCAAAGTCAATTTGAAAAATGTTGGTTTGAAAACCGCATTACAATGGCCAAATTTGGAGCCCAGATTATGAGAGTCTTAGAGAAGCGATTTGCCAAATGGCAGTCTCAAAGAGACCCAACCTATGTGGCGCCAACTTCCTTTCGAGTACTGATTGCCATTCAAAGTATGGACTTAGCCGGAACTAGCCAAGAGAACTCTCTGGTTGATAAAATTCTCACTAAGGAGGAGCTACATGTTGCCAGTAGACTCGGACAAGGTACTATGCTACTCGATGTTGCAAAATATTTGCTGTTATTGAGTAGGTTGCCATGAGTACTAGATGCGTGTGCCACACTTTAGTACAATCCTGAGTTCTACAATTGATTTTTATCCTCATGAAGTGACATGGATTTATAAATGTGTATATAAATAAACAATGAGTTTTGTGACTATGTATAGATAATACCTAAAAAGCAAAGCCAACACACACAAAAGAAATGATAATCAGCGCAGGTGATATGCATCGAAATCAATACCAGGGGATTCAGATAAGTGATGTCTCTTTGAGCTACACTTGTCCATTATAATTGAAGCATATGACTTGCATGTACTCTCATGAGTTGCCAAGTGAATGCAGGACGACATAGGTCTCTGTACAAAAGTGTTCAATGTCCAAGTCACCATAAAACCACCAACCCCACAAAGAACCATTATGGAGAAAGAGACAAAAATACCAAGAACATAGAGCCATGATGGAAGCCCCACTTGCTGGAAGAGAAAATCTCCCCTACAGAAAGCACATGCATTAGCTCCACTTAAACAGTCCCAAAACACTCTTAATTAAGAAAGAAACTGTGTTCATTTAAAAAGAAATGCCTTCCTAGAGAGTATTTATATCCCACAAGCACAAACCCACTTGGGAGGGCCCAAACTTTTTATAAATAGGTATGCTGCTCTTCATTCAGCCTTAATTTCGTTTTGTAAATTTCAGGTATTTTAGCTTGTTGTCCACACCCCGAACGCGGAGGACATCACGGTCCAAGCTTGCCATTGCTATCTACAACAGTCTGGTGCCTCTTTCCAACCTACCACACATTATTCGGAGCTGATTTCAGTATGCTGATTGTGCTGCTGCTGGTTTTTCCTGCGTTTTTAGTCTTTCTCTCTCTTGCAGCTTGCGTTTGCTGCAGCCAGCATTTTTAGTATTTCTCTCTCCTCACCTGCGTTTTTAGTCTTTCTCTCTCTTGCATTGTTGTCTACATTAGATCTAGCGTTCCTTGGTTGCATTTGCTGGTGTTCGACGTCGGGAGGTTGCCTTGTTGCGACTCGAGATCTGTTCGGAGTACGACACACTCTCTAGCTCATTATCCTTGCCCTGATCCTTGAGATACAGGAGTTTGAGGTATAGTATTCATTTACTACATAGTGTGTTTGTTGCATGAGCATTGTATATTCAGTAGTCATATCACTTCATTTATTCATTGTGTTCTTTGTCTCAAGTTACCCCAACCCTAATTGTGTTCTTCTATCAGTCTGTGCATTGTCATATGGTGTTATTTGTGTCTGTGTTAGGCTATGTCTTCACAAGAGATGGCTTATAAGTAGGCTACAAAGAAGAAAAATAATCATCAGGTCAGCCAGTCATTAATGCAACCATAAATGCTGGTTGGCTAGGCTGAAAGTGCGCACACCCACTCAAAATGAAATGCAACCAAGTAACTTACCTATACAACCCATGGTATGTACTATGCTAACAAGAATGTTGTTCCCTAATGGAATGGGACAGGGAACAAACCATGGAATGTTCTTGTCCCTTTCCCTACCACACTCCAAGCTTGTAGCATTCCCAAGCGATGGAATGTTGTCAAGAACGTGGCACTCCACTCTAGTGGGGCAATTTTGTCATTGCGTATATGACCAGCCTTCAAAAAATTTAGAAATTATGGCTCTTGAGTGTTTACTCATTGGACTTCTCTTTAGTTGTGTATGTTGCAGCATCAACTGGTCTTCATATCTCATACACTGTATGGAACATCTTTCTGGTACAGAGAGGGGTGGAGCACTGGGGTCCTTGGAGTTTCTTTGATAGTGATTGGGAATGGCAGGAGCTCTCAAGATCACATGTAGTTTACTTGCCCAAATATGCGGAGTGCTGCTTGTTGCTCTATCACTCACCTACTATTAGCGTACCGGTGAATTTTTATGAGTACTACTGTCATGATGAATCGATGGAGACAAGTCCTTTAACACTGTTTACAGAGTTGTAAGGTAGACCAGGTGATTTCAGGAGCATATTTATGTTGGTTTTCCCCAAGTTTGGGTTGCAGTTGCATCTCTTGGGGTTCAGTTTGTTCACTTCTTTAAAGCTTAGGCCCTCATTGACAATCCAAGGTGTTAACAGAGGTAGAACTTGGTATTCCAGACTACTAGGGGCTCAAGGAGCAGCTCAGAGAGCAAGTGGGCAATTGTTGCCTGTCTCATCACTTGACAGATTTTCTGTGTGAGTTTCCAGAGTTTTGGGGATGGAAGCAGTCCTCTTGGGACAGATTCCTACTCTGGTGGGGCTATCAACATGTTCCCTTCTAGTTTAAAGAGAGACCCTAAGTGTCATTGTACCCTGACTCAGTGATGGTTTGCATCTGCTTGTGTTTTTTTTAAAGATTTCCAATAATCAGATGAACCCTTCTTTCCAAGAAGACAGATGATGTATTAAATCAGTGCTTATTGTACCAGTGGCAGGCTAGCCGGCTACTAATCTTTGGAATTCACTATTTCACTGGCCAGCCCACTATTGGCTATCCTCTATGACTAATTGCAGACAGCTAGATATGTCATAGGTGACACACTAACAGGCAAAATAGCACACTACAACATGAGTAAGTGTGAAAAACTAGATGATATGGATGAGTATATGTGATGGAGAGAGGGAGGAAGAAATGTGGGTAGAGGAGAGGGAGCCTTGATATTCTTATGGGTCATGACATAGCCCTGATCATGTTTACTCTCTTTGAACTCAGGCCAATTGTTAGGTGAAAATAGTAAATGTGCAGGACACTTGAAATCTTTCATTTGTATTTGTGTGCTAGGTTCATGATCTTCACAAGCTGTACGAAGTGCAGAAACTGCTGATGCAGAAGGCAAGAAGTAATGCTTCTGAATTACTTGTAAGACCATCTCAGCTTGAATCTGATGTGGCTGAAGTGACAGAACAGCAAAGGAAAAGGAGAAATATATGGCAGAATAACAAGGCTTCAACTGTACATGTGAACTCATTGTGTGAGAAGATGCATGTAGAGTCTAGTGAAGATAAATGCAATAAAGTCAGGAAAAAACATCCTGAAGAAAATCCAAGGAGCCCAATGAAGAGAAGGAACATAGATCTTGAACAGCTTCCTGAAGATGACACGGATGATGACATGGAGAGCTTAGAGAGATTGAATGGCACTGCAATGGAATCAACTGTAAATGGGAAAGGCGATAGAGTGTCTATCTTGCCACATAAAGAGTCACGCAAGGTGTCGCTGCTGGTAACAAAGTCAAGGGAAGACTATCTTATTGCTTCTCCCACAAGCCCTAGTTTTGAGTTGCCAAACTTCTCTGTGAAAGAAGTTGATTCTGCCCCAACAGAGATAATGGGCGAAAATAACATTATGTTGCAGAACATTAACATTGTGAGTACAGGAACAAAGACAATGACACTTTCACTGCCTCAAGATTACTCAGTCACCAAGGCACCTCAAGGTGATGCCGCAAGGTCTTCTTTGCTTTATCAGGTACATATTTAAATTTTAGTTCAATGATGAAGTCCTGATTTAACATGACCTGCTTGTAATCACGCATCAACAGCTTGATTTCAAATTTGAGCAGGAGGATTCTCAAGTTTGTCAAATAGCTTTTCTACAACATGTTAAAGTCTCTTTACCTTATGAGGCAAAACTAGTGTACAGTTAAGCATTGTGTAAAATACTGGGACTTTGCTCTTGTTAAGTTATCCTCACACTTTCACTTTGTTCCTTTTTCTATGTCTGTTTGGCTTCTTGTTTGTAATTGTTTTTTAATGTTCTGTTTATCACTGATTATCTGCAGAACTGTCTTCCTCAAAGCGGTTGTTCTATGTACTGTCAGGAAGGAAAACGAGTATAATAATGTGCATTGATATTTAAATGGTCTGACTCTGACTGTTGCAAGCATCTACCTGATCAGCCTGGCCAATTTATCATAGCTTATTTGCTTCCCACTTTTAAGGTTTTATAAATGGTTTTTCTACAAATTTGCTTTACTTTCCATTAGGGCATCGCCTGCCTTTCCCTTGTAGGCATGGCTCTAGTGGTCAACCAGGTCCTACTAGCGACAACCTAGTATATAGCTTCTTCTTGGTGCTTCTTGCTATTATGTGTTGCTCAATTATGCCTCTTAGTCCAGAATTTCCTATGGTCTGGGTTGCACAGGTCCATGGACTCTTGCACTAAGGTGGCTTGGTAGACCAGCATCTGACACCATTCAAAGGGGGGCTTGGGGCTCATTGATTCAAAGTTCTAGAATAAGGGCTTACTGGGCAAGCTATAGTGGTCAATCGGCTCACTCTAGGTGGCCAAATGTGGAAACTTCCCCTCCAGGAGGTTTCCAGGAATGTAGACCCCACTTGGTGGGGAGTAGGAACCGTCTATGAGGTGGATGTTCACCAAAACATCAACCACTTGACCTAGATTATCCTTTCTTTGCAGTGTGGTATGAGTTTGGCAAGGTTTGCAGAAGGCCTTAAAGTAGAGGGCCCCAATCTGCTAGGAGGAGATTGATAGATAACATGTCATCTGGAATCTAGAGGTTTGAGATTGTGATAGAGGATGCAGCTCAGGGAGTGAAGTAGCATCTAGTGGGCTGGTTGGGAGGTTGGCTTTGCCTGCTCCGTCAAGGTGTGGAGAGACATCTATAGGGGTGTGGACTTGGGAAGTACTTTAGCGTGTGCTGAGTTGTTGGAAAGGAGCAGAGGCGAGGAGGCAAAAGATTGATGCAGTGATTCCCCAGGATTGGCCAGCCCCTTCTATGCATCCAGGACATGGTGGACAACACAATTGTCACCTATGGAAACCTTAGTACAGGTTGTGGGCAGAGTCAAAGGCCCACGCACCACGACGACCACCACCACCACAACAAACCCCCCAACACACACACACCATGATTCCCAAACCACCATTAAAAGACACTTTCTTTTTTCGTGCAAGAGAGTCACCTGTTAGCTCTGTATAGAGGTGGGTAGGATCTTGCCTTCCTCCACATCCCTTAGAGGACAATCATAGTCACAAGCCTCCAAGGGAAGTCATGGCAATCGGATCCACATGTAGCATAGTCAAACGTCTAGCAGTGGGGCCTTTGGATGAGGTGGGTCGTGTTCCAAAAGATTGACTTTAGCCTGCTTCAGCAATCGCCCAGAAGTGAGTGAGCTTCTTTGCTTACATAGCCCATATGGATAGGACACATCTCAATGCAAGTTGACATGGATTGGGTCCCATCATGTAGTGGGCATTGGGTAGAGCATAGCATTTTGAATGCTTTACAAAGCCTTCTAGTGACACCTATGGGATAGTTGGTGGCTGAGGAGAGTATCCTACTTCCTATGGCTTGTGGTTCATGGGCTTTTGGAAATTGATAGTTGGTTGGCCTAGATGCAGGAGGATGGAGTTTGCCAATGCTACCTATTTCAGCACCTAGAGACTCTGAAGCATTGTCTATGGTCATAGGAGGTAGCGCAGTTGGTATGGAGAGGTGCTTGCCACTTACCATTTTCTCCGTTGAGTAGTGGTGCCTAGCCCAGGGTGTATCTCATGGGGGGTTCTTGACTAACAGTCAGTCAGCCAAGGCCACCAGTCACTATATGAGGCAGAGGTGTAGGGTAGATCATCATCAAAGCTGGTTCATGAGTTGTGGTAGGCCGAGAGGCTTTTTGCTAGTCACTAGGTACTGAAGCCTACTACATCATGATCAAAAGTATGGGAGCTCATCGGGAGCCTTACAAGGTGGCTCATTTGGAAAGCATGCTACTAGATGATTTTCAGCAGTGAGAGCCTCTTGGCATATGCCACCTTGGTAGAGCTTTGGTCATCCATAATCCACTCGTTCTGTGGCCATTGGGAGTAGCTGCAATGAGACTCTTGAAACCAATGGGAGTTTTGGCAGCAATTTCTTCACACTTGGGGTGGCCATGGCATGATCTTCACTTCACAAGATGGCCACTCTCAAGTGGTGGTATACTCCTACACCATGGCTTCTATCCCACATCCCCCCTGGACTGCCCTGAGGGGCTGTATATGAGTGGATGTTGATTTGTTGACAGCTCGAGCTAAATTGTTGAGCATTTGTACTTCATTATATTTTTCTTCTAAATAATATAATTAGTCACATATTTTTTTGCAAGAAAAGGCATAAAGGACATCATATATGCCAGCTATGCAGGATCAAGGTTGAGCTAGACTTTAGAGAAGCACTACACTTATTAATGTTTAGGGTACTAAGAAATCAGATGGAGATACCAAGTAGTGCTTCCATATTCACATGACAATCCAAGATGCTAATCTTTGTTGGTATCATAAAGTGTGGTGTAGGATCAGTAGGCAAGAAGAGATCTCTATTGAGGTTTTCTTGAGTTCTGCCTAGTTGCATGGTCTCTATTGGGGCTAGAGTTGATGTTTCTTGAAGATGATTAAGTTGTACTGCCTTGTACCCTCATCTTTCTTTTGTTAGGGCAACATTGAGCAATATGCCAAACTCTCCACAATACATGCATAACCCATTGATGTGTCTCCTTTGTTTTTCTTGTGTTGAGAGAGGCTTGAATAAGGTCAAATCAATGTGTATAGGCTCAACCTTGAATACTAGATCTTCTTGAGCTGATATATTATCAAATGTCTTCATTGTACTAGAACTCAAAGATGTCCCACTATGCTTTTCTTCTCACCTCCCGATAGTCAATTATCACATCCAATTGTTTGGGCAATAAACTCACAATGTATGCACCTTTGGGATTGTTAGCATAAGATCTTCCACCATCTTTCAGTCCCCAGTGAAATTGGCTAATAAAGTAATCCTCATGCCAAGTTAGATCACAAGTAAGCTATTGAAATTCAGATGTATATGTTGAAGCTGGTCCTGATCCTCATTGTAAGTTTCTAAGCTTAGTCTTAGCTACCCTTGCTCTATCAATTTCCTCGAAGGTAGATTTCTTGTACAAAGGCCTCAAAGTAGTGGGGACTCCTTTTCAAGCAAAGCAGCAAACTGGGAAAGGGTTGTATCTAAAAGGAGAATGCCAATAAGCATGACTTGGAAAGCTGCATTTGGATAATGGTCTGGCTGCATACAGAGATGAACGATCACACCTATTGCAAGAAACCCTTGAACTTCGATCTAGTGCTATCAAATTTCTTACTTAGACTGACCTTTGGCTCCTTTCAATGGTGTTGTGAGAGATTACTGATAGTTGAGCCTTGTCCCTAATGCAAGCCCATCGTTGCCAGTCTTGCAGGACTAGACCTAGAGCTTGATGTTGCTCTACCTGTAATTGCTCATTGCTCTCATGGAGCTCTTGGGTTTGTTTGTTGAATGCTTTGCAAGGTGGTTCCATCATAAACCCCATTCAGGCTAGGCAAGATTGAGGGATGGTAGTCTTGCCAAACTATTATGAGCATTACAAGTGCTTTTTGAAAGTGAGGAACCCCCATTCACATGTATGCCTAAGGTGGTTAAGAGGGAAGCTTCTAGGATAGCACTAGTGTAAGTCATTAGTGATGGCATAAACACTGCTGACATAAGTGCTTACATAAGCGATGGTGCAAGTGATGACACAAGCAATCCTCTAGAATCTTGAAAACCTTCTTCAAGTAACTTCTAGAAACTTCAAGATAGAATCAAGCCCTCCTTTAGCTTGAGCATCTGTGGCAGAATGTAGTGGTTATGGAGGTCAATGATCCTATATCAAGGTAAGCTTTTTGTTTGGAGGGTTTTTAATCTTATTGGAGACCTCCCTCTAGGTGACATGGTGCTAGGTGCAATATTTTGCACCACATATGTGTAAATTACATTTTATGTTTTTTTTCCTATCTAGCTGCTAGAAAAACATGGGATTTCATGCCTAGGGTTGGATTGGACTTTAGTGACATTTCACATAACTACTAGTCAAGCATGGGTCTTGGGAAGGTTACCTTAGACTAACTCATTTGTTTCATGTCTTGTTTACAATTGGGCTTTGGCACATCTAGCATACTGAAAATGCTCTTATCTTTGACTATGGCCCTAGAAGTCATGGTCTATTGGTTGCAATGGAGGCTTATTATTGTGACACATGGCTTCTATGATATAAGTGGGGGTTGTCATGGGTAATATGGTTGCTCCATCACTAGATGTTATTTGCATGACACAAATAACTGTTTGTGCATGATGATGCAGGTCACTTTAGCGCTTAGGTGCTTCAACAAGTTTTGTTTTTGAGCTAGTGACCATGTGGCTTGCTTTGCATGCCAGCCAAATGGCCTCTTGTACATCTAATTATTCATTCATTCAACAACCTTTACAAAGAAAAAGGGAGAAGAAACAATTATTTGACAACCTTTACAACACAAAGGAAAAGAGATAATCATCCCACAACAGTCCATATACTAGAACACCACATTGACTTATAATGGTCAGACCCCTTACAAGATATATTCTTCTTTTCTATAACCTGCTAACATGATATCACAAACAATCTAGATTCCCCTCTTTTGCAAGGTGCCTTCCCACTATCTACTTCGCTACAACAAGATAGTGGTCCACATGTGCAACAATCAAAGATTGGTATACTCTACCATCAAGGTTGCCAACCAAGAGGGGCACATTGTGGAGTGCAAAAGTACCACTTGTCAAAGCATATCTCTAACAAACAACTAAAGCATAACACACCAAACGTGCCAATAGGATGTAAGATAAACCCCAATCTTTGTGATTGTTTTGCTATCTTTTGATCCACGACTATGATGGAAATTCATATTGGGTGCGAATTGCTGTGTACAAAAGGTTTTGGGGGGGGGGGGGGGGGGGGGGCGGGGGGTGGGTAAAACTCCAATTCCACGGTAGAAAACAAATCTAGTGCATGGGTTGAGGCAGTTTGAGCATTCTCTAGCCTTGAAAAATTGTGTGATGATGTACAATCTTGTAATATATACTAGAGAATTACTTCTTTTTCAGATCATGATTTTACGTTTTCATATTCTTCAAAATAAAGAAATGTAAAATCGTAACAATCCACATGTTTACTGGATCTCTACAAGTAATAATTGCTAAAATTTGTAAGCTAGAAATATGGGGAAACCATCGGCCATTTGCTTTATTTCAATTTCTGCATTTGCCAAGGGTTCGAAGATATCACAAAAAAGCTGGAAAACTTGACATTACTTGTGACGATATAAAATTGGACAGATTTTCCCAATATGTAAAATCAAGCAATAAATACAATGTGATATTTAAACACTTACCAAAATAAAGTTTCAACTAAATTAGCAACAACGATATGCAGTTTACTTAGTGCTTAATATTAGACAACTTAAATGCATGTGCTAAAAGATATCGTCTATTCATCATCTGTGTACTTTTCATGTTTTCCACCTTTCCAAGCTAAGATAATCTTCTACCATTCGTGGCTAACATATTAGTCTGCCAACATTAAGGCTTAGATACATCTACTACTAATGTGGGCTTAAATACAATCTAGCACTTGTGATGGCTTAGACTTACATATATCTATCTACCATCTCTTTCAAGCTGGCATCATGGATAGATATTGAGATCAGCTACAGCCTAGAGACATTCTACAATATAGAGATGGCAGCTTTCTAGAGTCTCCACCATAGTCACCAGAAATGTTTCATCCTGTTTCGTATTTTGAGGTTTTGTTTCATGTTTAGTACGGTTGGCTATATCTATCTACCACCTCTTTCAAGGTTTAGCCATCATTTGTGTACCACCTCTTTCAAGCTGGCATCATGGATAGATCTTGAGATCAGCTACAGCCTCGAGACATTCTACAGTATAGAGATTTCAGCTTTCTAGAGTCTCCACCATAGTCACCAGAAACGTTTCATCCTATTTGTATTTTGGGGGGGTTTGTTTCGTGTTTAGTATGGTTGGCTACCTCAAAGTTTTGAACAATATTATCCATAACGTGAAAATTTTCATTCCACTTGGTTCTTGAGTCAAAAGTTAAAAACTTAATACAAAAATATTCATTTCACTTACTCATTTGGAAATTAGCATTCACAATTCACAAATCACAATGTACAGGGCCACAACACATGTATAATATATAATGCAAAATAAAAGTGAAAATTGATGTTCAAGAGTGGAATCCTTGTGGGAAGGCATTTGTCACTAAAGGAGGTGGAGGACCAAGGTAGAGGAGTAGGTGGTGGAGGAGGAGGAGAGTGTGGAGGAGGAGAAGAAGAGAAAGACATTGTGTGGAGGAGGGAGACGTGGAGCAGGAATAGATGGAGGAGGAGGAGATGCACAAGGAGGAGAAGGTGATGGTGCGCACAAGGAGCGTGTGAAAAAAACCATTCTTTAAGAAACCCTTTAGAAACAATTTCTGTTTGACATAGAAAAATTTCGTTTCATGACTCCATTCTGTGAATGAAATGAAACATTTTGTGTGTTTTGAGGTTTCTTATTTAAGTAACTAGAGTGAGGACTTTTCTTTCATTCTACTGGTAAGATGACATTAGACATGCATATACTCTTAGCATTGTCTCATTGTACACTTATTTTCAGCATTATCTCATAGGCCACTTATTTTATTGTTATACTCACTTTACTGATGTGATGAAATAGACATGGATGTACTTAGGGTCATCTTGTAGGCCACATTGGCCTTTTGTAGAGGTTCATCTCCCTCTCTCTCTATATATATCACTTTTTATCTTGAAGTATACTATGTGGCAAATTTTACCCATGATTCCAGAAATGTGAACTTTTGAAATTTGACATTGTTTGATCCTGGTTCTTTCAGAAAAGCTGTTGCAAAATGCTGGAAATCCTAATAACAAAAATGAAATGGATGAAAAGCCAAATGCAAACTCAAATGCTGGAAAATAAAGCAGGGGCTTGCACTTCTGTTTAAGGACAGCAAAAGGCAACCATTATCCATCTTCGGGCTGGAACCATTGTCTTGTTTTATAGATTTCATCCTTGTCAGCCTTTTCATAACCAGGATGAAGCTTTCTAATGTCTCATGATCATCAGCTGCCATTACCATCATCCTGGAAATTTCTTGATTCCTTTGCTTGAAAAGTTTCCTGGAGCATAGATTTCTGTCAGATGTGTCTGTTCCCTCAATTCATTCTTACAAGTTGAGGCTGTTTTGGGCATCATCTTTGATAGGCAAGCTTGCCATGATTGAAATCTTTTACAAGCTGTCCAGGGGCTGAATTTTGGATTCTCTGCTACCTGGAGTTGGATTCTGTGGTTTTTTGCATTGTTGCAAATTTTGATAGAAAGCTGACCAGCATCTTGATTGAGACACTGATGGGGAGATAGTTGTCTTGTTCCTGTGAGAGGGATGGGCTTTCCCACCTTACTGCCTGCTTCTGTATCTTTATTGTCCACATTGTTTGCTTTCAGTTCTTCTATTTTTGATCAAATGTGATGAAAGGTATTATGTTTTTGTCTTACAAACTCCTGCTAGGTTTTACTATTTACTGCTTCTTACTTGAACGTGTAATGAAGAGGGAGTGAACAGGGGACGTGTGTGTTTATCATGATTGCCCATCTCCTAGGATTCAATGCCTTTTCTGAGCATAACATTAAGTCTTGTCAACAGGGTTGTAGCTTAAGTGGTTTGAGTGTGTACATGGGTGCGTGAGTTCAAACCTTGGGTAGACCCTTGAGGCACCTTTCAAACTTTCTAGCCTTTCTCGAAAAAATAACATCAAGTCTGTGCACCAGTCCAATGTTCAACTCAATTTGTTCTGTTAATATATTTCCCCTTGGGTTTGCTCATTGTGTTGTATTGCTGCTTACTTTAGGCACATAGTATGGAATAGTGCTCCATTTCTATTTCTTTGTATCCTTTTTAATCCAACCTATGTGCTGCAGCAGCACTGTCTTGATTACTAGATGTCTCTTTTGGATGCGTGTTTTCTGTTTGTACAAACAGGCCAGGTGATTTAATTTGTGTGTCTAGTCCTATGTGTTAGAAAATAGCCCATGCATCCTCGCAAATACTTGTGAAATTACTCTTTTCATGTAGGCTGGAATCCATTAATGTACAAGATCTTTAGATTGGAGCCTTGTGGTATTCTAGCTTCTCAATAAGTGTGATGAGCAAGTGGTTGAAAATGATGCAACCTAGAAACAAAAGGAATGTGCAAAGCTGCACTAACAAGTATTGTTTGCAGAATGCAGAAACTAGTTTCAGTGTACTAGCAGCTGAAGCATCAGTCCAACAAAGACGCAATACTATTGTGCAACCGATTTTGTCCAAGTCACCTGTTAATGACCCCCAACAACTTCATCAAGGGTTTATTTCCAATTGTGTTCCAAACAATGGCCAGTCATCTAGGAACACGTCAAATATGATCAATGATTGGATGAAAGATACATTGGGAGAGAAATCTCTGGATTTAGCTGCTGCAACAACTCAACCAGAGAAGCCCTTTCATGTATCAGAAAGTCTTGGAAACACGAACTGGTTCCCAGCTACAATGTATGCACATGCAAGCCATTTTTGTAACACTCCTTTGCCAGCAGGGTCGGACAATAAAGTTTCTGGGGGTCATGCTATTCCATTGATTAGTACAAAAGTTGGAAAAGGGCAGAACCAAGATACAGATAGACACCTTTGGTTTCCACAAAGTAGTGTTCTACAACAGTGCCAAGATTCAGGAAAACATTTGTGGTATCCGGAGAATTCATCTACACAACTTTCATACTACCAGCAGCAGCAGATCCCTCAATCTGTAAATTTTCCCCCACCAAACCAGGCTACCTGGTTGCAATCAAGTGGTACTATGCATGGTACTTTTCATATGCCGCAGGGTATCTATGGGGTTAAAGCTATGGATGCAACAAGATTAGGTTTTCAAACAGAAGGGTTGCATAGTGGCCAGGTTGAACTGTCTGGCTCTTGGAACATGCTAGGCATTGGACATGTTTATTCCGCCAATCCTTTTGTTCCTCAGAAACCACCTTTCAAGAAGCCCCCGAAGCTTATTTTGAAAAATGATGGGAATGGTCTTGAGTTGAAACCAGAAAGAGACCCTGATGAAAAACTCCATCAAGGGAAAACATCATCTTTCACAGGGAGCACAGGACAGGATGAAAGTAGCAAGTTAATTGATATAAAGGAACAGACCTTGCATCTTGGAGAATCTCCAAGCATCCCTCCACAGAAAAGAGCACTTTCTACTGATGTGCAAGTGACTTCAACCTCTAGTGGGCTACTGGAGGATAGGCCATCCTTGGAAGATCGAGACTGCCTCTTTGCAAATCAACAGTCTGCTCAAATGGCTCTTCTCAGCAGTGATAGTAAGCATGATGTTGAGGCAAAAGAAAGTGTGCTGGACATAAATTCTCAGGTTCATAATGCATCTCCACTGCCCATCAAATTTAAATGTCATCCTCCTATACATCAGGTTGACACCACAATTGACCAAAATCAGGAGCACATCCAAGATGCTTATTGGTTGGAAAAAAAAGATGGTGCATCAAAAAAAATTCATCTAGAGGTTTTACACGTTAAAGAAGGCATGAATGGGCTTGATCTGGCAAATCAAGAGAACAATCTGGCCCTACAAAAATATATAGAGTTAGATACTCAGCACAATCTCCCTGAGAAATGTGAGCTATTGCAAAGGGAGACATCAAGTCAAATGTTCAAAGATTTGGGGAGCCCTTCTAATGCATGCGTGTCAATGTGTGTGACTAATGGTGACTCAAAATGCTGGCCTTCTGCAGTAGATGTGCAGGTTGAAAATGAACCAGCAAAGAAAATAGACACTTCTGATGCTGTGTCAGGACAGGGATATACGGAAAGGAGTGAAAACAATATGACTATTGCAGTCGAGAGTGACCTACCAATGAATGTGAGCAGATCTGGTGCATGCACTCGGTCTGAAGATAAACAAGTACAAAAGATGTCTGATGATGCAAAGAAGAATCTGCAACTTGACCGAGCAAAATCTGAGACAGATTCTATTGGGGCTAGCCAGTTGGGTGTAGAACAAGCTTCTGCAAGCTCTGGAAAGGATGCCCAAGCTAAGAATTTTTCATCGGGATTTGTTCTGAAATTTGATGAACATGGCTTGACTGGTGTCGAAACACAAACATCTGCACACATGCTGAGGGACACTATGTCAGAAGCAGCTGATACTTTGAATATTTTAGAAGGTAGTGGGTTGTATAAAAGTGGTAGAAAAGGTTCAAGTCCAATACCGTGTGAAGACACACAACCTGCTGAAATGAAGTTGAATCCGTTGCCTCCTGCAGAGCAGGAAACATTTAATGATATGCATGTGGATAGTGAGAGAGAGATTGCTGATAATGCATCAGATAGTGACAGTATGGCTGCTGCAATACTTCTGAGCTTTGCACCTAAAATGCCTTTGCAGAACAAACCTAATAGTGATAAGAGGCTTGGTGTTAATCCTTCAGAATGCAGGGTAGCAGGGAATCCATTCCACCGGATGAGAGGGAAGCATCAGAAGCATTACAGTCCTAATGGAGGCACCCCTATTACTTCTGTTGAAAGAACATCTAGTGTTGAGTTGGCCCAATTGCAAGTAAAGGACAAGTCTATAGAGGAGGATGAACCTGCCGAGATGCAATCTGACAATGAGGTCTTGGATGAGCTAAAAGCTTCCAAGAGCAAGCTTTTGAGGAGGATGGAGAAACTGACGGATGATGAGTCAGGTACAAACTCCAAAACTACTCGTGAGAAAACCCTGAGTAAAATTGAGGCAGAGAATCCAGCCAGAAACCACATGGGCAATTTTAAGGGTAGGAGGAGCTCAAGAGGACTAATTGCAGCAAGGATGCCGGGGGGAAACAGGGCAGGCAGCAAAGCACAGCAGCAAGAGAAAGCAGATGTAGGGAGGAGGGCTGAGGATGTTATGAAAAGCAGGGGTGTTGGTAGGCCACAGCAGCATATTTCAGAGGTAGAAAGGAGAACCTCCAAAAGGATGGAAAGTGACATAAGAAACAGAGGTGGTCTACCACAGCATTTGCCTTTGGCATCTCAGGTGCCATTTTCACAGGAAGAGGAAGAACATGGCAGCTCCTTCAAAGCAGCCACTAACATCACAAGCCAAGGTTGGGCCGATTCGAGCAGGAGAACAAGCCGCCTGCGTCAGCATCTCCATGATAGTCCCAAAAAATAATTCAAAATATTCAGGTGTATATCCTGGTTCAAGAGGCCCAGGTAATAGATTCTATACACTTTCTTCCTTTTCCAAGTGCCACATACTTGAGCCCTTGTGATTTCAGCCTATGTAATCAGACTTCAAATATATACAAGCCCCCACAGATAGAGAAGATTGTGTACTCATAAATTCAGCCAAATGTGTCCTTCATAGTGTGCTAGATCTTGTGTTCATGAGTGTGCACGCATGCGTGTATGACAGAGGTTAGATTTCTTTAAAAGGCCTGAGGTTTGAGACAGACTTTGATGAAGCAAAGTTGTATTTATCAATGAAGCTTCTTCAAAGGCTGTTAAGGCCCGTGAGACCAGTAGTTAGGTTACACTGACAGAAATGTCATATCTGAGATTAAAATGACAACAGCATTCTATCAAAATATAACCCATTAGTACATTAAGGTGATTGACGTGAAATTTGCAAGAGTAACTATCTGATGAGAAGAAACACTTATCTGGCCTATGGCTTTCAGCATTAGGTGACATGCTTATGCAGAACGGTTGGTGAGCTCTGAGGAGAGGCAGCATATAGTGAAGGTTTTTACAAAAATGCAGGACAAATAAATTAGTATAAACAATATTGTTTATAGCACTACAAATTATGCTAATGGTAGATGCAGCCATTATATCTGCCTTTGTGATTGGAGCCAACTCTCTTTTTGGAGTCAAGGATTCCTAATTCAGGGATCCTTAGTCTCCAAAGAGCATGAGCTTCTGATTGAGATGGTATCTTCAAAACTTGCTGCTCTTACCCATTTTTGGCTAAGCCTCCTGCATCATATATCTTCCTCGAATAAAGCCATGCTGTTGCAAGTGTACAATTCTTCCCAAGATGAATCTGATTCTCTTGGCCATTGCTTTAGTGATTACTTTAAGGCAACACTGAGCATTTTTAATGGCCTCAATTAGCCATTTTTAATCTATTGAGTGACTTTGGAACAGCTTCACCAACCCATGATTTAGATCTTGGGGGAACTGGACACTTGCCATCAATGCCTAGTCCTTTATCCTTTTTCACTTTGAAAACAAAAAATTGCAACTATTTGGAGAAAGGCCTTTTTGGAGTAAGGTTTGCTCCTTACTTATCATTGAGTACACAACCTCTAGCAAGTCTTTCATTTTCTCTTGATAATCCTCAGCTTGCACT
Organism: Lygodium microphyllum; assembly: GCF_053477565.2. Classification (NCBI taxonomy): domain Eukaryota; kingdom Viridiplantae; phylum Streptophyta; class Polypodiopsida; order Schizaeales; family Lygodiaceae; genus Lygodium; species Lygodium microphyllum. The sequence goes on along the minus strand of NC_141156.1, from coordinate 60,541,194 downwards.
GGCTTGTTACCTAGATATATATGTGATATGAGGAGGCCTTGAGGATTTCGACATCATCCATAATCTGCATATCTTAATTTCTATAGCAGAAACAAGCTACCTGCTGTGTAGGGGCATCTCCTAGCAAGAACCGCTTACCTTTTAGCTGCACCTTCACAACTTCAGCTTTTTGGTATACTTGATCCTCAAGGAAATGCTTAGTTCCTCTGAGTAGCTGGTAGTAAAACTAGATCATGAGGATGCTCATTAAGAGCTAGAAGAAGAAAGCATCTTGGCATTTGACAGTCAACTCTCCCCTCCCAGCAGAAGCTTTGCATGTTTCACAATCTCAGTAATGTCATTAATGTTCTTCTTCCATCTCATTAGTAGACTGCTATGACCTGCACTAGCCAATGTCCACCTTGCCTTCAGCTGCTTCACAAGAACTTCAAATTTTAAGAAAGACACATTGAATTGGAACAGTGGGGGATTGTTAAATGAGCCCCTATTTAAGTGCATCTTGAAGAGATCAACATAGGCATTGTGGAGATATGGTAGAGTTTGCAAAAGAAAACATGAAGAGTACGACCTCAACTGAAATACACAGAAAGACACAAACTTAGAAACACAAAACACAAGAAAGAAGATAAGTGAATGAATGAAAATGAATGAATAATGGATGGAAGTATATAGAGTGTTCAATGGTAGAGCTGTCCAACATCCGATGACTATCATGGGAGTGGACTGAGGGAGTAGTCGGAGAGCGATGTCCACCGAAGAGAGATTTTGAGTGTTGTAAGCACCAATTGGAGCTGAGATGATGTTGTAAACTAGCCTCTCTTCTTGGATAGGGTGGTAGATAACTAGATTTAACACTTTATTACAAGAAGCAAATAAATGCACAAATCTGAAATAAATAAATTACCACATTAATCTTGGATAGTCAACACCCAATTAGCCCCTAAATTGGTACCCCTTGTGGTACTTATTTAACTTGTATTGCTATGAATTTGTAGTACACTGATATTTGTAGTACACAAATTCTAATACTTTGGTTTGTCACCGATGATTAGTGGCATTAGGATCCAATTCGCCCCTGTGATTCTAATACAATTAAGGCACATGTGGAATTGTGAACGCTTGCATGTAGGTCAACTTCAATGTGGATGTACAATCTCTATGAAATTTGCTGTAAAAGCTTCTTTGATATTTGAGCTTTTCTTTAATGGGTACACAGGTGCTCAAAAAACCCTAATTTTTCTTGTAAGTTAGGGTTTTGACAACATAAAAAATGCTGTCCACCTGCAAGCAATTGAATCAAATTGAGAATGGTCGAGATTCAATGGTACACTTCTCTAGATAGCTAATAAACCCTAATTAGAGCAATAATTAGGTTTGAGTTTAGCAAAACAGACTTTAATATCTTCAAATTTGTTGAAATGATGGAGAAGGACAACAAAGGAGAGAGAAACTTTCCATCTCTGATGCCAAGAAAGTGTTGTAACAATAATTCCCTCCTATTTAGAGGGACCAAATCATGCCACTTACTAGTTTTTAGGGTTTTGTTGTTGTTTAAAACCCTAATTTTTGCACCATCAATTGTCAATAACCTCGTTTTTAGGGGTTTTTGTTGTTTGCAGTACAAAATATTCTCCAAATCAGGTTATCTTGCTATCTTGAAGCTTCAACAATGGTCTTCCTACTCACAATGTTTTACATTCTCAAATCTACCCCAAATAGTCCAAAATGGGAGAAAAAGCAGCACAACATAGAAGATACACTTGCATGTAGCCAAAAATTGATCCAAACTTGACATTTAGTAAACTTTTATTTTTATTGGGGCCTGCATATGCAAAAGTGAGCTGCTTAGCACTTTGGCCCTACCCTCATTAAAATAACATTGAAGGTTGCCCAACCTAAAATCTAAATCCTAACTTATTTGAACTTAAAAAGTATTGTAACTTTTCCTAAACCCTAGCCTACAATATAAATCCTTGAAATCTACCAAAGTTCACCATTGCAAAGGTTAGAATTGTTTGTTATTGTGACATACATATAACTTAATCTTGTATGTGTATCTCACATGTGCATAACTTAAGTATCTAGAGACCATTAAGTTAAAAATTTATGTCCTCACAAGATAGACCTTTCTCTCAAATCCTTGCGAATATATGATTGTATTATAGTGTGACATGAAGGCATTCCTTACTATTGGAAATGTATGTTTGCATTATAGTTGAATAACATGTGCACTTATTGGTTAACCCTATTCATGCCCTCTATATGTCTAAAATTTTGGTCACTTAAACTAGTTGCAATCCATACATAATCATTGTTAAAACCATAGGGGATGTATCCATATGTCAAAATCCAACATTGTTTTGGCCAATTCATGAATTGAACATAAATAATACATCATAGCAATGATGTACCACATGATACTCATGGAATGTTATGATAATTGCTACAAAAATAAGATTAATTTTATTTACTTATTTTTATGGATTTTCATTTGTTTATTTGCCATATGATTCATGACTTGTTATGTGAGGTATTGCACACAATATTGATTGCATTGTGCTTATTAGATAGATCGCATGGAGTTAATGTGTTTTGTGTTATGGTGAGTAGATTATTAGATTACATCATGTGGAATTATTATTTTGGATAGAGCACATCTTAATGAACAAGGATTAATATTTTTAAGTGTTTTAGTATTGCAAATTTTGGGTGATTTCTAGTGTGAAATTATTATATGCATCCACATGTAAATTGTTTATTTGGTTATAACCTTCACACAAGGCCTAAAGAGTTAGATTATTCTTTCTGTAAACCTTAGAATAGGTTCATTAGATAGGAGCTAGAAATCATTAGGTAAAAAACATGATGTTCAATTAAAGAAAGTAAAAAATCCAACAAGGATGTCTTTTTATTGTATTTTAAATTTAAAAAACCAAGAAAAATCCATAAATGTATATATGGGGGAGGTACTCACCCATGCATGGGGGAGATTGTATGCAGTGCTTGTGCCCTATACTCTTTGTCTCTTTTTTCTCTTAATTATTTGTCTTTTTAATTTTATTGTGATTAAGTTTATTGTATGATAAAGGACTACAGCATTGGTATTAGAGCGAGGTGATTGTTCTACATGTCAACATCATTGATGAGACATTCATCTATCTTTGCAAATAACAATAGCTTCATCATCATGCATCAACCTTTTATCTGCAAGATAAAAGCTCTACACAGTGGTTCGAGTTACAAAGGTTTGGCATTATTAGTTATCTTATTCTCTTTTTCAATTTCAATGTGAAAGGGATTGATATCTTTCCATCCATTAGAACTAACATGAAATGATTTTGGAAAGAAGAGGAGTTTTGGGCTAGAGAGAAGAAGCGGAAGATTAGAGGGTAGTGATCTAGAGATGCCATTTTGTTGAGTCCAAAACCACCAACCACCACCTCAAGATTCGCCAACTTCATCAGCCACAAAGTCGAGATTGCACTAATTTTGCTCTTTTCTTTTTCTGTTTAGAAAGGGCACTTGATACAACTTCAAGCTTTAGTAAAGCTTACTAAATAAAGCTTAGGTTTTTTTTCAAGAAGCAACCATTTTATTAAAATGAAAGATGGAGAGGGGGGAGAGGAAGGGGGGAGGAGTTGGGAATACTAAATAATTTCCCTACCATGCAAACTTACTTTGAAAGTACTAAAAGAAACCTTATCAAGCCACTTTTCTTGTGCAATAGCCCTTCTAAACCAAATGAGATTAGCAACAAGCCCTAATTCACATGTAGGAAATTTGTAGTTTTTTTGCAATCCTTATATTGTTTAGAGAGCATGTTTATACATAACATTCTATACTCTTTGAAAATTTGTTTCTATGCAAGGATTTATTTTCAAAGATAAGACCTTTCGATATAGACAAAGTTAATATGGAATCTCCTCTTCCCAAGATATCTCTACAAAAAAAAATTGATATTCTCCAATATAATTTGATTGAAGTTACGAAAGCTCTTTAAGAGCAAGAACATCAAAATCCTATCGTGTAAGACAAGGATGATTGCATTGCTCATATCCTATGACATGTATTCAAAGTGCAATAAACCAAAAGGACTAGTAAATTAGTCTCGTAAGTTTTCTCAAAGTTTTGAATTTGATCGCCAAAATTTTCTGGAAAAACTATTTTATCTTGGTGGAGCAGTTTTGACTACTATTTTTACGAAGAAGTTTTTTGGAAAAAGACCAATCAAGTGTGCTACTGGTAACTATTTGATGAGTAAAGCATTGCTTTGGTAGAATGTTCTTCGTCATAGTACCAACCACTCAAAAATGTAGAATTAATTTCATGAAAAGACCAAAAAATACTTTTTCACATAGTGTTTGATAATTTCTATGAAAATAAGATGATTTTATATTTATTAAATTTTTTTGGATTAAATCTATTTGCTATATGATAGTGACTTGTTATACCTAAGGCTACGTGTGACATTGGTCACATTGTGCTTTATAGATAGATAGCATGAAACTAATGTGTTGTAATGTGCAAAGTATGAGATACAGTTATGCATATTATTTATTTTAAGTATAATAATATTTTTAAATAAACCTTAAAATATGCTATTTAGTTAGAAGTTAGTAAAATAGAAGGCAATAAAGTATGCAGTTAATGCAAAAGATACAATGGTCATTAACTAGAAATGGAAAGAGAGCACAAATTGCACATAAGATGTAAAATAGAAAAGAGTGCATAACACAAGACTGAGTACAATCTCAACCCATGTATGTGAGCATATTCTCCATGCATATACTTGTGGATTATGTATGGTCTTTTTGTGCTTAAAATACATTGAAAAAGCATCAATTTTGGCTTCTTTATTTTTTTAAAACTTGAGTGCCATGATTCTAGCACAATAATTTCTAACTACTATCTAATAAATCTATTCTAAAGTTTACAAAATAAATAATTTAGTACTTTAGGCCTTGTACAAGGGATTACAACCCATTAAATAAATTGTGTGTATGTGCATATAAGAAGTCCTCTCTAGAGAGCATCCAAAGATATAATAATTTTTGCAATAGTGAAGCACCTAAAGTAGCCAATCCTTGCATATTAAAATGTACATCACTTTAGACGACTAATCCATATAAGTTATCCCTAATAATTTGCTCACCAAAATACAACACATTAGTTTCCTACCATCCATCTACCAAACACAACACAATTGGTACTACATAAGGTATCTCACATAACAAGTCATGAATCATACGGCAAATAGACAAAGGAAATGAATTAAGAAAAATGTTTTATTTTCATAACAATGATCACAACATTGCATGGGGGTTAAAAGACAAGTGTTCAAAGTTGATAAAACAAAACTATATGGGTATGATAATTCCTATGAAATTAAGATTATTTTTTGTTTATTCATTTTTGTGAATTTTCTAGATCTTGTTATAGCATTTATCTTCTTGTTTCTTTTAGTAATGGTTAATATTTAGATACCTATTGATATTAAATATTTTTTCAACATAGCTTGCTTTATCAATGTTGTATAAAGTTCTACTCATGAAAAAGGAGTAAAAGTTGAGGCAAAGATATTGAGTCTTGATTGCCACACTTATAGTTTAGTGTTTGACTTTTGAAAATGTCATAGATGTCACTTGCCACTCATAGTAGTCAAGGGAGATTTAAATATGCATGCTCTAGAAAAGTTGCCACTTCTAACTTTTGCATTTGCAAAGGTCTTATTAAAGTGAATGCTTAGCATACCCTAAATTGCCATAAGCATGAATTCTTCTATGTTTGCATAGTTTCCCACATTGGTATTGGAGCAAGTCCTTGCACTTGGGGACTTGCTTAAAGATAGTGTCCATACATTGAAAATTAGGATAGTCTTGTGGACCCTGTTTTGATTTTGGGAGTATTCATATTGAAGATTCATTATATCTTTTATAGCTATAAAGCCCTAGACATAATCGTATTTGACTAAGCTCTAGCAAAGCCAAAAACAACCAAAAAATTACATGAAGTTTCTTGTTAACTACTTTTGCTACACTTACTTGCAAGCTTTGATCCCTAATGATATTCCATTTACATTATTGGTTGATTCTTAGTATGGGGATTATTGGAAGGGTAAATCAATAGGTAAAGTGTCATTATTTTCATTTAGACAATGGTGTTACTAATAAATGTTTTGTCCTTTATTATTACTAAACAATATTCTCTATCATAGCCATCTTGTGTGATTGATATCCTCGTAATTTAATAAGGTTTGGATTAACTTGGTAATTATTAACATAGTCCGTGCATTTAGTGTGTTATGTGTCCCTTGGAAGAGAAGATCACCAAAGGAAGGCCAATGTCCTAGAAGTCACTTGTGACATCCATTTTTCTAAGATTTTATAAGCAATATTTTTAATCATAACCACCTCATGTGACCAATGCTCCCTTAGAACTAGAATACAAATTGACGTAATAAGTGTGTATATCTCCTTGATGAAGAATTATGATTTCTAGTTTGGGGTATGTAAACATAGATGCTCAAAAGTGAGATTTGTGGGAGAAAAGGACAAAAATAAGGGAAGTTTTTGTGTAAGATAGTTATAATTTACTTATTCTCACCTATCACAAAGGAATATACTTTGGTAACCTTCTTAAATTGGTGTGTCATGCCATATTGATCAATGAAATTCAATACCTAAAAATGATTGTGTTGTATCTTTCATAGTAAAATAATCCTTATTAATAGCTTGCCAAGACTGATATCTAAAATTTTCACATTGAGACTCAATGAATGCTGACAATTGCAAAGAAGTTATGCATGAAACGAGTTTTCCATTTAGATTCTAGACTTGTTACATTATTTGTCTTCTCTTTTCTTTTCATTAATGTTAAGGGTTAGATACCTATTTTTATTAATTATTTTTCCAACATAGTTTGCTTTACCAATGTTGTACAACACTTCATGATGCATAATTTGTATAGGCATCCTCCTAAAAAGAAAACATCACATTGAAGTTTAAGTTGGGTGATCAAGAAGCCTTAATACAATTTAAGCATGAAAAAGGAGTAAAAGTTGGAGCAAATATATTGAATCTTGATTACCACTTGTAGTTTAGTTTTTTAACTTTGAAAAGATCATGGTTGTCACTTGTCCCTCATAGTGGTCAATGAAAATTTAAACATGCATGCTTGAAGAAAGTCACTACTTCTTACTTTTACACTTGCAAAGACTTATTAAGCTGAATGAGTAGCATAACTTATAGTTACCATGGACATTTTTCTATCTCAAAATTGAATGTCCTTTTTTTAAATTCATCTCTCATTGGAAACCGGTTAACTAAACATGCATGTATTACGAAGTATAGAAAGATATAGAATAGAGAACCTTGACATCTTTGGTACAGAGGTTTGATTAAACTAAAGGTAGTAATGAGCTTTCAATTTCAATCCTATTCAATGAGTCAACACATGTTTTTGCCAAGCATGATGTGTAGGTCCTATGACCATATGACTTGGCACTAAGGGACACAATGCGTTGGCATAAACACCTTGTTACCTTAGGCTTACATGGTATTTGGGTAATCCCACATCTTAATGGCTTGCCACTAAGGGATACCGTGTTTAGTGTGGTTGCATTTTTACCCACTTGTTGTAGCACCTAGCTTAAGAATTATACATACTTGTTGTAGTTGTGTTGGCCTTATGCTTACATTGAGAACAGTGTTTGGGTCCCACATCTTCATGGCTTCACTTTTTTCTTTGGTCCTTACATGTGCAATATACAAACACTCGTGTTTTAAATGTATGATGTTTTATGTTGTATTTTTTTTGGCTTCTTGTTAATGCCTCCTTCCTTCTTGCTAATTTATTAAAACTATTTTGGTAACAATTCATGACATTGTCATTAGACATATTTATATTTTGTTAATTAACCAAGTTATTGTACTTCTTTTAGCATGTTAGTATGTTGAAATTATACTTTGATTGTTGTCATATGCTTCTAGGTGTGTTAAAAATACTTGGAATTTTTTATGCTTCTAGTTTATCATCTCGAGTTTGATGTTTTCTTTTATCCCTTTCCATTCAAGGGTGGTGACCTCAATGCTCCTTGAGATAGAGAAACTCTTAGTGATAAAATAGGATAGTTATGCCCATGTTAGATTATTGAGCCTTTTTTCCTTTTCTCCCTTACCATTCATAGATGGTGCCCTTAAATTCTTTGCACATTATAGAATGATGAAGAGGTATATGAATGATTTAGGGTGTATTATGGGCTACAAAGGAGTTGCATACTTTTCTAGTGATAGAACATCACAATGTAAAGCAAGTTTGAAAACCCTTGTGTGCGTCTCCTTAGGCCCCTAGTATCACCTCTATCGATAATGCTTTGAGGATTCTTGTTGCTATAACCTAGCCAACCTACTACACATGCATAGTTGGTCATGCTTTAACAATTCTCATTTATCAATGCTTCAAGGATTTTAGTTGTTGTTCTTAGCCTAAGTATCCCAAAGTCAAAGTTGATGGAATTCTTTTTCTATATGCCCATTTGGCTACGGCCATATGCACATCTCTATTCACAATGCTTTGATGCTCTTAGTTCTTATCATCCAATCTAGTCATCACAAACATTATTTTGCAAATAGGAAGGTTGAACTTAAGGTTAAAAAAAAAAAAGTGCATACGATTAGAGTAGGTTTGGGATTTAGGTGTATAAATATTTATTAAATATAGACTTTGAGCAAAAAAATAATATGACTTTCAATGTGGATATGAAAGCAAATGAGTTTTTTTAAATTTTTATTTCAAAAGAGATATCTAAAAATTAATCCATCTTGTGAATGTAATGATTTCTTAAATTATCTTAGGGAAAGTAATGTTTGAGAACTTTACTAGTCTCATTTCAAACAACAATATTGCTTCATAACCAAATCACATTGAGTCAATTACATTAAGCTTCCTACAATTTTTTTTTTTGATAGGGAAGAAGAAAGTGTTGGATGGTAATGATGCATCTACTAATCGTTTGTGATTTGATGGAGATTGTTTAGAGAGTTTGGGTGATTAGCTTGGTATTGCTTTAGTTAAGACACTAGGTGTACAGAGAACACATGGTAATGTAAAGGCTCCATTAATTGATCTAGTGGTACGTAGGTCTAGTAAGGTCATATACCTTGTTAAAAAGATTTGGTTTTGAAGGTTATGTAGCTCACCATTATGCTTATATGGTAAAGATAGTTGAGGATTTTGAGCCCACTTGTTTTGAGGATATTCTTTGTCATGCTCATTGGGATGTAGCAATGGATAAGGAGATAGCTACATTAGAAGCCAATAAGACTTGGGGATTTGATACCCTTGCCTAAGGGCAAGAAAGCTATTGGCAGTAAGTGGGTTAACAAAATTAAGCATAATGCAGATGGTTCAATCAGTAGATATAAGGCTAGGCTAGTTGCAAAAGGCTATGCTCAAACGTATGGCATAGATTAAGAAGAGATATCTAGCATTATTGCTAGGATGGCAACTGTAAGATGTGTGATTGCTTTGGCAGCCATAGGTTGGAATTTGCAACAAATGGATGTCAAGAATACCTTTTGGCATGGTGAATCACAAGAAGAGGTGTATATGGAACAGCCAGCTGGTTATGGGGGTTTAGAGCATCCCACATATGATTGTAGGTTACAGAAAGCGATCTATGGGCTAAACCAAGCATCTAGAGCATGGTCACAAGATCGTATAGTATCTTGTCAACATTGGATTTTATGTTTTTGATGATGACCATTCACTTTATGTGGGAAAGGGAGATGCACGCTTGGTCACCATAGTCATTCATGTGGATGACTTGATTATTACAAGTGACAATGACAATGGGATGATTAAAGTTAAGGACTTTTTGAAGAAGAAGTTTGAGATGAAGGATTTGGGTAACTTGAGGTACTTTCTTGGTATTGAGGTGATCAAATGTGATGATGGCATATGGCTATTCCAAAGCCAATATGACTTGGATATATTATCCAAGTATGACATGACAACATGTGAGTGTCTTTCAGTAACATTGGAGAAAAATGTGAAGTTGGGTGCTAATGTCGGGGATGAGATAGAAGACCCTACTATGTTCAAGAAGATAGTAGGAATTCTAATTTACATGACTATCACAAGGCCAAACTTGAGCTATATTGTTGGCCTTGTGAGTCAGTTTATGGAGATACCTAGAAAGCCTCATTTGGATGCAGTTAGAGGTATATGAAGTCCACTTTACATTATGAAATTTTTTATGAGGTAGGTAAGGTTGTACATGTGTTTGGATGCATAGATGCAGATTGGGCTAGTAGCATGTCAGACAAAAGATCTCCTAGCAGATTTATGCTTTCCCTTGGTAGTGCAACAGTTACATGGAGTAGCAAAAAGTAATCTATAGCTATTTTATTGAGTACAGAGGTTGAGTATAGAGGTGTTATTGTGGTAGCATGTGAGGTGGTATGATTGCAAAAGTTATTGGGTGATTTGGATATGTAGGGAGATGGACTAATTGTGACAACATGAGTAGCATACAACTAGCTAGAAACCTAGTGTTCCATGGTAGGATAAAACACATTGCAATGATGCACTACCACTTTGTGAGAGAGAGGGTACTTGCAGGAGAGATTGATTTGTCAGTACACATAAGATCAGATAGCTAACATTTTCACAAGGGCATTGTGTGCATAGAAGCTTTGAAAGGTTTGAAGCTTACTTGGAGTTGTAGAAATGTAGTTGAGAGCTTGAGGGGGAGTGTTGCCATGGCATGCTCAACACATGTAGACATTGACGATAGACCGCTTAGCTAGATGGGTCCGCACATCTACACTTAGCACATTGGTGGTCATTATGATCCTCACATGGTCACTGACTTATCACTTATTATATTTAGTTTGTTGCACCTACCTATAGCTGGCATAGTTATAATGCTAGTCAACTAATATAGTTAGTTATGCACTATTTGATGACTTAGTAGGCCACTTTCCTTTATATTGTATCTTATCTATACTTTGTGTACATTGTATTGTGTGTGAAAAAAGAAGAAGAAACCAACAAAAAACATTTCAGTCTCCATCTCTCTTCTTGTGCTCTTGAGTGAGCTTCCTCTTATGTGTATGGTGTGTGTTTGGCATAGTAGCTTAAGCAAGTCCCCCCACCATATGATTCTTGAGAGGAGGCCATTGATTGGCATGTGCTATGCATGCCATGAGGTGATTTTGTTGATTTTTTGTGTATATTTGTGTTGTATTGTCACTTGTGGGACACTTGGATTAGCATATATTGTGTATTTGACAAACACATGTCACGATACCTTTGTGTTGTGCTCGTCTTGTGATGGGTGTGTGTGTGTAGAGCCGAAAGATGCTTGTTAAATATGCACTCAGTCATCATAAATTCAAAAAGTGAGTTTTTTTTGGAAAGTATGTCACAATCAACTTGGCATTGTGTCATGAACTCGACATAGAGGTGTCATTTTTACTATGATTTCCTCCCTTTCCCTTATGGGTTAGGATGGGAACTTGGTCATGAATTCGACTAGATATTGTCTTGGTAGGCCACACATGAATAAATAAGTGATGGGAATTTGGTCACATATTTGAGTACACAATGCCGTGATATGCTAATTGTTTGATGGGATGGTAATTTAGATGGTATATTTGGCTAGACAATGTCCTCAACTACATGAAGTTTTTCAAAAATTCAACGATGTTCTTGAAGTTATATTTCAAAAATCTAAATGATATCGTGCAATTGTGTAATTTAAATGAAGCCTATATGCAAAAATAATATAACTCAAGATTGATATCATACAATTGGGTTTTTTAAATCAACAATTGTATGTCACAAGTTTATGCAAGTTAATTAGGTTAAGCCTTCGCTATCGTGCTTATACAATTTCTTTTCTTTATTGTAAAGAGTTTGTGATTTATGAAGATGGCCCTCAATGTTTCCAAAGCACTCTACATTTGCTTGATATATGCCATATTGTCTTAGCACAGAAGAGTTGATATCACTTGTCAACAACAATGATATAGCCATTGTCAACTTCTACAATCAAGCATGTGTAGCCATGCGTACTATGTTCTAACAACGAGAAGGGCTTTCACTTTAATTGCCAATGAGCTGTGGATATCACAAAGAATTTCCATATTTTTAAGACATTGCTTGGGAATGCACCTAGGAGGAGGTGGCATGCTCAAAGTAGGCAAATGACTTGTGTGGTGTAACCTCTCTACCAAAGCGTCTAAAGACCACTATAGGTGCAAGTCTTAGTTTTAGTCCCAGAGGGTAGTAAGCTGATCCATGGGGGACAAGAATTATGTTGTGCACATTGAGTAATCATCAATGTTTGCCAATAATTGACATTCTCTTTGATGCCAAGCAAGGTAGAGTCATAGGCTATGATTTCTTCGAACAATGTGTCAAAGCCACTATAGAGAATATTAGTTATTTTCCTTCAAATTTGAAATATTTCACCAAAATATATGGGGCTCCAACAATGCCAAGCTACAACAATTCCAAGTGGAGCATGGAATGTAGAAGGTTAATGCATCAATTGCATGATACATTCGCTTTACATTTGAGTCCCCTTAGGCCACACTCTTCCCCTCTTCAATGGTGGTACATTGAATGATATATTGATGTGGGATCCTTTTCAAGAATGTAAACATAAAAGAACGATCGAGTGCTTATATAAGCCATCAATCGGGTCTAGACATGATCATGACGTGGTTCCCAATGCAGAGAAGAGGGCTAGGATCATGCACGTCATCAACAATATGTCAAGCATTATTCATGCACTAGTAGAAGGGATGAATGCCATGCATAGTGTTGGTGTCATCCATTCACACTTGCATGCTAATAATATGGTATTACTAGAGAAAACACCCTTATTAGGGTGGGCATCATAGAGTGGGGGTTTAATTCTTATTTTTGACATAACAAGATTAGCTCTCAATAGGCTATGTGGGGCACCAAATGAGCCTATATGGACATCATTGGCAAGATCGATGGAAAGGAGTGTCAGAAAGGACAAGGAAGCCATGGATTGTTCATGATATCTATGATTCATTGCACCATTCTGCCTTGCCTACAACAAGAGAGTAAAATGTATATGCAATTGCTTGGCTCATCATTTGCCTCGTTGAATTTTGGTTCTTAGGACAATGCTTGTGGTTGCATAGGAGCTAAGGAATGCCCTAGATAAAGTGGTCATGCATCTAATAGAGTTCCAGGCAAGGGATTGCATGTTGATGAATGATAAGGATATATGCATGTACTTTTCGGATCTCAACAAATTTTCAAGGGCAGAGTGTGGTATTGATCCTACAAAGGCACAAAGACTGCCCATAGAGGTTGACCCTATTCTAGCTTCCCTTTTTTGAATAGCTCAATTTTTGCAGTCTCTTCCTACAATTTGTAAAACAACACATCAAATTTTGGAGTCTCTATGATGTGAAGCCAAAGATGCCTCGAAAGATTCACAATTTTTTTAAAAACCCTATACTTTATGGAATGCAACTTGTAAATTTTGATATAGAATACCATATGTCATGAGAATTATACTCCATCCACATGCCATCATGCAGAATGTAGATGTCCCCATGTCCTTGAGCAATATTTTTATGGTTACTTCAAGCCATTTGACAAGGAAATAGGCTCATACTTTTTGTTGTGTGAGTATTACATGTACCTTGCTTGTCATTTGAGTTGTTGTGAATAAATGGAGCTTTTTGATTTTACTTTAATCATTGTAAGTTGTTGGATCAACTATGACTAGGCTATACTAGCATATGCCTTTTTTTGTGCTTTAAGATTAACTTAGCTATGTGGCTATAATTTTTTAGAGTAATCATCTCAAGATTCCATATCGTTATGTGTCTCATCCACAATTTTCATGGTTAATAGTTTCTCAAGTTTGGAAATTTACTATTTGCATTGTCTCATACTTTATATAATGGTGTAGATTTCATATCTATAAATTGTTTATAGGTAGATAAAGTGAAACATTGGTGAGTAGTCTAATGTATATACAAATTTTATAAGTATAGATAATCATATCATGACGTTTACATTGTAGACTCACAATGCTTATCATAACATATTTAATAAATTTAACACAGAAATATTAAGTTTTCTCATTAGATTAAGATATGTTATTATAACAATCTTTTTTAAATGTTGAATGTAGTTTCTAAAATGCAATAATGGACTTTGCATTTGGATTTCATCGGATCTTTTCACAATATTCAAGAAAACTTGGATGACTTTTAGGGAGATTTGGGTCTTGTGAGGCTAAGAAAAGATGGATCTAAACCTACTTTTGATCAAATCCATGAACAAATTGAGGGGAATGAACTTTGTACATGGATGTTTTGACTCCATTGAGCACAATTTTATTATTAAAAAATGATAGGAGGAGCAATGAAATCTTGGCAATAATCTTCAATGTCACATCAAGATGTGTGCTAGTATGAAAAATGAATTTCCTTCTTCAAATAAGTGACAATTTTTAGAATAAGCCAGAGTTGTACACTAATCTCACTTCATGGCTAGGAAGCAAATTATTAAGTCCAAGCACTCTAGAGACTTGGAAATAGGAATGTAGTAGAGTAAGTCTAATGGTAAAATAATCATAACCACAAGGGTTGATAGGTTTGAATTATATAATGAAGATATTAATGGAGCATCTCTCAACAAGTTTATGGTCTCTACAAAGGTTGGAAAATCAACTAAGGTGATCCATTGACCCCATCTGTAAGCAACCATGAAGATAATGGAAATTCATTGTTGTGGTAACTTTAAACTTGTTATGTTGGGGTTTATGGGATCATGTGATTGAGGTGAACAAGAAGAGTATTCGTGTGAAATCTTTATTAGATGATCAATGTAGTGATAAACTTTGGTTTTTAGAGCCTTTTATGAGGGAAAACCGATGGATACTTATGCTTCCAAGTAGATGGATTCTTTCATCACACTGATTGTACAAATATTTCAAATAATGGGCAACCATTAAAGCTTCTCTTGTACTCATTGCAAAAGCATAAGCTTTCAAACTTTAGGATGAGCGTATATAGAGAGTTTAGTACAAGAGAAGTGAGAGAATAGGGGAACTAGATCTGGTAAAAGACTAGACTATTTCACTGGACAAGAGCTTAGGCAAACAATACTTGTTGCCAAAAAGCATGTAAGAGAACTCACTTTCAAATTATGCAAGTGTAAGCTTTGGCTTATAGCTCTTTCATTGAAAATAAGGAGCTTACATGAAGCCAATATGGAGTCTCTTAATTGAAAATATATAAATAGATTTTGTAACAATGTCATCCTATTATTGGACATGTATCAAATGGAGATAGCCAATGAAGAAAATTGATGTTAATTGATTACATTCACAAGGATGGTACTAGATTCATAATTTTGGAAGAATAGGTCATATTACAACCCATTGTTATGAGAGTGTCATGATAAGAAGGATGACATTCACAATGGTAACTTGCAATGCTAAAATTATACATGCTTCTCAAGAAAAAAGTATAATTAAAATGAGTCTCTATTTTCCATGTAGTGTATGATGACTCCTGTTATAGGAATGTGGACAAGTGATAATGTATGGTATGTCAATTTAGGTGTATTTAATCATCATACTTTCCCATGTTGGTGAGGCCGAGTCTTTCTATTATTTCAACTTTTTCTTCTTTGGTAGAAATTGCTGCTGCTCATAAGCCTTGGCCTTCGCTTCAATGCTTTCAAGCAACTACTTGCCCATAACAAACGCAAACTTCGATGGGCATGCCTATCTCGTGCATGCTACAATCTTGTTGGGCATGTAGTCAAGCATGAGATGGGCATGCTATAGTCTTGTTGGCTGATATTAAAAGCTTATTGTCTAGGATTTCCTCCATATCATCCTCATACTTAAGCTCTTACTTCATCTTGTTTCTTGTTCATAAAACAGAGAACAAGAAAAAATGTCAATACCAACAGTCAATATAGGGTCTCTTCTCATGTGGGAGCGTCCTCCCTTGCTTGTTGTGACCTTTGCGAGCTTCACAATACACAAGGATCATTGCTAAGTGATATGGGGTTTGTCTAGAAGTGGGAGAACCTCCCTCGCTTGGTGGTGATGCATTTGGACTTCAGTTCACGCATAATACCTAGTGATATGAGGTCACTACCAAGCTATATAGGATCTCTCCACAAGTGGGAGGGTCTTCCTTGCTTGTGGTGGTGACATGTGTAGGCTTCATAACACATAAGGATCAATAACATGCAATATGATGAATCTCCACAAGTGGAAGGGGCCTCTATCACTCGATGATGGTGGCCATGTGGACTTTGCCCTCATGAGGGTCACCACCAAGGGACATGGGGGCCCTCCACAACTAGAGGGCTCTCCCTCACTTGGTGGTGACCCATGCAAGCTTCACC
The DNA here is from genome assembly GCF_053477565.2 of Lygodium microphyllum. Lineage (NCBI taxonomy): Eukaryota > Viridiplantae > Streptophyta > Polypodiopsida > Schizaeales > Lygodiaceae > Lygodium > Lygodium microphyllum. Next base: position 60,524,766 of record NC_141156.1, on the reverse strand, counting down.
GCATATAGAAGGGTTGCAACTAAGTAATAGAGGCCTTCCCCAACTAGATATGGGTGCTCTCCCTCAATTGCAATTAAATATGGTACTCTCCCTCACTTGGTGGACCTATGCAGGCTTCACTATGTAAAATATTACACGGCGCAATGAACAGAATCTGAGAAAGAGATAGAGAGTACAGAATAGATAAGAGGAGAATCAGCAAATTCTTTAACTCCAAACAACTGATACAAAGATGGCTCTGTCCACCCGTGCGGTTCCACTGTGTGAAGCTTAGATGGCGATCTAGACAGAAGATAGGTGAAGAGCTTAAGGCTAGCTGGAAGAACAACTCTGATTGGGTGAAAGATGAGTGAGTGATGGCTGCGAAGGGGTTTAGATTTTATAGCCCGCGAAGGTCGTTAGGTCGACCTACCATATGAGCCTCCACTAGTCGGCCAGGGAATATTCCAGGGAATATTCCCTTTACCATCGGCCAGGGAATATTCCCTTGGGACCCCCCAGCCAGGGGCCGCTTCCACGGCCCCCGAACCCCACAATAGGGCCCCCTTTTAACTCCCTTACACTGCAACTCGATGCAATGCACCTCAAGTTGCTACCAGCTTAACCACTCCGTCTAACCCAAAGATTAGACTCACAACGGTCACCTTTTTGCCATCCGGTCACATAGACCTCATCTAATATACAAGTCAGGACTCCACCAATGTTCGGGCTCACACTTGGCTTCTCCTCATAATGGGGGCCTTACAACTTTGAGCACCATGGATCATTGGTAGCACCTAATGAGGGTGGGGCATTGATCATATCTAACACCCCCCTCAATGTCCACCCATAGGTGAACTATCTCCTCGGCCCAATCCCGAGTCTCTAAAGATGAACTTGAAGCAGATCCTTCATAAGTGCTTTGGTGAAGATATCTGCTCCATTCTCCTCTGTTGGACAGTAGACCAATTCCACTATCCCATCCTCCATCAAATCACGCACATAGTGATACTAGATCTCTATATGTTTGGTGCGTGCATGAAACACTGGATTTTTGGCAATGGCGATGCAACTCTGATTGTCACATCTCAGCACAGTTGGTTCTTCATCCTGTACTCCCATATGCCATAGAATCCTTCTCAACCATACGGCCTCACATGTAGCAAAACAAGCTGCCTTGTACTCTGCTTCGGTAGAAGACAATGCCACTGTTGGTTGCTTCTTACTAATCCAAGAGAAAATTCCTGAACCCAAAGAGAAACAATAACCAGAAACTGACTTCCTGGAATCAATGTCTCCTACCCAATCTGAGTCACATGTCCCCACAAGAGAAGTTCTGAAACTATATGTGATACCATAGTCAAGAGTTTTCTTCAAGTATCTGAGCACCCGCATCCCAGCCTTCCAATGACTCTCATGAGGTTTGTTTGAGAACCTACTCAAAACACCAACAGCAAAACTGATATCTGGTCTGGTGTTACACAAGTAGAACCTCCTATACCTCCCAATGTCTGCTAGTGCTGATGTATCCTCGACGGATAACTTTGCAGTCACTTCCATAGGTGTAGCTATCTCCTTGCACTCGGTCATGCCAAATGCCTTCAAGATCTCCCATGCATACTTCTTCTGAGAGACAAAGATCTTTCCTGGCTCTTGCCAGACTTCAATCCCCAAACAATAGTGCAGCAAGCCCAAGTCTATCATTTCAAACTCAGAACTCAAAGCCTTTCGAGTTTGGTTGATCATATCTTCATAGTCACCTGTAATAAGAAGGTCGTCCACATATAGGACAATCACTACAGACTTTTTACCATCCCTGTAAACATTCAAGTTAGCATCTAAGGCACATCTTTTGAAGTTTAGGTTTAAAAAGCACCTATCTATCCGCTGGTACCATGCTCTGGGGGCTTGTTTCAGCCCATACAATGCCTTCTTCAGTTTACACACTTTGTTCTCAGAATGGGGGGCCTCAAACCCTGGTGGCTGAGCCACGTACACCTCCTCCTTGAGGTCACCATTTAAGAACGCTGACTTAACATCCATTTGGTACACTGGCCACTTCTCATGGGCAGCCACTGCAAGTACCGTGCGAATAGTGGTCACTCTGGCAGTTGGGGCAAATGACTCTTGAAAATCAAACCCTTCAACTTGTGAAAAGCCTTGGGCAACCAGTCTAGCTTTGTACTTTTCTAAGGTACCATCAGCCTTGTACTTTACCTTCCAGATCCACTTGGTGCCAATAACCTTCCGCTTTGCTGGTCGATCCACTAGCTCCCAAGTGTCATTCTTCATTATGCTATCATACTCCGCCTGCATAGCAGCCTTCCATGATGGATCTGCAAGTGCTTCTTCTAAGTCAGTTGGCTCCTTTACTTCTCTCATAATCTCAACCATCAAGGCCATATTGACTATGTGAGCAGAAGCCCTCCTTTGCTCCTCTATTCTCTAAGACCTCATTGGTTCATCTGCCTTCTCCTCAACAGATGCAGGCATAGGATTATTGTGGTCATAGAGCTGCTTCACCCAGCGCGGCAATGGCTTTTCCGGTGGGGTGATGTCAGGTTGGTGAACTTTTTCCTCATCATCTGAAGATGATGCTTCCTCCTCCTTAAGGATAGGGATAGCTCTTGGGACAGGTTCATAGTGGACTACTTCTTCGCTTGATGATAAAGTGGAAGAACTTGCCTTCTCCTCCTCCACTGTATGCGGCTCCTCCTTGAACACCACATCACGGCTCGCGATGATCTTCTTTGCCTCGTGGTCATATAATTTGTAAGCCTTCTGCTCATCACTATAACCCAAGAAGATACATTTTCTGCTTTTTGGTTGTAACTTGTTTCTCTTCTCATCTGGAACATGTGCATAACATTCACATCCAAAAATTCTGAAATGTGAGACAGATGGTTTCTTACCAGTGTAAGCCTCATGAGGTGTTTTTTTCCTTGAGAGCCTTTGTATAGCTCCGATTTAGAATGTAGACTGCAGTATTAACAGCTTCAGCCCAAAAATGGTTAGGAAATCCCTTGCCCTTTAGCATGCATCTTGCCATCTCCACAATGGTGCGATTCCTGCGTTCCACAACACCGTTCTGCTGAGGTGTGTGAGGCGTCGTCAATTGACGCTTGATCCCTTTGCTCTTGCAAAAGCCTTCAAACTCCTTTGAGTTGAACTCATCACCACCATCTGTTCTAAATTTCTTCACACTTTTCCCTGTTTCATTCTCAACAAGTATTAGCCATTCTTTAAACTTACCAAAAGCTTGAGTCTTATCACAAAGGAAGTACACCCACATCTTCCTACTGTAGTCGTCGACAATCAACATAAAATAAGAAGATCCCCCCAAGGCCTGTGTAGGCATCTTACCACACAAGTCAGCATGCACCAACTCTAGAGGAGCCTGTGCTCTATTCTTGCTTTCTTGTGGGAATGCCTTTCTTTGTTGTTTGCCCATCATACAAGCTTCACATGGTTCCTTCAATTCAGTTATTGTAGGTAGGTGAGCAACCATACCTTGCTTTTGCATCTCCTTCAATACTGCAAATCCGATGTGTCCAAACCTTTCATGCCAAAGCTTACTTGTGCCCACTCCAGCGGTGGGATGTAAGAGCACTTAGCTCATACAGGTTGTTCCTTCTTTCTCCTTTGCCAACAATTGTGCCAGCACTATCAATAATTTCTGCACCTGTCTTCTTGAACTTCACTTCATGACCAAGATCAGTTATGGTAGCAACTGATAAGAGATTTCTCCTGATTTCGGGAACATACAACACATTTGAAAGCTTTTTGACTTCACCATTTGCAGCAACAAAAGAAATAGTACCTGTGCCCGCAGCAGGGCATTTAGCATCATTTCCAACCGTCACAGTGATGGATTCTTGTAGAGGCTGCATAGAACTGTATAGACCTTTCTTGTTGGTCATGTGACAGGAGGCCCCACTATCCAACACCCAAGAGTCAGTGGTAGATTCTTCTTGCGCCGAGGAGGACACTTCCTCAATGGTTGCCATGAATAATTCCAACTCTGCTTCAGCCGTATTGGCTGTCTCTTTCCCTTTACTTTTAAGGGTACCATTCTTTTCATCTGCCTTCTTGACACGACAATTTGCAATTGCATGTCCTTTCTTCTTACAGTAGAAGCACTCTCCTTGAAACTTCTTCTTGCCACCCTTCTTCTTTTTGTCACCATCATTTTTGGTGGAGGAAACACCTTTGCCTTTTGCATTGGCAGAGAATGCAACATCTCCATTGTTGCTTCCTTCTCGGGCTTTCAGCCTCAACTCCTCCTCCATTAATAATGCACAAAACTCCTCAAAAGTCAAAGCTTGAGGTCTCACCTGAGTATTAAGGGCAGTTACTAGTCCATCAAACTTTTATGGACAAATCCGAAGACACCTCCGAGCTAGCTCTTCGCTAGTCTTTTGTATCCCAGCACCAGCCATCTGGTCATGCAGATTCTTAATCCGAGTGATGAATGCTTCTACCGTCTCTCCTTCAGCAAACTTCTCCGCTACTAGTTGATTCTCCAAGTTTTGAATCCTTGTTTGGTTTCGTGTTTCATACTGACTCCTTAGTACATTCCAAGCCTCTGACGGTTTGGTTGTATGCTGAATCAAAGTCAAAACACTATCAGAACAGCTTGTAACTAAGGCACACAATGCATCTGCATTCCTTCGTTTCCAAGCTCATAGAAGATCTGCATTTAGAGGAATCATCACACTAGGATTTGATGGGTCGGGGGGGCTGTGGTTCTGCGTCAGTCCCCAGCACAGTCTCCAGAAGCTCATAAGAATCAAGGATAGTTGTAATTTTGAACTTCCACAAGGTGTAGTTTGTACCATCTAACTTGCCTTCGCTGAAGGTTGGTGGACGAATCCTCAGTGTTTGAATAGCCGGTACAGCACCACCACCTCCTGCACCGCTTCCTGATGCACCAGAACCGCTTCCTGGAGTCGACATAGTTTCTCTTTGCTGTTGAAGCCTTTGCCTCTTGCATGCTCTCCGATCTCTGGAGCCCCCTGGGCTCTGATACCATGTAAAATATTACACGGCGCAGCGAACAGAATCTGAGAAAGAGATAGAGAGTACACAACAGATAAGAGGAGAATCAGTAAATTCTTTAACTGCAAACAACTGATACAAAGATGGCTCTGTCCACCCGTGCGCTTCCACTGTGTGAAGCTTAGATGGCGATCTAGACAGAAGATAGGTGAAGAGCTTAAGGCTAGCTGGAACAACTCTGGGGTTTAGCTTTTATAGCCCGCGAAGGTTGTTAGGTCGGCCTGCTGACCTAACCGCCGACCTACCATATGAGCCTCCACTAGTCGGCCAGGGAATATTCCAGGGAATATTCCCTTTACCATCGGGCCTTAGACTCACAACGGTCACTTTTTTGCCATCCGGTCACATAGACCTCATCTGATATACAAGTCAGAACTCCACCAATGTTCGGGCTCACACTTGGCTTCTCCTCATAATGGGGGCCTTACAACTTTGAGCACCATGGATCATTGGTAGCACCTAATGAGGGTGGGGCATTGATCATATCTAACACACTACACAGAAGGGTTGCCACAAAGTTATATGGGGGCTTCCACAAAATTGGGCATGGGTGCCCTCTGCAACTAGACATGGGTGCCCTTCATAATTGGAAGGCCCCTGCAATTGGATATGGGTGCCCTCCACAATTGGGATAGGCTTCCTCGACTTTGTAGTGGTCTTTGGGGTATAACCTACACCATGGTCATTAGAGAGTGATATGATGAATCTTTGCCGAGTAGAGATGCCTCTCACTTAGCTATGACCCATTGTGGATTTACATCACACAAGGCATTAGGAAAAATATGAGCTAAAAAATGGGCCTTTTAGCCCCTATCCTCCCCCTCTTCTCCTTAAAATAAGGAAAAGAGGAGAGAAGAATAGTAAAGAATAGTAAAATAATCCTATTCTCCCTCCACTTTTGTAATCTCACTTTACTTTTTTTATATTATCCACAACTGATTTTCTCAGATTCCTTCTCTTTCCTCATTCACAAGAACTCTTTTTCAACCAAATTTTATATTAAAAAAGGAGTTAGTTAATACGGGAGTGTGGGACTTGGTTTTCAATGCAAAATAATTAGTAGATACAAAATAATTGATATTTCAATAAAAAAGAGAAAAAATAAAAAAAATTAAAAGTCTCTTTTAAGATATTTTGGAGATTTTTCATATCATAGCTTTTGGTAAAAAAACAAACATTTTGGTTGATTTTTCCATGTTTTGGAGATGTTTTTGGAGGTAAAATCAAATTTTCTAAAATACGAGAACTCTAGGGTACCCCTGCTGTGTAAGCTATATTTTTTCATTTTTTTGACTCTCTCATGGATCTATATGATTATGCAACCTTCATTAGCACATATAACTACTTACACCTCTCTAGCTCACAATCACTCATCCATGACCATTGTATGCAATCTATCTATGTTTGTCTATTTGTCCTCCCTCACTATACTAAGCTATCTCCTTTCCCTTGATATGTTTGTATACCTCTCTGTGCATCTCTACTCTATCTTATGAGACAACCAAGCCTAGATCTCCATTTCCATTAATATATCTGTGCATCCTCTCCAAGCTACTCCATATAGACACCAAACCAACTATTTTCATTAATATCTTTGTGTGTCTATCTCAGTATCTCTACCTATGGCTCTCTAGTTTATCATTGTAGGCCTGTTCCTATTAACATGTAAGTGTGTCATTTGACTTCTCTCTAGTCCGACTCTAAATACTAAACCTCAAGTTCTCATTATCATCTCTATGTAATCAATTCATATACTTGCAACTAGGGCACAAGCAATATGTAAAATGCATATAGGAAAGATGGAGCTGCGTATTGTGGTAGAGATTGAATATGTCCCATTCTTTAAAAGGACCCAATGTACTAGTGACAATCCTCATGTTCTACAAAGTTACATATAGATGGGATTGAAGCATGTAGACTTGTGGGTCAATGGAGGAATCTACCCAATTGATCCTCTAACCAATAAACCTTCAACTTGATCAAGAATTACAAAATTTTTGAAGTATGTGTGTGAGGGTAATAATGGATCGCTCAGTTACATTAAGCGGCTCAATGATTATGTATTCAAAGTGTTTACAACCTACCAAGCAACCATAAAAAAGCATCATGATGTGATTGTTGTACATCAACTTCATATACAACACAGCTCATACGACAAGGGTGCAACTGAATGAGACTACGATTTAACAAAGCCATTAGATTTTCATGATGCACGAAACTATCTACGATATTGGTATCTCATATAAGGAGGCAAAGACACAATTGGATGGCCTTAGAAATATTAAGAGAAATTTTTTTGGGTGCCCACTAGCAAAGATCAATGTTTATCATGTGCATGGGAAGATTGTTGTGTAAGTGGTGGGAATTTCCAGGAGCACAAACAAAAGAAGACGCTAATCAATGAGTTAATTGTAAATAGTGGCTAGTGGAAGCCACATATTAAAGCATGCAAGGAAGCTTAGAATGAAAATGTAGGTGAGGGTGAGATTGGAACATTTATTAGAAGATTGCTAAATGAAAGTACATTGAAAAATATTTTGAGCAATCCAAAGTTCAAGGTTGTGAAAGATAAGGTGATTGAGTCCACATTGAAAGATGTGTCAGCTATGGATATACAATCATGGCATTGTTAATTTCAATAGGAAAAACATGTGAAAATTTACAATTTCTCATTATAGACTCTATCTTGATACCTTTATATAGTCTATGTGATATAAAGATTCTAAGGGCTTACAATTATAATGTTCATTTCTTGATTATTGATCCATTTAGATTTTTGATACAAGATAATTTAAAAAATAATAAACTATATTGGAATGGAACAAAACTTCACACGTGCAACTACTATCAGGTGGCGAGGAGTCCAATAAAAATTTTGGCAAAGAAAAATGCCAAGAGACCCCTTGTTTCAAGTCTGGCATTTGAAGCCTTTCTTTTACTAAAAAAGTGTCTCCAAATGCCAGATTTTAGATGAGGGATCTTTTGGCATTTTTGAAGCCAAAAAAATATATTGGACTCTTAGCCACCTAATGGGTATACATGTAAAGTTTGCCACATTTTGATAAAAAGTTATGCAATCATGATCACAAGATAGATCATGTGTATGAAGTTGTATTAATATGAATTTTATATTTAAATGGGTTGAAAGTTCATTCTTTTTTCTCATTTTCATATCTTGCTTTCATTACTTCATTCTCACATTCCCAACCTTTGTCTCTCCTCCATCCCACCCTCCTTGAGCTTACATAGCATGCACCAAGCAAGCCACTTGTCATTTTGCCCTAGTGAGAGGATGTTATGGCCCATTTGGAGGCCAAGGTGGATCCCCTTTGGTGCAATAGTAGGTGCTCCCCCTCAACCACAAAGAACACCATAGAAGAAGAGAAGATGGAGACTAAGGACTATTGCTTTTGAGAGATAAGGATAATTCACTGTGGGTATGAGTTTCTCATCCCAAAAAGTTTCTTCCACAAGGTTGTTTGATATATATTACAAAACATGTCGTTGAAAGGGTTGGGAAGGTTTTAGATGTGAGTGGCTAATGGTCTATTTCCATGCAAGTGGATTGATTTAGCCGTGGAGGTTGTGCAAATAGCTGGAGGAGGATTTCTCATCAACGTGCTTGAAGATACATAGTAAGTAGCTATCCATGCAGAGTGTGTCACAATCACAGGTAAAGACATGAACTTTGTTATTTGATATGACAAGTGGGCTCCTCTATAGGTTTTTTCATGAGTTCTACAAAGCCATCATACTTAAAAAGTCAAATTTTTTTGTATATTATGTAACACACACACACACACACACACACACACACACACACACACACACACACACACACGCACGCACGCACGCACGCACGCACGCACGCACACACGCACGCACACATCACGCAATGTGTACTTAATTCAATTAGTTTACGTAAAGTTGTTTTTTTTGTTTTGTTTCTTGAAATAGATGACACTTATTTTTTGCTTAACATATTTGCACATCAAAAGTAGTAATAGGTACGAATGTGATCTACGTTATCATATGCGAATGTGTCATTAATGTATCATACATTATTATCACACTTACACAAACCACAAAATTATTCAATGAATATTTATTTATAGGGGAAACATATAATATCTTATATTCATAAAGAAATATACATGTGATGTTTGATAATAATGACAAATACAAAGAACTGAAATCCAATAAAAATTCTTGTTTGGTCCTTGGTTTTTTCATTAGTGGAGAGGAGGGGCCAGCTTTTGATGAAAATTAAAGTTCCTTCTTTGCTTCAAAAATGATACGCCTCCCCTTTAGCTTTTCCTCTAGAAGAAATGGATCTGATACTTTTGCGAGATCACCTAATGCAATGAGTATATACATTACTCCACCATGCGCTTTGACCCCACCATGCACTTGGTCAAATAGGTAAGTAGTAGAGAAGTTTCGATCGCTTCACTAGTACCACCTCTAAGCTAGATGTCAGATATATTGCTCGAAAAGGTCCAAAATTAGTCAAGCCCAAGTTTTCATGATTATATTCTCTCCTCATGGTGAGTACTTGTGGAAGACAACCAAGTCAGTGTCAAGAATCGTGTGGTGGAGGGGGTTGCTCAAGATGCTGCGCCGAACACACACAGAATGCACAAGGAGAAGCTCACTCAAGAGACAAGAAGAGAGATGGAGGCCAAAACGTTTTCTTGCTGATTTCTTTTTCTTCTTCCACACTCTTTACAATGTACACAAAGTATAGATAAGATACAACATAAAAGGAAAGTGGCCTACTAAGTCAAACAATGCATAACCGACTACACTAGTCGACTGGCGCTATAACTATGCCAGCTGTAGATAGGTGTAACAACCTGAATATAATAAGTAATGAGTCAGTGGCCATGTGAGAGTCATAATGACCACCGATGTGCTAAGTGTAGACGTGTGGACCCATCTAACCAGGCGGTCCATCATCAATGTCCGCATGTGTTGAGCTTGTCATCTCAACACTCCCCCTCAAGCTCAACTGCATCTCTGCAACTCCAAGTAAGCTTCGAAACTTTTGAAGCTTCTCTGTACCCAAGGCCTTCGTGAAGATGTCAGCTATCTGATCGTGTGTGCTGACATACACCAAGTCAATCTCACCTGCTAGTACCTTCTCTCTTACAAAGTGGTAGTGTACCTCAATATGTTTTGTCCTGGCATGGAACACAGGGTTCCTAGCCAACTGTATAATGCTCATGTTGTCACAATAAATGACAACTGGACCTTCCACCTGGACATCCAAATCAGCCAATAGCTTTTGCAGCCATACTACCTCACATGCTGCAACAGCAGCACCTCTATACTCAGCCTCTGTACTCGACAAAGCAACTGTAGATTGCTTTTTGCTGCTCCATGCAACTGCTGCACTACCAAGAGAGAACATGTATCCGCTGGTAGATCTTCTATCAGACATACTACCAGCCCAATCTGCATCTGTGTATCCAAACACCTGTACATCTGTACCTGCCTCATAGAAAAGTCCATAATGTAATGTGGACTTCACATATCTCAATATGCGTCTGACTGCATCCAAATGTGGCTTTCTAGGTACTTGCATAAACTGACTCACAAGACCAACAACATAGCTCAAGTCTGGCCTTGTAATGGTCATGTAGATCAAACTCCCCACTATCCTCCTGAACATAGTAGGGTCTTCCATCTCATCCCCAACATCAGCACTCAGCTTTACATTCTGCTCCAACGGGACTGAAAGTGGTTTGCATGCAGTCATACCATACTTGGACAACATATCCAAGCCATACTGTCTTTGGAACAGCCATATACCATCATCACATCTGATCACCTCAATGCCAAGGAAGTACCTTAGCTCACCTAAATCCTTCATCTCAAACTTCATCTTCAAATAGCCCTTGACTTCAGCAATCCCACTATCACTATCACCTGTAATAATCAAGTCATCCACATAGATGACTATGATGACCAACCTTGCATCTCCCTTTCTCACATAAAGTGAGTGATCAGCATCAGAAACATAAAAGCCAATATTGACAAGATACTCTCTGATCTTGTCAGACCATGCTCTTGGTGCTTGCTTGAGCCCATAGAGTGCCTTCTTCAACCTGCACACATACGTGGGATGCTCTAAATCTTCATAACCTGCTGGCTGATCCATATACACTTCTTCCTGCAAATCAACATGCAAGAAGGCATTCTTTACATCCATTTGCTACAACCTCCAACCTTTGGCTGCTGCCAAAGCAATCACACTTCTGACAATTGCCATCCTAGCAACTGGACTGAAGGTTTCATCATAATCTATGCCATATGTTTGGGCATAGCCTTTTGCAACCAGCCTAGCTTTGTACCTGCTAATAGAACCATCTGCATTGTGCTTAATCTTATAAACCCACTTACATCCAATATCTTTCTTTCCCTTTGGCAATGATACTAGATCCCAAGTCTTATTGGCCTCTAATGCAGCCATCTCCTCATCCATTGCTGCATCCCAATGAGCATGACCAACAGTCTCCTCAAAACATGTGGGCTCAACATCCTCAACTAGTTTCACCATATAAGCATAATGGTGAGCTGCATAACCCTCAAAACCAAATCTTTTAACAGGGTATCTCACCCTGCTAGACCTGCGTACCACTGGATCACTCAATGGAGTCTTTGCATTAACACGTGCTCTTTGCACACCTGGAGTCCTCACTGAAGGAATGCCAAGCTCATCATCCAAGCTCTCTGAGCCACTGGAGTCTCCATCAAGAACTGCATCAATGCCTTCTGACACTTTATTGTTTCCTTTGTCTTTACCTGTAGTGCTACTAGATGCACCCGAAGATGTAGAGGTACTCCTTAGTCTCCCAGACCAAGGACTACCAGATGATGTCTCTGGTCCACTAAGAGTTCGTGATTCTTGCTTTTCAGCCTGCACATGAGTGTCATGATCATCATCATCATCATCCAATGCATCACCATTAGATGCATACCAACTGCTCATTTCATCAAAGATGACATCCCTGCTCACTCTGAACTTACATGTGACAGGGTTGTAACAGCGATACCCTTTCTGCTCTAAAGAGTATCCAATAAAGACACACTTTTCAGCCTTTGGATCCAGTTTCTTCCGCAACTCATCTGGCACATGAACATACGCAATGCAGCCAAATACTTTCAAGTGTGAAACATCAGGCTTCTTACCTGTAAAACATTCTTCGGGGGTCATACCATGAACTGCAGCTGTGGGAGTTCTGTTCATAATATAAACAGCAGTATGAACAGCCTCATACCAAAAATGCTTAGGCATATTCTTTTCAGCCATCAAGGCGCGTGCAACTTCTGCAATATGCCTGTTTTTCCTTTCTGCAACCCCATTTTGCTGTGGGGTATACCTGCATGTGAACTGTCTCTTTATCCCATGAGACCTCAGAAAATCACTGAACTCATTTGAGAGGTACTCTCCCCCTCCATCTGACCTCAGGCACTTTACTTTCAAGCCTGTTTCTCTTTCAACTGCAGCCTTGAAAGTTCTAAAGTGCTCAAAAGCTTTACTCTTTTCCTTCATAAAATATACCCACAGCTTTCTAGAACAATCATCAATGAATGTGACAAAGTATGAACTGCCTCCAAGAGATACATTTTGTGTAGGCCCCCAAATGTCTGTATGCACAACATCAAGGATATTTCTGCTTACATCTCTGTCACGTGAAAAGGGTTGTCTTGCCTGCTTACCAAACTGACATGCTTCACATAGCTTCTGAAATTCTGCAACTTTAAAAGTAGGCAAACCTGTAACCAACCCTTTGGACTGCATTAATTTCAACCTTTGTACATTTGCATGTCCAATGCGTTTGTGCCAAATTTCAATGTCTGCAACAACACCTTTTCCTTTGGCATACATAGCAGCATTCATAGTAGGAATTCCAGCATCTAGAGTGAACATACGTCCAACTCTACTTCCCTTTGCTACCAACCTGCACTTGTCATTGAAGTCTTCTACAAAGCAGCCCTTTGCATTAAATCTGACTTGCAGCCCTTGCTCTACCATTTGACCGACTGACACCAAGTTCTTTGTAATAGATGGCACATGCAATACATCTGAAAGACTCTTTGTCTTACCATCATGCAAGGACAAGGGAACTTTTCCAATGTGTGAAATTGGGTGGCATGAGTCATCACCCGTCTGCACATAACCTGCATTCTGCAAATCCTGCATCTCCCCAAACCATTCTGCATGGCTGGTCATATGATTGGATGCACCTGAATCAACATACCAAACATCTTCATGTGTTCCCTTTCCTGTAACAGCATTCAGCATATGCTGCATAACGAACAAACGTTCATTTTTATCTTCATTCTGTCGTGAAGACGATGCATAGTTTCCTTGCTGCAACTTACCACTGCGGATATCATCTCTCTTAGCATAACATTGGGCTGCAATATGACCTGTTTTGCCACAGTAGTGGCACACAATACCAGAGTTGTTAGAACCTTTGTTCTGCCATCCACCTCTTCCTCTAAAGCTCCCCCTGCCTCTAAAGTTACCACGACCTCCTGAAACCTGCATATCGCCAAATTGCTGATTCAATCTGTTTTGCTGGTTGTCACTACCACGTCCTGTACCACGGCCTCTTGAAGAGAACCTGCCACGTCCCCTTCCTGAACTGGAGTAGAAAGCTTGGACCTGTTCACCACTTCTTTCAGGTGTCTCACTCTGCATGTTGATCTCTTTAGTGATCATAAGGGAGACCAACTCATCGAAATCTGGAAATGGCTTTCTGACATATACAGAAGTTACAAAAGACTTCCAAGCCTTTTCATTGTTAAGTCCACCCAAGGTAGACGACACCAAATCATCATCATCGGGCATTGCATCAATCGCTGCCAATGCATCTGCAATGCTTCTTACCTTCAGTGCATACTCATTGATAGACATCTTCCCTTTCTTCAATGTATTCAACTCTTGCTTGAGTTGAATCTTTCGTGCCTTTGTATTTACAGAAAACATACTTTCAAGTATGGTCCAAGCTGCATATGAATTCTCTGCATTTCTAATGTGTCCCAGCATATTATTGTCAATTACTGCAGACAACCAATACATGACCTTTTTATCCTTTGCATTCCATTCCTTCCGTGCCTTTGTCTCTTCTGCAGTTGGAGGATCACTCATCTCCGGTTCCTTTTCTTCACCTGAAACAAACTCGTAGAGGCCTTTTCCAATAAGGAAGTTCGTGACACGGAACTTCCATGAAGGGTAGTTGTTCTTATCGAGCTTCTCAATGATAGGGCTTCCACTGTTATCTGCCATTATCACAAAATTAATACCAACAGCAAGTAAATCTTCTGCAACCCTGGACCTGTAGTGCACAGCAATACACCAAACAGCCTTTTTAACTGTCTGCTCAACAATACATGCAATCTGTAACCTTTTTTGCAGATAAACCTTGTGTTTACTCACTGGTAAACACCTTTGAACTTACAGATCTGAAATCTGTAACCTGCGCACCCACGTTCGGTCAATACAGTCGAAGTCACAGTGTACCCCGAAACTGCTGTCCGCAACCTTGCAGCTCTAAAACGGGCCCTGAAACGGCCTCAAATGCCCAAAATCTCTGCGGGGAAGCCCTAAAGGGCAGACCTGCAGAATATACAGCGCTCTTCGCGCACACCAAATCTCACTGCAATCTGAGATTTTTGCTCTGCACTGCTTCCGGTGCCTCCACAGGCACTATCCAAGAGAAGGAGTGGAAGAATGGGAGAGATTCTTACCCGTAGCTTGCTTGCTCGAACCTTGCTTCTTCTCCTTTGCTTCAACCTTCGAAATCAGCCTCTCTCAATGGCGCAGCTCTGATACCATGTCAAGAATCGTGTGGTGGAGGGGGTTGCTCAAGATGCTGCGCTGAACACACACAGAATGCACAAGGAGAAGCTCACTCAAGAGACAAGAAGAGAGATGGAGGCCAAAACGTTTTCTTGCTGATTTCTTTTTCTTCTTCCACACTCTTTACAATGTACACAAAGTATAGATAAGATACAACATAAAAGGAAAGTGGCCTACTAAGTCAAACAATGCATAACCGACTACACTAGTCGACTGGCGCTATAACTATGCCAGCTGTAAATAGGTGTAACAACCTGAATATAATAAGTAATGAGTCAGTGGCCATGTGAGAGTCATAATGACCACCGATGTGCTAAGTGTAGACGTGTGGACCCATCTAACCAGGTGGTCCATCATCAATGTCCGCATGTGTTGAGCTTGTCATCTCAACAGTCAGTAACAAGATTGCCAATGCAATCTTTTAGAGTTGAATCCTTTCATTGATCTATATGTATATGCCGAGATCCACCTTTCCTTGATGCAAACTTATCTATATATAGTATATCAAAAATGAAATGGCCAAATCAAACAACATGATTAGTAATTGATCTAGAGATATAGAATGCAATGAAACTTGGTTGTAGGGTATGTCAGGTCCATCAGAGTCCATCGATGAAATCTTAGTAAAAAATTATGCATGTAATTTCCCTCTCCAATTGAATGGGCTAGACCTTGGATAGGGTAGTTGCGTGCATCATTTTTTGGCAATATTTCATTGATAAACTTTGGGGGATGATGCACCCTATGGTCAAATTTCATCATGTAAAAATGTATGATAGGTAGAAATCTCACCTTTTCTAGATCATATTGTATCTTCATTTTTGGCACCTCTCTAGGTAGAGAGATCCACAAACTCCTTGGCAAGAAGTTGGGGTCTTGGTCCAAATAAATTGTGCTATAGCGCTTCAAACTCAACATCAGCAAATAAGGTAATCTTCTTTAGCTCTAAGGCAATCTACTCCTATGCTACTATGATGGCACTCATTATATTTGAGCTTGTGCTATCATAGCTTCCAGCCTCCGCTATTGTTGGATGCACGTCCCCATAATCATAATTGATGAGGTCTTCCATCAATCCTAGCCTAGGATGGAGAACAACTCTTCTTCCATCATTTCCAAGTCTTATAGCACATCTAATAGAAGCAAGTAATGCATACCATCTACTTCAATGGGTGTCGAGAGGCAAGGTTGGGTTTGTCGACTTGTGGCTCTTATGAAGAGGATGGCCTCGTGAGAGCTAACCCCCTGCCACCACTCAATCTTTCTCTTGAACATTTATTAGCTCTTCAATTGGCTCTTCTCCCCTATGTGTGATAGCAATAACTTGTGGAATTCTATCTTTATCACTCTTCTCATCTACAAGTATATCCAATGCAAGGAGGAAAATTGGCAATGCACAATCGCAATCCACAAGCTCCAAGGGTATTGTACCTAATGTATTGCCCATGGGAATAGTGCATAATTTGTGTGAAGGATCCATGTGGGCCAAACACCTATTCACCACTTTTTGGTTGTTCTTTCTTACTTGAAATACCATGAGCTATTCAAGAGGCACTCAACTCATGTTATATCTCTCCATGGAGTATGTGCAGGTAGAGACAATGGTCACAAAGTCTTCCAAGACCTAAAGGGGGGGGGGGGGGAGGGAGGGATCTAGCAGTGAGAGCATGCATTCAATATTTAAGTTCTTTGAGAAGACCTCAAAGATCTTGTCACCCGGTGGCTGGCAAAGAGAGTCTCATGAATCCATGCATCAAAGTGTACATGAGCATCCATCATAGTAGTAAGGAGGAGGGATGTGGTGGATGTAGGAAGATAAAGAGAGAATGTGTGAAATAAAACAAATAAATAAAAACTAAAGTAGTTCCACCTTAAAAAACCTACGTTTTAATCCAATAAAGATTGTTCACATATGATGTTTAGTTATGGCTTGACTTAACATATTTATAAAGTTTATTTTGATGTGGCAATTGCATGCTGTATCAGCCATGATCTAGAAGCAGTGCCCCTTCCTCATCGTTACATAGGTGTGCACATGTATATCAGATGACAATAAAATGATATTTATATATTTAAAAATTTCATTGAAATTGTAAGAATAGACATGTACTCTATCAATTAACGTGAAAAGGAATGCACCTTATCCCCATCCTTGGGTGGTTGCTTGGATGCATGCATCTTATCGTGATAAAAAAATGTGTATATATGTTCAAAAGAATCAAGGTTAGGGTAGGTATTTCTCTCCCCTAATTGAGAGGGAGAGACTAGAAATGGGAACTCCAATAGTCACAATGTGTGACCGGGCCTTCCTTTATTCAAACTGTCACTAAAAGAATAAATATTAAAGTGACGGTGATGGGCGCCCACCACTTGTAGTGTGCAGTGGCGATGATTGTCAGTGTAGTAATACACGGGCGGCTAGGCAGAGGTGCCTTTACCCCCAACAACCTCCCACTTAAAGGCGAATCTGCCCCAGTGAGGAGTGAAAAGAAAAAAGAAAAAAAGACAGTACAACATGTACACATGTACAATAGGATGAGGAAAGACATCATCTCATTCCACGCCCACCAACCTCTTGAGGAAGGCAAAGCGCTCTGTAGAGAGGCTTTTCGTGAGCAAATGTGCAAGATTTTGGTCAGTCGAGATCTTGAAAAGATTAACAAACTTGTCCTCAACGACCCCACATATGAAGTGATACCTCACCTCAATGTGTTTCGTCTTCGCATGGAAGATCGGATTCTTGGCTAATTGAATAGCACTCATAGAATCCGAATGCAGTGTAGGGATAGCATCAATACCAAGGTCCACAACCAATCGACCCACCAACCAAATGACCTCCTTGCAAGCCTCATTGGCTGCAACATACTTGGCCTTTGTAGTAGAAAGGGCCGTGCATTTCTGCACCCTAGACATCCAAGAAACAGCACCTCTAGCATATGTGAATACATAGCCAGAAGAAGTGGACGTCCTACTATCTGCATGTCTTGCATAATCAGAGTCAGTGTACCCCACGACTCTTGTATCCTGGCTGCCATAGCATATGCACATATCTGTAGTGCCCTTCAGGTACCTCATGATACCCTTCACGGTATCCCAATGCTTCTTGCCAGGTGTAGCCATATAGCGTGCCACAACACCAACTGCAAATGCAATATCTGGATGAGTGGCTATCATGGCATACATAAGACTGCCCACTGCGGATGCATAGGGAATCTTGGCCATCTCGACCCTCTGCTCATCTGTCTATGGACAATCAGCCTATGATATCTTCACATAAGAAGGCAATGGACAGCCAATAGGCTTTATGTCCTGCATGCAGAAGCACTCAAGGACTTTATGAATATACTCTCTCTGTGATAAGTAGAGGAGTCCTTGATGCCTATCACGTCTAATGTGCATACCAAGTATGTGGGCGGCCTATCCCAGATCTTTCATCTCAAATCTCTTCTTGAGCCGAGCCTTAAGAGCATCTAGCTCATTGTGAGCTTTCCATGCTATCAACATATCATCCACATAGAGTACCAAAATCAATAAAGAACCATCACGGGCTTTCTTCGTGTAAAGACACGGATCCATAGCACTCCGGCTGTAGCCCTGTGGCTGCATAAAGACATCAAACTTATGATACCACTCCCTAGGTACCTGTTTCAAGCCATAAAGACTTTTCTTCAATTTGCACACTAGGTGCTCCCTGTGAGGTTCTGCAAAGCCCTTAGGTTGCTCCATATAAATCTCATCATGCAAGTCCCCATGTAAGAAAGTAGTCTTGACATCCATCTGGTATAAATCTAAGTCAAGCTGAGCAACCAAAGCCAAGACTAAGGGCAAGGTGGTCATCTTAATTGCAAGAGAAAATACCTCATCAAAGTCCACACCATGCTCTTGCTTAAAACCCTTTGCTACCAATCTAGCCTTGTATGCCGGCTTGGGTTGTCCAGGGGTATTTTTTTAGCTTGTACACCCACTTGCATGGCAAAGCCTTCTTGCCCGTAGGTAAGGAAACCAAATGCCAAGTGTCATTCTTATGCAAGAAGTCTATCTCAGATTGCATAGCCCTCTCCCAGGAGTGATTGTTACCCCTACGCATAGCCTCATCATAAGTGAAAGGCTCTCCTGCATCTGTAACCAAGACATAATGCATCGAGGGCTGAAATCTATCTGGTGGACGTCTGTCTCTAGTAGACCATCTCACGACAAGCTCTGCTGCTTACCCAGCTGCCTGTCCAACACCCTGACCATGAGCATCTGCTTGCAACTGTAGGCTATCCAATTGGCTATGTAGGAGCTCTCGGCTCCTCCTAAAATATGACCCTCCGAATCTCAACAACTCTCTAGCTGCCTATGCATTTTGTCTTCATGGAAGACTACATTAGGACTGCGGATGACTTTCCGCGCATGCGGATCCTAGAGATGGTAACCCATCTCGCCTGCATCCCCATAACCAAGGAAAATGCATTTGATACTCTTGGGTCCAGCTTACTTCTCTTGTCCCTGGGCACATGGCAAAATTCCTCACATCCAAAGACACAGAGATGCGCATAAGAGGGGGGTTTTCCAGTCCATACCTCCTCTGCAACTTGGAAATCCAAACCACTAGAAGGTGATCTGTTTATGACATGCATAGTTGTACTAACTGCCTCAGCCCAAAAGCTCTATGGTAGGCTTGCATGACTAAGCATACTGTGTACACACTCCTAGATGGTTCTATTCATCCGCTCAGCCAAACCATTTTTGGGGGGGCGGTCAACTGACGCTTAATACCCCTCTCATCACATAACTGCTCAAAAGCAGGTGAGACATACTCACCCCCATTATCTGTCCTTAGGCATTTTAGCCTATACACAGACTGGTTCTCAACCAATGCAAGCCATCTTTGAAACACAGCCAAGACATCAGATTTCAGCTTAATGGGATAAGACCAAACTTTCCATGAAAAATCATCTATGAATGTAACAAAATACTTTGCACCACCCATAGACTGACAAGGCATGGGCCCACAGACATGCGAATGTACCAATGCAAAGGGCTCACTCATGCGTGGCCTGCCAGACTTCTTATGCATAGACCTAGTCTGTCTGCCATAGAGAAAATGCTCACATGAATCAAAACATGCATAATCAAGGGGCAGTAAGTATTGCAAACCAGAAAGCATTTTCATTTCCTTCAAAGAAATATAGCCCAAACGGGCATGCCAAAGAGATACATGTGGGATAGAACCCATAGACAAAACATGATCAAGGGAAGAAGTTGATACAATCAAGGGGTAGAGACTGCTAGCCTTGGCACCTCTTGCAATCACAAGTCTGCCAACGAGTGATCTTCCATGCAGAGTCTCCAAAACATACATGATATCCTGCGTCATCAGGCTCTCCAGCTGACATGAGACTGCGTGTCAAAGCAGGTACATGACATACATTCTGCATAACAAAACTGCTGCTAGAAGAGGAAACTGTAGCCTAACATCACCAATGCCCACAATATTAAGAGAGCTGTCATCACCCAAGCGCACATTACCCAAAATAGTACGGTATGAATGAAACCACTCTGGGCAAGGTGTCACATGAAAGGATGCACTTGAGTCCAAGAGCCAACACTATGCATAAATAGAGTGTATCTCTATCATCTGTGAAGAACTAGAAGAAGCTGCAAGGATATAATCATCATCATCAACATCCTCAGGTTGCATAACATTGATCTCTTCAATTTTAACACTGGACTTTGCAGGCACTATGTTGCATTCAGAAGACTTATCCTGAACTTTATCTTTCCCCTTATCTTTGCACCTTTCATTGCGCAATTCATGGCATTGTGGCCTAATGTGGCCCTTTTCCCCACAATGGTGACAAGTAACATCTGCATTCCTACCACATGATTTGCTACGTGACTTTCCACGAGACTTGGACCAAGATTTTTGAGAATTCCGTCCACGGCCACTACCACTGCCATACTTTCCATATCCATCATTCCTGCCTCTAACTGTCATAGCATGCGACACAGAGAGGCATCCAAATCCTTATAGTTAACCTCTTCTTGCAGAAGAGCACTCTCAACATCTAGAAAATTTCAAGGTAGTAGTAGAGGCACATAATGCAGTGCAGAATACATCCCATGACTCATTTAGAGTACCAAGCAAGAAAAGAGGAGTGACATCCTCTGCAAAAGTGATGTCCTGCGAAGTCAAGTTCTTGAGTATAGCATGGAACTGGCTCAAGTGAACAGACATAGTCACATTCTCCTTCATGCGCAGATCCATAAGCTGCTTCAGTCAATACATTTGACTCGCTGGACTTTTCTTGTCATAGAGATTCTTGATTTTATCCCACAATTGCCATGCACTCTGTTCTTCCTCAAACACATTGTAGTGAACCTGTTCTGTGAGAGACAATACAATGGTGGACTTGCATAACTCATCAAGCTCAAGCCATTCCTCATCTGGCATAGTTGCAGATGGATGCCCGCTTAACCTCAAAGGTTTGATCTGCGATTTTTGCACCAACACCTACCAAATCTGGCTCTTCCAATAAGAGTAATTCATACCATCAAGCTTAGTGATGTTGAAAATAGCATGATTAGTGGACAAACTCGCCATAATGCAAGCTTGAATACTGTAGAAAATTCAAAATTGCTTGCTGTTTATTGCAGAAAATGACCAAAAAAATCACCAAAATCGAGGGAAAATGGAGAGAAAAGTGGAACCAAAGCTGCTTCCCACCAAGTACTAGTGAAAAGATATCATTTCAGAGTGTTTCAGCATGAAAATCCCATGTCAGTCCATACATATATGCTTGCTGTAATAAATTTCAGATTTCAGTAAAAGAGAGCTAACAGTGCCAAAATCGGATCCCAAGGCAATCAGATATTGCCAAGACCAAAGCCAACATCATGCGGGCATAGCATAAGCATATGATGGTCGATAAGCATGAATCCAACACCCAATTATGTCATACAAACATCTGCCAGTGAGTAGGCACACCCCCTAGTCAACGTGGCAAAGTGTTCCTGCCCCACTACCAAAACTTGACACAAGTAGGTGTTAGTTCACAAAGATACGGATCCAAAACTGAGACTTAGCTCATAATCATACAGTGAACCAAGACATATGATGTATCATCCCAAAAGGTAAGAAGTCCCAAAGTCTCAAGTGTCTGTAACTGCTCAATGGCATGTAACGGCTCAATGCATAAAAGTACTGCCTGCTCAATGTCTCATAAGCATTCAAGAATGCTCCCACAGGCACAAAAGTCATATGTATGAGCTCAAGAGCTCAAGCCAAGGCAAGACACAATGCCAGTGACATAAGTCCAAGACAATACATCAATAGTACATCCCGAACATTAGGTGATAGAGCATCCGTAAGCATGCAAGACATCAAATACATCCCAATCCAAACTCTGACAAGCCAAGTAACATACAAGACTACTCCAGATAATCCAAAATGCATCCAAGGTGGAGCTTCAATGAGCACTCAAGCTCAACATATGCATAGGGTAATCAACCGTGACATGAGCATCAAGTCGTAGGCAATGGGTATGCATAAACCCAAGAAGCATCACTGTCAAAGCATATACCAATGTCAATAAGTGCGGGCTGAAATAAGTTCAAGCTTCCAAAAGCATCCAGATTCAATGACAAGCTCAAAGTTTTCCCTCGATGATCAATACATCATAGCATAACCCAAGACATACATTCAGAACTAATAGGCATATGTCAAAGCATGAAAGATAGCTTCAGCCCAAGAGTATTCAGCATGCATTTACTATTATAAAATGTGTATTTCCAGCCCCAAAATCAGGCCAAAATCATAGCATTACATGTAGCTTCAATCCCCCAATCAATCGGGATGTAATAGGCATCAAACCGATTTAGTCATGCCCAAACAAGCATAGGCATACAAATACATGCTGTCTCAGACCTGAAATCTGTCGCATAAGATTCTGTCATTAGATTTTGGCAAATCCGACATCACCATCACAGGTCCAGAGCGTGCTAAAACCCCAACTTAGACTCTTACCTTGCCTGAATCGGGTTCTGAATGCCCGAGATATGACAAAAAGAGTGATTTTTGGCCCAGATTTTGAAACATGCGCAAAAAAAATGTGAGCTAGCTGGGGGGGTCTGCTGTCCCACGTGTCAAAAATGGGGCCCAAATGGGGCACAAATGAGGGCCAAAGAAGGCCTACACCAAGCCTCAGCAAGCCAAGTTGATAGGTTGGAAGCAAGATCTAGGTGAAGGAAGCTCCAAGAGGTGTGAGCTATGGCTGCCCACAACTTGTTTACAACTTGTGAGACCTGAGAATTGAAGTAAACCCTGAAGAAAATGATCAAATACCTCTGATGTAATGCCTTGAAGGTGCTCGGGAAGCCAGGGAGTGACGGGAGCTCGAAGGAGTCAGATATGGCTATTAGGAAGGAGACCCAATGCAAGTAGGGAGTCAATGGGATGCTGAGAATGCCATGAACCAAGCTCAAGAGTTAGGAAGTCAAGCTCTGATACCACTTGAAAGGGAGCGACGGATCAAAGGTTGGACTCGAGAGCTATGGCAGGAGAGCAAGAGCAAGAAAAGGAGAGACTAGAAACAGGAACTCTAACAGTCACAATGTGTGACTAGGCCTTCCTTTATTCAAATTGTCACTAAAAGAATAAAGAATAAAGTGACAGTGACGGGCGCTCGCCACCTGCAGTGTGTAGTGGCGGTGACTGTCAATGTAGTAATACACGGGCGGCTAGGCAGAGGCGCCTTTACTCCCAATACTAATGTGTAGTTGGGAGGATGCATCTTATCTTAAAATTTAAATTATATGTATATATGCACATATTTGAATAATTTTGAATATAATTATATAAGCACGTGATAAGTTAACAAATAATAAAAATTTAAATGATTACAAGTGTATGATTTTGCAAAGCGATAATATTCCATTAGCCAAAAAAATCCAAAAGTTTACAAGTGTTGGATAATACAATTTGTGGAGTTAGAGATATAAGGAAACTACAACTTCTAAAATATGTGGAGCCATGCATTTTCCATTGGGAATAGTATCCTCAGCTTGCTTTTGAATATTCCTACCATCTAATTTAAAATAGAAGCTAGCAAGTGGATTCTCCATTAACATTGTGATTTCTTGGCGTATTATACTCAAGGGCCAATCATCCTACATCTACAATAGTTGGGGCTTGCGGCCCTCATAGATGATAGTAACATCCATAGACATATTTTTACATGTATCTCGATTAAGGCATAACCATTCACCCGTGAGTACCCTCCATCTACGATACTTGAATACTAGGTATAAAGTCTATTGCATGACAAAGTGCTTGCAATTGGGAAGAAAAGTTATCTTATCCATCTCAAAGTAAGAAAATAGTCAACCAAGAGAGTAAAATTTGACTTGAAAGCCATACCCTTTGTTGTGACTCGACACTCTACCATGTTAGGACTATGAGTGATTTTTGACATCCAAGTTCTACCTACTAGAATCCTTGTTATATAATCCTCCAATGAGGCTTTTCATGACGTACATGCTTTTGGTATAGCGCAAACCCTCATATTTCTTGAGCATATGTGCAAAATTTCCATTGCATAAACTAACTTAGGTGTATATTCTTTGAGCTAGTGCTTGCTTTCATAGAGTTCAATATGCTTGCCAAAATTATTATGGTGCACATGTGCAAAATGTCGATACTATATAATGGCCATTCTATGCTATTGAGATTTGGTATGTGCATAGTTATTTCATATTGTCGAACCCCCTTGGACAATATGTACTTGGAGTCATAGAAAAATACAAGATTCTCTTCAAGCTACAATGTCATGAAGGAAAAATACAACATTAATATTTGCACCTTGGATTAATTCCAGCCTTTGTAAATTCAACTTTAGCCTATATGTACTTGTGTGAACAGCCCTTAAGTTTGGAAGAGGGTTAGAATAAAAGGGACTAGAGGCCAAAGGCAAGACATCTTTTGATCATTCAATAATCTTGGCTTTACCATTTTCTTGGAGTTAGCTTCTTTCTAGCCTATGAAGCACTCAGCCATGGCCGTCATGTATTCTTGAATCTCCAACCATTAATACATGATGAGGATGTCTTGGAGCAATAGATTTGTTAATTCTTTGTTGTAGGTTAGTTAATTTTCAATTTCAGTTAGATTTCATTCCATGGTTGATTGCTTTCATTACATTGGTATCAGAGTAGTAGCTTAGATCCTTGCAGAAGTCATTTTCAAGTACTAGATTCAGTTTCCTAGGCTAGAGAGAGCAAACCATAGTTAGAAATTTGAGTGACAGGACTTGACAGGACATGAAGATTTCAAACCGGAGTTATATGTGAAGGTCTACTACAAACAAGGATGAAGATGGTGATTCTTGGCATTACCAAGGGAAGAAATGGAAGGCTCCAGCCAAAATAACAGGACGTGATCAAGATTGAGCCAAAATTTGGGGTAAGTGTACAAACAAATGGTTGCAGGACATTTTAACCGTGGTTACTTTTGAGAAGAAAGGGTTTCTTCTTCCCTTTCCTCATTTCTTCAAGCTTTCCACAAGAATCCATGGCCAAGACCACATCAGATCTTCTTCTTCTCACTTCTATCATGAGAATGGGTTGTATGACCTTTTCCCCTGCCTCAAGAGCTTCAAGAAGAGTAGCTTATGTAGCTACTTAGTGTCTTTGCTGATTTCCAGGACGTGAGTATGTACTCACGCTGTCTGCGCCGCCAGCACATACTCTTATACTGCGTGATCAAATTTTGAGTAATGATGCCCTTGAGCCTTGCTATTGATCTTCAAACCTTTGGCAAGTGATCTTTCACCAATTTCTTCAAGATCCTTATTAGTTTGGAGTTTTCCCTCTTCTTCAAAACCCTGGTTATGGAGTTTTATGACAGTTCTGGACAGCACTCAAATTTCTCAGATTTCTTCATCAAGATCAAAGGGTTTTTGTTCTATTATACTCCCTGAAGCCTCTGCATACATCCTAGTACCAACATTGACTGATCTTGAAGCTTGAAGCTTTGTTGGAGCTTGGATATGGAGATTGCAAACTCTATGTGTAACAGTTTGGGACAGCATTAAAGATTCCTGAAATTTTTAAAGCAATTCAAGGGGCTTTTGTGGGCAAAGCATCTCTGAAGCTTCCTTAACCATTTCCCCTCAAGAATCCATCAACATTGGACCGACATTGAAGTGATTGAAGCCAATGGAGGTCTAGGTGTTCAATGGACAGCCTGAAGCTTTTATGCCATTAAATTTTGGCATTCTCTCTCAAATTTCGGGATCTCTTGGACACATTGAAGCCCTCTCTATTACCTATTGCAACCTACTTCAAGTAGAGAAGGTAATTGGTCTTCATCAACCCTCATTTGGATCATTCATGGAGTCATGGAGCTTTCATGGGATCAATGGAGCTGAAGCTTATCAAGGAAGGGATTATCCTTGAATATTGAAGATCTCTTGGACTGATTTTAGTTGGATTATCAAGCTCAGCCCACCTATGTCAAGCATTATGGATTGAAGGTCATTCCATCAACAATGCTCTTCTCCAATCAATCAAATGAGGTACTCTAATCACTCTTAATTTCTCTTTACATCCAATTGTTGCTGATCTCATTTCCAATTGCTGAAGAGAAATAAGAGGATTCAATGAAGCTTTCATTCATAGCCTAATGCATTACATGAAGCCTATAGGTTATCTCAGTCATTGTCTTTACTAAACCTCTTCAATTTTACTGAAATGGCCATCTCTAAATGTCTCAAACTCTTCCATAATGAATGAGCATTACCCATCTATTTCCATTCACTGAAATCAGTAATTTCTTGAGCTTCATTACTCAATCTTTTATTGCCTAACCCTGACATGAAGTTGATTGCCTATTTTGCCTCTTGATCATAAGAAAATCATTACCCAATTGGTAAGTGAGAAAAACTTTGTAAGCAGTGAGTCACTGCTGAGGTAAATACCTCTCCACTTCTCATTTACATTTCACCCTTTTCAATTTCAATCTTGCATATCATGAAAAAGGGCAAATGAAAGGCAATTGTATTTCTTTCCTATTCCATGCATATCATACTGATTTTTAGGGCTAGAATTCACTTGCCATGTACTTGCCCACGAGGAAAAAGTGGATGCCGGGCGAGTCGGTAGGACAATAGTGAGGTGACCCTCCCCTACCGACGAGGACCCTGAAGGGGAGCGCAACCCGGCCCGAGAGGGAACTTTGCAAACCCCTCGGGTATCGGATCCCACGTATTTTCAAGTTTAGGTGCAGGTACAAATCTCAAAGGCATTTGAAATCAGCCTACAGCATGAGTATGGACAGTGGTTCTTATGATATTGGCAAATGTATGGTATGGCAAATGTATGAAGACATATGGCTACAGTAAAATGTATACATCCTATGGTAAAGACACTATGGTTCAGTCTGAAAGATTGGAACAGAACGTATGAGACTCTCCTACAAGGTTCTGAAGTTGGTACATGCTGGGTATTGATAGTACAAGCCATTAATTGACTAGAACAGGGTATTCACTGCCTGCAGGAATTTTCAGACAGCAACAGAAAATCCCTTACAGAAATTTCTGTACTCATCCATTTTCTGCATTTGATAGATCATTGGATAGAGGGCTCTTCAAGCTTTGAACAGAGCCACAGACCTCGTAATTTGGAGCTCTAGAAGTAAAGATAATCAAGTTTTTCCACTACAGAAATTCAGGACAGAAATCAACCCATGGCTAGAAATAAGAAGAGAGACCCTGTTTTGGATACTATCAATGAAGAATTGAGGGAATATCAGCAGGATAGGGATGAACATCAATAGGAAAGGGGTGAACATCATGACACTTCTCAAGATGCCATTTATCGAATGCATTATGAGAACGACGAGGTCGATGCAAGCTCCACTCACTCCCCTACCAATCAACCCATAGAGATGTCTCATATCTCAATGAATTCAAACAGTTTTCAGCAATTGTCAAATGACATAAAGGATATGAAATCAGGTTTCGAGGGTATGAGGTTGGGTATTGACAAGCTTGTAGCACTTCTTGGTGAGAAAATGTTGCTTACAGCTGGTCTTAATATCCCACACCCGCATAGGGCTGAAGAACCACCTAAACCACTTACTCCTAAGGTGGTAGGTCAATTTGAAGTTGGAGAATCGTCTAAAGCTAAGGATTTTGCTCATCCCACTTCACTTCAGCCACAATTCCATCAACAAAAGGGTCACTTTCAGCCACATGGGCAGGATTTTCAAGAAAGAGTGCAAACAAACTCAAAGCATGATGAAGACATCCATGGGTGCAACTCTTTCTACAAGCAATTTTACCCTCAAGCAAATGTTGGTGGTTATGAGCAAGTCCATATTAATTCAACCCCAAACTCTTATGGGCAGCCACATGGACATGTGAATTCAGCCCCAAATGCTTTTGGACAGCCACAACAAAATTTCTCTCCTCAAGTGCAGGCCAATAGGCCAAGTCCCATGTCAAATCATGGTTGGAATCAGCAAAATAATGGGCAGCAACCACCTTTCAATTCACCGATGCATGGACAACCTCCCAATGTGAGCAATACATACTTTCATCCTCAAGGACATTGTTTCCAGCCACAAAGTCATGGTATGCATTATGGACAGCAAACTCCTTATGCACAAGGGCATGGAAATAATGAATATCCTAGGCAAGGACCTTTTGGCAATTCTTTTGGGCCACAAAACCATAGTGGGTAGCAGCACCCTAATGGACAACCTCCTCAATACGAGAGAGAGTACAAGGAGAAAATAATTATCTCAAACTTCAAGGGAGAGAATCCTTCACCCACGGAGTTGGAGGAGTGGTTTGACAAGTTAGAGATGTATTTTTCTCTTTACCCAAGGCCCGAGAATGCCAAAGTAAAATTCGCAGCCCTTCATCTAGAAGGCTATGCTCACACTTGGTGGAGATATATGGCGAGGATGGGACATGACTTCTTGTCTTGGGATGCATTGAAAAATGCTATGATTGAAGTCTTTGTTTCCCCTATTGAAAAAGAGAGGTTAGAGAAAAAGTGGTATGCTCTTGAGCAACGTGGTCTCTCAGTTAGAGAGTACTCAAATCAGTTTTTGAACCTCTCGATGTATGTTCATGGGGTCTCCGATAGTGCCAAGTTGAATAAATACATATTTGGTTTGGAACCTATTCTTTCTTCTGAAGTTGGAGCCATGAATCCTACATCCCTACAAGCTGCCATTCAATTGGCTGAACGTTATGGGCAGAAATACAAGGGTTTTCAGCCAAAAACAGGGCATTCTTTTTAGCCTACGCAGTTCTCAAGGACATCAGGTCATTATGGGCATGCTAAAACTGATTTTCAGCATATTGGGAAGCCATCAAATACTTACAGCAATACCTACAGCAAGATACCCACTTTTCCTACTGTGTTTGGGTCAAAACAAAGCAGTAATTTCAGACCTAATGCTGAAAATAGATTTGATGGAAAGAGGACTGATATAAATGCCAAAACTTTAGTCCCTACTCAAGGCAAACATGTATCGAATGATAAGCTCAAAGATATGTATGCTAAAGGTCTATGCTACAAATGTGGAGAGAAATGGTCACCCGATCATAAGTCCAAATGCAAGGCCAAAAATATGAAGATTAGCATGATCATCGAGGATGATTCCGATGGTGAATCTATTGAAGGAAGCTTGGCTCAGCTTGATGTCACAACAACTCAAGAAGAGGCGCATGGAAATGAAGAGAATGTCCATGAAGAGTTCTATGATCCGATGGATGGGTTTCCTTTCGACCCGGGTGGTCATTATTTGGATGATTCATGGACTGATTTACATCCATCGCTATGTGCCATATCAAGTGATGCATGGAGTGGTTCAAGAGGGGATAATACCCTACGCCTTAAAGGTCAAATCAAGGGAAGGACCGCTCATATACTCATAGATACGGGAAGTACACATAGCTTCATTAATGCTAAGTCACTCAATGGGCTGAAATTGAATACGCATGAAATGCCTACATCACTCAAAATCCAAGTGGCAAATGGAAATTTTGAGATGAGCAATCAATGCTGTCCAAATGTACCTATCACCTTTTCTCCATTGTGCACTACATCAGTGAGTCTAATTGCATTAGAAATGGGTCCCATTGATATAATACTTGGCTGCAACTGGCTGAAATCTTTGGGCAGATTTACCATGGATCTCAACAACATGGAAATGGAGTTTAAATGGTGTGGACAACAAGTAACACTACATGGAGCTGAAAAGAAAAGAATGGAGATGATCAGTCCCAAGAAGGTTAAGAAAGAGATAAATGCAAAGGCATGTATGTTCACCATTCTTCTTTCCAAGATTGAAGAGGATTAGCCCTCTTCTCCTACCAACAATATGGACCCGTGTCTTTGTAATTTGCTGAAAGAATATGATGATATTTTCCAGCCACCTATCTCTCTTCCTCCCAAAAGAGAAGTGGATCATCCCATTGACTTGCTGCCCAATACAAAGCCCATCAACAAACCACCATATCGCCTCTCCAAAGTGGAAAGAGAAGAGGTAGAACGCCAAGTCAAAGAGCTTTTGGAAATGGGTCTCATTAAGGCAAGCCAATCACCTTTTGCTTCTCCAGTCCTTCTTGTGAAGAAGAAAGATGGCTCCTTTCGAATGTGCATTGATTACCGCGATCTCAACAAGGTCACTATCAAGAATAGGTATCCCATACCTAGAATAGATGATCTCTTAGATGAATTGAAGGATGCCAAGGTGTTTTCAAAAATTGACTTGAGATCGGGATATCATCAAATACGCATGAAGGAAGGGGATGAATTCAAAACAGCCTTCAGGACGGAGAGGGGTCTTTATCAGTTTATGGTTATGCCTTTTGGGTTGTCAAATGCTCCAGCCACATTCCAGTCTCTCATGAATAAGATACTTCAGCCATTGCTCTTTAAAACAGTTTTGGTATTCTTTGATGACATTTTGATCTATAGCAAGAATAAAGAAGACCATTTGCAGCATGTAAAAGAGGTCTTTGACATATTGAGGATACACAAACTGTTTGCCAAGGCCACTAAATGCTCTTTTATGACAAAGGAAGTGGAGTACTTGGGTCATATAGTGGGAGAAGATGGAATCAAAGTGGATCCTAAGAAGGTTCAGTGCGTCAAAGAATGGCCTACACCAACCAATGCCACTTCATTAAGAGGGTTCCTTGGTTTGTCATCCTTTTACCGACGGTTTATGAAAAACTATGCTCATATTGCAGCTCCTCTTACCGATCGGCTGAAAAAGGAGGCCTTCTTTTGGGATGAGATCGCGGACAAGAGCTTTAATGAGCTGAAAGAATTGCTTGTTTCAGCACCCATACTAGTTTGCCCTGATTTCTCCAAGACTTTTACCATTTATGCAGATGCCAGTGGTAGAGGTTTGGGAGCAGTTTTGGTACAGGAGCATGGTGTCATTGCATTTGAGAGCAGAAAATTTGATGACAAAGAGAGAGAGATGCATGTTTATGAGCAGGAGATGCTTGCTATTTTACATGCAATCAAGAAATGGCACCACTACCTCTATGGGACACACTTCAAAGTCAAAAGCGATCATAGGGTCTTGAGATATTTTCTCTCGCAGCCCAATCTTTCTCCCAAGCAAAAGAGATGGTTGGCTACTTTGCAATCATACGATTTTGAAATATCATACATGGCTGGCAAGGATAATGTGGTGGCTGATGCGTTATCAAGAATGTGGGCATGCAGTCTATCTACTGTGTCTACCATCTATAAGGAGTGGATTGAAGACATTCAAGAGGAATATGTGCTTGATGAGCATGCTGCCCATATTTTACAGAAATTACAGCAAGGGTGTGATGCTGAATTTCCAAATTTTAAAGTGCATAATGGCCTCTTATGGTTTAAAGGTAAAGTGTACTTGATTCCCAGCAGTAAATTCAAGCTGAAGGTGCTTCAAGAGATGCATTCATCGCCAATGGCTGGTCACTTGGGCCTTTTCAAGACGTTTGATAGAGTTCATCAAAGTTTTTATTGGAAAGGTCTATGGAAAGATGTTAAAGAGTATGTATCTCAATGCTTGGAGTGTCAGCAAAATAAGGATTCCACTCTATTACCAGCTGGTTTACTTCAGCCTTTACCTATACCTACGGGCAAATGGACAGATATTTCCATGGATTTCATAACGGGATTGCCTACTACCAGTCATGGATGGAATAGTATCTATGTGGTAGTTGATATATTGACCAAATCAGCCCACTTTATTCCAACTAAAGTCCAATATTCAGCAAGACAAGTCGCCGAGCAATTTATGGAAGGTGTGTTCAAACTACATGGTATGCCTATGAGAATAGTATCAGACCGTGATTCGAAGTTTATGGGCAACTTTTGGAAAAGTCTATTCTCTTCTATGGGTACTTTCCTCACTCCTAGCACGGCCTATCACCCTCAGATTGATGGGCAAACGGAGAGAGTCAATCATTGGGTGGAAGTGTACCTTAGGCATTATTGTCATGACACACAAGCTTCATGGGATCGTTGGATCCACCTTGCTGAATTTTGCTATAATAACACGCATCACATGAGCATTGGGATGTCTCCGTTTGAAGCTCTTTATGGGTATAAAGTTCAACTTCCATCAGTTTTATTTCATGAAGACATCAACCCACAAGCAAAGGAAGAGTTGGAAAGAATGGAGTTGCTCATGAGGCAATGCAAGGACAGCATAAGGAAAGCACAAGACGTAATAAAGGTCTATGCTGATGAGAAAAGAAGACATTTAGACTTCAAGGTTGGAGATTGGGTATTTCTCAAAGTGCCCAAGACGCATTATGCTTCACTAAAGGGTGGGAATAACAAGCTTGCTCATAGGTTTTATGGACCATATTTGATTCTAGACAAAATTAGAGAGCTTGCTTATAAACTTCAGCTACCATCCTCCACTAGAATACATGATGTATTCCATATTTCACAGCTGAAGAAGTATGTTGGGCCCCATGTACAAGTATTGGAAGAGTTACCACCATTGGATGAGGCAGGACTGATCATATATGAACCTGAAAGCATT
Organism: Lygodium microphyllum; assembly: GCF_053477565.2. Classification (NCBI taxonomy): domain Eukaryota; kingdom Viridiplantae; phylum Streptophyta; class Polypodiopsida; order Schizaeales; family Lygodiaceae; genus Lygodium; species Lygodium microphyllum. Next base: position 60,491,797 of record NC_141156.1, on the reverse strand, counting down.
ATTGGAAAGAGAGAGAAAGTTCTCAGAAATCGTACTCTCATTGAGTATCTTATTAAGTGGAAGAATTTGCCCATTGAAGAGTCTTCTTGGCAACCATCCACTTATGTTAGTAACTTTCCTTGGCTATTACAGGATGATATATGATGCAGTATGCAGTGACTGTGCAGAGACAGCTTGCTGTATGAAATTTCTGCAGACAATAAAACTGTCCTGACTACATCAAAATTTGATTCTGATGTTATGGGGTGATGCTTGGGAGTGTATACTTCGTTTCCACACCTCGTATGCCATATTTGGACCAATATATCAAAAGTTATGGCAGTTTTAGTGAATCAGCCCTGTTTGGACAGCAGCCAGTTTTCTCACAGTTTGGTATGCAAAAGGTCTTCTTTTCATGGACAGTGCTTCCTTATCATTTGGAAGATGAATGGGCATGATTACTATTATTCTTGACTTGGATATAGGCCCTTACTTCTTGGTTTTGAGGACAAAACCATCTTCAGGAAGGGATGGTTTGTCATGAAGGAAAAATACAACATTAATATTTGCACCTTGGATTAATTCCAGCCTTTGTAAATTCAACTTTAGCCTATATGTACTTGTGTGAACAGCCCTTAAGTTTGGAAGAGGGTTAGAATAAAAGGGACTAGAGGCCAAAGGCAAGACATCTTTTGATCATTCAATAATCTTGGCTTTACCATTTTCTTGGAGTTAGCTTCTTTCTAGCCTATGAAGCACTCAGCCATGGCCGTCATGTATTCTTGAATCTCCAACCATTAATACATGATGAGGATGTCTTGGTGCAATAGATTTGTTAATTCTTTGTTGTAGCTTAGTTAATTTTCAATTTCAGTTAGATTTCATTCCATGGTTGATTGCTTTCATTACATACAAAGACTCACTATTTGGCAATATTAGTCATATAGATATCATGAATTTATAAATAGAAGATAATTAGTCATATAGATATAATAAATTAGTCATAGAAGATTAATTCATAAATAGAAGATAATTAGTCATATAGATATCATGAATTTATTAATTCTCAATGTGCTGCAAAGACTCACTATTTGGCAATATTTCGTTAAATGGTTACAGGGGTGAAATATTTATTGACTTTTGCATGAATATATGTTGCACAAATGCCTCTATTACAAGGTGAGAATCAATCTTTGTTTGTTTGAGAGCTAAACTTTTACCCTTGCAGTGCTTTGACATATCTGCAATTGTAGATGCTTTCACCTCGAAAGCTCCCTTTATACTTGGACACCTATGTACACCAACATATCCATGATCCAATTCCCTCTTCATCTTTCCTGTTTTGTACTTCTATTAAGGGAATGCTTATTCTTCTATCAAGCATTATAGGCTAGGCAATAGACATAAAAAAGTATGTGTTAATCCCTAAACAATAAGCATCTTAGGTCCAACTACAAATCACCAGTATGCCGTATAGACCAACATGGCATGAAGAGACATTTATACTTTTGTAAACAGACACAAATATTCATATTCAAATGTATATATATATATATATATATATATGTATACTCACACAAAGTAAGGATTTGTTGGAGGTAACTATCCACCCATGTATTACTACATTGATAATACTTGCACACTTCTAAACTGTAGGTGGTGAGCACCAATCACTATCACTTCATTCTTTATTCTTTTAGTAACATTTGGATAAAGGGAAGGCCAGTCACACATTGTGATTGTTGGAGTTCCCACATCTTGTCTCTCTCTCTCTCTCTCTCTCTTTCTTGCTCTTGCTCCTTCTACCATAGCTCTTGGTTCTGCTTGCATGCTTCCACTCTAGGCTCACTCATTTTAGTTGTTATCGGAGCCAATCATTTGAGGAGCTTCTTCATCCTTTGCTTCAACATGAATTCAAAGCTTTACCTCAAGGTTTCATGGTAGCCATTGTTTTTTTCTCTTGAGGTATGCATCAAGTCTTTCCTTCTTTTGTCTTGTTCTAGCTTGCTTTGCGCTTGTTGAGGAGCTTTCCATGGCTTAGCTAAGCCTTGTTCAGTGGGTGGTTATTGAGCTAAGGAGTAGCCATTTTATCCATTTTTTGAGTAGATACATAGAATGCTATAGAAATCATGGATACCTATGGTAGCTTGACAACATTATCATATTTTGGCCATAACTTTTGTATGTAGTATCAGCTTTACGTGTCTTATAGCTAGAAACAAAGAACATGATTTATAAATTTGGATAGTCATAGAATCAATTATGTGAAGCTTTTTATTCTCTATTTCACACATAATAGAATTTTTCTAGTTTGGATAGAAAACAATTTATGCTTTTGGACTGATTTGAGCACACATTTGGCTTAGTTTTCTCACAGATTTTATTGCTATAATAACATAGTTGAATGTCATTTATCTAGGAAAAGCATATACCTCTTGTCGCTTGATGCTTCTCTGGGGTTTGGTATTGATGTCCAAATGTTCACTTGAAAATTGGATGCTTATTACATGTCTTAGAATGCTTTTGGGCTTCAATTGAGCTTGCATTCACTCAAATTTTACTGTCATATCCATGCTATTCATAGTGAATAGCAAGTAGTTGCCTGATAAAGACTATGCTGATTATGCTTTGAAGCTATTCGAGTACCACACATTGGATGTACCGGCACTTTGGTTGTCATGTATGCATAGGGATATGCTTATGACATGCTCCTAAGCTAAGATTTAAGATTGGATGCTTTGACATTAGTTGCCATTTCTATCCTTGGATGCTACTTGGATACTATGATCAGAGTCTTGTAGACTAATTGGGTTCAATACTTTCAGATGTATGCTCTATGGATCTTGGATACTCAGATGCCATTCACATGATGTTTTGAGCTTTGCTTACTGATATGGCATTCAAAATTTGCTTTAGTGGGGGACTACTTGGATTTATCTATTGAGCCACATTGGCACTTGGATGTAGTACATAGCATTTGGTTTATGTAGTTGAGCGTGAGCTTATTACATTGAGATATTGGGACTCATTGTGACATGTATATGCTCTTTTGATATTTATTGGATGAAGTTACCCTATCATAGACTGATTTGATCTCTTGGCTTGGATCTAGTAATTATGTTTGTCAAGGTGTTGTTAATGGAATTTATATACTTTTGGATTATGTATTGAGCTTTTGCTCAATAGGTTATGCATCTGATAGTTTTCTTCATTTAACCTTGAGACGCTCTTGTGATAGTCTTCAATGCTTCTTCTTCCTTCTTGGTTGCTCATAGTAGTTGGCTATTGCAACGACAATGTGTCATTTTAATTTTATGCATTCTATTTGAGGGCAGTTACCTGGACTTAACAATCTGCTTACAGGTTGTGGACATCTCATTATTTTGGCAATATCTCTAGTCTCACACTTGATTTAGCAGTGGTTTTGGGGTTGATTATACAGTATTATAGTAGCCCATCTTTCCCTTATTTGTACTTGCTTGGTCATTATGGCTAATGGTTCTTGTGGCATTGCTATCTTCAATATTGAGAAATTGGATGGGACCAATTATAGCTATTGAAGACCCAGATATGGTATATATTAGCATATAAATTGCAGTTTAGCCACTCAAAAATAGAGGTGCCAACCCAAAATCATTGTAGCCAAGGATTAGGATGAACTAGGTGAGTTATGCAAGTCCACGATCATTTTACCACTCTCTAAGCAAGTTCAATACAATGTTGTAACTAGAAATTAGATTGCATATGAGCTCTGAATACATATTAAGAATCTTTATGATAAGTGGAGTTGTGCATCTCAAATGTATTGGCTAAAATAGTTGATGGACCTTCACATGAAGGAAGGGACTTCTATGTTTGCACACTTGAATGAGTTTCACTCCATCATTAGTCATTTAGCTTTGTAGGAAATTGAGTTCAAGGATACTTTGTATCCTGTATATCTACTTGGTACTCTACCTAAGTCGTGAGATACTTTTTGTACGTCTCTTTGTGCTAAGGATGGGCTGAAATTACAGGATGTTTAGAGTACCCTCTTGATTGAAGAGTTGAACATAAAGAATATGGATGCTTTCCATACATCACATGCATTGACTATGAGAGGATGGTAGAGTAGAAATGGCTATGGTAGAGACTTTAATAGGTCTCAATCTAGGACACATGGATAGTCTCACAGTAAGTCCCATGGTTGTAAGTCTGGTCTTACTTGTTATTATTATAGAAAAGCATGTCATATTTGGCCATAGTGCTATAAAATACATGAGGATGATTACAATGAAAAGGGAAAGGGTAAAGTGCAGAACAAGAATGAAGATTGTAGCATTGTGCTATAATAGAGTAAAAATGCTTTAATGCCTTTCTTAGCCAATATTTAGCCTACTAGGGTTAAGTATAAAAGACTAAATTGTAACTTGCCAAGGACATTTTGGCCATTTCTAACATTTCATGTTTGAGGTCTCAACCTCCCACCATCTAAGACGATGCATACTCTTAGCCACCATAGCATTGGGGTGCATACCATGTTGTAGTCTCTCATCAATTGATTCTTAGCCATTAATGGTAATATGATTTTTGCCTAGCCACCTTGGCTATGGTTTCTTGGCAATTTAGTATTTTTTCTTATATTTCCATTTTATAGTTTGTTGTGGGAATTAGCTTCTTTACATGTTCCTAGCAAGTCCAATGTCAAGATTGAGGAGGTTAATGTGGTGTAGCTTGATGTATCTAATCTTATCTTAGCAGCTTCGTCTTTGGATGCTTCATAGCCAATTGATGCTTTTTCAAGATATACTCAGTGTTGTTGATAGTTTTAGGGGCTTCCTTTCATGTGACCCCCTCACAGAGAGTGGCTTCACTCCTATCGTAGTATGACTAGATCTATCCATTTGGGTAATGACCTAGCATTGGAGATAGTTGGTTTTGGTGATGTCCAAGTGCATTTTGGTTTAGATAGCATGTTCACTCTTCATGATGTATGTCATGTACCGAATCTCATGAGAAGAGCTATTATACATGGTGCTAAGAGATTACCCCTAGAAATCTTGTTATTATACGTGGTGCTAAGTCTAGTACCCTATATCCTTTGCTTGTATATGGATCAATTGACAATATTTTCACTGTGGTGGCTGTAATTCCACATGTATCTCTATAGCTAGGTGGTATGAAGTACTTTCTCACATTCATTGATGATTACCCACGTAAGGTCTGGGCTTTTCTTGTTAGGTAAAATTGTATGTTTGTCTACCTTTTAGTGGTAGCTTGCTCTTGTTGAGAACTAGTTTAGCTATAGGCTAAAATACCTAAGGTCAGATAATGGAGGTGAGTATGTCTCAAAATATTTTGAACATTTTTGCAATGAGCGAGATATTAAGCATGAATTGACTACGTTTACACCCCTCGCCAGGATGGTATTACTAAATGAATGGACATGATGATTTAGGAGAGAGTTCATAGTATGGTTAGCCAGGTAGGCTTATCCCAATACTTTTGGGTTGGGAAGTTACTACTTCCATACACGATTAATAGGTCCCCTTACATTGCTATTGATTGCTAGGTGTTGCAAAGGAGGTATAGACTAGAAAACTTCTATCATATGCTCATTTGTGTGTCTTTGGTATGTGAGATATTTCTCCATGTTCCTAAGGACAAGCACAATAAGCTGGATCCTAAGTTCATGAAATGCATCTTTCTTAGTTATGGGGATGTAGGTGAGATGGGCTACCACCTATGGGGTCTAGAATCTTGCAATGGTATCTGTAGCCACTAGATGTCATTTTCCATGAGAAAAATATGCATAAGTAGTCTGAGCATATGGTTTAGGTACATAAGGTGATATTTTAGGAGGAGTCTCTTAATCCCATACAACTAGGTGGATAGCCTATAGGAGCTGATGCTCTAGTGGCTTAGGCCCCACCTATTATGCAAGATCATCATACTTTGAGATGCTCTACTACTGAGTACTTTATGCTCTCCATAAATTATGTTATGTTGACATGATGGTGAGCCTCTCTTATGATGAGGCCTTACAAAGAGATGATAGCCACTCATGGGACATGGCTATGAAATACAAGTTTGACTCCTTACAAACTAACCACGCATGGGATTTAGTTTCTTTTCCTAGTGGCAAGAAGGCATTGCCATGCAAGTGGATATACAAGCTAACGAGTATCCCTAGACACCCAAGCTTGCTTAAAAGTCCAAATTGGTAGCTAAGAGTAGGAATATGGTGTTGAATTCAACGAAGTATTTTCTCCTGTGGTCAAAAGGACAAGGTAATAGTATTGGTTTCTTAGTTAGATCTAGACCTTTATTAGATGGATGTAAACATGGATTTTCTATATGGGATTTTGCATGATGAGATCTATATGTAGTAGCCTAAGGGCTTTGAAGAAAAAGGCAAGGAATGCCTAGTGTGCAAGTTGAGAAATAGCCTTTATGGACTTAATCAATCACCTAGGGAATGGTACCACAAGTTTGATACTTTTTTGCATTCATAGGGATATAGCCATAGTGCTATACATTTGTGTTTATACACGAAGAAGGCTCATGATGGCAACCTTATGATTTTGGTACTCTATGTGGATGATATGCTAATTGATGGGAGAGCTCATAATGAGCTAGATGCCTTGAAAACTTAGCTTAAGAAGAGCTTTGAGATGAAGCACACAGGGCCGCGACCTTGCGCATTCTTAGGATTCACATAATGTGCAATCACTCTAAGGGCTCCTTTATCTGTTAGAGAAGGAGTATATCCAAAAAGTCCTAGGTGGTTTCATATGTATGATAGTAAGCCTATTGGTTGTCCTCTACCTTATCATGTGAAGGTTAGTCATGCCAATTTCCCACAAGCATGATGATCAGAAGGGTGAGATGGCTAAGATTTCTTATGCATCCACCATGGGCAGTTTGATGTATGCAACAATAGTCACTTGTTTTGACATAGAATTTGTAGAGGAAATTGTGGCACGCTATACAACTACATGTGGTAGACAACATTGGAATTCTATCAAGGGCATCATGAGGTACCTGAAGGGCACATCAGCTATATGTACATGATATGGTGACCAAGATACAAGAGTTGTGGGGCACACTGACTCTGATTATGCACGACATGTAGATAGTAGGAAGTCTACCTCTAGCTATGTCTTCATCTTTGTTGGAGGTGCTGTTTCTTAGATGTCCAGGGTGTGTAAATGTATGGCCCTCTCTACTACTGAGACTAAGTATATTGTATCCATTGAGCCTTGCAAAGAGGCTCTCTGCTTAGGCTGTATAACCTTGGTATTGCAGAGATGGTTTCTACACTACATTTGGATTCTATGAGTGCTATCTAGTTAGCCAAGAACCTGGCCTTCCATGCAAAGACCAAACATATTGATGTGCGTTATCACTTCATTAGAGATGTTGTTGAGGATAGATCTTTTGACTTGTCAATATCTTAACTAATCAAAATCTTGCAGATCTACTCATGAAAAGTTTCTTAGCAGAGCATTTTTCCTTCCTTAGAAAGTTGATGGGCATTGAATGAGATGACATCTTTCCTCATCTTGTTGTACTTATGTACATTTATACTTTGTCGGTTTTGGGGTAGCATCTATCTCTTGATGCGACCCTTGTCAATCATACTTTTCTTAGAGGATCACTACCAAGTGGTTCATGTAGCAAATATGCAATATCTATTGCGTGGTGGTAACCCTTGTCTAGTGTCCTTATCTTCAAGGATCACCACCAAGAAGTTTGTGGCAACCCTTTTCTAAAGGGTAGCCTTGATCGCTTGGTGGCAATGCTTGTGAGTGTCATTGTCTTCAAAGGTATCCTAGGGGCAGCCTATATCACTAGTGGTGACCCTCATGAAGCATTTTTGTCTTCAAGGATCACTAGCTAGGGGTTCATGGTAATCCTTTTCCTAGGGGCAACCTTTATCACTAAATGGTGACCATCATTGAGCATCCTTGTCTTTAAGAATTACCACCAAGCAGTTTATGGCAACCCTTTGCTTAGGTAACCCTCATTGAGCATCCTTATCTTTGAGGGTCACCACCAAATGGTTTATGAATGTAATGGAGTAGTCTTTGTGGCCCTATGTTTACTCTTTATTAGGGTCCATGCTTCAAGGTTCATGGCACACCATGGTCCCTCTAATGGAAGGTGTAGAAGATATTATGCTTGATGGGCAATTCTTAGTGAGCTATGCAAGATAGAGAGGCAAATGTAGAGTGCAATACCATGTCTAGATTTTCAAAGATCGATTTGAGAAATCTATGATCGCTGGTGAGCCATAAACATGCAATGGAATATCTTGGGAATTCTCACACTTTCAAGATTATCAAAGATCTATTTTCTTACAGCCCATGCTCATAGGGTGATGATTATGACTAGAGATTTTAATATTTTGAACCACTTGCAACTCTAGTATAGTAGGCTTCTAAATCTTGTGGAGATCTCAAACTATTGTGCACAGGAATTTCTTATTGTCCCCACCTCTTCATTGATGACAAGCAAGGCTAACATCCCTTGATAAATATGAGAGGGACACACTTATGGAGATCACTAGCCATAGAAGAGCCCCTGAGCCTAGAATAGAGCCAATAAAATTGAGTTAATGCTTGCAAAGATCATGAAAACATCTAGTCTAACAAAGAGCACCAGCCCATCGACGGAGCCTTGCAAGCATGACCACTAGTCCTAGGCTTTGAGCTCCTCCTTGCCCTAGATCGAGTCCCATGACCAAATTTCCTTGCCTCATGAGCTCAAGCTTAAGTATAAGCCCACAAACTTGAGAGCACAAGCTCAAGAAAACCACTGAACAAGCCCCAACCCTAGGCCCAAGTGGCCCCATTCCATGAGCCCCACTCCTTAGCCTCAACAACAACTAGTCCATGCCTCTTTTTCAAAGTCCCTATCCTCTACCTCTATCATAGCTAGTCCTAGTAGAGCTCACCAACCACCACCATTTTCGATGAAGAAGAGGTGTGTTATTAATAGAGAACTTGACATCATCCTCAAAAAGTGTACGGCTATCCAATTGGGCATAGAGCCCCCCACCCAGGCTATAATATCCTTGAGAGGGTAGTGTATATTACTTGAGCTCAACATTCTTGACATTCAAGTGCTCTATCATCCTAATGAAGAGGCATTGACTAACTCCATCATGGTTGCCCTCCTATAACAATAAGTTCTTATTGTTTGTTTTTTAGGCATCTTTATCCTTGATCTCATTAGGTATATTGCTTTAATAATCTTTTTAGACCACCTTCTTTTTGATAATCATGTTGTAACTTTGTCGCCACAGTCAGGCTAGCACAATTTAGTATATTGTCTTGATTTACTAATATCAAGGGCTCTACAAGACAATGGAAAAGCATAACCCATACTTTGTACCATAATTAGCAAGTGCTTGATCAAGAGCATTGCTTGTTTGTATTCATTGCCTTTTTATCTTACTTTTGGTGCTAGTACTTTGGAATTCTTTTCTTGCTTGATGATTGAATAGGAAACATTGGAGTCTTATGTTATACAATATGTAGACAAATATATGTTACTTAATAAATATTCGGTAGAGGCTACCATAGAAGAGCCCAGTAGTAAGTATATACATCTCTCCTTTGAGGTTAGCTTGTACTCTTTGAAGGTCTTGTCAAGAATAAACTTGGGGCATGTGTCTCTAGGGCTACATGCAATCTTGTTAGCTACATAGAGGGCCTTCTTGATAATCAAGGGAACCTTGTGGATATCATAAATACATGGATTGTGTGAGTTCCACAACAGTAATCAAAACATCAACTGTGGATGGAGAATGTACTCCAATCTATTTCTTATCCTCATCACTATATTTGACAATTTTAACATCAAAATCAAATATTAATATATGAAGCTACTCCAACTTTGATGTTAAAAGTTAAAAATAACCACATTTAGTTTATTATAGATAACATTGCCCCCCCAACATTGCAGGGGTAGGGGGTGGTTTGAGAAGATGAAGCAAATAGAGAGAGCACATAGAGACAGTGCCAAGTTGAAGAAGCTCATTTAGTGGCCATGTATGAGTATGAATGAGCTAGATGGAAATTTGAAGTCGATATGGTAGATGTCAAAGAATGGGTATAGTTGAGGGGGTGGATGTGGAGGGGGGTCACAACCATTGAATGAGGGGCCATAATAAGTGGAGAGAGGGGGGCCAAGATTGGAAGCTTTGTGGCATGATATGGAGGATGCTATTGCACCTCAATCCTCCCAATCTCAAACCCAACCCCAATCTTGACACCAATCCCAATCCAAACCTTGACACCAATCCCAAACCTAACCTTGCTAGGGCTATGACAATCTCACACCGCACAAGACACTGCCATCCTCGTGCTATCAATCTTTTGGCCACTACCCTTGAGGGGACTTGTAATTTGCAATGGCTTGTCCATTCATCACATTGTTTAATTTTATACTATAATGAGAAAATTGAAATGCAAGAAAGGGTTCTCATTCATATTGATAGACTTGTTGATTATATATATATTTGTAGTATTGTCTTTCTTGTGTCCAAAAGGCACCCAAAATGTTTGTGTTTCTTATGTGGAAAAGGCTCGTGCAATGGCCTCTAGTAATACAGGTGTGCCTTGAACTCATGGCTTTCTAATGCATATGCATGACATTATTTGTTATCTCTTTGTATGTAATGCTATTTTTTTTCCTTTTTGGGACCTAATAGACATCAAGAGAGAGTAAGTAAAGATAATGCAATGCAAACAAATCCTTTGATTGTGTGAATGTAAAGCAAAACATGGAGTGCAAATAACAATGTACATTTTTATCACTAACATGGAAGTTAAACAAAGTAGGAAGTTGGATGTCTTCATTATGCTGTAGGTCTCTCCTCAATTGTCATAATTTTCACACTGACCCTAGCTTCATAACAATCAATAGTTCACCATTCATCCAAACATCAATGTCTAGTATGGAATTTCCAAGAAACTTCCTCATGTCTTGATCTAGTGGCATCAACTTCCTAAAACATGGTGCCATCTTTTGTAGGAGAGTGTTATAATGAAGTGGCAATCATATACTTGCAGATGACAAAATCTAGGTGCACCTTGCAGGAGATTCCATATTGTATTTTTGTATCCCAACTTGCATCCATAGACTCTAGGATGCTATTAGCATATGGGTACTTCACTAGGAACATGGTTCTTGAGGTTTGAACTTTAGTGCTAGAGAAGAAGTTCACAAAAATGGCTATAAGAATAAAAGTAGATATTTTACTTTGCCTATTTTAAACATTGGACTTTAGGTATTTTTACACCTTGTGAAAAATTTTGCACTTGTAACTCTTATTTATCCTTGAATCTACTAGTGGACACTCTTTGCTCTTAAAATATAGGAGGGAAAGGCTCGACAAAGTTTCCTATTGCTCATTCAAGGGTGGTGGTATGTAAAGATGATCATGAAAGAATATATCCCTCTCAACCAGTGCTACTTTGGTCCTCCCCTTTGTAAAGCTCCTCACTAACAAAGGCATGGATGACATCTAGAACATCTACCACACATTCCACTAGTTGTTGTTTCTTGAGGCTTGATGGATAGAAGTTTGTTAACATTAAGTGGTCTTATTAGTTATAAGATGAATAACAAATGTGAACCATCATTCATATACTAGAAAGTAAACACAACTAGATTGCACTAACAATTAGGTCTATGCAAAAGGAGATTGGAGGCATTGGGCTAAAGATGAAGCTCCTTATGCATAAAAACATGTTGCACATGTAGTTCTTTAATTGTCCTTTTGGAGCCAAATCCTAAAATCTGTTACCCTACCCTTCCAACATGATAAGAAAGGCTTGGCTATCATGGATCTCTTCCAATTTTTTTGCTACAAGATTATATAACTTTCCTTTGTTATGGTCAAGGGAACCCACTTATCTTTCTCATTGACCATACTATAAGTAACTACGGACTCAATGGAAGCACATGATTTTTAGCACTAAGCAGACGCCTCCATAGAGTAGGAAGATGATGTTAGAATATCAAGCTCATTTAGTGTGTGTTGACCGACATGAGCTGGACACAGCTAGTCTAGCCATAGTAGTTAGATACATTAAATAAGTCGGTGCCTTTGGTGTGAATGGTCTTATGACCGTAGGTTGTATCTTTCACTATACAGTGTGGTTTGAATATAGTGTGTGAGAGAGGAAGCTCGTAGCTTCACTCTGCCTTTCATCACTCTGCCTCTTTGAATCTGAACATGGTATCAGAGCAGGACTTGGTGGATCTCTGAGAGTTGGAGAAAGTGAAGATCTACTTCCAGGAAGTGAAGACTCATTTTTCTTTTGTGCAGACAGGCTGCCATTGTGGACTGCAGGTAAGCATTTGTTCATTACACACTCCAGGGTCAAGATCAGAGCTTGTGGCTTCTTGAGAGCCCTGAGGAGGCTGGTTAGAGTGCATTTGGGTGTGGCATCAACATCACCATCATCATCTTCATCAGCAGGAACTGGAAACAGAGGTCTGCAATCAGTGTGATTGCACCTGTTTGGGCTGAAGGCCTGCACTGTCTACTGCAATCACTGGTGACCATAAATGGGTCATGAGAAGCATGTATGGCTATTGAAAAAGGTCTTTGTGAAGTACATGGAGTAAATACTTGTGGTTGAGCTCTAATATGAGCTGAATCAGAGTGGGCAGAACTGTGTAAATTGTCTGCACTGCTGTATACACAGCATACATGGAGTCTACAACACTTTGAAGAGCATTGGAAGCTCTTGAGTATGCCCAGAAGCACCTGTGAAGTATAGGTACATGCTGGAGGCTACATGTACTTGTCTTGATCAATTGCAAGCTGAGTTTGGTGGCTGAAATACACAGATCTGAAGCTTCTTTTGTGGCTGGAAACTGTCTTGGATTGTGGGCAGTAAGCATTTTGCTTTCTACTGAAGCACAGAGTGACAGATGCAGACATCTGAAAGACATATATACTGTCATATGCATGTTAGAATTGTCTTGGGTTGAAAGGAGCATCAAAAGCCACTGAATACTGGAAGTTTGCAGCTGAAATAAAAGAAATCTTGTCTTCTTGGGATGAATATAAATTGCAGACATTTTTGGTTGACTTGCTTGTCAGATATAGATAGGGTATTGTCACTACATAGTCATGTATTGACGGTGACATACTGAAACAAATGTATGGTCTGATTTAAGGACTTTTTTGAGCTAGTTGAAGCGGGTTATGCTGGTTTATTGACTGCAATCTTTACATAAACTGTTAGCATTGGCACTTGTTAAGAATACACTGGCTGATGTCTCTATGCTTATGTCTGAAGTGGCATATGTACCAGGAGTCAATTTAGCAGCTTTGGAACATGCATTACATGTATCCAGGTGGAGTTTGACTTTGGAAAGGCTGCTGTAATTGCAGTTTACAGGTTTGGACTGCATGCTTTTGGAACCTGGCAGTGGATCTGCAGGAGTTAAATCTGAACCGAACATCAGACATATGTATTGGCAATTGTCTTTATGAGTTGGATCAACCGATTGGGACGTTGTTTGGGCTGATATTTGACTGAAATTTACTGGTTTTTTTCCTGCAATTAATTGCAGAAAACTGTCATAAACAGTTCCGGGCTGAAGTTGAACTGTTAAGAAAATCTTGGTTTGCAGGTAGTCAGGCAAGGTCTGCAACATGACAAATGCTGATAGAACTGATAATGTAACCCAGATTGTGGGAGAAAAGCTTGATAGCAACAATTATGCAATATGGAAGTTCCGCATGGAGAACTTTTTGATAGGCAAAGGATACTGGGACTTAGTGACAGGTGTTGAGGCTGAACCTGAAGTTCCAGATAGGAATCCTACAGCTGATCAAAGACGAGCACATCGAGCTTGGACGGAAAGAGCTCGCAGAGTTTTACATTGGCTATCATTATGTATCTCGGATGCTATGGTGATGCAGATCATGAACTGTAAATCCCCAGCAGATGCATGGAACATATTGGTCAGGTACTATGGCACAACTACGAGTGCCAGGAAGATACAACTGAAGCAAAAATTCAACAACATAGAGAGGAGGAACAGATCCATACAGGACTATGTCACGGAAATTAAAACCTTAGCAGATCAGCTCGCATCTGTTGGCTCACAGGTAGAAGATGAGGATATGGTTGCAGTGACCTTAAATGGCTTGGGTCCGGAGTATAAGTCTTTTGACACTTTAGTATCTGTGCGGGCTGAGATGCCTGATTTTAATGAGCTGGTTGCATTATTGATTCATGAAGAGGTGAAGCTTGGCTTAGCTACAGGGTCAAGCAGCTCTAAGAATAAGGATGCAGTTTTTTATTCGAATCAGCGTGGTCGTGGTAGCCGTGGTAGAGGCTATGGATCTGGCAGAGGAGGCCAGCAGAATGCATCCTATAGTAATAGCAATCAGCAGTCATCAAATGCAAGAGGTAGTGGCAACTTTCGAGGCAGGGGGAGATCGAACTCTCGTGGCAGAGGCTCATGGCAGCAGCAGCGTCAGTCAGACAATCCAAATAAGGACAAGGATTGTCACTACTGCGGAAAGTATGGGCATATTGCAAAGGATTGCTGGAAGAAGCAGGGAAATCAGAAGGGCAAGCAGCATGGACATTATGCTACGTCCAGTCAGGCAGATGACTCTGGTGATAGACTGTTTGCCATGCAATATGTCAAAGATAAGGCTGCTGAAAAATCATATGATGATGCAGTGTGGTACATTGACTCGGGGGCGTTGAATCACATGACCCCTCATGGTGATTGGTTCACGGATATGGTGGCTGAAAAGCATGGCTATGTATGCACAGGTGATGACACGCAGCATAGCATTGAGCATAAAGGCAAAGTGCCTCTAGTTGTACATGATGGCAGGAAGAAGAATCTTCATGATGTTTTGCATGTTCCTTCGATTACGAAGAACCTATTGTCTGTGGGTCAAATGACAGAGCAGAACTTGCAGGTTCGCTTCAATAAGCATGGATGCTTTATTGAAGAGTTTGGCAATGGATGCAAGTTGATCGCGAAAGGCCACAGAAATGGAAGAATGTTCACTCTTGATGCTACACTGCCAGAGCTGAATTCTGCTATGTTTGCTCAGGGTTCTGGCACTATCAGGGACTTAGAGATTTGGCACAAGAGAGTGGGGCATGTCAATTTGCAGAGGCTGCAGACCATGCAGAAGAAGCAGCTGGTAACAGGGCTACCTAGATTCCAATATTCAGATATTGGTCATGTCTGCGAGGCTTGCCAGTTTGGTAAGCAGTCACGATTGCCGTTTGTCAGGCATGTAAGACAGAGTACACGACCACTGCAGTTAGTGCACTCTGATGTTTGGGGACCAGCTCATAATGCATCTATGGGGGGTTCCAGATACTATGTATCCTTCATTGATGACTACAGTCGATATACCTGGCTTCACATATTGAAAACAAAAGATGAGGTCTTTGCTGTTTTTCAGAAATTTAAGGCACAGGTTGAGAAGGAATTTGAGTGTTACATCTCTTGCTTGAGATCTGATAGCGGTGGGGAGTATGTCTCCAATGAATTTGCTGATTTTTTGGCTGAAAATGGCATTCGTAGGCAGCTAACCTGCAGCTACACTCCGCAGCAAAACGGAGTAGCTGAAAGGAAGAACAGGGTTCTGATGGAAGCTGCTAGGGCCATGATGAATGAGAAGCATATGCCGCTTTACTATTAGGCAGAGGCTGTTGTGACAGCCGCATATATTCTAAACAGGACTCCCACTGCAGGCATTCATGACATGACACTGTTTGAGAGGCTCTATGGCTATAAGCCGGATGTAAGACACATGAAGGTCTTTGGCTGTCTTGCTTATGTGCACATTCCAGATGAGAAAAGGAAAAAGTTGGATCCCAAAGCGCATAAGAGTGTGTTCATTGGATACTCGCAGGAGAAGAAGGCATACAAATGTTATGATCCCTCTACCAGGGAGACTTTGGTAAGCAGGGATGTCATCTTTGATGAGCTGGGCTCTTGGTATGTCTCACCAGTTGCAGTGCCATCCGATCTGCCTTCCACTCATGTATCTACAGTTGATATGCAGCAGAGTACTGCTATGACAGGACCTATCAGTCAGACAGTATCCCCATGGACAGGGAGATTGAGGAGCTCACCGTCCACTGACACAGGTATGTCAGTGAGGGGGAGACATGATGTCTTGGACAGCAAAGGAAAAGAGAAAGTTAGTGAGGATGGTATGATGACACCTGGCAGAATGACTTCGGGCTATGAGTCTAGTGATACTTTAGACAGCGAACTTGGTATTCCGACTGTCTATACGCCTGGCACGAGGCAGAACAGGTACATTCCGCCTCATGAGAGAGGTGAATCGAGTAGTGCACCACAGCCTAGACGATCGCAGAGGGTCAGATACCCTGTTGACAGGTTGACATACTCTGGTTATTCTGCAAAGCATTATGCATACATGACAAAAGTGATGGAGATCAAAGAACCAGGTACTTATGCTGAAGCAGCAAAGGATGAAAACTGGTGCATGGCTATGGACGAAGAGATGAAAGCCTTGGCTGAAAATCAAACTTGGGATTTGGTACCACTTCCTGAAGGGAAAAAGCCTGTTGGCTGCAAATGGGTTTATAAAATCAAATGTAAGTCTGATGGCAGTGTAGAAAGGTACAAAGCAAGGCTGGTCGCTAAAGGATATGCTCAGTAGTATGGCTTGGATTATGATGAAACATTCAGCCCGGTTGCAAAAATGGCAACCATACGAACTGTTATTGCCTTGGCTGCTGCAAAAGGCTGGAAATTGCAGCAGATGGATGTTAAGAATGCATTCCTCAATGGTGATTTAACAGAGGATGTATACATGGTTCAGCCGGAAGGGTATGAGCACCCTGATTTTCAGCATTATGTGTGCAGGCTGAAAAAGGCACTGTATAGGCTGAAGCAGGCTCCGAGAGCCTGGCATGCTAGGATCAGCAGTTACTTGTAGAGTCTTGGATTTGTTGTTGGCAGGGCTGATCACAGCCTGTTTACAAAGAAGACTGACAGTGGCTTGGTAGTGCTGGTCATATATGTTGATGACCTGATAATCACTGGAAATGATGACATGGGAATTCAGCATGCTATGAAGATGCTGAAATCTGAATTTGACATGAAAGATCTGGGAGATCTGAAGTATTTCTTGGGTATTGAGGTCGTACCAGCTGAAAATGGCTTATGGCTGATGCAGAAGCACTATGCCATGGAAATGCTTAAGAAGTATGGCATGGCTGAATGCAAACCACTGGATACACCTCTGGACCAGAATGTAAAGCTAGACATGAACACTGGGGCTGAAGTAGAAGATGTGACTATGTACAGGCAGATGGTTGGCAGTCTGATTTACTTGACCATCACTAGGCCTGACTTGAGCTATGCAGTAGGGCTGATAAGCCAGTTTATGCAAAAGCCGAGAAAGCCGCACTTGGATGCAGTTAGACGCATCATGAGGTATGTTAAGTCCACTGTAGACTATGGGCTGTTCTATGTCAGAGATAAGCCCTTGATACTGATTGGATACACAGATGCAGATTGGGCAGGATGCTCAACTGACAGACGATCTACGAGTGGCTATGCCTTTGGCTTTGGTAGCGGCATGATCAGTTGGAGCAGCAAGAAGCAGCCTACGGTTGCTTTATCTAGTACTGAGGCAGAGTACAGGGGGGCTGCATTGGCAGCATGTGAGATTGCTTGGCTGCTCAAGCTTATGGCTGACTTGGATATTCAGGTTGATGCTCCAGTGAAACTGTTATGTGATAATCTGAGTAGTGTACTCCTGGCCATGAATCCAGTTTACCATGCCAGGACAAAACACATAGAGGTACACTACCACTTTATTCGTGAGATGGTCCTTGCAGGAAAGGTTGATCTTATGCATGTGAGGACTGATGAGCAGGTAGCAGATATCTTTACCAAGTCTCTGGGTAAAGATAAGTTCTGTGGTTTTAGACAGCTACTTGGAGTACATATGCTGTCTTGAGCTTGAGGGGGAGTGTTAGAATATCAAGCTCATTTAGTGTGTGTTGATCGACATGAGCTGGACACAGCTAGTCTAGCCATAGTAGTTAGATACATTAAATAAGTCGGTGCCTTTGGTGTGAATGGTCTTATGACCGTAGGTTGTATCTTTCACTATACAGTGTGGTTTGAATATAGTGTGTGAGAGAGGAAGCTCGTAGCTTCACTCTGCCTTTCATCACTCTGCCTCTTTGAATCTGAACAGATGAAGAGTAGAAACATGTGGTAGAGTGGAGAGAAAACAAAGAGGAACTCCCAGGGCTGTTGAGTGGTGGGAAGAGAGGATCACTCAAAGATTTCAAATAGGAGGTCTTTGCCACCTTCTTTTTGCCTCAATAAGAGAAATGGCTAAAATGTGACTGCAAAACATTACTATTGGAAAATGACAATCACTCCAACCCATCTCAGTGGGTTGATAATTGATCCACTTTACTATTGAGAAGCAACAATTACTCAAGCCATTTCAATAAAATAAAAAATTTTAAAAGTACCAAAAATATTTTTTGAAAATATATATTTTTAAAAAATATCAAAATAATTTTCCAAAAAAAGTTACGTAAGGGAGTTGTTCTGCTCATTGGTGGAGCACACACTCTCTCCTCTTGCTAAAACACCAAAAAGTGAGCTCAAATTCTTACTAGTCTTACAATTTTTCCATAATCTAGGATATGATTAGGGTTAGGGCTTGAGGGATGCACCTATAAGAAATCATTTATAAAATGTATATTCAAAGGATATTAAGAGATACCCTTTCTTTACATGCTATAAGGCCATAAAATGACCACTTTTACTTTACTAAACTTAATGATTTTTTCCAAATTATAATTAAAAATATCTTTTGTAAATATAATCTTGTAAATTTTACTAAATTAAGATACCCTTTCTTTTGAACTCACATGGTGTCTTACATGTTCTATAAGGTGCATCCCCTGGGGGGTAGGATATAGGATTTCAGAAGACTTACATGAAATATATTTTTGTCAGAGAGAGAACTAGGAAGAGAGAAAGAGGAGAGAGAAAGACTGCAGGAAGGGAGAGAAATAGAGTGACGAGGAGAGAGAAAGACTAGAATTGGAGAGAGAAAGACAGGAAAGATGAAGAAGCCATGGAAGCTTGGAGCAAGAAGGGAGAGAAAGATTGTAAATGTATTGATATGTCAAAAGATATGAAAAATTACAACTTCTCTCCTTATATACCAGTGTCTATGTGACATGGCATATTATTAACATTCTAACTATTCCCAGCTTCTTACAATCCATCCCTTTCCAAAAGTTTTTTGTCCTAAAAAACAAACCTAAAAAGAACTAAAGAAGAGATGGATAGAACAGAGTACTACTCTATTTTATAGCTTACAAATGGGAGATGAGTGAAGAATTATCATTACAAGGGCTGAATTTGAAGAACGGAAAGAGGACCTTGCTATATACATGATTTGAAGAACCTCAGAAGCAATTGGAGCCATAAAATCTTCAACAAATAGTTCTAGAAGAAAGTAGACAGCTTGCTGAAATAACAGTCCCTGCTGGACCAAATCTGCCATAACTTTTGATAGAAGTGTCCAAATGAGATGTACCACATATCAAAACAAAGCTCTTGAAGAGTACTTTAAGCTCATGTAGATAGCTCAATTCTGAAAATGAAGTACGATAAAAACTGTTCTAAAACAGCGTGCTGTCCTGAACCAGTCTGCACCAATACTAGCTCCATAAGCAATAGGCTTCAGCCACCAATGTATCCCTCAAGTATGGATACTCATCCAATATTGAATCAGGTCTCCAAGAAGCCTCTTCAGAGGGTAAACCTCTCCATTTAATCAAATATTCCACAATAGAACGTGATCGAAGCTTCTTTTCACGCTGACCTATAACAACCTCTGGGATGTACTGAACAATACCATCTTCATCAATAGGTGGCAGCTCATCAACTAAATCCACTGGATCACCATAATAGGGCTTGAGCTGACTAACATGGAAGACGTTATGAATCTTTGTAGAAGAGGGAAGCTCTAGTCTGTATGCCAAATCTCCAATCCGCTTAAGGATCCTGTAAGGGCCATAGAATCTATGGGCAAGCTTATTACTGGATCCATCTTTCAATGTAGAGTACTTAGATTTGGGCACCTTCAACAAAACCATCTCTCCTTCCTAGAACTCTAAAGGCCTCCTCTTCTCATCAGCATACATCTTCATCTGATCTTGAGCCTTCCTTAGATTCACCTTGCATTGCTAAAGAAGGGTCTGCATTCTTTCCAACTCTTCCTTCCCATGAGGGTTGATCTTTTCGTTAAAAGTGACTGTGGGTAGGGGCACCTTGTAACCATACAAAGCCTCAAAGGGTGAAACTCCTATGCTCGCATGAGTGGAATTATTATAAGCAAACTCAGCCAGGTGTAACCAAGAATCCCATGAGGTTTGGACATCATAGCAAAAATGGCGAAGATAAGTCTCCAACCATTTATTAACTCTCTCTGTCTGTCCATCAGTTTGGGGATGATAAGCCGTAGATGGAGCCAACTTAGTACCCATAGATGTAAATACCGCTTGCCAAAAGTTACTCATAGTTTTTGAGTCCCTATCATGGACAATCACCTGCGGTAATCCATGTAATCTGAAAATATGCTCCATAAATTGGTTGGCCACCTGAGAAGCAGTAAACTGAATTTTTGTTGGGATAAAATGAGCTACTTGGTGAGTCTGTCAACCACCACATAAATACTATTCCACCCCTTCTTGGTAGTAGGTAAGCCAGTGATAAAGTCCATAGTAATATGAGTCCATTTACCCGTAGGAATAGGCAATGGCTGCAATAAACCTGTTGGCTTATGGGTGCTATCCTTATTTTGCTGACAAGGCATACACTTCATTACAAAGTCCTTGACATCTTTCCACAGTCCTTTCCAATAAAAGCTCTTGCTGATCCTGTCATAAGTCTTGAAAACTCCCAAGTGTCCAGCTAAAGGCGAAGAATGCAACTCCTCCATAATTTTCCGTTTGAAAGAAGAAGTAGAGGGAATAACAATCTTGCCCTTCCACCAAATAAGACCATTTTTAAGCTGGTAATGTGAGTTTTCTTCCATAAGACCTTGCTGTAATTTCTGAAAGATTTGGTTGAGTTCCTCATCTAAGAGATATGCCTCTTGTGGCTCTTCGATCCAATCACTATGTAATTCTGTCATGGCTGATACTTTGCAGGCCCACATACGAGAGAGAGAATCAGCCACTATGTTATCTTTGCCCCTTGTATGAGTAATGTCAAAGTCATAATTTTGTAATGTTGCTACCCATCGTCGTTGCTTTGGAGTAAGATTTGACTGAGTAAGGAAATACTTGAGTACCCGATGATCACTATGTACTCTGAATCGACTGCCATATAAGTAATGGTGCCATTTCTTGATTGCATGCAGAATAGCCAACATTTACTGGTCATAAACATTCATGGCCATCTCCTTATCAGTAAGCTTACGGCTTTCAAATGCAATTACTCCATGCTCCTGAAGCAAAACAGCCCTAATGCCACGGCCACTAGCATCACACTGTATAGTAAACTCTTTAGAAAAATCCGGGCATACAAGAATAGGAGCAGAGGTAAGTAATTCCTTTAACTGGTTGAAGCTACTATTTGCAAGAGCATCCCAAAAGAAAGCCTCTTTCTTCATCCTGTCAGTTAAAGGGGCTGCAATTGCCGCATAATGCTTTATAAATCTGCGATAGAATGAAGATAGACCAAGAAATCCTCTAAGAGAGGTAGTAGTAGTAGGAGTTGGCCAATCTTTTATGCATTGCACATTCTTGGGATCAGCCTATATTCCTTTTTCATTGACTATATGTCCCAAGTATTCCACTTCAGTCTGCATGAAAGAACACTTCTTCTCCTTAGCAAAAAGCCTATGATGTCTCAACACATCAAAAACCTTCCTCATATGCGACAAATGATCTTGAAAAGTCTTGCTGTAGATCAAAATGTCGTCGAAGAACACCAACACAAACTGAAAGAGGAAAGGTTGAAGAATCTTATTCATCAGGCTTTGAAAGGTAGCTGGAGCGTTTGTAAGGCCGAATGGCATCACCAAGAAATGGTAGAGCCCACGATCAGTCCTAAAAGCAGTCTTGACCTCATCACCCTCTCTCATGCGAATCTGATGATACCTTGATCTCAAATCAATCTTCGTGAAGAATCGAGCCCCCTTAAGCTCATCAAGCAAATCATCTATCCTGGGTATAGGATACCTGTTCTTCACTGTTATCTTATTGAGATCCCTGTAGTCAATGCACATTCTGAAAGATCCATCTTTCTTTTTGACTAACAGAACTGGGGATGCATATGGTGAAGAACTGGGTTCAATAAATCCCATTTCAAGAAGCTCTTTGATTTGCTTGGCTACTTCCTCTCGTTCATATTTTGATAGTCTGTAAGGTGGCTTATTGACTGTCTTTGAGTTGGGTTCCAAATCAATGGGGTGATCCACCGCTCTCTTAGGAGGCAATGAAGTAGGTACTTCAAATAAATCTCTATACTCCTCAAGAAGAGCTGTCAAGGCTGGATGGTTTGCTGAATTATTGGGCTGATCCTGTGTTTCTTTGTTCAAATGCAATACAAATATTGAATGCTTTTTGTACTCTTTCTTGAGTTGTTGAATGGTGATAAGCTAAAAATCAGATCTACTAGGGAACCCCTGTAAACGGATGAGCTGTCCATTGGAGAAAAACTCCATATATAACTGTGAGAAATCCATAGTAATCTTGCCTAAGGTCATCAACCAATCACAACCAAGTACAATATCTATGGGCCCCATTTCCAAAGTAATCAGGTTTACTTTGACTTCAAAATTTTCAGCCATCTGCAAAGAAACCTGTGGGCAAATCTGCGTGCTGGTTTCCTCTTCACCATTAGCCACTTGTACTCGAATGGGCTGCTGTAAGTCGGTGGGAACACAATTTAACTTGTACATAATAGATTTATTGACAAAACTGTGAGTACTACCACTATCTATCAAGATGAACACTGGCTTTCCACATATGCTTCCCTTCATACGAAGTGTATTGGGGCTCTTAGATCCCGTCCAAGCATCCATAGAGATAGATCAATTAGTGGCAGCATGCAACTCATTACCAAATCCACCAGGATCAAATGGGATATCACCGCCTGGATCAAAAGGAAAAGAGTCAGATGGATCATAGAAGTACTCCTGTCCACCATCATCCTCGAAATCTTCATTTTCAGCATTGATTGTGACTGCATTAACTTCATCTATGTCATTTTCAAAGTCCTCAAGAACT
The DNA here is from genome assembly GCF_053477565.2 of Lygodium microphyllum. Lineage (NCBI taxonomy): Eukaryota > Viridiplantae > Streptophyta > Polypodiopsida > Schizaeales > Lygodiaceae > Lygodium > Lygodium microphyllum. The sequence goes on along the minus strand of NC_141156.1, from coordinate 60,468,512 downwards.
AGCATACTCTGAATTTTTGGCTTGGCATTTTTGTATACACACTTTGAAGCATGGTCAGGAGTATACTTTTCTCCACACTTGAAGCATAAGCCTTTGTCCTTTCTTTCCTTGTAAAGATCCATGGGAATATTTTTGGAATTTGTATTGGCTAAAGTAGACTTAGGCTTATTGTCACCTTGCTTAAATTCAACCTTTGGACAGTTTGCTGTCCTGAAATTGCTTTGAAGCCTAGAAGCATTAAATGGAGGATAAGTTGGTATCCGTAAGCTCCCACTAGGCATATGATTGCTGCCATAATTGTTACCAACTTGCCCTTGCTTTAAAACAGTCCTTGGCTGTCCATAACTTGGCTGAAATGAAGACTCTTTCCTATACTTCCTTCCAAAGTGCTCTGCAAGCTCAATAGCCTTGAAAAGTGAAGTAGGATTCTGCGCCATAACATCAGCTGACAAGGATGGTTCTAAACCATACATGAACTTGTGTAACTTGGCCTCATCACTGATGTTTTCCACATACATGGTCAAGTTGAGGAATTGGTTTGTATATTCTCTTACACTTAGGCCCCCTTGTTCCAAACCATACCATCTTCGTTCTAACTTCTCTTTTTCAAGAGGTGAAACAAAGACTTCAGCCATAAGTGCCTTGAAAGCTTCCCAATTCTCAATCAGTACATCTCTTTCTTGATATACCTCCACCAAGTGTGAGCAAATCCTTCTAAGTGGAGGGAGGCAAAGTGTATCTTCATATCATCAGTTTTAGGAAATATGTCGAAATAAGACTCCATCTTAGAGGTCCATTCCTCTAATTCTGATGGTGAAGATGACTGGCCATTGAATTTGGATTAAAAAAATTTGTCCTTGAATTCTCTATCATGGAAGGGTTGCTGTCCTAAAACTGTCTGATCGGGATTTCTAAGTACAGAACCCCCAAATTGAGACTGAAATCTTCCAACAGGTGGCTGAGAATTACCATGTAATCTTCCTGTTGGTAAGGTACCCCTAGAATTCTGAGTATGCAGTCCAAAAGTTTGAGTATTAGCTCCATTCAAACTGCCCAAATAGTCATCATGCCTTTGTGAAGCTTCCCCCACTTCATATTGACTATTTGGTATGCCTCTTCTTCCTATGATCCCATCTCCATAACCATTTTGGTTGGAAGGCTGAAGTGGGACTGAAGGGTCACTGTTTGAACAAGCCTTCTCATTTGCTTCTTTTGATCCCTTTTGTGACTGCATGAGTTGAGAAAATTGTGCCATAAGTTGAGCATTAGATTCTACCAATTTATCAATGGAAGCATTGGTTCGGTTAGTTGATTCCATCATCTTCTCAACAGTAGACTTCGTTTGATCAAATGATAAAATCATATGCTCCATTGCTGACAAAATAGCCTCATGACGTTCCTTATGTCTTAGTTCATGGGCACACAAAGCGTCATTGAGTATACTAATCTCTCCTTGTTGAGGCTCTTTAGGGTTCTCTTGAAGTGTGCTTTCCATCATGGAATCCCTGATTTGCTGTGCATAGTCCTCATGGACCTTATTTTTGCCTTTATGTCCTGCCATACTAGTGGAGTCCTGCAGTACCCCCTGTCAGTAAAACGGCTATAACTTTGGCTAGAAAACTCCGATTGCAAATTTTTTTTTGTGTAAATCGAAGCTAACAATGCCCTCTTCGAGATGAGCTATAGCACGCTATAACAGGTTTAGGATAGAAAATTCTGTAATTGAATTTCAGAGTCTGAACTGTCCAGTCCTGCACCCTGTTTAGACCTGTAAGTGCCCTGTTTTGACCCTGTAATGCAAGAAAGTAACCTCAAATGGCTACCAAACCCTGCAAAGGGGTATATAGGACCTGTGGGTACCCTGTAGTACCTGCACCTGTGCTTCAGTATCAAAGGGTGTACCTGTATCCACCTGTAAATACCCTGTGGGTAACCTAAAAATGCCTTGTTTTACCTTGTTTTAATCCAGTAGGTACTTGAGTCGTTGGAAAGTCTTCAATCTTCAATTCTCCACTCGTTGTACCTGTGTGAGGGATAAAACGGCAGGACGGGCTCCCTACACGGGCTCCGAATCACCGGGAGGTGGGCAAAGTTCCCCCCGGGTCGGTTGGTTGCACCCCTTCGGGATCTTCGATAGTGAGGGAGGGTCACCTCTCTTTTGTCCCACTATCTCCCCCAGCATCCACCTTTTTCCTCGGTGGGAATATCAACATGGTAGAGGCTAGTGTGCTAAGCAATTAGCATGATATGCAATTCCAAAAATTTTCATTCAGCCTTTCATGAGATGCAATTGATTGAGATAAGAGAACTTGAGATGGGAGAAGGGTTTTACCTATGCAATTCAGTGACTCACTGATTGCTAGTACTTACCCTTTTACAATATTTCAGCTTGGGTGAGAAAAATTTCAACAAAACAGACCAAGGTTATGCATCAAGTTGATCAAATATTACCTAAGATGAGTAATGGTTTTGAATCAAAAGGAATTCAATGAAATAGACTGAGATTGAAGAAAATTAATACTATTCTCTGATCTATTGATCAATCCAGTGAATTAATTGATCAATAACCTCTCATCAACAAGTGGAAAAGCCATTAGAAATAGGATTATTGAGAGATTTCAGAGATTAGCAAAAGAAAATACCTCCATTAAGCTTGAAAATGATGATGGATATCAGCTTTAACCCGGTTGATGCAAGAGTTCTTCATAATCCACCATAAATCCAACATAAAGCTTAAAATCTCCATGAAATCAGTCCATACATGCTTCAATATGATGAAATCCTTGAAAGATCAATACTCCAGCCTTGCTTGAACACTTGAACTTCAAAGATTCAAGCTCCTTGATGAAAAGCCCCAAAATAATCATTCCATTTGAGCTTCACTGACATGCACGGGCTGAAATCTCTTCAATGTCTTCAATCTTGAAGTTTACTCAGCTTGTATTCAGCTTTAGAGAAGCCTTGAAGGTCGGGGAAGTCCAAAATTTTGAGAAATTTGAGCTTCCATGTCTGTGGCTATGGCTGCCCTGCTGTGTATTAGGGTTAGAACAGAGGAATGGCTGATCAGAATGCTTCAAAGGCTAAAGATTGTTGCCAATCAGTGCTTGATGAAGCCTTCAAGAGCTGTGGTCAATGGCTGAGGTTGTGGAGCAAGCTGAGCAGGGAGTAGAGACTAGGGAATTCAGCGCATTTTTTGACGCATTTTTCGGGCTGTTCCTGGGCTGATCATCAGCATCAAACATCAAGTATGGTGTTCCTCCTGTAGCTTAGGCAACAAAGAATCTTTGCCCCATGGTTTGGCAGTGAGATGTTCAGCACAGAGAGAGATATTTGTGAAGATTCTTGACATCCACCATGAAAGCTTCAGCCAAAAGCTTGAAGGAGAGAGAAGAGAAGCTCTCTCTTTTGAAAAGTAACTGTAGTTTAGTCTCTTACTAAGCCCGGTTAACCATCCTTTACCCTAGTTACCTCCATTCTTGCATGAAATTTGATGACGTCCAGCCATTTAAGCCTTTACCCGCCATATCTGACCTTGGATATCTCCAGATGTAGTCATTTGCTAACTGTAGTTGTCCTGCAGCACTCCACTAGTCACTATCTTGTACCATTTTTGTCTGAAATTGGTTTTGAAATAGGAAAATAGGAGTGAAAATGGAAGAAAATAATGGATCAAAGACTGAAGCTCTGATACCACTTGTCAGAGAGAGAACTAGGAAGAGAGAAAGAGGAGAGAGAAATACTGCAGAGGAGAGAGAAAGACTGCAGGAAGGGAGAGAAATAGAGTGACAAGGAGAGAGAAAGACTAGAATTGGAGAGAGAAAGACAGGAAAGATGAAGAAGCCATGGAAGCTTGGAGCAAGAAGGGAGAGAAAGATTGTAAATGTATTGATATGTCAAAAGATATGAAAAATTACAACTTCTCTCCTTATATATCAGTGTCTATGTGACATGGCATATTATTAGCATTCTAACTGTTCCCAGCTTCTTACAATTTGATACCACTTGTCAGAGAGAGAACTAGGAAGAGAGAAAGAGGAGAGAGAAAGATTGCATAGGAGAGAGAAAGACTGCAGGAAGGGAGAGAAATAGAGTGACGAGGAGAGAGAAAGACTAGAATTGGAGAGAGAAAGACAGGAAAGATGAAGAAGCCATGGAAGCTTGGAGCAAGAAGGGAGAGAAAGATTGTAAATGTATTGATATGTCAAAAGATATGAAAAATTACAACTTCTCTCCTTATATACCAGTGTCTATGTGACATGGCATATTATTAGCATTCTAACTATTCCCAGCTTCTTACAATTTTTTGCATTAAGATGAGGTAGAATTAGAAGCCTACATACATTCTTACTAAGGCACTTAACTATTTTGTAAGGCCACGATATCTTGGGCTGAGCTTCTTGAATTTTCTAGGAAATAAAGAACTTTTCTCGGGCCAAACTATTAGGAAAACTATGTTTTTTTCCTTGAAAGTCTAGGGAGTCCTCTTGGGATTTACATAGGCCTTTTGCCTATCTCAAGGTTAGACTAGAAAACTTTAGTAGGTAGAGTCATTCTTGCCCATACACAATAACTAAAAACCAATATGTTACTTTTACAAAGTATTGTATATAAATTCTACCAAAGATAGGCACTCAATCCATTTCTTTACTCCCTACTAAAATATGCCCTCAAAATATCTTCCAAGACTTGGTTAACTCTTTCAAATTTCCCATTAGTTTATGGGTGATGGACTGTATTAAAGTAAAGTTGAGTATTTTGGATTTCAATGGTTAGTGCCTTCAGAATAGGATTTTTTGGATAGAAATTAGACCCACAAAAAGTCCTCTATTGGTAAGCTCCTCTAGTAGCAAGAAATCCCCTATCTCATATTAAGGCCTAGCTAGGTGAAAATCCACTTGAGACTCTTGTGAAGAGCCATAAGAGTGAATTTCCTACTAAGCTAGGTGAAAATCCACTTGAGACACTTGTGAAGAGCCATAAGAGTGAATCTCCTACTAAGCAGATAATGGTGCTAGAGTTTTAAGGCATGAATGATTGCTAAAAGTTCTAGGTTATGTGTGGTCTTAGGAAGCTCACTCATAAATATGTAAGCACATCATGTGGGTTCAAAATAAAGTATTTTAAAAGCATCACTTTTACACATTTTTTAAATATAAAAGGGTGCCATGTAAAAGATCCATTTATAGATTGAATAGAAAAGGGGTGTGTTCTATATCTCAAAAATTTAGAGATAAGGATATTTTTAAATAGGCATGGAACAAACATTATATAGAGGGTTTACATATAGTGACTCTCTTGAGTATACACTATAATTCTTTTCATAGGGTTTAAGCTTATGGGAAGAATATGCTATCGGGCATCCTTCATGGGTAAGAATGCACCCAAGTTCCATGACGCTAGCATAAGTCATGAACTCAAATTTCTTTGTGAAATGTAGCAATTTTAGAATGGAAGTAATAGTAAGGCATTCATTTAGCTTGTCAAAGATTTCTTGTTCTTGTATCATCCATGTATTCTTTTCTTGCTTATTTAGTAGATCAATGAGAAGCAATCTAATCAAAAGGAGTAATCTTTGATAAATATCTTACATCACTCTATTATACATTTAAATCCTTGGTTCTCTCTAACATTATGGATTGGCAGCCAATCCTAGACATTTTTGACCTTTGCAAGGTCCACTGATATGCCTTCTTTTGAGACGATGAATCCCATACATTCAATCATCCTCTTGAAGAATGCACATTTTTTTCTTGGTAAAAAGCTTGTTTTGTGAAGAAAATTTGAGATAATATGAAGAAGGCCAAGATGATCTTCCTCTTTCTTGGAGTATGTAAGAATATCATCAAAGAAATTGAGGATAAATTCATTAAAGCATGGTTTAAAAATATATTAGATATGCCTATTGAAAGTGGTAAGAGCATTAGTTTGTCCAAAGGACATTACTGTGAACTCATAGTGGCCATACATGGTGTTGAAAGCTATTTTAGGGATGTTCTCTTTCTTAATCTAAATTTGGTAATATCTTGATCTCAGATCCATCTTTGAAAAGGTCATTTCTCCTTGTAGCCTATCCAATAGTTCATTGATTCAAGAAAATGGATATTTATTTTCAATATGAACTTGGTTCAATTTCCTATAATCAATACACAACCTGATGCTTCCATCCTTCTTCTTCAGGAATAGAATATGAACATTCTAGGGAGAATCACTAGGGTATATGAATCCCTGATCTAATAACTACCTTAACTATTCCTTTATTTCAATTGCTTCAGGAATGGACATTTTAAATGATCTTTTTGCTATTGATTCTGGTCTAGCTATCAACTTAATCTCACAATCTATTTCATCCTCGAGAGGTAATTGTGTTGATTTCTTAGGGAAACTATTTGCATATTCACCCAGCCATGAAGCTTCAAGTTTGTGTTTGGTATTTTTAACATTGTTAAGTTTAATAAGATAAATAAATAGTTATTTTCTCATTCCTTTTAGGATTTTCCCTACCTTGGTTAACTGAAATCTAGATTTGTTGGTTTTCCTTGTGACTAATTTTTTTTTTCCAAAAAGATTTTTGAATGTGACTTGCCCTTTCCCACAATATATTTTTGTTTGATTTGGTACTAACTAGTCCATTCTTAAAAGGCTTTCATAGACTCCTAAGGGCATAACCCTAAAATTCACCTTTTTACTTTACCTAGTTGAAATTGGGAATGATTAATTGCTTGGATTGATGTGTTTTCAGTCCATATGCTAGTTCTACCAAAAGTTTTATTTTTTAATATTATGGCATTTGGTCATAAACAAACTTACTGGTCAATTTTTCACTTTTTGGAAATGTCGTTGGAGGTAAAATTATTATTTTTTGAAACCAAAAAACTCTTGCACATCCCTTTTTTGGGTTATTTTTCTCTATTTTACTACTCTCTCATAGCTCTAATGTGATCTTTTCTATGTGCCTATGCAACTTTGCTTACATAGTGAACTACCTTGACCTCTCTTTCTTAGAATCTTTTATCAATAACTAGTGTATGCAATCTACCTATGTACGTGCACTCTGCAATGTCTATCCATCCTCCCTCACACATTAAGCTACTTACTTTCCTTTGATATATCTGTATGTTTATATGCACATATCTAGTCTACCTCCTAACATATCTAACTCCCTATTTCCATTACCATCTTTGTGCATCCCCTCTAGCCTATCTCCATAGATAATAAATAAACTATATTCATTAGCTTCTTTGTATATGTATCTCAATGTGTCAATTTGTGCCTCTCCAATTTACTTGCATAGATGTAACACCCCTATTTCTATTAACATATAAGTATGTTGATATGTTCCTCTCTAGTCTAACTCCATAGATATTAAACCCCTTGTTTTCATAAGTATCTTTGTGTGTTGATGTAAAATATATTTGCACACTTACCATACATCCAAGTAAATCATATAATCACTTGATATATTTGTACATGGGGCAAAAGTAATAAGCAAAATAGCTCAGAATGAGAATTTAGGTGAGAGTGAGCTTGGATAATCCATTTGAAGACTGCTGAAGATAAGTACATTGGGAAATGATTTGGACAATTCAAAGTTCAAGGTTGTGAAGGAGAAGGTGATTGAGTGCATGCAAAAATATATCCCAAAGGAGTTCTTAGTTGTGGATACACAATCTATTTGTGATAGGGTTGGCGTTATGATAGGGACTTACTAAAAAATATTCAAGGGGGTGAAGGTTGGATTTGGTCGTGTGTTAAAAAGAAATAGAATCATGTCTCTTTTTAGACCTTTAAAGTTAATAGAGGCCTAATGGCTACTTAATACAAAGATTTTAGAGTTGACAAGAGATCCCATGCATGTTTTTGACGTGGAAACACTAAAGGTTGGGATTTTAAAAATGCATATAGGGTTAAGTTTATTGAACACAACAATTATTATCTAGACCTATGCAAGGTGCAATAGTAGAGTATTATGTTATTTTTGTTGAGGAATGTAGTAGTAAATTATAGTTTGTCATCAAATTGGATAAAAATGAGGCCATTTTAAGAGAGTAAAGATTGAAAGAGTTAGTGTCACTTTGATGAATAGAGCCTTACAATTCGATAAGAACAACCCAATGCACTTTAGTATTCAATCAAAGTGCCATGTGTGGCGGCGGCTTATTGCATTTGAAGTTCCTAAGGAAATATTTGAGGTGCCACAATTGTTCTTTATACACATAAGCATTCCAAATATCACCCATTATTAGGAACATGGTGAGATCCTCTTAATTGAAGGGTACTAATAATACTTGGTCAAATGGCATTTTGTAGGAGATTGAAAAATTTAAAATTCTTGTGTGGAATCTTCAATGGTCTAAATGCAAAATATCCATGTCTATAGTGTTTGACATAGAGGGTGGAAGGAAAGGACATCGAGAAGAAAAACTGGCAAAGGGTGATGATTGCTGCATTGACACATGATAAAGAAGATCCCACTTAGAAGTTCATCTTCAATATACCATTGGATTGTATTCACATTTTTTCATTGTATAATTTTTTTAGAATTATGGAGTAAATTGTGTATGCATATATTTGCTTGGTCTACATAAGCATTAAGTAACAATTGAAAAGGATGAGAAGAGATTAAAAAATTTTGATAACTTACCAAAAAAGCCTTACTTTAGAGGAAAAAATGCTAGAAATTTTCTTTCAACAGCTATCAATGAGGAAGGGAATGTCACAACTTGTAGGTTGTAAGACTATGATGGGTGGAAAAAGTTGCATATTGTGGTTTTAATTAAAGTAATGGAAAAAAAAAGGTTGGAAAAAGCTAAGTTTTAGATTAGTCTCAATAAATTGACTCCCTTATTTTGAAAGATGGTGTTTGACAATGGATATAGGTAAGAATTTCTTGATATTGTACATAGGTTTTATGAAAACATGGTGTAAGCATGGGATGAAAGTTCAATTATTCATTACATAGTGTGTACTAAGTCAAGATTTTAGAAATATATGAATTGTATAAATTATTAAGCATATTTTCATTCATGTATGTTATATATCTTTGTAGCATATCTTTGAGATACATGGGCGATATTTTGCAAAAAAAAAGTATCAGAGTTTGGTATAAGGGATGAATAATTCACATTGGGGTGTGCATGGTGCATACCAAAGAAAAACCAATCATAGTGGAGGGGTAAATGGCAATCATCCAATGATCCAATTGCTACCTTGGTGGTATAGGATCATAGTAGCAAATGAATCTGAACTCTCACAGAAGAAAGAAAATGAAAGTATTGATAAATTGGCTACTGGCATGATTAGTTCACATCATGTCATTAGAAGAGCATATTATGATGCCTCAAGTGCCGAACAAAAGCATGCCAACAAGTGGCTAGGAACAAGGCTTCAAGAGGGTAGAGAATGGGTTCAAAAATAGCTAAAATAGGAAGATGAAGAATGTGTTTAGTGTGAGCACATTTCATTATTTATGAGAGAGAGAGAGAGAGAGAGAGAGAGAGAGAGAGAGAGAGAGAGAGAGAGAGAGAGAGAGAGAGAGAGAGAGAGAGAGAGAGAGAGAGAGAGAGAGAGAGAATATCTATGTGAATGAATATTAAATTTTAAGAACTATATATTAGGGTTTCACTAGACTATCTCATTCACTTAGTTTTTAGATATCTTACTGTATAGGAAAGATGGCTAGATCTAAGATGGTTGCAAAGAAGATTCCTCTTAGAGCTCCATATTGTGTTTAGCTCAAAGAAGCATCTAGGGTATTAGATGTAGTCTTGGACAATGACACTTCATAGCCCACCATCCCCTTCTCAACCTAACCTACTTTCTTCAGTTGCCTTGAGAGGGGTCCTCTTCCTCACCATCCCCATAAGAAATGCAAGTGAAGGCCACATATAGTGACCCTAAGAGAAATCAGGAAGTATCAATAATGTTTTAATCTCATTATTCCAAAGGCTAGCTTCTTGAAACTTTTCTGTGAGATTGTCCGATGAAGCATAAAGATGCTTGAAATCTAGAACTCTATTCATCTAAATTAACCATATCATACATCAATGTAGTCTTATTATGGTTTAGAAAATGGTGTATTCATAAAGCAAGGCCATAAGTGTTGAGATTCCTAAATAAATAATGGCTAAGGTCAATGTAATAAAAAAGAATATTTATTCATTAATAAACTTTTTCACAAAGGGATGCATGTGGGGGAAGATTAGGGTGGTATGTTTCTTCAATATACCTCTCTCTCTATCACATGCACTTTGAGAGAATTTGGTGTGTCAAAGAATATCTCTATGCATTATATCTTTCATCGTGTAGCTTCTATGGATGAGGATGAGGAAGAAGAGAGAGAGGAGATAGATTTTCTTTGCTTCCAAGTAATAGGTTAAATATCAGCATAAATTTTGCTCTGGTTTTATTCCCAGGAGAGTTGTTCCTTCCATGGTTCATTGTGCAAGATCTCTATTGAACAAAAACCAAGAGGAAATTTTTAGCATAGGGTCACGATAGACCTGATCACTCTATAAAATAATGTCTTTATGCTCTACAATGTGCCTAGAGGCCTTTTTGGTAGACTTTGTGACTAATTCTTAGAATTTTGCAATATAAGCAAAGCGTAATACTTGTAACTCCAAAGGATTCCCAACTTATAAGAAATATTCAAGCAATGAAGGAGGTGTTTATTCCAATAAAATGAATACTATTTCTAATGTTGTCTTTTTTGAAATAGTATTCTCCATGTGCATTGGACATGTGACTATGCTCCACTACAAAATTGTTATACTTGCTTAAAAGTATGAAATATGTTTTTTCTCTTGTCCTTTGCTTTAAAATTTAATTTGTATTTTCATTGTATTGTGAATTTATTAATTATATTTTTTCTATCATTGTCAGTTTCAATAGGAAAAACATGCAAAAATTTATGTATTGTTGCAAAGTTGAGGGTTAAAATGACTTGTTTTCTAAGCTAATTTTTGTTTTGTTTTTTTTTGTGAGATGAATTGTTGATTTTATGATGGAATGATTGATTTTGGATGTATTGGAAGTGTTTTGGAGAGTTTTGCGATGGATTGAGTAGGTTTGAGAAGCTTATTTTTGTTTTTGGTTGAAAAATGATGTTTTGATAGGTTTTGTATTGTGTTTGCTTAGTTTTGCTAGGGTTTGTTTTGCCTCGGTTTTGGTCAATTTTCTTTCTCTTTATGAGGTTAATATTATGAAATTGAGAGAGAGAATATTGTGAGAGAGATAGAGTATGAGAGATAGCCAATTTTCTATGAAAAATACTGTATCTATGAGAGAGATTGAGAGAAAGACTATGATGACTATAAAGATAATGAAATATGTATACTATGATGAATTTTATTCAAAGTTGATCATTTCTTTGTATAAATTTTGCTCTTTGATGATTTCTATGAAGAACATATTGAAGATTTATTGTGATAAATCCATGGGAGATTCACTATGTGATGCCACATGAAGATTTGTGAAGATTGGTGTTCTTTTTATTCTTGTTCTTGATTAAAGTATGAAGAACATGCTTGTTGGTGTGCCAGCATAAATTTTCTTATAGTAGACTCCCCATTTTCTTATTGTCCCTCTTGGGGCTCTATATTTTTAGTGTGTAAGAGCTAGGAAAAACTGCCATCAATAAGCACTAATATAGATTAAAAATGAAAGAAATGGCATTGTTGATGAGGAAAAGAGCAATGGAAGATTGTAGAATCCCTACTACTATTGAAGAATTAGAGATCTTCATTGCCAAAGCCACTTTACACGAGAATTGCATTCCTCAATGGCAAAAACATATCACCATCATGATGTAGGCTCTATGTGAGAAACCGATCCCACTATCTTTTGAAGCTATAGGAAGTTATATCACTATAGCCAAATGTTTCTCACAAAACTGAAGAGCAAAGTAGAAACAGAGAGAATGATCATCAATGGGAGATTTGGCTGTCATTGAAGAATTTCCAGACGACATCAAGTGGGAGATTTTGAAGAAGCTTCAAGAGTCGTGGTTGGTTGAAGTTCACAAGAATAAGAAGAAAAAGAGTTGGAATTTGTTTGTGAATGCTCAATAACAAGATATATAGAATGCTTGGTGCACTGAAAAACTTCTATTTGTCCAATTGGCAACCCATTGAAAGCTAGTAGATAGAGTGTTCTTCATAACCTATGCTATTGAAACCCTTTGAAGTTGGTATTATCAAGACAATGGCACTATGACAATCCTCAAAAGAATGAATTTTGATACCTTCAAAACAAAATGTAGTAGCAAGCTAGGAGAGCAATGACATAAAAAATTTATTATGTCATCAATCTCGATGGTTGTAGGTATATTCAAAAACTTCCTTGTTGTTTGTTGATTGATGAATAAGGACATGATCATAGCTAGGTGCATGTGTGATTAAGTAATTCATATGCCATCATTTTTTTGTCATTTAGTGTGTTTTTCCATTGCTCAAATGGTGCCCTAGGCCTCAGTCAATCGAATCGTAACTAGCCCCCTGGACAGTCAAGTCACCTTTATTCACTGGAATAGCCCTTCTCGGACTCAGATGTCCACACTTGGATGGGTGAGTTAGTCCACTCAAATACTTAAAAAGGTCCACTCAGATAGTCCTACTCGGATGCTTGAACAATCGAATTGTTCACTACTCGGACACACCTTCTCAAACTCGGGTAGGCACCCTTGCCCTCCGAGCTGTGGACATGACCATTCAAACAAGCCAAATTCACCACTTGGATGGTTGAGTCTGGAACTCAGACAGTCAGAGACCTACAACTTGGACATCAAAATTGGAAGACTACCTAAATGAAAACACATTATTAGGGACTACCTAGACCCCCCAAATGTAACCAAAGGCTATGAGCTAAATATCGAGTAACCCTAGTTGGTGGATCCTAGATCTGTGAACGTGACCATAAAGCTAACCAACATTATAATTTACCTTGACTCACCTAATAAATGGCCAAATTAGTCGATCACTTGCAACTTACTTCCCATCCAATAGCGGCATGATTTGATTTTCTGGTGTGTGTGAATGATTTCATTGAATGTTGCACATTGCATTGTAGGCTTTTAGGTGCGATAGAAAAGTTGAAAGATTGATTGTGCACAACTTGCCTTGCAGTGCACCATCCAAGTATATGGATAGGCATAAACTTGTGAAATGATTTCATTAACAAGGAACACACTGAAGGAAAATTAAGCTAAGGATCAAACCCACTAGTAGGACTTGGTAAACCCTTAGAATTGCAAAAACAAATCTAGACACTTAACACTAAGAAGTGAATAGCCTTAAACCACCTAATGACCAAGTGAAGAAAGGAATGAACCACAATTAGAGATGTGTCCTTAGTTGACCTAATCACCCTCATTGACACCTTAGTGGTTCAAGAGACTACCAACATGGTAGGTGCTACCATAGACACAAGCAACCAAGATCTCAACCTAGGCAATTTTCCAATCGACATACATCAACTCATATCATGATACGAGTGTCAAACAAAAATAGCACACCACAAGAGATCTATAGATGAAATCATAGCAGATCTCTAGGAGGAGAGGAGGCTAGGAAGAGTTTCCTTACAATGCTTAGCTAGCTAATAGCTAGGAGCAACATGCTCTGAGGCTATGTTAGGAAATAAAGCTTAATGAGGTTCAATGAGTTCTAACTATCATAGGTAGGAATATAGCTAGAGGAAATGCCAGTAGGGAGAGAGCATTAGATGTTGATCTTACATTGAGTGAGCTTCTCACAAAGTGACTATTAGATAACATTGCCGTAGAGCAAAGCAGAACAACCCTAGCAACTTCATTGCTAGTTGTCATCCCAAACATTAGAAGCTAGAACAAGATACCTATAGTTGCAAAGAAACTTGAGAAGTATCAGATAGGTAATGATCCTTATAGCTTTGTTAAGTAGGTGTGCAAGGCAAACATCCTCATGGACCCCACTCAATGTGCTCAAGCTTTTGGACTTTGCCTAGGAAATAAGGGACGAACTTGGTTTACTAGCCTAGAAAACATTGAGCACAACAACTTCAATAACCTAAATGATCTTTTCATTAAAAGATTTTTGAGGCCAGATACTCACACAACCTCATTGTTAAATTGATGGATGTTAGCCAAAAATACAAGGAGAACATCTAAGACTATATCACTCACATGGTAGATTTGGACATGATGGGATGCATTGTCGGTTGCCAAGAAGGCTCCCATACCCACAACCCTATACTTAGCCTACTATCTAGGGAATATGCAGCCCAAATTTGGAAGAGGATCTCCATTAGCTCTATGAGTGCCCAATGACTTGAAGCCAGCTACCCCTAGGATTGATATCAACCCCATGGGAATCCCAAGGCCACCTAGACCCATAGTGACCCATCCATCAAGCAATGCTCCAATACATTTTGTAGAGGAGGAACTAGAGGATGAAGCATATGTGAATCCTTATCTCTCCTATGATGAGGAGGATAATCCTATATTGATGGAATTTAAAACATCATTGGTTATGATGGCTTTAGGTAGGGGAAGAGGTAGGGGCCTGGGAGGGGGCCTAAACCAAGAGCCACTAGCATGTTGGACTTGTGGACATCCCGATCACATTTCATCTTGTTGCCCTGAAAAAGAGCAAGAAAACAAGGACAAGGCCAATTTGAGATGTTCAAAGTGTGGAGTTAAATATTTTCATGCAGATTGCCCTAGATGGAAGCCCTCCACTAGTGCGGCAATTGTATTATTAGTACCACTTGGACTCTTTAGCATCGAAACACCTGATGATGAAGCCACACCAATCCCACTAAACATCATGACCCGAGCTAAAAAAAACCAGGCTGATGTCTCATTACCTAGACCTAGCAACTTAGATACAACATCTGAGGGAAAAAAAGTCAGAGAAGGAGAAGGAAGAGGGTGGACACCAAGATAACACTCAAACTTGATAATGCCACCACACTGACCAAAGGCAAATAGGTTACAAATGCAAAGGCAGAAACATCTGCTCCTAAGATAGTGGAAAAGGGAAGTGCCAAGGTTGGAGCATATCGTGACCCAAAACACCAATTAGAAGTTTTAGACAAAGTCAAAGAGTGGGTGCAATGACTCAATAAATTTTGCTAGGTCAACTTTCAAAGATTGGATCATGATTTCCAACTTGAGACAAAATCACACATTGGGTGGATAGGATATAGCTTAATGAAGTAGATTATTGCGTCAAGTATGATGATATCATTCAAAACATAGAGTCATAGATCAAAGATAGAGCATACAAGGGTCTAATTACAAAAGACTATGCTAAAAAATATGCTATAGGTTACAAAGAGACATTCAATCTAGTTGCTAGAATGGCATTTGTTAGATGTTTGATTACTTTAGGAGCTACCAAAGGTTAGAGTTTGTAGGAAATGGATGTAAATAATGCCTCAGTACGTGGTGAATTGCAAGTAAAGGTGCATATGGAGTAGCTAGCAAGTTATGAGGATACTATATGGGCTAAAGCAAGCGCCTAGATCATGGTCTGACAAGATTGGAGAGTATCTTGTCAACATTGGCTTTTTATGTATCTGATGTTGATTAGTCACTTTACGTGAAAAAGGACGATGCAAGTTTGGTTATCATAGTCATCTATATGGATGACTTGATTATTACAAGTGATAGTAACAGTGGGATTATAGAAAGTCAAGGATTGTTTGAAGAAGAAGTTTTAGATAAAGGATTTGGGTGAGCTAAGGTACTTTCTTGGTATTGAGTAATCAAACGTGATGATGGTATATGGCTATCCCAAAGGCAGTATAGCTTGGATATCTTGTCCAATTATGGTGTGACAACATGTAAGCCTCTTTTAGAGCCATTGAAGCTGAATGTGAAGTTGAGTGCTGATATTGGGGATGATATAAAAGACCCTACTATGTTTAGGAGGATAGTAAGGAGTCTAATTTACAAACACGACTATCACAAGGCCACTTGAGGTATGTTGCTGGTCTTCTCAATCAATTTACACAGATACCTAGAAAGCTTCATTTGGACACAATTAGATGCATACTGAGGTATGTGAAGTCCACTTTGCATTACAAACTTTTTTATGAAGCAGGTAAGGATATACAAGTGTTTGGATACACAAATGCAGATTGGATTGGTAGCATGTTTGACACCAATGAATTCATGTTTTCCCTTGGTGGTGCAACAATTATGTGGAGTAGCAAAAAGTAACCTACACTTGCTTTATTAAGTATAGAGGTCAAGTACAGAGGTATTGCTATGGAAACATGTGAGATGGTATGGCTACAAAAGTTATTGGGTGATTTGGATGTGTAGGAAGATAATCCAATTGTCGTTCATTATGACAACATGAGTAGCATATAGTTAGCTAGGAACCTAGTGTTCCATGCTAGGATAAAACACATCAAGGTGCATTATCACTTTGTGAGAGAGAACGTACTTGTAAGAGAGATTGGCTTGTTGGTATATATCACCACACAAGATCAAATAACTAACATTTTCACAAAGGCATTGGATGTGTAGCGAAGCTTTTGAAATTTCAAAGCATACTTGCAGTTATAGAGATACAATTGAGCTTGAGGGGAAATTTTGAGATGGCAAGCTCAACACTTGTGGACATTAATGATGGACCTCCTAGTTATATGGATCTACACATCTATAGTTAGCATGTCAATGGTCATTATAATTCTCACATGGCCACTAACTTATCACCTATTATATTTGGTTTGTTGCACCTACCGACAATAAAACTGGAATAGTTATAGTGCAAAGTCGATTAGTATAGTTAGTTATGCATTGTTTGACTTAGTAGGCCACTTTCCTTTATGCTGTATCTTATCTATACTTTGTGTACATTTTTTATGTTTGAAAGAAGAATAGAAAATGAGCAAGAAAACATTTTGGCTTCCATCTCTCTTCTTGTATTCTTGAGTGAGCTTCCTTTTATATGTATGGTATGTGTTTGGCATAGCAAATCAAAAAAGTCTCCCCATGATGCAATTCATGACATATTTATGATTTTTCCTCTTAAATGGTTAAAATTATATGTGATTAGATGAATGTGCTCTCATTATTTCCAACATAAAATGCATTGCCACACTACTTGGCTAATATAATACATTGGCTCCTTTCTAATGACTCATATGTACTATCTTTAAGAAAATGTTGAGATGATGGCTCGAGGTATTTGTGGATGACCTTTATGTCCACTCTAGTTGGAAGGGATACCTCAAAAGCGGTGATTAGTCTTTAAGAGATGTTGGTAGTACCACCTCTCCTTAAATCCCTTGAAGTGCCAATTCTAAGTTAAACATTATTACACCTTTGGAAGTCTAGGATAACAGAACAAAAAAGCCCCAAAAAGTCAAAAATGGAAGATAGCCCAAGAGGCAAGAAAAAATGTGGAAGACAACCCAAGGCAAGAAAAAAGTGAAAGAGAAAGGCAAGCTAAAAAAAATACAAGAAAAGCCTCAATGTAAAAGGAAGCACACAGTAATAAGTGCACCAAATATTCTAGCAATGAAAGCACTAGACAAATTGTAATTCATTTTGTAAAAGAGCATCAGGCTCCCTCTTGTGCAATTTGTAAATGTAAATGGGCATGGATGAAGAAATTGTGAAAATAGGAAGGAATAAGGAAAGAGGACCTAGGCTGAAATGGCTGGTCATGTAAAAAGGGATGGGCATCTAAAGAGGAGGACATGAATAAAAAGGAAAAAGTTAATGAAGAAGATTATTCTTGTGTGTGGCCAAAACTAGCTCTTATTATTATTATTATTATTATTATTCTTGCTTGCTTGCTTGTGCTTGTTCTTGAGAGAGGGAGTGTAAGGGAGTGAGGGAGTGAGTGTGTGAGGGTGAGGGATTGTGGTGGAGAAGCTCCTCATCTTCTTCTCTCTTCTTCTGTCTTCTCTTCTCTTCTCTTGTCTCACACGCGCATCAATGGAGCATGCAACTTGGAGTTTGAGGAGTAATCTTGCTTGAGATTGAGCCTTGGATTGTGGAGATACCAAAGATCTTGGGGAGGAGGCAATTCAATCAAACATGAAGGTAAGCTCACTACACTCATAGGTGTGAGAGCGCATATAGCTATGTGAGAGGTAGCCATTTCACTTGCTTGAAATGCTTGAAGTAATAAGCAGTCTGTGGGTCTTGGTGGTTGAGCAAGATCTCCCACATTTTGGTTCCATTGTGCCAGGACCAATAGATTCAAGCCTCAAGTGCATGTGTGCTTCAAATTGAGCAATGAAGTAGGAGTTCAACTCCAAAATGGCACTTGGTTTAGGTAGAAGCAAGGGAGTCAGAGGCTATTCAATCTCTTTTGTGGATTAGTTTAGGCTTGGGAAGCTTTTTGTGCATTGGTTAGAGTAGGAGTTGTGCATTTTCTATTAGATTTGGGACAACAAGGTTTGGGGAATAAGGAAAAATAATGAAAATATAACTCTTTGGATAACCAAAAAATAGGAAAACATGGGAAGAAAAGAATTAGATTTTGCATGTCCAGGAAGGAAAACAAAAGGTGAGGGGAGAAAGAGAGAACACGAAAGGTTAAGCAAGGGGGAGAGGGAGGTCATTTGCATTTAGGGAGATATGAGAGAGAGCTAGTGAGTGAGAGATAGGTCCACATGCTACTGCACCAACGATCCTTATCCTTGACACTTCTAGCTCTTCTAGGTATGTTTTGAATCCCGATTGTTGATTGTTGTATTGATCTAGACTGTTGGATGAATTAAATAATTAAATAGAGTGTTTTTTCCATTTTGATGGGTTTTTGGCTGCTACTCAAGCAAACCATATGCCTTGGATAATTGAGTTGTAATAGTGGCTTGGATGTCCAAACTTAAGTGACTCTCTCAAACATTCGACTTGGATAGAAACCACTTGGCCTCGAATTGTCAAATCTAGACCTCAAATGGCCAAACCTTGGACACTCGGCCTCAGATGACCACTCAAACACTCAGATGGGCACCCCTCATCCGAGTCCCAACCTGACCACTCGGATGTCTAAATCATTGAGTGAGATGGCCAAGTTTGGGACTCAGACTAGTTGTCCAGAACCATGTCTGACTGAATTTTTTTAAACCCTTCAAGGGCTTGTTAGGGCGTGTTCCCAAATAAACCAATGATCATGCTAGAGTCGATGCTTATTGGGGAATTAAGGATGGAAGAATTGAAGGCACATATGGGGGAGTCTGAAACACATATTGTAGAGTTTAGGATGTGTATGAAGGAATCCATCCTGATGGGGGAATTCGGAATGCATATGGGAAATCTAGGATGCTCGTGCTAAGGGGGTGCTGATTAGTTGTACTAGTACTAGTGTCCTCGCCCTGTTGGATTTGGGACTAGGCCTAAAGCTGAGGTAAGAGTAGCAAGTTCATCATTCCATTTGAAGTTATCATTCACATGGATTTTGGCGAGTTTATCTTGCCAAAGCCTACACAATCTTTCAAGTTTCTCCCTTCTACTATTGGTTGATAGGTTTGGGATTGGAGTTTTGCATAGTTGGTAGATTTGGAGGGATTCCATGCAAGCAAGGGACAAGGTATTCATTGCTAAAAGTCCCAAATGTAAGTAAGGGGGTTTGGAGAAAGGCTAGAGCCATAGAGGTATCAATACATAGGGGAGACCTAAGAAGGCTAGTGGATCTCGGCTTAGAACCTTAGAGCCAAACAACAATCACTATTGAGATAAGAGAAAGATCACCCCCCTATTGGTAAGTAATGAACATGAGAGATTGCTAGGGATCATAGGGTAGAGAGACTAAGTCTCACGCTATCTACAAATCCATATGAGTTGTGATGTCCATGAAAAATGATAGGCACCATCTCCAACAAGACATGTCATTGACATTTAAGTTTATAAAAATACCAAAGATGCCAAAAAGGAAACAAAATAGTAGTCAAAATTAAGCCTTTCTCTTCAAAGGGCAAGGCTAAGAGCTTCAAGGATGAAATTGAGAGCAGTGGTTTCCATCACTGTTGATATGGTGATGTGATTAGAGTAGGAGAGCATGTGGATTGTCCACGTGGTGAGGAAAAAATATAATAAAAAGTATTGTAGGTTGATAATCCCAAGCCCCCTCCCCAAAAGCAAAAAAGAACACTTGTTTTCCACTACTTGCTCTCCCAATCTCCTTCAATTATGATCGCTTTCGATCTCTTTTGCATCTACTCTCTTCTAGATCTTGCTTCACCACTATGCTCTTGTTGGTAATAAAGGCATAACAAATCAACAGTCTTGGACCCAACAATGGATTCTGACTCTTTGCGTGAGATGCCATCCAACAATGTAGAAAATATAGGCTATTTCAAACTTTATGCTATTACTAACCAAAATGAAAAGCAACTTCATCCATCTAGTTTCTCATCAAAGGGACGTGTAGTTTTAGAATGGAGATGGCCTCAACAGTAGTTTAGATATTAAATCAACTATTTTCTTCCCAAAATGGAATGGGGTTTTAGCCTCTTCCTTTTTTCCATTGGATAGTTTTATTTGTGACCCTTGTGTGGTGTAAATCCACAATGCCACCAAGTGACATGCCCCTCTCTCTTTGTGAAGAGAGCTCATATTGCTTGGTAACAACCCTCATGTGTGGTGAAGCCCACATTAATCACTAGCAAGTAAGAGAGGCATCATCCTCTTCTAGAGAGAGCATGTATTCCTTGGTAGCGACCCTTGTGTGTGGTGAAATATGCACGGGTCGCCACAAAGAAAGAGAGGCACTTCTCTCTTGCGAATAGAGCTTGTATTGCTTGATAGCTACCCTTGTGTGTGGTGAAGTAGTTATGAGTCGCCACCACAAAGCGAGGGAGGAACTTCTCTCTTCTGGTGTGAATAGAGCATGCATTGCTTGCTAACAACCCTCATTGTGGTGAAGTCCACATTGATCACCACCAAGTAAGAGAGGCATCTTCCTCTTGTGGAGAGAGCCCGTATTCCTTGGTAGCAACCCTTGTGTGTGATGAAGTGTGAACATGTAATCACAAAGCAAGGGAGGCACTTCTCTCTTGCAAATAGAGCCCATATTGCTTGTTAATGGCCCTCATATATGGTGAAGCCCTTTCGTGTCACCATCATGTGAGGAAGGCCACTTCACCTTACAAAAAGAGAGCTCGTATCACTTGATAGCGACCCTCATGTGCAGTGAAGTCCTTCACTATCACCACTAAGCAAGGGAGATCACTCCCCCTTGTGAGAGAGCTTGTATTGCTTTGTAGTAACCCTTGTATGTAGTGAAACCCTCATAGGCCACCACCAAGCAAGGGAGCCCCCTTCCTCTTAAGGAGAGATCCCTAGTAATGACCCTCATGTTGGGGGTAAAGGCACCTCTCCCTAGATACCCGTGTATTACTACATTGACAGTACCTGCCACTGCACACTGTAGGTGGTGGGTGCTCATCACCATCACTTTATTCTTTATTCTTTTAGTGACAGTTTGAATAAAGGAAGGCCCGGTCACACATTGTGACTGTTGGAGTTCCCATTTGTATCTCTCTCTCTTCTTGCTCTTACTCTTTGCCATAGATCACTTCCAAGCAAGCTTCGATCCTTCTAACCTTTCAGCTGGTATCAGAGCTTTGGATTAGAGCTTGATCATGGAGCTTGGCCTGGCATTACTTCAGCCCAAATTGAAGATGTGGAGTTTGGAGCTTCAATGCTAGCCATGGCTTCTTCCCCCCGAGGTAAGATTTCATCTCCTACCTCTCCCCGGCCGTCATAGACTCTTTGCAGGTGTTCCTTGGCTTCATTGGGCACCTTGTATGCCCCCATTTTCCCCCTTATCCTCAACATAACCAACATGCCCCACAGTCACCTCATTTTTGTTTTTTTGTGCTTGTTTCAAAATCTAGCTCAAAAATCTCATTTTTTCTCATATCTTGAGCATCCGGAACCTGATTTAGGCAAGATAAGAGTCTAACTTGGGGTTTTGGCATGCTTCGGACGCGATGGAAATGTTAGATATACAAAATTCTGATCATAGAATTTTCTACAATAGATATGAGTTAATTTACAACAAGAAAATGCCATGCAGCTCTTAGCTTATGTGATGCTCCCGAGGCTTGGTATTTGATGCCTAGATACTTTGGGGATGTTTGCCCAATGTTTTGAGATGCTTTGGGACTTGGTTTGAGCTTCGATAGCTCAATTTATAGTGGGATTTACTACTATACATTGTTTCGGAAGCAAGGTTTTATTAGGGATGGCTTATACATAATGCTCTTTGTTGACATTCAGATGTCCTCGTAGATGTATTTATGCTTGGTCATCATGGTTTATGCATGGATATGCTATTTGAGAGCTATTGAGCCTTGATCTGGATGCGGACACTTCGTTGTTGGTTGGGATTTATGCTACCTTGGTTGACAGGTTATTTTACCTCCAGTTTGGTTATGCCTATTGGTTTTGGGCTATGTCTTTGGGATATGCAATGAAGTATTGACCTTCAGGGTATGACATCAAGCTTGCCTTTGGTTTCAGATCTTCATTTGAGCTTGAGCTTGGCTTTGGAATGCATTTGATGCTCTGTCTTGGATGTACATATGGCATGTATGTTATCTATGTCTGACCGGTCTTGACATGCTTGGCCTATGCCACTACTACATGCTACTTACATTATTTGGAGCCGATTGCTACTAGTGCCTTATCTTGTCTTGCATCTGGCTTACGAGAAGTTACTTGAGATATTTCTTGGCTTGCCAGAGTTGTATTGGGATACAGTTGATGTCTATGTATGTTCTAATTGGAGGCTATAGAGCATACATGCTCATGATGTCTGATCTTGGATCTTTTGTCATTGATGCTCTCATATGCCCTTCTTGAGCTTCTTGGCTTGATCCATATGGCTTTTGTGCTAGTGGGAGCATTGTTGGATGTTTGACAGACATTGAGTAGGTGGTTTATGCTATTGAGCTTTGACTCTTCTAATATTGGGATCTTCTTTACTTGGATGTTGCATGGTTGATATGTCGTGGTGCACATACATGTACCTGGGCTGATTTGGGCTTTGCACTCCCTGAGCATATACCTCTTTGTGTTAGGTATTGCCAGTGTTGTGTACACTTTGCCCTATTACACAAGGGTGTGCCAACTTATTGACAGATTCGTTTGACATGCTTGGGTGTTTTCTCAATGTCTGTATGATTGTCATATGCTGATTTATGCCCGCTTGATGCTGGTTATGCTTTGATAGTCAGTGGTTGACTTGGTGCATTGATTTTGCCTATAGTTTACTCTCATTGTACTTGACTGTAATTTATTATAGCAAGCAGTTATGTATGGACTGATATGGAATTTTCATGGTGAATCATCCTGATTTTATGTACTTTTGATGATACTTGGTGGGAAGCATCATTAGCTATAAGTTCGTGGTCATTTTTCCTTGGTTTTGGTGGTATTTTTTGGCTATTTACAGTAGAAAACAGCAAGCAATTTTGAACTGTCTGCACAGTTTTTTTGGACTGCACTATGGGTTCTTCTTCCACTAAAAATGCTATCTTCAACATCACTAAGCTTGATGGTACAAATTATGCCTATTGGAAGAGCCAATTTTGGCAGGTATTGGTGCAGAAATCACATATAAAGTCACTAAGGATGCATGGTGAGTAGCCTAAAACTATGATTGATGATGAATGGGATGAGCTGATGAGTTATGCAAGTCCATCCTCATCTTGTCTCTCATTGAATAGGTGCATTACAATGTGGTTGAGGAAGCACAGAGTGCTTGGCAGCTTTGGGATAAAATTAAGAACCTCTATGACAAGAAAAGTCCAGCAAGTTAGATGTATTGGATGAAGCAGCTTATGGACCTGCGCATGAAGGAGAATATGACAATGTTTGCTCATTTGAGCCAGTTCCATGCTATTCTCAAGAACTTGACTTCGCAGGGTATTACCTTTAATGATGATGTTACTCCATTGTTTTTGCTTGGGACTCTAACTGAGTCATGGGATGTATTCCGCACTACCTTATGTGCTCCTGCTACTATTTTGAACTTGCTTGATATAGAGAGCGCTCTTCTATAGGAAGAGATGAACCGTAAGAACTTGGATGTCTCACGTGTGTCGCATGATTTGATTTTGCTAGAGGTAGAGATGGTAATGGCAAGAATGACCGTGGGAATTGCCATGGCAGAGACTTGGAGAATTCTAGGTCTAAGTCACGTGGTAAATCGCGTACCAAGTCTCGTGGGAGAAATGCTAATGTGATATGTTGTCATTTCGGCAAAAAGGGTCATATACGCCCACAGTGTCATGAGTTGCGCAATGAGAAGGGAAAAGAGAAGGAGAAAGACAAAGTACAGGAAAAGTCCTCTAATCACAGCATTATGCTTGTGAAATCCAGTGTGAAAATCGAGGAGATGAATGTCATGCAGACTGATGACTTTGATGAGGAGTACATATGTCCAGCTAGTTCTTATGATGCTACGTCGTTGATTAATGTTCACTCTATGTATGCATAGTGTTGGATTTTGGATTTTGGTGCTTCATTTCATGTTACACCATGCCGTGAGTGGCTCCACTCCTAGCGCACTATCTCTGGTTCAGTTCGCTTGGGTGATGACATGTCACTTGCTATTGTTAGCATTGGGGATGTACAACTGCAGTTCTCTACTGGCAGTACTTTTCTGTTACAGGATGTACATCATGTATCTGCGCTTACACGTAGTCTTATGTCTACAGGGTAGCTTGATGATGTTGGGTTTCATGTTTCATTTGAAAATTCTGCCTGGAAGATCACTTATGGTAGACTTGTGCTTGCTAGAGGTGCCAAAGTTGGCAACCTCTATCCTCTTGTAGTTGATGGGTCCTCTGTTGACCATGTTTTCTTAGTGGGTTCCATCCCACATGTATCTCTTTGGCATGCCCATTTGGGCCATATGTCCTTGAAGGTAATGAAAATGCTTTCTGGTTTGTAGTACTTACC
This sequence comes from Lygodium microphyllum, assembly GCF_053477565.2. Classification (NCBI taxonomy): domain Eukaryota; kingdom Viridiplantae; phylum Streptophyta; class Polypodiopsida; order Schizaeales; family Lygodiaceae; genus Lygodium; species Lygodium microphyllum. Next base: position 60,443,596 of record NC_141156.1, on the reverse strand, counting down.
GCCCCTTGACTATGCATGTTTTGATTCATGTGAGCATTGTCTTTATGGTAGACAAACTAGGAATACACATAAGAAGTCTGGTAGGACACGCATGAGTGAGCCCCTGGCATTGGTACATTCAGATGTCTGTGGGCCTATGCCCTGTCAGTCTATGGGTGATGCAAAGTATTTTGTGATGTTCATTGACGATTTTTCATGTAAAGTTTGGGCTTACCCCATTAAGCTTAAGTCCGATGTCTTGGCTGTATTTCAGAGATGGCTTGCATTTGTTGAAAACCAGACTGGGCATAGGCTAAAATGCCTTAGGACTGACAATGGGGGAGAATATGTGTCACATGCTTTTGAGAAACTATGTGATGAGAGGGGTATTAAGCATCAATTGACTCCCCCCATACCCACCCCAGAATGGTTTGGCTGAATGGATGAATAGAATCATCTAGGAGCGTGTACGTAGTATGCTTAGCCATGCAGGCTTACCACAGAGCTTTTGGGTTGAGGCAATCAATACAGCTGTGCATGTCATAAATAGATCACCTTCTAGTGGTTTGGATTTCCAGGTTGCAGAGGAGGTATGGACTAGGAAACCTCCATCTTATGCACATCTATGTGTCTTTCGATGCGAGGCATTCTACCATGTGCCTAAAGACAAGCGTACTAAGTTGGATCCTAAGAGTGTCAAATGCATTTTCCTTAGCTATGGGGATGCAGGCAAGATGGGTTACCGCCTCTGGGATCCGCAAGCACGAAAAGTCATCCGCAGCCATGATGTAGTCTTCTATGAAGACAAAATGCATAGGTAGCTTGAGAAGGTGATAGAGATACACAGAGTTATATTCCAGGAGGAGCCATGTGCTCCTGTACAACTAGTTGGACAGCCTGCAACAGTAGGAGTTGGTACACATGGCCACAGTGTTGGACCGGCGACAGAGCCTGCTATGAGACAGTCTATTAGAGATAGATTTCCACCTAATAGATTTGAGCCCTCAATGCATTATGTCTTGGTTACAGATGCATGAGAGCCTCTTACCTATGAAGAGGCTATGTGCAGGGGTGATAATCACTCCTGGGAGAGGGCTATGCAGTCTAAGATAGACTCCATGCACAAGAATATGACTTAGGATTTGGTTGCATTGCCTCAGGGCAACAAGGCTTTGCCATGCAAATGGGTGTACAAGCTAAAAAGTACCCCTAGACACCCCAAGTTGTCTTATAAGGCAAGACTTGTTGCTAAGGGTTTTAAATAGGAGCATGGAGTTGACTTTGATGAAGTCTTTTCTCCTGTGGTCAAGATGACCACCCTACTCTTGGTTTTAGCCTTAGACGCACAGCTTGACTGGTGTCAAGAATTGCGTGGTGGGGGGAGTTGCTCAAGATGCTGTGCCGAACACACACAGAAGGCACAAGGAGAAGCTCACTCAAGAGACAAGAAGAGAGATGGAGGCCAAAACCTTTTCTTGCTGGTTTTTTCTCCTTCTTCCACATATTTACAATGTACACAAAGTATAGATAAGATACAACATAAAGGAAAGTGGCCTACTAAGTCAAACAATGCATAACCGACTACACTAGTTAACTGGTGCTATAACTATGCCAGCTGTAAATAGGTGTAACAACTTGAATATAATAAGTAATGAGTTAGTGGCCATGTAAGAGTCATAATGACCACTGATGTGCTAAGTGTAGACGTGTGGATCCATCTAACCAGGCGGTCCATCATTAATGTCCGCATGTGTTGAGCTTGTCATCTCAACACTCCCCCTCAAGCTCAACTGCATCTCTGCAACTCCAAGTAAGCTCAACTGCATCTCTGCAACTCCAAGTAAGATTCAAAACTTTTGAAGCTTCTCTATACCCAATGGCTTCGTGAAGATGTCAGCTATCTAATCCTGTGTGCTGACATACACCAAGTCAATCTCACCTGCTAGTACCTTCTCTCTCACAAAGTGGTAGTGTACCTCAATATGTTTTGTCATGGCATGAAACACAGGGTTCCTAGCCAACTGTATACTGCTTATGTTGTCACAATAAATGACAACTGGACCTTCCACCTGCACATCTAAATCAGCCAATAACTTTTGTAGCCATACTACCTCACATGCTACAACAGCAGCACCTCTATACTCAGCCTTTGTACTCGACAAAGCAACTGTAGATTGCTTTTTGCTGCTCCAAGCAACTGCTGAACTACCAAGAGAGAACATGTATCAGCTGGTAGATCTGCTATCAGAAATACTACCAGCCCAATCTGCATCTATGTATCCAAACACCTGTACATCTGTACCTACCTCATAGAAAAGTCCATAATGTAATGTGGACTTCACATATCTCAATATGCGTATGCCTGCATCCAAATGTGGCTTTCTAGGTACTTGCATAAACTGACTCACAAGACCAACAACATAGCTCAAGTTTGGCCTTGTAATGGTCATGTAGATCAAACTCCCCACTATCGTCCTGAACATAGTAGGGTCTTCTATCTCATCCCCAACATCAACACTCAACTTTACATTCTGCTCCAACGGGACTGAAAGTGGTTTGCATGCTGTCATACCATACTTCGACAGCATATCCAAGCCATACTGTCTTTGGGATAGCCATATACCATCATCACATCTGATCACCTCAATGTCAAGGAAGTACCTTAGCTCACCTAAATCCTTCATCTCAAACTTCTTTTTCAAAAAGTCATTGACTTTAGCAATCCCACTATCACTATCACCTGTAATAATCAAGTCATCCACATAGATGACTATGATGACTAAACCTACATCTCCCTTTCTCACATAAAATGAGTAATCAGCATCAGAAACATAAAAGCCAATATTGACAAGATACTCTCTGATCTTGTCAGACCATGCTCTAGGTGCTTTCTTGAGCCCATAGAGTGCCTTCTTCAACTTGCACATATACGTCGGATGCTCTAAATCTTCATAACCTGCTGGCTGATCCATATACACTTCTTCCTGCAAATCACCATGCAAGAAGGCATTTTTCACATCCATTTGTTGCAACCTCCAACCTTTGGCTGCTACCAAAGCAATCACACATCTGAAAGTTGCCATCTTAGCAACTGGATTAAAGGTTTCTTCATAATCTATGCCATATGTCTGGCATAGTCTTTTGCAACCAGCCTAGCTTTGTACCTACTAATAGAACCATATGCATTGTGCTTAATCTTATAAACCCACTTACATCCAATAGCTTTCTTGCCCTTTGACAATGATACTAGATCCCAAGTCTTATTGGCCTCTAATGCAGCCATCTCCTCATTGTTGCTACATCCCAATGAGTATGACCCACAGCATCCTCAAAACAAGTGGGCTCAACATCCTCAACTAGTTTCACCATATAAGCATAATGGTGAGCTGCATAACCTTCAAAACCAAATCTTTTAATAGGGTATCTGTGTTGAGATATCGAGCTCCATTCGTGATATGCCAGGGTGACCGTTGTGTATTTATATCACCAACTTGTTAGCTGCAGATGCGGTTGGTACACCGCCTATGAATAATAGCTAGATGATAGCTATCCTTATCTACTCTAGTTCGTGGCTCAGTTAGTATGCCACCTTAGTTAGTTGAGTTTGGTTTGAGACCCATATATAGGGTTCTTCTATTTCTCTGTACTAGATTTCTTTTGGCTTACACAACTAAGAAGAGGAAAATTATTTTTAGCCTCCACCTTTGTGTGTATTCCCCCATTGTGTAAGCGAGAAAGCTACAAGTGAGACTCCTTCCTTCTCTCCCACAATCTTGACATGGTATTAGAGCCTGGTTCATGGTAAGGAGCTCAAGAAAGCAAACCAAGTTCGCGGCGTTTTGGTAAGAGGACCAGTGTTGCTTTCATCTTTCGAGTTCGGGAGCAAGTCTCTGCAGCAGGTAGTACAGCCGGAAAGTGCAAGAGTGCATTGTCTCAAATTGAGATGCCCTTCGCGGTGTAGCAAGAGGGAAGTATATGCTGTGGGATAAGGGTTTAGTCCTTGGTTGCCCTGTTTTTTTTATTTGAGGCCATTTCGGGGCCTATTTTGGAGGCGGAAGTTTTTCACATGCACTCAGAAAAAGGCCATGTTTTTTGCTGTGCGACCACTGTTCTACAGGTCGGTAAAAAGTTACCATAGAAATTGCATCGTATGCGTGTGCGCAGAGACATTGGGAGTTATAGAATCATCCTTGTTGCCTGTTGATGCAAAATCGCCACTAGGAAGTGACTGTGTGGTCAAATACCACTTTCATCAGTTTTGTAGATTTGCCCTTGTGAGGTTGAAGCTATGTTTTTTGCAGTGACAGAATTTTTTGCAGTGTTCTGTAATGGCGTCTGATTCTCTTTCACAGATTGTCATTGAAAAGCTTGACAAGAACAACTTCCAAGCATGGAAGTTTAGAATGACGAATTTCCTTATGGGAAAAGGATATTGGGAATTCCTTGCAGGAAACGAAGAAGAACTAGTTCTTCCTGATGTTCCCAATCAACAACAAATGCAGGCATTTAAAGGATGGCATGAGAGAGCCAGAAAAGTTATGTACTGGCTGTCTATTAGTATTTCAGACTCTATGATTGTGCATATTCAAGATGCAAGTACGCCAAAGGAGGCATGGGATACTTTGTCAAAAATATATAGCACAAATACACAAGCCAGGAAAATGTAGCTCAAGCAAGAGTTGCACAATGTGCAAAGAGAAAGTATGAGCATCAATGACTACCACATGAAGGTGAAGAAGATTGCAGATGCACTTGCTTTCATTGGGTCGACAGTGGAAGATGATGATTTAGTTTCTCTGACCTTGAATGGTCTAGGAAAGGATTATGCACAGTTCCAAACATCCATTTCTATTCGTGAAAGATTTCGTGATTTCGAGGAGTTGATTGCTCTTCTAATTTTTGAGGAGAAGAGAAATGGTGATGTATCTTTTTCAGGAGGAACTTCAAAAGAAACTGTCTTCTACTCAAATGCTGGAAGAGGTAGAGGCAGAGGTAGAGGAGGCCGATCTGGAGGCCGTGGTAGAAATCAAAATATGCAGCAAACTCAAGAAAACCAGTCCTATGGAGGAGGACGTGGTAACTCTAGAGGCAGGGGGAGCCAAAGAGGTCGTGGTGGATGGCAAAGAGGCCAAAATGCAAATAGCAATGTTGAATGCTACTTCTGTGGTAAAATGGGTCATATGGCTAAAGACTACCATAAAAAGCAAAATGACATCATGAATGGAAAATTGCAACAAGGGAATTATGCATCTTCTAGTAGACAGGGTGATGACAGAAATGAGCATTTGTTTATGGTGCAGCACATGACCAATTTTGTGACAAGTACAAAAGAAAGCAACGATGTGTGGTATGTTGACTCAGGTGCATCAAACCACATGACAGGTCATGCAGAATGGATGCAAGATACAAGGAAAATGGAAAAACCAGGATTTGTGGAGACTGGTGATGATACTGCACATCCTATTGTGCAGATTGGAAAAATTCATTTGTCTACGTAGAATGGGAAAAAGAAATACCTATCGGATGTATTTCATGTCCCGAATATCACCAAGAACATGGTTTCTGTTGGTCAAATGGTTGAGCAGGGCTTGCAGGTCAGATTTAATCCTCATGGATGCTTTGTTGAGGATATGAAAAATAAAGGTCACTTGATAGCAAAAAGAAAGAAGAATGGAAAAATATTTACATTGGATGTAGACATGCCTAAATTAAGTGCAGCAATGTTTGCACATGGGACCAGTGTAGTTGCAGATATTGATATCTGGCATAAACGCATTGGTCATGTTAATGTACAACGACTCAAATCAATGCAAGCCCAAAATATTGTTGCAGGATTTCCTAAATTCAAGGTTGCAGAAATGCATAAGGTATGTGAAGCCTGTCAAGTTGGAAAACAGGCAAGGAAACCATTTCCTAGACATGTTCAAGAGAGTAAGAAGCCATTGGAATTAATCCACTCTGATGTGTGGACTACTAAAACTGCATCTATTGGAAGCTATCATTATTTTGTCACTTTTATTGATGACTATAGCAGAAAAGTTTGGGTGTATTTTATGAAAAAGAAGATTGAAGTGTTTGGGAATTTCAAAACTCTTAAAGCTATGGTTGAAAAAGAAACAGGCCTGCAAATAAAATGCCTAAGGTCAGATGGAGGGGGAGAGTGCCTCTCAAATGAGTTTGCAAGGTTCCTGCAGGAGCATGGCGTAAAGCAACAATATTCATGTAGTCATACCCCACAACAAAATGGAATTGCAGAAAGGAAAAACGGGCATATTGGAGAGGTATCTCGTGCCATGCTCAACGAAAAGGACTTGCCAGATTTTTACTAGGCTGAAACAGTTGCTACAGCAGTCTATATAATGAACAGGACTCCCACTACAGCAATACATGGGATGACTCCATAGGAGAGGTATACTAGTAGGAAACCAGATATTTCTCATTTGAAGATTTTTGATTGCATTGCCTATGTTCATGTGCCAGATGAGTTGAGATCCAAGTTGGATCCAAAAGCTGAGAAGTGCATCTTTATTGGTTACTCTCTGCAGAGCAGAAAGGGTATAGATGCTATAACCCTTCTACTCGTAAGTTCACAGTGAGTAGAGATGTTGTTTTTGATGAGATGAGTAGCTGGTATAAACCAGTAAATGTGATTGATGATGTAGATGCATAAAATGGTAATGCTGCACAGAATTCACAGCAACAGTCACAAAATATTAATGGACCTGGAGTGTCCTCTAGCAGTGGTTCATATTCTTCACCATGGATAGGTAGATTGAGATTAGGAGAATCTCCTCAAAATAATGCAGATAGTGGTATGCAGGTTTCACAAAAAGGAAAAGAGAAGGTAGATCAGCCCATGTTTGATGTGAATACAGATCACTCTTATGTGGATGGTGAATTAAGTGGCTCAGAACAGAGCATTGATGATGAGTTGGGTATTCCTTCTATTGTCATACCTGGAGTAAGGAAGACTAGGGATGTTTTGAGAGCACCTGGGAGTGAACCTACTTTGCACAGCTCTATCAGAGCTAGGTATCCTATGGATAGGCTAAAATATGATGGATTTACAGCCATTCACTATGCCTATACGGTCAAAGTGATACAAAAACCAGAACCCACTTCTTTTGAGCAAGCCATGGGAAAAAAAAAGGGAGAAAGCCAGGATGAATAAATGGATGCCTTGGAAGCAAATGCTACATGGGAATTGGTACCTTTGTCTAAAGATAAGAATACAATTGGTTGTAAGTGGGTTTATAAGTTGAGGCACAAAGTACATGGTTCTGTGAATAGATACAAGGCAAGATTAGTAATCAAGGGGTATGCACAAACATATGGCATTGATTATGAAGAAACATTCAGTATGATTGCAAGGATGGCAACCGTAAGAGCAGTCATTGCTATGGCTGCATCAAAGGGATTGTCTTTACATCAGATGGATGTAAAGAATGCCTTCTTGCATGGTGATTTGCAAGAAGAGGTCTATATGGAGCAGTCAGAAGGTTATGTGCATGCTGTTCATCCTGAGTTTGTTTGCAGGTTGAAGAAAGCCTTGTATGGCTTGAAGCAAGCACCTAGAGCATGGTCTGACAAGATAGGACAGTATCTTGTCACTATTGGCTTTCAGATTTCCAAGGCAGATTTCTCACTTTATGTGAGAAAAATAGAGAAATGTATTATGCTGCTTGTCATTTATGTTGATGATTTGATTATGGCAGGTGATAGTGATGAAGATATCCTTCATGTGAAAATGCTATTGAAGCAAAAGTTTGAGATGAAGGATTTGGGAAAGCTGCGTTATTTTTTGGGCATTGAGGTGATTAGATCACCAAGTGGGATACGGCTCTTGTAGAGGCAGTATGGATTGGACATGCTGTCCAAATATGGGATGACAGGCTGTAAGCCTATTTCAATTCCTTTGGAGTAAAATGTGAAGCTGAGCTAGACGCAGGTGAGCTTTTGGAAGACCCTACAATGTACAGACGCATATTAGGAAGTTTGATTTATATGACTATTACCAGGCCAGATTTGAGCTATGTTGTTGGATTGCTAAGTCAGTTTATGCAGGCTCCAAGAAAACCGCATTTGGATGCGGCTAGACACATACTCAGGTATGTGAAGTCTACATTGCAATATGGACTATTTTATGAGACTGGGGTTCAGATACAGTTACATGGATACACTGATGCTGATTGGGCTGGTAGTATTTCTGATAGACGATCTACCAATGGATGTGTTCTCTTTTGGGAGTGCTGCAGTCACTTGGAGCAGCAAGAAACAACCTACAGTTGCCTTGTCAAGCATAGAGGCTGAGTACAGGGGTGCAACAATGGCTGCATGTGAGGTAGCTTGGTTGCATAAGCTACTTTATGATATGCATCAGCCTACATATGGGCTAGTTGTTATTTATTGTGACAACATGAGCAGTATACACTTGGAAAATAACCCAGTATATCATGCTAGAACAAAGCACATTGAGGTGCATTATCACTATGTGCGGGAGAGGGTTTTACTAGGTCTTATTTATCTAGTTTATGTCAGCACAGAGGATCAGGTAGCTGACATATTCACGAAGGCATTAGGCATAGAGAAGCTGCGCAAGTTTAGAGACTTGCTTGGTGTGCAGGAATTGGGATTGAGCTTGAGGGGAAGTGTTGAGATATCGAGCTCCACTCGTGATATGCCAGGGTGACCATTGTGCATTTATGTCACCGACTTGTTAGTTGCAGATGCGGTTGGTACACCACCCATGAATAATAGCTAGATAACAGCTATCCTTATCTACTCTAGTTCATGGCTCAGTTAGTATACCACCTTAGTTAGTTGAGTTTGGTTTGAGACCCATATATAGGGTTCTTCTATTTCTCTGTACTAGAGTTCTTTTGGCTTACACAACTAAGAAGAGAAAAACTGTTTTCAGCCTCCACCTTTGTGTGTATTCCCCCATTGTGTAAGTGAGAAAGCTACAAGTGAGACTCCTTCCTTCTCTCCCACAATCTTGACAGTTTGACCCTGCTAGATCTGCGTACCACCGGATCAGTCAATGGAGCCTTTACATTACTATGAGCTCTCTGTACACCTGGTGTCTCGACAGAAGGAATGCCAATCTCATCATCCAAGCTCTTTGAGCCATTGGAGTCTCCATCAAGAACTACATCAATGCCATCTGACACTTTATTCTTTCCTTTGTCTTTACCTATAGTGCTACTAGATGCACCTGAAGATGTAGAGCTACTCCTTAGTCTCCCAGACCAAGGACTACCAGATGATGTCTTTGGTCCACTAAGAGTTTGTGATTCTTGCTTTTAACCCTGCATATGAGTGTCATGATCATCATCATCATCCAATGCGTCACCACTAGATGCATATCAACTGCTCATTTCATCAAAGATGACATCCCTGCTCACTCTGAACTTACATGTGACAGGGTTATAACAACGATACCCTTTCTGCTCTAAAGAGTATCCAATAATAAAGACACATTTTTCTACCTTTGGATCAAGCTTCTTCCATAGCTCATCTAGCACATGAACATATGCAACACAGCCAAATACCTTCAAGTGCGATACATCAGGCTTCTTGCCAGTAAAGCATTCTTCAGGAGTCATCCCATGAACTGCAGCTATGGGAGTTCTGTTCATAATATAAACAGCAGTATGAACAGCCTCAGACCAAAAATGCTTGGGCATATTCTTTTCAGCCATCAAGGCGCGTGCAACTTCTGCAATATGCATGTTTTTCCTTTCTGCAATCCCATTTTGTTGTGGGGTATACCTGCATGTGAACTATCTCTTTATCCCATGAGACCTCAAAAAATCACTGAACTCATTCGAGAGGTACTTTCCCCCTCCGTCTGACCTCAAGCACTTTACTTTCAAGCCTGTTTCTCTTTCAACTACAGCCTTGAAAGTTCTAAAGTGCTCAAATGCTTCACGCTTTTCCTTCATAAAATATACCCACAGCTTTCTCGAACAATCATCAATGAATGTGACAAAGTATGAACTGCCTCCAAGAGATACATTTTGTGTAGGCCCCCAAATGTCTGTATGCACAACATCAAGGATATTTCTGCTTACATCTCTGTCATTGAAAAGGGTTGTCTTGCCTGCTTACCAAACTGACATGCTTCGCATACCTTATGAAATTTTGCAACTCTAAATGTAGGCAAACTTGTAACCAACTCTCTTGACTGCATTAATTTCAGCCTTTGTACATTTGCATGTCCAATGCGTTTATGCCAAATTTCAATATCTGCAATAACACCTTTTCCTTTAGCATACATAGCAGTATTCATAGTAGGAATTCCAGCATCCAGAGTAAACATAGATCCAACTCTACTTCCCTTTGCAACTAGCTTGCACTTGTCATTGAAGTCTTCTACAAAGCAGCCCTTTGCATTAAATCTTACTTGCAGCCCTTGCTCTACCATCTGATCGACTGACACCAAGTTCTTTGTAATAGATGGCACATGTAATACATCTGAAAAACTCTTTGTCTTACCATCATGCAAGGACAAGGGAACTTTTCCAATGTGTGAAATTGGGTGGCATGTGAATCATCACCCGTTTGCACATAACCTGCATTTTGCAAATCCTGCATCTCTCCAAACCATTTTGCATGGCTGGTCATATAATTGGATGCACTTGAATCAACATACCAAACATCATCATGTGTTCCCTTTCCTGTAACAGTATTCAACATATGTTGCATAACAAACATACGTTCATTTTTGTCTTCATTCTGTCATGAAGACGATGAATAGTTTCCTTGCTGCAACTTACCACTACAAATATCATATTTCTTAGCATAATATTGGGCTGCAATATGACCTATTTTGCCACAGTAGTGAGACACAATAGCAAAGTTATTAGATCCTCTGTTCTGCCATCCACCTCTTCCTCTAAAGTTCCCCCTGCCTCTAAAGTTACCATGACCTCTTGAAACCTGCATATCGCCAAATTGCTGATTCAATCTATTTTGCTAGTTGTCACTACCACGTCCTGTACCATGGCCTCTTGAAGAGAACTTGCAATGTCCCCTTCCTGAAGTGGAGTAGAAAGCTTGGACCTATTCACCACTTCTTTCAGATGTCTCACTCTGCATATTGATCTCTTCAGTGATCATAAGGGAGACCAACTCATTGAAATCTAGAAATGGCTTTCTGACATATATGGAAGTTACAAAAGACTTCCAAGACTTTTTATTGTTAAGTCCACACAAGGTAGACGACACCAAATCATCATCATCGGGCATTGCATCAATTGCTACCAAGGTATCTGCAATGCTCCTTACCTTCATCAGTGCATACTCATTGATAGACATCTTCCCTTTCTTCAATGTATTTAACTCTTGCTTGAGTTGAATCTTTCATGCCTTTGTATTTACGGAAAACATACTTTCAAGTATGGTCCAAGCTACATATGAATTCTCTGCATTTCTAATATGTCCCAATATATTATTATCAATTACTGCAGACAGCCAATACATGACCTTTTTGTCTTTTGCATTCCATTCCTTCCGTGCCTTTGTCTCTTCTACAGTTGGAGGACCACTCACCTCCGGCTCCTTTTCTTCACCTAACACAAACTCATAGAGGCCTTTTCCAATAAGGAAGTTCGTGACACAAAAATTCCATGAAGGGTAGTTGTTCTTGTCGAGCTTCTCAATGATGGGGTTTCCACTGTTCTATGCCATTATCACAAAACTAATACCAAACAGCAAGCAAGTCTTCTACAACCCTCGACCTGTAGTGCACAGCAATATATCAGACATCCTTTTTCATTTTCTGCTCAACATTACATGCAATCTGTAACCAGTTTGCAAGTAAACCTTGTGCTTATTTGCTGGTAAACAGCTTTGAACTTACATATCTGAAATCTGTAACCTGTGCACCTAATACGACAGACACAACTAAAATTGCAGGGTATCTCGAACTGCTGTCTGCAACCTTGCGGCTCTAGAACGGGGCCTGAAATGACCTTGGATGGCCAAAATAGCTTCTGGTGCCTCCATAGGCACTGTCCAAGAGAAAGAGTGGAAGAATGGGAGAGCTTCTTACCCGTGGCTTGCTTGCTTGAACCTTGCTTCTTCTCCTTCACTTTAGCCTTTGAAATCAGCCTCTCTCAGTGGCGTGGCTATGATACCATGTCAAGAATTGCGTGGTGGGGGGACTTGCTCAAGATGCTGCGTTGAACACACACAGAATGCACAAGGAGAAGCTCACTCAAGTGACAAGAAGAGAGATGGAGGCCAAAATATTTTCTTGCTGGTTTCTTCTTCTTCTTCCACATAATTTACAATGTACACAAAGTATAGATAAGATACAACATAAAGGAAAGTGGCCTACTAAGTCAAACAATGCATAACCGACTACACTAGTTGATTGGCGCTATAACTATGCCAGCTATAAATAGGTGTAACAACTTGAATATAATAAGTAATGAGTTAGTGGCCATGTGAGAGTCATAATGACCACCGACGTGCTAAGTGTAGACGTGTGGACCCATCTAACCAGGCGGTCCATCATTAATGTCCGCATGTGTTGAGCTTGTCATCTCAACAACTTGGACTTGTACCAGATGGATGCTAAGACTGCATTCTTGCATGGGGATTTGCATGATGAGATCTACATGGAGCAGCCTAAGGGCTTTACAGAACCTAGCAGGGAGCACCTAGTGTGCAAGTTGAAGAAAAGTCTTTATGGCTTGAAGCAGACACCTAGGGAGTGGTATCATAAGTTTGATGCCTTTATGTAGTCACAGGGCTACAACAGAAGTGCTATGGATCTGTGTCTTTACATGAAGAAAGCCCGTGATGGCTCATTGCTTATTTTGGTACTTTATGTGGATGATATGCTGATAGCAAGGAAAGCTCATGATGAGCTAGATGCTCTTAAATCTCAGCTGAAGAAGAGCTTTGAGATGAAGGATTTGGGACATGCCTCTCACATTCTTGGTATGCACATTAAGCATGACAGGCATCAGGGACTAGTCTACCTCTCATAGATGGAATACATTCATAAAGTTCTTGAGTGTTTTCGCATGTAGGACGTAAAGCCTATTGGTTGTCCATTACCTTCTTATGTGAAGGTTTCACAGACCGATTATCTGCAGACAGATGAGTAGAGGACTGAGATGGTCAAGATCCCTTACACATCAGTTGTGGGTAGTTTGATATATTCCATGATAGCCACTTGCCCAGATATTGCCTTTGCAGTTGGTGTTGTGGCACACTGTATGGTTACTCCTGGCAAAAAGCATTGGGATGCCGTAAAGGGTATCATGAGATACCTGAGGGAACAACAGATATGTGTATTTGCTATGTAGCCAGGATACAAGAGTTGTGGGCTATACAGACTTCGATTATGCATGACATATAGATAGTAGGAAGTCCACTTCCGGTTATGTCTTTACCTATGCTAGAGGTGTTGTTTCTTAGATGTCCAAGGTTCAGAAGTGTACGGATCTCTCTACCACTAAGGCTGAGTATGTTGTAGCCACTGAGGCAAGGAAGCCATATGGTTGGGCCATTTGGTTCATGACCTTGGAATTGATACTATACCTATGCTGGATTCAGATTCTATGAGTGCTATTCAGCTAGCCAAGAATCCGGTCTTCCATACGAAGATGAAACACATTGAGGTGAGGTATCACTTCATACGTGGGGTCGTGGAGGACAAGTCTATTGACCTTGTCAAGATCTCCAACACTGACAAAAATCTTGCAGATCTACTCACAAAAAGCCTCACTATTGAGCGCTTTGCCTTCCTCAGGAGATGGGCGTTGGTTGAGATGACATTTTACTATTTTTTTTTTCTTTTCACTCCTCATTGGGAAAAATTCACCTTTAAATGGGAGGTTGTTGGGGGTAAAGGCGCCTCTACCTAGCTGCCCGTGTATTACTACACTAACAGTATCCGCCCGCTGTACACTACAGGTGGCGGGTGCCTGTCACCGTCACTTTATTATTTATTCTTTTAGTGACATTTTGAATAAAGGAAGGCCCGGTCACACATTGTGACTGTTGGAGTTCCCATTTGTGTCTCTCTCTCTTCTTGCTCTTGCTCTCCGCCATAGCTCACTTTCAAGCAAGATTTGATCTTTCTCACCTTTCACCTCATATATTGCAGTGAAGCCTTTTAGTGTCACCACCAAGTGAGAAAGGTCCTTCCCTCTTGTGGAGAGAGCTTTTATTTCTTGATAGTGACGCTTGTGTGTATTGAAGCCCTTCATTGTCACCACTAAGTAGCAAGGGAGGTCTCTCTCTCTTGTGAAGAGAACCCATATCACTTAGTAGCGACCCTTGTGTATGGTGAAGCCATTTGATGTGACCACCAAGCAAGGGATGCATCTCCCTCTTGTAGAAAGAGCTTGTATTTCTTGGTAAAAATCCTCACGTGGAATGAAGCCCTTCAATATCACCATAAAGCGAGGAAGGCCACTCATTCTTGCAAAGAGAGCACATATCACTTGGTAGTGATCCTAGTGTATGGTGAAGTCTACATGGGCTACTATTAAGAAAGAGAGGCACCTCCCTCTTATGGAGAGAGACCTATTGGTTGGTAACAACCCTCCCATGCAATGAATCCCCTCAATGTCACCACCAAGAGATAGAGACCCCTACAAAGAGAATCAGCATCATTGGTAGTGACCCTTGTGTGTGGTGAAGCTCCTCAATATCACCACCAAGCAAGGAAGGCCTCTCCCTCTTGGAAAGAGAGTCCTTATCGCTTGGTAGTGACCCTCGTCATATGTAGTGAAGCCCGCACAAGTTGCCACCAACAAGCAAGGGAGGCACTCCTCTTATGGAGAGAGTTTTATCACTTGGTAGTGGCCATTTTTTTTGTGAATCCTAAATGGGTTAGTACCAAGGCCAGAGAGTCCCTTTCCTCATGTGGAGAGATCCCATATCACTTGGCAGTGACTCTTTTTACTTATTCTCTTTTTTATGAACATGAAACAAGATGAAATATGAGTTATAGTTTGAGGATGATGTGGAGAAAATCCCATATTTGAAGCATTTTATGTTCCTCCAACATCACGTATGCTCATTCTTATGCTCATCATGGTTGCCACTAATCACATGTTGGAGGGACTTCCTTGAGTTGCTATGCCAAATACATACCATGCACATAGGAGGAAGCTCACTCAAGGACACAAAATGAGAGAAAGAGGCCAAAACATTTTATTTTCCAGTTTCTTCTTCTTTTTTCATACACAAGACAATGTACACAAAGTATAGATAAGGTACAACATAAAGGAAAGTAGTCTACTAAGTATCAAAGAGTGCATAATTGACTATACTAATCGACTACCACTATAACAAGCCAAACATAATAAGTGATAAGTCAATGGCTATGTGAGCATCATAATGACCATTGATATGCCAAGTCTAGACACGTGGACCCATCTAACCAGGTGGTCCATCATCAATGTTTGTATGTGTTGAGCTTGCCACCTCAACACTTCCCCTCAAGCTCAATTGTATCTCTGTAACTCCAAGTAAGCTTCAAAATTTTTGAAGATTCTTTGCACCCAATGCCTTTATAAAAAATTTAGATATTTGATTCTCTGTGTTGATATATATCAAGTCAATCTCTCCTACAAGTACATTTTCTCTCAAAAAATTGTAATGCATTTCAATTTATTTTGTCATAGCATGGAACACTAGGTTCCTAGCTAATTGTATTTTTCTCATATTGTCATAGTGAATGACAATTGGACTATCTCCCTACACATCCAAATCACCCAATAACTTTTACAGCTATACCATTTCACATGATACCATGGTAATACCTTTATATTGAGCCTCTATACTACTTGATAAAGCAATTGTATGTTACTTTTTGCTCCTCGACATACCTATTGCATTACCAAGGGAAAACATGAACCTATTAGTAGATCTTCTATGAAGAATGCTATTGGCCCAATCTATGTCTGTGTATCCAAATATATATATATCCTTACATGCCTCATAAAGAATTCCATAATACAAAGTGGACTTTAGATACCTCAATATGCCTCTAAATGTATCCAAATGAGGCTTTCTAGGCATCTACATAAACTACCTGACAAGGCCAATAACATAACTCAAGTCTTTCCTTGTGATACTCATGTAAATTAGACTTCCTACTATTCTCTTGATCAGGGTCTTCTATCTGATCCCCAATATTAGTACTTAGCTTCACATTTTACTCCAATGGCACTGAAAGAGGCTTACATGTTGTCATACTATACTCAAACAACATATCCAAGCCATATTGCCTTTGGGATAGTCACATACCATCATCACATTTGATCACCCCAATACCAACCTTAGCTCACCCAAATCCTACATCTCAAACTTCTTCTTCAAAAGGTCCTTGACTTCAATAATCCCATCGTCACTATCACCTACTACAATAATCAAGTCATCTACATAAATGACTATGATGACTAAGCTTGCATCTCCCTTTCTCACATAAAGTGAGTGATTAGCATCAGAAACATAAAAGAAAATTTTAACAAGATACTCTCAAGCCATGCTCTAGGTGCTTGCTTTCAATTATGCAGTGGGGTTGATTAGCTAGCTCACGCAAAAGCCCCCATCAGCCACATTTGGATGCAATCATGAGGATTATGCGTAGTGATTATGGGATGTCTTATGAGCATGGAAAGTCACTTGACTTGACAAGTTATACAAATGCTAATTAGGGGGAAAGTTGCATAAAGATAGGACTAAAATGAGACTCACCCTCATGCCTCAGTGTCTTATTAAACATTTACAAACAAAAATGCTTTTTTTTCGAAAGCAAAAAATCCATTTTTCCTTATTTTTTACTATTTATTTATTGATCAATATCAATATTTTCTAATTTACTAATTTGGACTAATTGATCTTACTGAGAATTATTTTTCTATCGCATTCCATCCCATACAAATACCACACATATGACAAAAATCCCAAAATCGCATGCTTTTCCTTAAAACCGAAATGTTGCGGGTCTTTTTATTTATAAAGAAATTATTAGATGACTTATTTTTCTTGGTTTCTTTAACATTTCTGATCAATCATAGCATTGACAACCAAATACAACCATTTCCAACCAAAATTTATCATAAAACAATAAAATCTACCACTTACTCATAAAACCACACCTTATGTCGTTGATGATCCTTTCAACCTCAATCTATGCTCCTTTACACTCTCGGATCGTTCCATGATCAAAATATCTCATCTCAGCCCAACCCCTTCTCTCATAGAATTGGCCATGGAAACACACAAGAAGAGGAGATAGGACATAGGAGAGAGAAAGATTAAAAATTGATCTCTTCATTTAGTACATCATTTTTTGATCTAATTGAAGCGTTAGATGGTATGTTGTTTACGGTCCCCCCCCCCCCCCCCCCCTTAAGAAAGGCATTAATATTTTTTCCTTAAAATATCCGATTCAAATTTTCATGTTCACACTACAAACGAAGTGGATTTTTGCATTTTGGAGAGGCAAACACACTCAGTTTTACGATTCGACTCAACCGATCCCTGGCATTGAAAGCTATCGATTTGGCCTCCGTCACAAAATTTTTGGCTCTCAAATCACATAACTGCTTTATAATCCGAAATCTATGGGGATTAAATGGGGGGTGAAATCAGACTCTGATCGACAAACGAGACTTGTGTTGTGTTCTTGGCATTGGATTCTATCTAAGAAAACTCCAACTCATCGATCCGCAACCATTTCATTTTCCATGAAAATTTTGTCTTTTATGCCTTTCGGTACTTTTTTGCTTCAAAAACTGGTCCCAAAGTCTAGCTCTCATTGGTGACCATGGGATAGGGTGACTGAACCTATCGAATCCCATAAACTAATATGCACAAACAACAACCATAAAAAACATGAAGTTGCCACAAAATAGAATACACAACAAAGCATAAGGACAGCTCTTACCCTACTCCCACAAACAACCATAAAATGTATGAAGTTGCCACAAAACAGAATACACAACAAAGCACAAGGACAACCCTTACCCTACTCCTTGATAAAACCAAGGCATCAAAATCATCAAGGGATAGGCCCAACATAATCAAACAAAAATCCATAGTGAGTCACTAACCAATGGCTTCAACACAAATTGGCTAAAAAGAACCATCAACGAAGTCATCCTACGTGGTGGTCTGATCTACCTACCCAACTGAGGGCAACTAGAGCAGGAACTCCTACTAGGCAAGGACTCCTATAGCTTGGTCATTACATATTTTATTTTAACACATTTTTCTTTCAAGGTTTCCATACTTGAGCATGTAAAAGGAGGGAGTTGAGCATAGTGACCCAAGGAGAATAGGGTATCGGCCTTAGGTCATCCTGACTTGGTACCCAAGAATCTACCAAGCCCTCACGAGGTGACACTTAATCCTTTTCTATTCCACTCACTTTTATTTTTGCTCCAACCTTCCTTAGTACTTCTATTTTGGCTAGATGTTATCCCTAGGAAGATAAGGCATCTGACTTATCTCGGGAACCTTCCAAGCCCTCGCAAGGTGATGATCAATTGCTCTTAGGATTTTTTCTTCCTTTTCTTTTTAATTTTAGGGGTTAGAACCCCTTTTTACATACCTCTAGATTTTTATATTTCAAGTATATTTAAAAACTTCTCTTGTTTTTACTTCAATAGGCTTCTCTAAGTGCCTCACAATAGTAGGGACTCCTAGAACAGTTGCCTAGCAAGCTAGCAGAATAGGGTCACTAGGACTACCTTCTAAAAATAGATCTTTTAATGCTTGCATGTTCAATACGTTGGAGTTGTATTTCAATGTCTGCAACACCCACTCTTTTGCCTTCAGTATACATAGTAGCATTCATAGTAAGAGTTCCAACATCTAACATGAACATGTGTCAAACTCTACTTTCTTTTGTGACCAACCTCCACTTATCATTAAAGTCTTACACAAAACAACCTTTTGCATTAAAAAAAACTTGTAACCCTTTCTTTACAAATTTATGAATATGCACTAAATTATTTGTGATGGAAGGCACATGTAATACATGTGACTAACCATTATGTAAAGACAAGGAAACTTTTCCAATGTGTAAAATTGGGTGGCATCAATCATCACTCATCTACACATAACCTATTTTTTGTGAATCTTCTATCTCTCCAAACTATCTAGCATGGCTAGTTATATGATTAGAAGCACCTAAATTGACATACTATATATCATCATGTATCCCTTTTCCTGTAACAACATTTAGTATATGCTGCATAACAAACATACACTCATTTTTGTCTTCATTCTATCATATGAAGATGATGCATAGTTTTCTTGCTACAATTTACCACTATAAATATCATCCTTCTTAGCATAACACTAGGCTACAATATAAATTGTTTTGCCACAATAATAAAAACCAATACCAAAATTGCTAGAACCTTTATTCTACCATCTACCTCTTCCTTTAGAGCTCCCCATGTCTTCTAATTTTTCATGGCCTCCTTAAACTTGCATTTCACTGAACTACTAGTTTTGTTCAAAAATGAGACACAAATAGAGGAGAGCAATTGAGAGCTTAGTCATGCTCTCTTCCTACTTTTATTATTTCTTTGTTCTTTTCTTACTCAAGTGTAAGTCATATAGTAGGTTTCACTAACCATGACTAACTCTAGTTAGGTCACACAGACTAACTTGACTTATTAAATGTCCCACACATGTACAGCTAGACACAGCTAAGATACTGTCGGTCACACACAAGATAGTGAGTTTGAAGTGTCAACACTCCCCCTCAAGCTCAAGATAAAACCAGTACACTAAGTAACTATCAGAATCAACTGAACTTATCTTTACCTAGAGACTTGGTAAAGATATCTACTACCTGCTCATCCATCTTCACATTTCCTCATCCATAGCTGTGCACCAATTCTTATCCATCAATGCTTCAGCACAAGTGGTAGGTTCCTTAACTCCCATAACCTTTATTATATAAGTATAATTCTTTGCAGAGTAACCACAATAAGTCAGTCTATCCACAGGATACCTAACCCTCTGTGAGCCATTGAGCTATGGTGCACTACTCGATTCCCCTCTCTCATGAGGCAGAATGTACCTGTTTTGCTTAATATCAGGTGTATACATAATCGGAATACCAAGTTCACTGTCTAGACTACCAGCTAAGTCATAGCTTGAAGTCATCATGCCAGGTGTTATCATACCAGATGCATCCTCAAAGACTTTTTTTTCCCTTTGCTATCCATCACATCATATCTCCCCCTCACTGACATAGTGGTATTAGTGGATGGTGAGCTAGAACTACACAATCTCCTTGTCCATGGAGATACAGAGAAAGATACATTCATCACACTAGGACTTGTCAATGCAGTACTTTGCTACAAATCAACTATAGAAGCATGTGTAGAAGGCATATCAAAAAATACTACTGTAGGTGATGCATACCAAGTAGCCATCTCATCAAATATACTATCCTTGCTCACAAGTGTCTCACGTAGAGGGATCATAACATTTATATATCTTTTTTTCCTACGCATAACCAATAAATACACACTTATGTGCTTTCGGATCCAGCTTCTTTCACTTCTCATCATGAATATGCACATAGGCAATACACCCAAATACTTTCATGTGACTAACATCGGGTTTCTAACCATACAACCTCTGAAAGGGTGTCACATCATGAATGCCTGCAGTGAGAGTCCTGTTCCAGATATACATGGCTGTAATAATAGCCTCAGCCCAATAATAGAGCGGCATATTCTTCTCATTCATCATTGTACGAGCATCTCCCATCAATACCCTATTATTCTGTTTAGCTACTCCATCCTATTGTGGAGTGTAGCTACATGTAAGCTGCCTACGTATGCCATTTTCAGCCAAAAATTTGTCAAAACTCATGTGATACATACTCCCCACCACTATTCGATCTCAAACAAGAGATATAGCAATCAAATTCTATCTCAGTCTTCTTCTTAAATTGCTTAAAAATAGCCAACACTTCATCTTTTGTTTAATATGTACATCCAAGTATAGTGGCTAAAGTCATCAATGAATGTCATATTATTTGGAACCTCCCATAGATGCATTATGGGCTGGCCCCCATACATTAGAGGGAATCAACTGCAATGGTCACGTACTATTGCATACATACTTGATAAAAGGCAACCTTGACCATTTATCAAATTGACAAGCATCGCAAACATGACCAATATTAGTGTATTCAAACTTGGGTAGACTTGTCACAAGTTGTTTCTTCTGCACCATTTTCAGCCCCACTTAAGATTAACATGCCCCACTCTCTTATGCCATATTTCCAAGTCTCAAATTATGCCTGAGCCATGAGAAAACATGGCTAATTTCAGCTGTGGTAGCATCCAAAGTGAACATGCTGCCTTATCTATGACCACGAGCAATCAATTTGTAGCCATTACCAAACTCTTCAATGAAGCATCCATCCTTATTAAACTAAACCTGTAGATTTTGCTCACTCATGTGACCCACAGACAACAAATTTTTAGTAATAGATGGGATATGCAATACATCATGCAGGTTCTTCTTTCTATCATCATGGATCACTAAATGTACTTTGCCTTTATGCTCAATGCTATGCTGCGTGTCATCTCCTATGCATATATAGCCATTTCTGCTAGGCACCATGTCGGTAAACTTGTCACCATGAGGTGATGGGACCTCAAATGGGCCGGCACTAGCTATGGCACTAGCCGGACCTCATGCTCATAACAAACAACCACACCCACATGGCCTCGCGAGCCAGGAGCGTCTATCTACTGCTAAGGGATAACTTGCCCTAAAGCCTAATCTATGCGTTTATAGTTTTATAGTTTTGTAGTCTAATGTTTCCCTTTCTCTATAAACTCCTCAGAGAGAGAACCCATACATATTGGCAATAAATACCATGATAATCACATACATGGGAAGCAACCTCTCGGTAGAAACACCACGGCCCCACTGCAACTCTCCTATATCGTAGGGATTAGCCCCTTCATGCACTGCTCAACATATAAAAAAAACGAACAAACTCCACTCTTTCATTTTGAATCCAGGAGATACCATGTTTCCTTTCCAAATAATCCCCCAAGAAACGAACGTCTATCCTACGGCTTAGGATGCCTTTTCACACTCAACCGTGGGTCATTGTCATTGAAAAAAGGTGCTATGCATCTAGTCGTTTTTATTCGGATACCATGATCATCATGCACATGCAAAGGTGAATGGTCCTAAAGTGCTCAAACATCATTTTCAAATTAGACACGTGGTGCACAATCAGGCTTTTCCATTCATTTTCACTAACCCGTTGCGGCGATACAAGGATAGCACTGAGATAACACTCGTGCTACTATCCTCTTAATAAACATATCATGGACTTGATGTTATGATATGCATCAAAAAATTAGCAACAATCAGTACACAAATCACACCATTCAAACCTCCCAACCCCCTACATTTAGGTATTGCTTTCGTTGTATAGGTGTAGAGGTTCATTTTGTCATGTTTTGATGTATAAAAAGCGATAAATCACAAACTTTGACAAGGAGATAGGGAAAACTAAGGCTAAACCTCATGCTCTACCACTACCATACATCCACAAACAATCATTATATTTTTTCTTATTTTTCCAAGGTGTATTTCTATTTTTTACCTTATTTTCCCCATTTTCTTGATTTATTCCACGTTAAAATATGTTATTTTCTAATTTTTCTTGTTCCAATCACTTCAGCATACTAACATTCAATTTATCTTCCATATTCCCCCCATGGGAACATCTTTTGCCCACCCGAAACAGAAAAACTACCTTTTTGCCACTTACAAACCGCATTTCGGGTTTACGGGAATTAAATAAAGAATGTAAATCATTGCAAAAATAAATTTTTTTGATACACAGCAATTACTCATAATGCAAACAACACACAAAAAAAAAAACATCCAATAAGAACATAATTATCATCATAAACTATAAAAAATCCTTCATTTTCTTCATAAAAATGGCCATACCGTGTTTTTACAAAGCCCGAGACGCCTTGAATGATTGCATAATCAGAAAATGGAGCCTCCATTGCTCTCAATCCAATGGTGTACTTCAGTCTTTAGCATCTCCATCAATCTTCATCATCGTTTCCTTCATTCTCCTTCCCCGATTCCTCTTTCAAGATGGTACACATGAACATCCCATAGGGAAGAGAGAGAGGGAGGAGAGAGAAAGACTAGATTTTTTCTCTTCATCCGGATAGCTATTCCTCGCACGAAGATTGGAGATATGATCAGCCAAGAGAGAGAAGTTGCTGTCCATTGTTGGTTCCATGGCTTACATTTAGCTTGACAATCATGATCGTGATGCGGAGGGCGCAATTTTCGGCCGTCTGCTCCACGCTATTTCTTCATGCCTCCTTCATGTTTTTTGATAAAAAATGCATGGGGGGTTAAAATCCCCAAAGGGCACCCCCCTTTTGGTCCTCGTCAATGTCCACCTTTTAAAAGCTTGGCCATTTGTTGGTCTCTTCCTCGTCCAGACTCTGTTTCGAGCTCTAAAAAATCCTGCGCGTCCGGCTTGACATCCCACATTGACTGGCAGCTCCTGACATCCTACACGGCAGTCGAAAAAATTATCAAAAATCCACAAGTGTCGCTCGGGTACCTTTTAAAAGTCGTCTTTCACTTGGTGCTTAAAATCGTCCTAGCTGCAGCAACCGCCTTCGATGTTAAATATTTTTCCCCTAAATCTGAATTTTTTGGCAAATTTTAGGCACACCCTGGGCTCAAAACTCCGCTGTCATTGGCAACCACGGGGTAGGGCGACTCAGCCCGTCAAATCCCACAATAGATCTACACAAAACAACCAAAGGAAGCATCAAGTTGATACAAAATAGGTACATATTAAAACACATCACAATGATCATCCTACCCCCTGACAAAACCAAGGCATGAAATCCACAAGGAGTAGGCCTAGCATAATCTGATAGAAGGTCCCAAGCTAGTCACTAACCGGCTACTCCAACACGGCCAAACTAAAAAGAACTATCAAAGAAGTCGCCCTAAGTGGTGGTTTGAACTACCTACCTAACTAAGGACAACACAACCAGGAGCTCCTACTAGGTGAGGACTCCTATAGCCTGATCAAGAAGTATTCTCTTTTAGCACATTTCTTCTTTTAGGTTTTTTTTCTTCCATACTCGGGCATGTAAAAAGGAGGGAGCTGAGCATAGTGACCCAAGGAGAACAGGGCATCGGCCTCAAGTCCCGTCTCGGTACCCAAGAACCTACCAAGCCCTTGCAAGGCAACACGTAATCCTTTTTTGACGCTCACTTTTATTTTCACTCCAACCTTCCTGACTTTCTTCTTTTCCAGCAAGACGCCACCCCTAGGAAGACAAGGCATCAGCCCCGAGTCGAGGACTCATCCCAGGAACCTACCAGGCCTCTGCAAGGTGATGATCAACTGCTTATAAATTTTCATTTCCTTCCTTTTCTATTTTTATAGGGGTTAGAACCCATTTTTACACACCTTTGTATATATTTATTTTATTGGCTTTGATATATTTAGGTTTTTTTTCCCCCTATCATCATCATTTTTCATTCGGCAGGCTTCTCTAACTGCCTCACAACTAACAAGAACTCCTGGAACGGCTGCCTAGCAGGCTAGCAGAATAGGGTCACTAGAACTACCTTCGAAAACAGGTCTTTCAATGCTTGGCAATGTCTTTATAGGAGGCAACAACTACTCAGACCTCCCTCAGACATACCTAACCTAAACCTGGGACTTCATGCCTTGGATGTCAGTCCCCAACAAGAAAAGAAAATCCCCTACAAGTACACAGACACATATAGCATAAAAACACGTTACTCGTAAAGGAGAGATATCACATGGATAGGGCCACGAGAAGCTCTCGCGCAACAAAGGCTCCTTTCAAGCTCTTCTTTGAACCTGTCCAGCACAGGACTAAAACAAGAAACCATTAACCGCACTTATACTAAATAGACAACTGGCCCTCTTGGCCTAATGAAATAAAGCATTTCTCTACAAAAACGGATCAGCCCTCCTGTCCTAATAAAACAATTAAAACCTCGCAAAATTGGCCCTCTTAGCCTAATGAAATAAAACAAAATAGCACCTACACATCCCTCCCCGAAATAGTGTAGATATACAATAATATACTCCTTTCCAAGGAGGAAAAATAGGATTCGCAGCCCTAAGCTAAATGCATAAGATTATGACCCATCCCTCCTGCATATATAGCAAGAGGCGTACGCATAACATGTTGTCTAATCAACCTATGGGTCCAGGATAACAATGGTAGATTGGTCTTGGCTACTCTTTGCATCACCCATATCAACCATCGCCTGCCATATATTGCATGCTTTGATAACATTCCCCACAAGCGACCGGATCCTGTCTCATTATTGATAGCAATATCCAAACTACGACCACAGTTGAAGAAAAGGTCTTCTTCATAAGCAATATTTGCCAGTGAATCCGCAAACTGACTCCTGTAACGTGGAATCAGCTGAAAAGACACTCTCTCAAACTCTTCAAGTAGGGTCATCGTAGTTCGATGATACATACAAAGAATGGGATTCCGCACTATGTATGTCCCATCTAGCTGATTCAAGATCAACTGGGAATCCCCTTTTACTAACAACCACCGAATACCACCTTGCTTGGAAATATGCAGTCTCATAATCAAGGCTTTATACTCTGGCTTATTGTTAGTGAATCCTACCCCGAGATAAGCAGCTAATTTCATCGTAACTCTACGTCGGGGATCTCGGATTACTACTCCAATACTCCTTTTTTATTAGGGCCCCTGAACACTCCGTCAAAATATAATGTGTACGTCCACAATGGGTTTACACAGCTTGCCATCACGAACTCCTCTATTCGTAATTATGATAGTCAAAATTTAACATGTTTAGAGGGTGAACTGACGGCTCCATCCCACCCTCTTCATTAAACTCAATAGGGATACTTGTCAACATTCGTAAGCAGTGATGGCAAGACTTTGATCTCCCGCACAAAGGTTCTGTCCTCTTGCTCAATCACTTTGTATCCTTTGCTCCACCAGATAAGTTTCCCCTGATGGTATCTCTGCTCCAGATATGGGTGCTCCAAATAAGGAATTAACTACCCCATCAACCAGCTTTAAGCTCTTTTGCAGGTCTCAAATCAGCCCTAGCATGGACCTGCAATGCATTTTTTTGTATTAGCATACTTAGAAATAATAAGGTTTAATCTTATTAAGATTAACCTTATTTTTAAACTCTACTCCCTGCAAAATAAGCTCTAGTAGAGCCGTAGACCTATTTTTCCCTAGCCTAACAATCTTGTAGGGGCCATCCCATCTAAGTTCCAACTTCCCTAGAAATAGCTACCTATGTGCATCGTAGTACAGAACTAATTGCCATTTTGTAAAGGTATACTTCTTTGCTTTAAGCTCGTGCAACTGCTTCATCCGACGTTTAGCTACCTTCTGGTGTAATAAGCTCTGCAATTTTAGCTCATCCAGGTGGGCTATGGTCGTGAAATGTTCAAAGAGTGAATCCTCATCTCCCAAAGAGTGATTAATTACAAACCGTATGGTTGGCAGCTCAATTTCAAGGGGTAACACACATTCTTTCCCATAAACTAATTTAAATAGAGTATGGCCGGTAGCTCGCTTGAATGTTGTATTATACGCCCATACTGCCACATACAACTTCCTGTCCCAGTCTCATTTTTTCTTCGAGACTATTTTAGACAAGATACCCACAAGCTGCTAATTAGTAATTTTGACTTGTCCATTGTCTTGCAGATTATAAGGGGTCATTTTTTTGTGCTTGATTTTCCAAGCTTTAGTCAAGCTTTTGATTTTTTAATTCAAAAAATGGGTTCCACGGTCTGATACTAGTTCCTTCGGCGGATCGAAATGGCAGATAATCTGCTCTAAAAGAAAACTTGCAGTCTCTTTTGCGTTGTCCTGCTTCGTCGTCCGCGCTTCTGACCATTTTGTAAAATAATCAGTTGCTACTATAATGTACCTCTTCTAGGTAGTAGACGACGGGGTGATAGGACCCACAAAGTCAATGCCCCACTTCTCAAATGGAAGGATAGCCATAATTGGCGTAAGTGGGCGTTTCCTATTCTCTCTACTGTCATGTCTTTGACAGGTACCACATCTCTTAACATACTCAAATGAAACTTCGAAGATGGATGGCCACCAATATCCAGCTCTTAAAGCTTTCTGTGCCGTCAACTGTCCAACCGTCAACTGTCCAGCGAAAGTGCCCTCCACACGCAGAGTCATGGCACTCTTCCAAGATGAAAGGAACCTTGTCAAGCATTACACATCGGTGATAGATATCATCAACACCCTACCGATATAGTGTTCCTGCGATCAAGGAAAACTTCAAAGCCTGTTGTTAGATTTTCCTCTTTTTTGATTTTGATAAACCAACTCCAGTCCCCCTGTTGATAGATAATGCGTGATAGCAGCATACCAAGATGGGATAGAAGCTGTATCAATTTTAGACATTTCCTCGATATCACTTCCTTCAGTCAAAGCCTCTTTCAGCTCCCCAAAAGCCACAAGGCATTCCACAATACCCTATAACCTCCGTGGCTTACTCTTAGTCTCATAGTCGAACTCCTGCAAAGTGATTAACCACTTTGCCAAACGATCAGGGGGTTGTAGCTTGTTCATAAGCAATCTAAGCCCTTCCGCCTTCGTATAGAATACTACCTTCTCATAGAGGATGTAGTGCTTGAATTTTTTAGTCGCAAAGACTATCGCAAGGCACAACTTCTCCATGTAGGTGTAATTAATTTCTCATATGCCCAATTTTCAACTAGCAAAAGCTATCGGATGATACCACTTTTCCTCCCAGATTTAGGCTAAATAGCAGCTGATACTATGCATGGTGGCTGCTAAAAATATGTAAAATACTTTGTCTTTTTTAGGTGCTTTTAAAACTGGTGCTTTTACTATCTCCTCTTTCACATCCTCGAAAGCTACCTTACAAGGGTCGCTCCATACAAATGAACAACTAAAGGATAATAAGCTCGTTAGTGGCAACGTTCTTTCTGCCAAGGCATTTATAAACCTTCGATAGTACCCTATCTATGACAGAAAGCTATCTACCTCTTTCCAAGTGTGTGGTGGACTCATAGTGACTATAACCTTGATCTTTTAAGGGTCAGTTGCGATTCCTACTGAACTGACCACATGGCCTAGCAATAGCCCATAAGGCACTCCAAAGACACACTTCCGTGGGTTAAGAGTGATACAAAATTTTCTGCAGTGCTCAAAGAACTTTCTTAAGATAATCAACATCCTTTCCCTTACAGTCGCTGCCCCCAGGTCATCAATAAATACTTTCAACTCATCTGGGGAGATGTCACCAAAGGTCTTGTCTGCTGTTTGTTGCCATGATCTAGGTGCATTGCACAATCCAAAGGCCATCACATGGTATGCAAAAGTACCAAAGATAGTAATGAAAGTCGTTTTCAACTTGTCCTCTTCTGCAATTGCCATCTGATTATAACCCGCAGCGCAATCCATGAATGAATATATTTCCCTACTCGCTAATTGATCCAAAATCTGGTCAATAAATGGCAACGGGTAGTAATCCTTAACCGTCTACTTATTCAGCTCTCTAAAATCTACACATAGTCAGATCTGGTTGTTTTTCTTCTTCCTGATAACAACTAGTAAACACCACTCTGTGTGCTGTATAGGGAAGATTAAACTAGCTTTCCTTAACTTTTGTAACTCCTCAAACAGCCTGTCCCTTAATTCAAAAGGCATGTGTCTTACTTTCTGACCCATAGGATGACTGCCTTCTTTTACAGGAATAGTATGAACAGCTAGGCTAGGAGGAATGCCTCTTAGCTCGTCATAACTCCAAGCAAAGATATCCCAAAATTCTTGAATCAAGGACACATAGTCCTTGTCAAGATTGTGGGAGAGAAGGAAGGAGTCTCACTTGTAGCTTTCTTGCTTGCACAATGGGGGAATACACACAGAGGTGGAGGCTGAAAATAGTTTTCCTCTTCTTAGTTGTGTAAGCCAAAAGGACTCTCATACAAAGAAATAGAAGAACCCTATATATGGGTCTTAAACCAAACTCAACTAACTAAGGTGGCATACTAACTGAGCCACGAACTAGAGTAGATAAGGATAGCTGTCGTGTAGCCATTATTCATGGGCGGTGTACCAACCGCGTCTGCAACTGACAAGTCGGTGACATAAATACACAACAGTCACCCTGGCGTATCACGAGTGGAGCTCGATATCTCAACACTCCCCCTCGAGCTCAATCCCAATTCCTGCACACCAAGCAGGTCTCTGAACTTGCGCAGCTTCTCTGCGCCCAATCCCTTCATGAATATGTTAGCTACTTGATCCTCTATGCTGACATAAACTAGATCAATAAGACCTAGTAAAACCCTCTCTTGCACATAGTGATAATGCACCTCAATGTGCTTTGTTCTAGCATGATAGACTGGGTTATTTGCCAAGTGTATACTACTCATGTTGTCACAATAAATGACAACTGGCCCATCTGTAGACTGATGCATATCATAAAGTAGCTTATGCAACCAAGCTACCTCACATGCAGCCATTGCTGCACCCCTGTACTCAGCCTCTGTGCTCAACAAGGCAACTGTAGGCTGTTTCTTGCTGCTCTAAGTGACTGCAGCACTCCCAAAAGAGAACACATATCCACTGGTAGATCGTCTATCAGAAATACTACCAGCCCAATCAGTATCAGTGTATCCATGCAACTGTATTTGAACCCCTGTCTCATAAAATAGTCCATACTGCAATGTGGACTTCACATACCTGAGTATGCATCTAGCCGCATCGAAATGTGGTTTCCTTGGAGCCTGCATAAACTGACTTACCAATCCAACAACATAGCTCAAATTTGGCCTGGTAATAGTCATATAAATCAAGCTTCCTACTATGCGTTGTACATAGTAGGGTCTTCCAAAAGCTCACCTGCATCTGCGCTTAGCTTCACATTCTGCTCCAAAGGAACTGAAATAGGCTTACAGCCTGTCATCCCATATTTCGACAGCATGTCCAATCCATACTGCCTCTGCAAGAGATGTATCCCACTTGGTGATCTAATCACCTCAATGCCCAAGAAATAACGCAGCTCTCCCAAATCCTTTATCTCAAACTTCTGCTTCAATAGCATTTTCACATGAAGGATATCTTCATCACTGTCACCTGTCATAATCAAATCATCAACATAAATGACAAGTAGCATAATACCTTTCTCTGTTTTTCTCACATAAAGTGAGAAATCTGCCTTGGAAATCTGAAAGCCAATAGTGACAAGATACTGTCCTATCTTGTCAGACCATGCTCTAGGTGCTTGCTTCAAGCCATACAAGGCTTTCTTCAACCTGCAAACAAACTGAGGATGAACAGCATGCACATAACCTGGTGGCTCCTCCATATAGACCTCTTCTTGCAAATCACCATGAAAGAAGGCATTCTTTACATCCATCTGATGTAAAGACCATCCCTTTGATGCAACCATAGCAATGACTTCTCTTATGGTTTCCATCCTTGCAACTAGACTGAATGTTTCTTCATAATCAATGCCATATGTTTGTGCATACCCCTTGACTACTAATCTTGCCTTGTATCTGTTCACAGAACCATCTGCAATGTGCTTCACCTTATAAACCCACCTATAGCCGATTGCATTCTTACCTTTAGGCAAAGGTGCTAATTCCCATGTAGCATTTGCTTCCAAGGCATCCATTTCTTCATCCATGGCTTTCTCCCATTTTTCTTTTCCCATGGCTTGCTTAAAAGAAGTGGGTTCTGGTTCCTGTATCACTTTGACCATATATGCATAGTGAATGGCTGTAAATCCATCATATTTTAGCCTATCCACAAGATACATAGCTCTCGTAGACCTCCGCAAAGTAGGTTCACTCCCAGGTGCTCTCAAAACATCCCTGGTCTTCCTTACTCCAGGTGCAACAATAGAAGGAATACCCAACTCATCATCAATGCTCTGTTTTGAGCCACTGGATTCACCATCCACATAAGAGTGACCTGCATTCACATCAAACATGGGCTGATCAACCTTCTCTTTTCCTTTTCGTGATACCTGCATACCACTATCTGCATTGCTTTGAGAAGATTCTCGTGATCTCAATCTGCCTGTCCATGGCGAAGAATGTGAACCACTGCTAGAGGACGCTCCAGGTCCACTAATATATTGTGACTGCTGCTGTCAATTCTATGCAGCATTACCATTTTGTGCATCTACATCATCAATCACATTTACTGGTTTATACCAGCTACTCATCTCATCAAAAACAACATCTCTGCTCACTGTAAACTTACGAGTAGAAGGGTTATAGCATATATACCCTTTTTGCTGCAGAGAGTAACCAATAAAGATGCACTTCTTAGCTTTTGGATCCAACTTGGATCTCAACTCATCTGACACATGTACATAGGCAACGCAACCAAAAATTTTCAAATGAGAAATATCTGGTTTCCTACCAGTATACCTCTCCTCTGGAGTCATTCCATGTATTGCTGTAGTGGGAGTCCTGTTCATTATGTAGACTGCTGTAGCAACTGGTTCAGCCCAATAAAAATCTGGCAAGTCTTTTTCATTGAGCATGGCACGAGATACCTCTCCAATATGCCTGTTTTTCCTTTCTGCAATTCCATTTTGTTGTGGGGTATGACTGCATGAATATTGCTGCTTTATGCCATGCTCCTGCAAGAACTTTGCAAACTCATTTGAGAGGTACTCTCCCCCTCCATTTGACCTTAGGCATTTTATCTGCAGGCCTGTTTCTTTTTCAACCATAGATTTAAGAGTTTTGAAATGCCCAAAAACTTCGCTTTTCTTTTTCATAAAATACACCCAAACTTTTCTACTATAGTCATCAATAAAAGTGACAAAATAATGAAAGCCTCCAAGAGATGCAGCTTTAGTAGTCCACACATCAGAGTGGATTAATTCCAATGGCTTCTCACTCTCTTGAACATGTCTAGGAAATGGTTTCCTTGCTTGTTTTCCAAACTGACAAGGCTTCACATACCTTATGCATTTTTGCAACCTTGAATTTGGGCAATCCGGCAACAATATTTTGGGCTTGCATTGATTTAAGTCGCTGTACATTAACATGACCAATGCGTTTATGCCAGATATCAATATCTGCAACTACACCGGTCCCATGTGCAAACATTGCTGCACTCAATTCAGACATGTGTGCATCCAATGTAAACATTCTGCCCTTCTTCTTTCCTTTTGCTATCAAGCGACCTTTATTTTTTATATCCTCAACAAAGCATCCATGAGGATTAAATATGACCTGCAAGCCCTGCTCAACCATTTGACCAAAAGAGACCATATTCTTGGTGATATTCGGGACATGAAATACATCGGACAGGTATTTCTTTTTCCCATCCTGCATAGACAAAGGAATTTTTCCAATCTGCACAATAGGATGTGCAGTATCATCACCAGTCTCCACAAATCCTACTTTTTTCATTTTCCTTGCATCCTCCATCCATTCTGCATGACCTGTCATGTGGTTTGATGCACCTGAGTCAACATACCATACATCATTGCTTTCTTTTGCACTTGTCACAGAATTGTTCATGTGCTGCACCATAAACAAATGCTCATTTCTGTCATCACCCTGTCTACTAGAAGATGCATAATTCCCTTGTTGCAGTTTTCCATTCATGATGTCATTCTGCTTTTTATAGCAGTCTTTAGCCATATGACCCATTTTACCACAGTAGTAGCATTCAACATTATTGTTTGCATTTTGGCCTCTTTTTTCCATCCACCACGACCTCTTTAGCTCCCCCTGCCTCTAGAGTTACCACGTCCTCCTCCATAGGACTGGTTTTCTTGAGTTTGCTGCATATTCTGATTTCTGCCACGGCCTCCAAATCGGCCTCCTCTACCTCTGCCTCTACCTCTTCCAGTATTTGAGTAGAAGACAGCTTCTTTTGAAGTTCCTCCTAAAGAAGATGCACCACCATTTCTCTGCTCCTCAGAAATTAGAAGAGCAATCAACTCCTCAAAATCAGGAAATCTTTCACGGACGGAAATGGATGTTCGAAACTGTGCATAATCCTTTCCTAGACCATTCAAGGTCACTGAGACTAAATCATCATCTTCCACTGGCAACCCAATGGAAGCAAGTGCATCTGCAATCTTCTTCACCTTCATGTGGTAGTCATTGATGGTCATACTTTCTCTTTGCACATTGTGCAACTCTTGCTTGAGCTGCATTTTCCTGGCTTGCGTATTTGTGCTATACATTTTTGACAAAGTATCCCATGCCTCCTTTGCCGTACTTGCATCTTGAATATGCACAATCATAGAGTCTGAAATGCTGATAGATAGCCAGTACATAACTTTTCTGGCTCTCTCATGCCATGCTTTAAATGCCTACATTTGGTGTTGATTGGAAACATCAGGAAGAACTGGTTCTTCTTCATTTCGTGCAACAAATTCCCAATATCCTTTTTCCATAAGGAAATTCATCATTCTAAACTTCCATGCTTGGAAGTTGTTCTTGTCAAGCTTTTCAGTGACAATCAGTGAGAGAGAATCAGACGCCATTACAGAACACTGCAAAAAATTCTGTGACTGCAAAAAACACAGATTCACCCTCACAAGGGAAAATCTGCAAAATTGGCAAAAGTGGTATTTGACCACACAATCACTTCCTAGTGATGATTTTGCATCAACAAGCAACAGGGATGATTCTGTAACTCCCAATGTCTCTGCGCACAAGCATACGATGCAATTTCTACAGTAACTTTTCACCGACCTATAGAACAGTTGGGCTGCACAGCATAAAACTGGGCCTTTTCCTGAGTGCATGCAAAAAACTTCCGCCTCCAAAACAGGCCCCGAAATGGCCTCAAATCAAAAAAACAGGGTCACCAAGGGCTAAAGCCTATGCCCGCAACATATACTGCCCTCTTGCTTCACCGCGAAGGGCGTCTCAACTTGAGACAATGCACTCTTGCAATTTCTGGCTGTGCTACCTGCAGAGATCTGCTCCCAAAATAGAAAATGAAAGCAACACTGCTCCTCTTACCAGAACACCGCGAGCTTGGCTTGCTTTCTTGAGATCCTTACCACGAACAAGGCTTTGATACCATGTCAAGATTGTGGGAGAGAAGGAAGGAGTCTCACTTGTAGCTTTCTTGCTTGCACAATGGGGGAATACACACAGAGGTGGAGGCTGAAAATAGTTTTCCACTTCTTAGTTGTGTAAGCCAAAAGAACTCTCATACAAAGAAATAGAAGAACCCTATATATGGGTCTTAAACCAAACTCAACTAACTAAGGTGGCATACTAACTGAGCCACGAACTAGAGTAGATAAGGATAGCTGTCGTGTAGCTATTATTCATGGGCGGTGTACCAACCGCGTCTGCAACTGACAAGTCGGTGACATAAATACACAACGGTCACCCTGGCGTATCACGAGTGGAGCTCGATATCTCAATAGTCCTCCCTTTTTGCTAAACTGAGCATGGAACCTAATTCAATTGGCCGCGCATCATTCGGCATGCCAAGGTCCAACTCAATCACATCCGCGTCTCTTATCCTATCTTGCGGCTCTATCGGCTCATTTAGAGTTATCTGATAAATATCCTCTGTATGGACCCCTCTCTAGATTCATCACTGGATGATGTCTCACTACCAGATGGATCATCTGTTATTTCTAATTCAGTAGAGGATAAAGGAGCTCTCTCACTCTGAGGAGACTCAGGGTAAGCATCGACTTTCACTCGATTAGAACCTCTACCTAGAACCACTCGACCTGCGGGCATATCTACTTGACAATTTGTTCGTAAGATCTAAGGCCTACCTAGAAAAACTCGATAGCTAGGACGTCCTGCAAATCTTATCACCCTAAAGTCCAAGAAGCATTCTACACTTGCAACTGTAACATGGATCTTAGTAACGCAACCTTCTAGTTGCCTTAAACTATCATTAGCCATTCTAAGAAGGGTGGAGCTATCTTTTTGGATGCCTAGACCCAACCTCTCCATCAACTCTGAACTCATGATATTGACGGAGGACCCTGTGCCTACGATAGCATGTTCCACTAATATTCCATCTACGTATGCTAGAATCCTAGGGCAATTCTTTTCAGTATGGTCAAACCAATCTTCCCCTACTCGTGCTATGCCCAAAGGTTCTACAATACCCAATACACAGGATCTTCTTGAATTCCTTGCGTACTCCTGGAGATAATTTGATCAACTGTAAAAGGTTTACATCCGGTTTGACTTCGCAAAGAGAACTTGCTAAATCAAAATCATGATAGGTAGCCAAAGCTCTCTTTTCTTGCCAAACCATTCTTTCTTTTGGTCTCGGGACCAGCTTTGGTGCTTCTTTTTTAGCTCTTGCCTTCTTTCTTGACACTTCCTCATCCTTATTAGGATCGACTTTTTTATCAACAAGCATTAGAGGTCCACCTTCCACGCTAGGATTCAGGACTTGCGTCCCCTTATCCCCTTGCTTAGGGTTTTCCTCGACCGGTTTTGCATTATCTTTATCACCCTCTTTAGCCTTTTGGCCTCTTGTCATGGCTCGTAGGTTAGAGGTTTCAGCGCCATTGACGCGTACAGCCTCGATAAGGATAACTGCATTTCCTTGTGGCAACTCCTCTATAGTGGTCTTTCCCCTTTGCAATATTTGTCTTGGTCCATCATTTTGCTTTCTGCAGGTTATTA
Source organism: Lygodium microphyllum (assembly GCF_053477565.2). Taxonomy (NCBI): domain Eukaryota; kingdom Viridiplantae; phylum Streptophyta; class Polypodiopsida; order Schizaeales; family Lygodiaceae; genus Lygodium; species Lygodium microphyllum. The sequence goes on along the minus strand of NC_141156.1, from coordinate 60,407,886 downwards.
CCTTGCGCTCTATGATTAACTAGACATGGCTGTTTACTCCCTTGTTGGAGGGAACTAATCTTACTCCAACACGTAGGGGCTAAGTGGCCCGACTTCCCACAAATATCACATTTAACATTTGGACAATTTTTAGAGAAATGTTGTCCGCCACACCACTTACAGTTGAATCTTGAGGGTCCACCCTCTTCAGGGCATCGACTCCCTATTAGATTTTGTTGCTTCTTCAGGAAATTGACGTCAATAGCTATTTGCCGATATTGTTAAGAAATCATGTCAGTGTAATGCTTCATCATATCCTTAACTTCCCCAAGGACATTAGAGGCACTCAACTCATAGCCTTGATCGTCTATCCATCGTTCCATTGGCCTAACAATTTAGTTGGGCATTGGTTGTTGACTCACAGGAACAACATTATGGTTCGAAACTTGGCCTCCAACATTTGGTGGAGCCAACTAACTAGCCATAAGCATAGTCACACTAGGAGGAGCTGGCAGCAAAGGTACATTTTGAACCATGCTTTCTCTCCCATTAGGGTTATTCATAGACAACCCTTGACTTCCATTTATCAATGTAAGTTGCCTCCAGGTACTAAACCCACATTAAGATTTATTCGAGAGGAGTAGGCCGTTTGTAATCATGACTTACTCCTTGTGCCCCGTGATGGCGGTGTCTATATCAACCAAAGCCACACTATTCAATTGTATCTGAATATTAAAATCCTATCCATGCAAGAAGTATTGCAATTGGGCAGGCGGTGGAATAGGAATGTAAGTTTGTAACTTACGAAATACTTCCTTAAGCTTCTTAGCATAGGCTTTCACATTCTCATGGGGGTCTTGGCGTGTTACATTCAAAACACACAACCAGTATTGGCCACCTCTTTCAAGGGCATATTATCCTCGAAAAGTTTCATAAAATTGGTTGATTGTGGTTATGGTTCCAGTCTCTATGCTACGATACCATACTGTAGCCCTTCCTTTTAATGTCATGTTAAAGAACATCATGAGATGTCCCTTATCTTGGATGCGGTAATTAAACATTATTATTTGGAATTCACAAATGTGAAACTCGGTATCTTCTTCAGCTAACCCATTAAAAATGGCCAAAGGAACTCCTAAAGCTGGCAGATCCAGCATCCCTGCAGGAATTGCAATGGATTGTGCCATGACGACAATTGGATTGACTATGGGAGTTTGAACTGATGGAATCACATCCCCACTTGAAGTGGGTTGACTTGGTGGAAAAGAGGAAGAACTTACACTTCCTCCTGCACCTAAATGACTATGTGCAGCAGTTGGGTGGTTACTAAGACCACTGCCTCTTATGTGTATTGGGCTACTCCTTTGAGGAGAATAGCGACTTACAATCTCCAACTGCCATCTAGCCCTCTCAGCACGTTCGGCTTTTTGTATTTCGGCTTGATGGTCCTTGTCAGAGGACATAAACCAACTTTTTGGTCCCTAAAAACCCTAGATTCGAGAACCACCACTTATTGGTAGCTCCCCGCGGACGCACCATTGAGGGGACCTCAAATGGGCCAGCACTGGCTATGGCACTAGCCGGACCTCATGCTCACAACCACACCCACACGGCCTCGCGGGCCAGGAGCATCTATCTAATGCTAAAGGACAACCTGCCCTAAAGCCTAATCTATGTGTTTATAGTTTTATAGTTTTGTAGTCCAATGTTTCCCTTTCTATAAACTCCTTAGAGGAAGAATCCATACATATTGGCAATAAATACCACGATAATCACATACATGGAAAGCAACCTCTTGGTAGAAACACCGCGGCCCCATTGCAGGTCTCGTACATCGTAGGGATTAGCCCCTTGATGTGCTACTTGTCAAGATTGTGGGAGAGAAGGAAGGAGTCTCACTTGTAGCTTTCTTGCTTGCACAATGGGGAAATACACACAGAGGTGGAGGCTGAAAAACAGTTTTCCTCTTCTTAGTTGTGTAAGCCAAAAGAACTCTCATACAAAGAAATAGAAGAACCCTATTTATGGGTCTCAAACCAAAGACAACTAACTAAGGTGGCATACTAACTGAGCCATGAACTAGAGTAGATAAGGATAGCTGTCATCTAGCTATTATTCATGGGTGGTGTACCAACCGCATCTGTAACTGACAAGTCGGTGATATAAATGCACAACGGTCACCCTAGCATATCATGAGTGGAGCTCAATATCTCAACACTCCCCCTCGAGCTCAATCCTGATTCCTGCACACCAAGTAGGTCTCTGAACTTGCGCAGCTTCTCTGTGCCCAATGCCTTCGTAAATATGTCAGCTACCTGATCTTCTGTGATGATATAAACTAGATCAATAAGACCTAGTAAAACCTTCTCCCGCACATAGTGATAATGCACCTCAATGTGCTTTGTTCTAGCATGATAGACTAGGTTATTTGCCAAGTGTATACTGCTCATGTTGTCACAATAAATGACAACTGGCCCATCTGTAAGCTGATGCATATCATAAAGTAGCTTATGCAACCAAGCTACCTCACATGCAGCCATTGCTGCACCCCTGTACTCAGCCTCTGTGCTCGACAAGGCAACTGTGGGCTGTTTCTTGTTGCTCCAAGTGACTGCAGCACTCTCAAAAGAGAAAACATATCCACTGGTAGATGGTCTATCAGAAATACTACCAGCCCAATTAGCATTAGTGTATCCATGCAACTGTATCTAAACCCCAGTCTCATAAAATAGTCCATACTGCAATGTGGACTTCACATATCTGAGTATGCATCTAGCTGCATCCAAATGTGGTTTCCTTGGAGCCTGCATAAACTGACTTACCAATCCAACAACATAGCTCAAATCTGGCTTGGTGATAGTCATATAAATCAAACTTCCTACTATGCGTCTGTATATAGAAGGGTCTTCTAGAAGCTCACCTGCATCTGCGCTCAACTTCACATTCTGCTCCAAAGGAACTGAAATAGGCTTACAGCCTGTCATCCCATATTTTGACAGCATGTCCAATCCATACTGCCTCTGCAAGAGCCGTATCCCACTTGGTAATCTAATCACCTCAATGCCCAAGAAATAACGCAGCTCTCCCAAATCCTTCATCTCAAACTTCTGCTTCAATAGCATTTTCACATGAAGGATATCTTCATCACTGTCACCTGTCATAATCAAATCATCAACGTAACTGACAAGTAGCATAATTCCTTTCTCTGTTTTTCTCACATAAAGTGAGAAATCTGCCTTGGAAATCTGAAAGCCAATAGTGACAAGATACTGTCCTATCTTGTCAAACCATGCTCTAGGTGCTTGCTTCAAGCCATACAAGGCTTTCTTCAACCTGCAAACAAACTAAGGATGAACAACATGCACATAACCTGGTGGCTCCTCCATATAGACCTCTTCTTGCAAATCACCATGAAAGAAGGCATTCTTTACATCCATCTGATGTAAAGACCATCCCTTTGATGCAGCCATAGCAATGACTTCTCTTACGGTTGCCATCCTTGCAACCAGACTGAATGTTTCTTCATAATCAATGCCATATGTTTGTGCATACCCCTTGACTACTAATCTTGCCTTGTATCTGTTCACAGAACCATCTGCAATGTGCTTCACCTTATAAACCCACTTATAGCCGATTGCATTCTTACCTTTAGGCAAAGGTGCTGATTCCCATGTAGCATTTGCTTCCAAGGCATCCATTTCTTCATCCATGGCTTTCTCCCATTTTTCTTTTCCCATGGCTTTCTCAAAAGAAGTGGGTTCTGGCTCCTGTATCACTTTGACCATATATGCATAGTGAATGGCTGTAAATCCATCATATTTCAGCCTATCCACAGGATACCTAGCTCTGGTAGACCTGCACAAAGTAGATTCACTTCCAGGTGCTCTCAAAACATCCCTGGTCTTCCTTACTTCAGGTGTAACAATAGAAGGAATACCCAACTCATCATCAATGCTCTGTTCTGAGCCACTGGATTCACCATCCACATAAGAGTGACCTGCATTCACATCAAACATGGACTGATCTACTTTCTCTTTTCCTTTTCGTGATACCTGAATACCACTATCTACATTGCTTTGAGAAGATTCTCGTGATCTCAATCTACCTGTCCATGGCGAAGAATGTGAACCACTGCTAGAGGACACTCCAGGTCCACTAATATTTTGTGATTGCTGCTGTGAATTCTGTGCAGCATTACCATTTTGTTCATCTACATTATCAATCACATTTAGTGGTTTATACCAGCTACTCATCTCGTCAAAAACCACATCTCTGCTCACTGTAAACTTATGAGTAGAAGGGTTATAGCATCTATACCCTTTTTGCTGCAGAGAGTAACCAATAAAGATGCACTTCTCAGCTTTTGGATCCAACTTGGATCTCAACTCATCTGACACATAAACATAGGCAATGCAACCAAAAATCTTCAAATGAGAAATATCTAGTTTCCTACCAGTATACCGCTCCTCTGGAGTCATTCCATGTATTGCTGTAGTGGGAGTCCTGTTCATTATGTAGACTACTGTAGCAACTGGTTCAGCCCAATAAAAATCTGGCAAGTCTTTTTCATTGAGCATGGCACGAGATACCTCTCCAATATGCCTATTTTTCCTTTCTGCAATTCCATTTTGTTGTGGGGTATGACTGCATGAATATTGCTGCTTTATGCCATGCTCCTGCAGGAACCTTGCAAACTCATTTGAGAGGTACTGTCCCCCTCCATCTGACCTTAGGCATTTTATCTGCAGGCCTGTTTCTTTTTCAACCATAGTTTTAAGAGTATGAAATGCCCAAAAATTTCACTTTTCTTTTTCATAAAATACACCCAAACTTTTCTGCTATAGTCATCAATAGAAGTGATAAAATAATGACAGCCTCCAAGAAATGCAGCTTTAGTAGTTCATACATCAGAATAGATTAATTCCAATGGCTTCTTACTCTCTTGAACATGTCTAGGAATGGTTTCCTTGCCTGTTTTTCAAACTGACAGGCTTCACATACCTTATGCATTTCTGCAACCTTGAATTCAGGCAATCTTGCAACAATATTTTGGGTTTGCATTGATTTAAGTTGCTATACATTGACATGACCAATGCGTTTATGCCAGATATCAATATCTGCAACTACACCGGTCCCATGTGCAAACATTACTGCACTCAATTCAGGCATGTCTGCATCCAACATAAAGATTCTGCCCTTCTTCTTTCCTTTTGCTATCAAGAAACCTTTATTTTTTATATCCTCAACAAAGTATCCATGAGGATTCAATCTGACTTGCAAGCCCTGCTCAACCATTTGACCAACAGAAACCAGATTCTTGGTGATATTCGGGACATGAAATACATTTGACAGGTATTTCTTTTTCCCATCGTGCATAGACAAAGGAATTTTTCCAATCTGCACAATAGGATATGCAGTATCATCACCAGTCTCCACAAATCCTGGTTTTTCCATTTTCCTTGCATCCTCCATCCATTCTGCATGACCTGTCATGTGGTTTGATGCACCTGAGTCAACATACACACATCATTGCTTTCTTCTGCACTTGTCACAGAATTGGTCATGTGCTGCACCATAAACAAATGCTCATTTCTGTCATCACCCTGTCTACTAGAAGATACATAATTCCCTTGTTGCAATTTTCCATTCATGATGTCATTCTGCTTTTTATAGTAGTCCTTAGCCATATGACCCATTTTACCACAGTAGTAGCATTCAACATTGCTGTTTGCATTTTGGCCTCTTTGCCATCCACCACGACCTCTTTGGCTCCCCTTGCCTCTAGAGTTACCACGTCCTCCTCCATAGGACTGGTTTTCTTGAGTTTGCTGCATATTCTGATTTCTACCACGGTCTCCAGATCGGCCTCCTCTACCTCTGCCTCTACCTCTTACAGCATTTGAGTAGAAGACAGCTTCTTTTGAAGTTCCTCTTGAAGAAGATGCACCACAATTTCTTTGCTCCTCAGAAATTAGGAGAGCAATTAACTCCTCAAAATCAGGAAATCTTTCACGGACGGAAATCGATGTTCAGAACTGTGCATAATCCTTTCCTAGACCATTCAAGGTCAGAGAAACTAAATCATCATCTTCCACTGGCGACCCAATGGAAGCAAGTGCATCTGCAATATTCTTCACCTTCATGTGGTAGTCATTAATGCTCATACTTTCTCTTTGCACATTGTGCAACTCTTGTTTGAGTTGCATTTTCCTGGCTTGCATATTTATGCTATACATTTTTGACAAAGTATACCATGCCTCCTTTGGCGTACTTGCATCTTGAATATGCACAATCATAGAGTCTGAAATGCTGATAGACAGCCAATACATAACTTTTCTGGCTCTCACATGCCATGCTTTAAATGCCTGCATTTGCTGTTGATTGGGAATATCAGGAAGAACTGGTTCTTCTTCATTTCCTGCAACAAATTTCCAATATCCTTTTCCCATAAGGAAATTCTTCATTCTAAACTTCCATGCTTGGAAGTTGTTCTTGTCAAGCTTTTCAGTGACAATCTATGAAAGAGAATCAGACGCCACTACAGAACACTACAAAAAATTCTGTCAAGGCAAAAAACACAGCTTCACCCTCACAAGGGCAAATCTGCAAAACTGATGAAAGTGGTATTTGACCACACAGTCACTTCCTAGTGATGATTTTGCATCAACAGGGCAACAAGGATGATTTTGTAACTCCCAATGTCTCTGCGCACTGGAAAACGATGCAATTTCTACAGTAACTTTTCACTGATCTGTAGAACAGTGGTCACACAGCATAAAACTGGGCCTTTTCCTGAGTGTGTGTAGAAAACTTCCGCCTCCAAAACAAGTCCCGAAATGGCCTCAAATAAAAAAAATAGAGCAATCGAGGGCTAAAGCCCCTATCCCGCAGCATATACTACCCTCTTGCTACACCGTGAAGGGCATCTCAATCTGAGACAATGCACTCTTGCACTTCCCGGTTGTGCTACTTGCAGAGACTTGCTCCCAAAATAGAAAAATGAAAGTAACACTGGTCTTCTTACCATAACACCGTGAACTTGGCTTGCTTTCTTGAGCTCCTTACCACCAAAAAGGCTCTTATACCATGTCAAGATTGTGGGAGAGAAGGAAGGAGTCTCACTTGTAGCTTTCTTGCTTGCACAATGGGGGAATATGCACAGAGGTGGAGGCTGAAAAACAATTTTCCTCTTCTTAGTTGTGTAAGCCAAAAGAACTCTCATACAAAGAAATAGAAGAACCCTATATATGGGTCTCAAACCAAAGACAACTAACTAAGGTGGCATACTAACTGAGCCACGAACTAGAGTAGATAAGGATAGCTGTCATCTAGCTATTATTCATGGATGGTGTACCAACCGCATCTGTAACTGACAAGTCGGTGACATAAATGCACAATGGTCACCCTGGTATATCATGAGTGGACCTCAATATCTCAACACTACTCAACATATAAAACAAACGAGCAAACTCCACTCTTTCATTTCGAATCCAGGAGATACCATATTTCCTTTCCAAATAATCCCCCAAGAAACAAACGCCTATCCTACGGCTTAGGATGCATTTTCACACTCAACTGTGGATCATTGTCATTGAAAACATGTGCTATGCATATAGTCATTTTTATTCAGATACCATGATCATCATGCACATGCAAAGGTGAATGGTCCTAAAGTGCTCAAACATCATTTTTAAATCAAACATGTGGTGCACAATCAGGCTTTTCCATTCATTTTCACTAACGCGTTGCGACAATACAAGAATAGCATCGAGATAACACTCGTGCTACTATCCTCTTAATAAACATGCCACATACTCAATGTTATGATATGCATAAAAAAATCAACAACAATCAGCACGCAAATCACACCATTTAAACCTCCCAACCCCCTATGTTTAAGTATTGCTTTTGTTGCATAGATGTAGAGGTTCATTTTGTCATGTTTTGATGTATAAAAGCCGATAAATCACAAACTTTGACAAGGAGATAGGGCAAATTGAGGCTAAACCTCATGCTCTGCCACTACCATACATCCACAAACAATCATTATATTTTTCCTTATTTTTCCAAGGTATATTTCTATTTTTTTCATTTTTTTCCATTTTCTTGATTTATTCCGCATTAAAATATGCTATTTTATGATTTTTCTTGTTCCAACCACTTCAACATACTAACATTCAATTTATCTTCCATATTCCCTCCATGGGAACATCGTTTGCCCACCTGAAACGGAAAAACTACTATTTTGCCACTTAAAAACCGCATTCGGATTTACGGAAATTAAATAAAGCATGTAAATCATTGCAAAAATAAGTTTTTTTTATATACAGCAATTACTCATAATACAAATAGCACACAAACAAATTTTCATCTAATAAAAATATAATTATCATCATAAACTATAAAAAATCCTTCATTTTCTTCATAAAAATGGTCATATCATGTTTTTACGAAACCCGAGATGCCTTGAATGATTGCATAATCAGCAAATGTAGCCTCCATTGCTCTCAATCTAATGTTGTACTTCAATCTTTAGCATCTCCATCAATCTTCATCACCACTTCCTTCATTCTCCTTCCTCGATTCCTCCTTCAAGATGGTATACATTAACAACCCATAGGGAAGAGAGAGAGGGAGGAGAGAGAAAGACTAGATTCTGTTCTCTTCATCCGGATAGCCATTCCTTGCGTGAAGACCGGCGATATGATCAGCCAAGAGGGAGAAGTTGCTACCCATTGTCAGTTCCATGGCTTACATTCAGCATGACAATCATGATCATGATGAGGAGGACACAATTTTTGGCCGTCTGTTCCATGCCATTTCTTCATGCCTCCACATTTTTTGATAAAAAATGCATGGAGGGTTAAAATCCCCAAAGGGCACCCCCCCTTTGGTCCTCCTCAATGTCCACCTTTTAAAAGCTTGGCCATTTGTTGGCCTCTTCCTCGTCCGGACTCCGTTTCGAGCTTTGAAAAATCCTGCGCGTCCTGCTTGACATCCCGCATTGACTTGCAGCTTCTGACATCCTGCACGGAAGTTGAAAAAATTATCAAAAATCCACAAGTGTCACTCGGGTGCCTTTTAAAAGCCGTCTTTCACTTGGTGCTTAAAATCGTCCTAGCTGCAGTAGCCGCCTTCGATGTTAAATATTTTTCCCCTAAATTTCGGATTTTTTGGCTAATTTTAGTCACATCCTAGGCTCAAAACTCCACTCCCATGAGGCGTCAAATGATTTGATGCTCCCAAATCAATATACCAAATTGCATCCTCAGTAGACTTCTTAGCAGCCCTGTCTTTCACATATGTCATAGGAAACAGTTTATCCCTAGACACATCTTCTATCTGACTGGACGATGCATAATGTGCATGTTGCTTGCCCTTTTGATTGCCCTGCTTCTTCTAGCAGTCCTTGCCAATGTGTCCATACTTACCATAGTAGCGGAAATCCTTATCCTTGTTAGGATTGTCAGAGGTCCTTTGTGTGACTGCCAGGAGCCTCTGCCTCTAGGGCTAGATCTACCCCTACCTCTAAAATTCCCACCTGCTCTTGCATTTGAACCCTACTGGTTATTATTGCCATAAGACACATTTCTGCTGAGATCCTCTACCAGAGCCATAACTTCTACCATGACTGCTTCCATGCCGCATTGATTCGAATAAAAAATAGCATCCTTACTCTTAGAGTTGCTAGAACCTATGGCTAGAACCCAGTTTAACTTCCTCATGAATGAGCAATGCAACAAGCTCATTAAAATCCATCATTTCAGCCCACACAGATATGAAAATATCAAATGATTTATATTCAAGCCCCAAGCCATTTAATGCAACTGCAACCATGTCATCATCCTCCACCTATGTGCCAATGGATGCTAACTGATGCACAATGGTCTTGATTTCAATCACATAGTCTTGAATAGACCTACCCTTCATGTCCATATTATTGAATTTCTGCGTCAACTATAACTTTCTGGCACTTGTGGTTGTGCCATAATACATGATCAAAATGTTCCATGCATCTATTGGTGACTTGCAGTTCATTATCTGCATTAGCATTGCATTTGAGAGATACACAAAGATAACCAATGTAACACCATTTGAGCCTTTTCCATCCAAGATCGTTGTCTCTGATTAGCTATAGGATTCCTCTCTGGGAGCTTGGGTTCAGCTTCAACGCCCGTTCCCAAATCCCAATATCCTTATCCTTTTCCTATCAGGAATTTCTCCATGAAAAACTTCCATATGGCATAGTTATTGCAATCAAGATTTCCCCCCACTATTTGGGTCATGTTGTTGGTTCCATCTACATTTGTCATATTGCAAACATTGTCTGACTACCTGCAAACCAAGGCTTCTGTAATGTGCCCACCTGTTCACTTGTGGTACACATCTTAGCAACCCATCAAAAAGAGAGTCCAAAAAGTGCCGCCCGACACTCCCACGGAATGTCACGAGGTTTGCGATCTAGGTCTTCCCGAGTCTGCCACAAAGCAGAAGCATTCTGACCGTTCCCACTTAGGACCGACCTGAATCAGGGTTTTCCTAATGGTCAACTTTCTAGAATGGTAGCTAGTGTCGAACCCCAGGCGAACTACTTTACACAGAAACGTCAAGGTCAAAGCGGATTCATGCTGCGCTTGGTTCAAGGAGAATGGGAAATGAGAGGGATGCAAAGCTTGACCTCTCTGCCCATAAGGCATAGTGCCATCCCGTTCCCCTTTAACATCATAAATTGGGACTCTAGTACTCTAGATTCTAGGTCATCGTTCCTTGCTGTCAATTTCCTTCGAGAAAAGTTCCCGGCCAACTGGGACCACCCTTCTGTAGGACGGACCCATGGTCACATCCACTGCACTTTTCTCATGGTTGTTTTAGTTATCTAATTACCTACCACATTTAGTTTGACACGCAAAAACAGCTTCATTAGCCAATTAGTCACCGATTCCTTCACATAATCTTAGCACTGACATAGAAAAACAATGTCAAGCAAGTTTCTTTTCAAGTATTGATCTTATTTATCAGTCTTTGGAATACATCATATAATCTAGACCGAAGCCTATTCCATAATCTGTCCCAAGGCAATTCCAATAATCCTCAGGGACCACTATTCCAAGTTTTCGTCCGTAGACTAGTATGCGGGCCTCGAGATCCAATCTCGAGTCACGTCGGCCTCTTGTGCAGGACTTGAAGGCAAGGGATTTACAGCCAGAGCCCCCCTGGCACCAAGTGTCCTCCTACTCTAAGTAGCACCCATGGAGAGACCTCTCGTGGCAGGTTCGGTCCACGTACCCGACACGGCTAACAACCCCCTTGGATAGGGTCAGGCAGACAGTCGGGGGTAACTGATGCTGCCTCTCCCTCCAGGCCTTCAACCTGAAGCATTAATTGTTTTTCCAGCTTTAGTTCATTGATCAAAGAAGTACAAATAGTTCTCCTAACTGTACAAACACAATCAATCCAGTGGTCATTTGTTTGGCCAATTGCTAAGGTGTGAATTCCTTCTCTCTGAATGCATCTAGCTTTCGATCTGGGATCAATTGTGACTTGGCAAGATCCCCAAGGGTTTTGTTGTTTGTTTACCCTTTTGTCCACTTGGGTGAGGGTTTATACCCTGTTACACCAAATTAGCAACACCTTAGATTCCTTAAATTAAGGTAGTAAATCTTGGGCAACCTTGTCGCCCCAACTCGATTGGTCAATTGCTTGCTAAGCAATTCATAGTTACCATGTTGAGATATTGAGCTCCACTCGTGATATGCCAGGGTGACCATTGTGCATTTATGTCACCGACTTGTCAGTTGTAGATGCGGTTGGTACACCGCCCATGAATAATAGCTAGATAACAGCTATCCTTATCTACTCTAGTTTGTGGCTCAGTTAGTATGCCACCTTAGTTAGTTGTCTTTGGTTTGAGACCCATATATAGGGTTCTTCTATTTCTTTGTATGTGAGTTCTTTTGGCTTACACAACTAAGAAGAGGAAAACTGTTTTCAGCCTCCACCTCTGTGTGTATTCCCCCAATGTGCAAGCAAGAAAGCTACAAGTGAGACTCCTTCCTTCTCTCCCACGATCCTGACATGGTATCAGAGCCTTGTTCGTGGTAAGAAGCTCAAGAAAGCAAGCAAAGCTCGCGGTGTTTAGGTAAGAGGAGCAGTGTTTCTTTCATTTTTCTGTTTTTTGGGAGCAGATCTCTGCAGGCAGCACAGCCAGAAATTGCAAGAGTGCATTGTCTCAGGTTGAGACGCCCTTCGTGGTGAAGCAAGAGGGAAGTATATGTTGCGGGCAAGGACTTTAGCCCTTGGTGACCCTGTTTTTTTGAATTGAGGCCATTTCGGGGCCTGTTTTGGAGGCGGAAGTTTTCTGCACGCACTCAAGAAAAGGCCCTATTTTATGCTGTGCGACCACTGTTCTACAGGTCGGTGAAAAGTTACCACAGAAATTGCATCGTATGCTTGTGTGTAGAGACATTGGGAGTTACAGAATCATCCTTGGTTCTTGTATATGCAAAATTGTCACTAGGAAGTGACTGTGTGGTCAAATACCACTTTCGCCAGTTTTGCAGATTTGCCCTTGTGAGGTTGAAGCTGTGTTCTTTGCAGTGACAGAATTTTTTGCAGTGTTGTGTAATGGCGTTTGATTCTCTTTCACAGATTTTCACTGAAAATCTTGACAAGAACAACTTCCAAGCATGGACGTTTAGAATGACGAATTTCCTTATGGGAAAAGGATATTGGGAATTTGTTGCAGGAAATGAAGAAAAACCAGTTCTTCCTGATGTTCCCAATCAACAGCAAATGCAGGCATTTAAAGCATGGCATGAGAGAGCCAGGAAAGTTTTGTACTGGTTGTCTATCAGCATTTCAGACTCTATGATTGTGCATATTCAAGATGCAAGTACACCAAAGGAGGCATGGGATATTTTGTCAAAAAGGTATAGCACAAATATGCAAGCCAGGAAAATGCAGCTCAAGCAAGAGTTGCACAATGTGCAAAGAGAAAATATGAGCATCAATGACTACCACATGAAGGTGAAGAAGATTGCAGATGCACTTGCTTCCATTGGGTCGCCAGTGGAAGGTGATGATTTAGTTTCTATGACCTTGAATGGTCTAGGAAAGGATTATGCACAGTTCCGAACATCCATTTCCGTCCGTGAAAGATTTCCTGATTTTGAGGAGTTGATTGCTCTTCTAATTTCTAAGGAGCTGAGAAATGGTGGTGCATCTTCTTCACAAGGAACTTCAAAAGAAGCTGTCTTCTACTCAAATACTGGAAGAGGTAGAGGAGGCCGATTTGGAGGCCGTGGCAGAAATCAGAATATGCAGCAAACTCAAGAAAACCAGTCCTATGGAGGAGGACGTGGTAACTCTAGAGGCAGGGGGAGCCAAAGAGGTCGTGGTGGATGGCAAAAAGAGGCCAAAATGCAAACAATAATGCTGAATGCTACTACTGTGGTAAAATGGGTCATATGGCTAAAGACTGCTATAAAAAGCAGAATGACATCATGAATGGAAAACTGCAACAAGGGAATTATGCATCTTCTAGTAGACAAGGTGATGACAGAAATGAGCATTTGTTTATGGTGCAGCACATGAACAATTCTATGACAAGTGTAGAAGAAAGCAACGATGTGTGATATGTTGACTCAGGTGCATCAAACCACATGACAAGTCATGCAGAATGGATGGAGGATGCAAGAAAAATGGAAAAACCAGGATTTGTGAAGACTGGCGATGATACTGCACATCCTATTGTGCAGATTGTAAAAATTCCTTTATCTATGCAGGATGGGAAAAAGAAATACATGTCCGATGTATTTCATGTCCCGAATATCACCAAGAATCTGGTTTCTGTTGGTCAAATGGTTGAGCAAGGCTTGCAGGTCAGATTTAATCCTCATGGATGTGTTGTTGAGGATATTAAAAATAAAGGTCACTTGATAGCAAAAGGAAAGAAGAAGAGCAAAATGTTTACATTGGATGCAGACATGCTTGAGTTGAGTGCAGCAATGTTTGCACATGGGACCGGTGTAGTTGCAGATATTGATATCTGGCATAAACGCCTTGGTCATGTTAATGTACATCGACTTAAATCAATGCAGGCCCAAAATATTATTGCAGGATTGCCTAAATTCAAGGTTGCAGAAATGCATAAGGTATGTGAAGCCTGTCAATTTGGAAAATAAGCAAGGAAACCATTTCCTAGACATGTTCAAGAGAGTGAGAAGCCATTGGAATTAATCCACTCTGATGTCTGGACTACTAAAGCTGCATCTCTTGGAGGCTGTCATTATTTTGTCACTTTTATTGATGACTATAGCAGAAAAGTTTGGGTGTATTTTATGAAAAAGAAAAGTGAAGTGTTTGGGCATTTCAAAACTCTTAAAGCTATGGTTGAAAAAGAAACATTCTTGCAAATAAAATGCCTAAGGTCAGATGGAGGGGGAGAGTACCTCTCAAATGAGTTTGCAAGGTTCCTACAGGAGCATGGCATAAAGCAGCAATATTCATGCAGTCATATCCCACAATGATGGACCTAAAAACGGGCCGGCACTGGCTCATGCACTAGCCGGACCTCGTCACTATGCACAAGACAACCCCTCGGCCTCGCGGCCAGGAGCGTCTATCAAAATCTCTGCCTTCCTAAACATTGCGTTTGTAATACGTTGTAGTCCAACTGATCCTAACCCAATATTGCTCCTCAAAGGGAGTCCCTTTCACATAGCCAAAAGGCTCGAATCACATACACATGGGGTTCCTCCTACGGCTGAATGCCGTCAACCCTCTGCGACTCTCCTACACCTTGGGGATTGGCCCCTCGATGCGCCGCTCAACATTTAGACATTTCGCACAAACGTCACTCAAGGTACCAAATAAACGTATCCAGGAATGTACCATTGTCCTTACTTGACTTCCCCTTTATGATCCCACGACTAGCCTACGACATAGGAACCTCACTGCCTCTCAACGTAGGTCATATCCCAAAAACAATTGCAATGCATATCCAGGAGCTAACTCTGATACTTTTAATTTCCTCTAAATGATCATGCAAAGAGGTGGATGCCTAGTGCTCAAACATCTTAAAAATCAGCAGCGTGCAAGTGCAAATCATCTCTTTCATGCTTTTCTTTCTAACCGCTTTGTGCTTCGTTGCAACACCTAGCACCGAAGTGATCTTCGTGCTACTAGGTTTTAATTCTTATCATTATTATTCCGTCCTAGATGCGATGTATATAAAATCAGCAAATTATTCCTCATGCTCAGTGTCATTTAACCATTTTTCCACAACTCTACCCTTCCCCGTTGATAGTGCATCATTATATTCATTTCTTTTAGGGTTTCCTTGTCATTTTATGTGGAGAAAGGAATGAAACACGCACCAAAACATATAAACAAGGCTGAACTGAAGCATAACTTCATGCCCCAACCTTGCTATACATCAACAAACATAAATCCTATTTTTCTGTATTTTTCGTAGCCCCAAATGTATTTTTCCCCTATTTTTCATGGTGTTTTTATCATTTTTCCCCATTTTCTTCATTTTCTTGTATTTTTTAAATTGCTGAAAATTGAAACCAGTTTGTGGGCTGTGGCCCTTAGTTCATTTGCAACAAAATTGAAAGATTAGTTGATGTGTATCGACGGTTTTCCCCATTTATATGCCCAAAACCCTTGTTTTCCCCCATTTTTATGGTTTTTCGTGTCTCGGTTCCCTATTTTCTGCTATCCCACACATGTTTTCCAGATTTTTAAATGATGAACAGCTAGAAACCAACTCAAAGCACGACATACTCAAAACTCAATCCATATGAACACATTTTTATCAACCAAATTTGCATCAAAAGACCATTTTCCTTGAAAAAACAATTATTACCGTGTCTTGCGGGTTTTTCCATTAAATTTGGCACGTCCCACGATTGATTTCCAGCCATGAATTCTGCTTGGAATCAGCAATCTACAATGGTTTTGCATTGCTCTTTCATCCCGTCAAGAATCGGCATCCATCCGGCCGTCCATCTTCATCCTATTCCTTCAAGCACGAACGGGGGCTAAGAGGAGAGAGAGAGAGGAGAGAGAAAGACTGGTTTTCTCTCTCTTCAACCAGTCCACCATTGCGGGAGCGGAGACCGGCGAATTGATCGGCACATCATCTTCATCAGGCCTGGAGGTCCATAACCATGGCTTCTTTGTGAGCCAGCAATCGATTGTGGGGGGGGGGGTCGCGTTTTTTTCGGCGGCTGTTTTCAGCCGCCGCCCCCCCTCCATATCCACGATTTTTTGAGGGGGGGGTGCCAAAGGTCACCCCCCCTCCTTCACACCTTTTCAAATTTCCATTTTGGACCCCCTCTTGGGCACCCCGGCCGGTTTCGGGCCATCTTCCGCACCCGGACTCGGAACTTCGATCTGAAAATTCCTATGAGCTCGTCTCAACATCCCGGACAGGCCTGCAGCTTCACTGACTGGCACAGGCGCACGGAAAAATTATGAAAATTCACGGAGTGTCGCACGGGCGCCCGTCAAGCACTTAATGCTTAAAATCGTCCTAGGTCGAGCTGCCGCCTTCGTGGTTGAGCATTTTCCCCCGCATTTCCATATTTTTCCCCTATTTTTAGGCATGTTCCGGGGCCTAAAATCCATCCTTCATTGGCGACCACGGGATAGGACGACTCAGTCCGTCGAACCCACGAACATATCTGCACATAAACAACCAAAGAAGCATCAAACTGATACAAAACAATTATCATCATAAAACTCAGCACAATGCTCCCTCTACCCCTGACAGAACCAAGGCATAACATCCACAAGGAGTAGGCCTAGCATCATCTAATAGAAGATCCGAAGTGAGTCACGAACCAGCTGCTCCAACACAGCCAAACTAAAAAGAACTGTCAAAGAGGTTGCCCTAAATGGTAGCCTGAACTACTTACCAACTAAAGACAACGCAACTAGGAGCTCCTACAAGGCGAGGACTCCTATAGCCTGAGCAAAGGATATTTTCTTTCAGTATATCTCTTCTTTGAGGGTTTTGATTGGATGAACATACTTGGCATGTAAAAAGGAGGGAGCTGAGCGTAGTGACCCAAGGAGAACAGGGCATCGGTCTCAGGACCTGTCTCGGCACCCAAGAACCTACCAAGCCCTCGCAAGGCGACACTTAATCCTTTTCTAACGCTCACTTTTATTTTCGCTCCAACCTTCCTTGTTTTGATATTATTTTTCCAGCAAGAAGCCACCCCTAGGAAGACAAGGTATCGGCCCCGGGTCTGACTCGTCCCCAGGAACCTACCAGGCCTTCGCAAGGCGATGATCAACTGCTTATATATTTTTATTTCTTTGCTTTTCTGTGATAGGGGTTAGAACCCCTGTTTACACACCTTCGTATTGATATTCATCTTTTGGGATGTTCAGGATTTCTTGGCATCATTATTATTATCTTCTAGCAGGCTTCTCTAACTGCCTCACTACTAACAAGAACGCCTAGAACGGCTGCCTAGCAGGCTGGCAGAACAGGGTCACTAGGACTTCTTTCTCAAACAGGTCTTTTAATGTCTAACAATGTCTTTACAGGAGGTAATGACTACTCCAACCTCCCTCAAACATACTTAGCCTAAACTTGGGACTTTATGCCTTGGTCGCCGGTCCCCAACAAAAAGTATCCCCTCAACAAGTACAAATACACATATAACAGGAAAGAAAGGTACTTGTAAAGGAGAAATATCACCTGGAGTGGCCACAAGAAGCTTCCATCGCAGCAAAGGCTCCTCCAGGCTCCACCAAATTCCACGAACCACGAAACCTGTCCAGCACAACACTCAACAAAAACCCAATTAAACGCACCCGCACTAGACAGGAAAATGGCCCTCTTGGCCTAATGAAATCATACATGACTTTGCTACAAAACTGAATCGGCCCTCTTGGCCTAATGAAATAAACCAATATTATGCAGAACATCCACCTGGAAACAACCATGATAGACATCAAAGCATACCATTCCCAGGGAAACAAAGGCTCGTAGCCCTAAACTAGGTGCATTAAATTATGACCTATCCCCCCTGCGTATATCGCAAGAGGTGTTCGCATCACATGGCGTCGAATCAGTCTATGGGTCCCCGATAATAAAGGTAGATGAGTCTCGCTTACCCTCTGCATCACCCAAATCAACCATCGTCTGCCAAAGAGGGCATGTTCAGAAAGCATACCCCACAAACGACCAGGTCCTGTCTCACCATCAATAGATATATCGGGACAAGGGCCACAATTAAAGAAGAGGTCCTCTTCATACGCAAGATTAGCCAATGAATCGGCAAACTGATTCCAATTCCGTGGAATCAGCTGAAAAGACACTCTATCGAATTCGTCTAGCAGGGCTATGGCAGTATGATGGTACATACAAAGGATGGGGTTCCGTACCATGTACGTCCCATTGAGTTGGTTTAAAACCAACTGAGAGTCCCCTTTCACCAACAACTGGCGGATACCACCCTTCTTTGCAATATTCAAACCCATAATCAGGGCTTTGTATTCTGCCATATTATTGGTAAAATTCGCCCCGAGATAAGCAGCTAACTTCATGACAATGCGTCGTCGGGGGTCTCGGATGACAACTCCTACACTTCCTTTTTTGCATGCACCCCTGGACGCCCCATCAAAGTACAAGGTGTACGTCCATAAAGGGTTTACATATCCCGCCATCCAGAACTCTACTCGTAATTATGGTAATCGAAATTCAGCATTTTCAACGGGTGGACTGTAGGCTCCATCCCTCCATCATCATTGAATTCAACAGGGATGCTCGTCAAAAGTTGTAGGCAGTGATGGCAGAAGACCTTGATTTCCCAAATGAATGTCCCGCCTTCTTGCTCAATCACCTTGTATCCTTTGCTCCACCAAATGAGCTTTCCCTGATGATATCTTTGTTCCAAATATGGGTGTTCTAAATAAGGGATCAGACGACCCATCAACCTCTATCACGATTTCCTTGCAGATGTTTGATCGATCTTGCCTAGACCTGCAAGGCAGTCATAGCATTAGTGTAATCAGAAGTAATAAGGTTTAATCTTATTAAGATTAACCTTATTTTTAAATTCTATCCCCTCAAGGTCAGCTAACAATACTGTAGATTTATTCTTTCCTATCCTAACGATCCTATAGGGCCCATCCCATTTGGGCTCTAACTTGCCTGGAAATAATTCTCGTCGTGCGTCATAATACAGAACAAGCTGTCCTTTCTTGAAGGTGTATTTCTTGGCTTTGAGGTCGTGTAGCTGCTTCATTCGGCGCTTCGCCACTTCTTGGTGCAACAAGCTCTGCAACTTAAGCTCATCTAAATGTGCCAATGTCGTCAAGCGCTCAAAAAGAGCATCTTCATCGCTCAAAGAATGATTGATGGCAAACCGAATAGTCGGCAGCTCAATTTCTAGAGGCAAGACACACTCCTCCCCATATACTAACTTGAACGGGGTATGGCCAGTGGCTCGTTTGAAAGTCGTATTATAGGCCCACACTGCCACATATAACTTTTTATCCCAATCCCGTTTCTTTTCCGACACAGTTTTGGACAGGATGCCCACAAGCTGCTTGTTGGTGCTTTCAACCTGACCATTGGCTTGCGGATTATATGGGGTTGTCTTGTTATGCTGGATGTTCCACAACTCTGTCAAACCTTTGATCACCTTATTCAGGAAATGAGTTCCGCGGTCCGACACTAATTCTTTCGGTGGACCAAACCGGCATATTATCTGCTCTAAAAGGAAACTAGCAGTTTCTTTAGCATCATCTTTCCTTGTTGCACGTGCTTCTGACCACTTTGTGAAGTAGTCAGTTGCTACAATGATGTACCGCTTTTGCGTAGTCGATGACGGAGTAATAGGACCCACAAAGTCTATTCCCCACTTCTCAAATGGAAGTATCGCCATAATAGGGGTGAGTGGTCGTTTCCTATTCTCTCGATTATCATGTCGTTGGCAAATATCGCATCGCTTAACATACGCAAACGAATCCTGGAAGATGGCAGGCCACCAATAACCTGCTCTTAAAGCCTTTTGTGCTGTAAGCCGTCCAGCAAAATGGCCACCGCAAGCAGAATCATGGCACTCCTCCAAAATGAATGGCACCTCGTCAGGCATCACACATCGGCGATAGATATCATCAACCCCTTGCCGATATAATGTACCTGCGATCAAAGCAAACTTTAACGCTTGCTGCTTAATTTTCCTTTTCTCAGCCTTAGATAATTCGGATCCCGCCTCTCCTGTTGATAAATAATGCGTTATTGCAGCATACCAGGAGGGAATAGATGCCGTATCTATTTTAAATATCATCTCCATGTCACTACCTTCAGCCACAGATTCTTTCGGCTCCCCAAAGTCCACTAGACATTCCACGATGCCTTGCAACCTTGGTGGCTTACTCTTGATTTCATAATCAAATTCCTGCAAAGTGATCAACCACTTCGCTAAACGATCAGGCGGCTGTAACTTATTCATCAATAGTCGAAGTCCCTCCGCCTTCGTATAAAGTACAACTTTCTCATAGAGAATGTAATGCCTGAACTTCTTGGCCCCAAAGACCATCGCTAGACACAGCTTCTCCATGTAGGTGTAATTGATTTCGGATACCCCCAGCTTCCGACTAGCAAAAGCAATCGGGTGGTACCACTTCTCTTCCCAAATTTGGGCTAAACAGCAGCTGATACTATACATGGTGGCTGCTGAGAATATATAGAACACCTCACCTCTTTTAGGTGCTTTTAAAACGGGCGCTCTTGCTAGCTCTTGTTTCACGTCCTCAAATGCTACCTTACAAGGGTCACCCCATACAAACGAACAGCTAAAGGACAATAAATTTGTAAGTGGCAACGTTCTTTCTGCTAAGGCGTTAATGAATCTACGGTAGTAACCAACCGAAGACAGAAAGCTATGAACTTCTTTCGGAGTGCGTGGTGGACCCATGGCAATTATAACTTTGACCTTTTCGGGGTCTGTCGCAATTCCTACCGAACTAACCACATGACCCAACAATAGCCCATAAGGTACTCCAAAAACGCACTTCCGTGGGTTTAGGGCGATGCAAAATTGTCTACAGCGCTCAAAGCATTTTCTCAAAATGATCAACTGCCTTTCTCTCACGGTGGCGGCCCCTAAGTCATCAATAAACACCCTCAACTCTTCAGGGGATATGTCACCGAATGTCTTATCGGCTGTTCGTTGCCACGAACCAGGCGCATTGCATAAACCAAAGGCCATCACATGGTACGCAAAAGTGCCAAATACAGTGATAAAAGTTGTTTTCAACTTGTCCTCTTCTACAATTGCTATTTGGTTGTATCCTGCAAAGCAATCCATAAACGAATATATCTCCCTACCCGCTAATTGATCCAAAATCTGGTCAATAAATGGCAATGGGTAGTAGTCCTTAACTGTCTGCTTATTCAGCTCTCTAAAGTCTACACATAAACGGATCTGATTATTCTTCTTCTTTCTAATCACAACTGGCGAAAACCATTCCGTGTGTTGTACAGGGAAAATCAAACCCGCTTTTCGAAGCTTCTGTAACTCTTCAAACAACCCGTCCCTTAATTCGAAAGGCATACGCCTGACTTTCTGCCGTACAGGACGACTGCCCTCTTTCAACGGAATTGTATGAACAGCAAGACTGGGAGGGATGCCTCTCAACTCATCATAACTCCAGGCAAAGATATCACGGAATTCCTGGATCAAGGCCACATAGTCCTCCCTTTCTGCTGAGCTGAGCATAGAGCCTAATTTGATTGGCCGCGAATCATCAAGCGTACCAAGGTCTAGCTCGATAACATCTGCATCTCTTATACGATCTTGGGCCTCTATCGGCTCGTTCAAAGTGATCTGATAGATGTCCTCCGTGGTGGATCCCTCTTTGGACTCATCACTCGATGATGTCTCACTAGCAGATAAATCTTCTAATGTCTCCAATTCTGTAGAAGATAGAGGAGCTCTCTCACTCTGCGGGGACTCAGGATAAGCATCAACCACCACACGCTGGGCACCTCTGCCGAATAACAATCGACCGGCGGGTATATCCACTTGGCAATCCGCTTGCAAGATCCAAGGTCGTCCAAGTAATACTTGGTAACTTGGCCACCCTGCAAAACGAATCACCCTAAAGTCCAACAGGCATTCTACATTTGCAACAGTGACATGGACCTTAGTAATGCAGCCTTCCGGCTGTCTCAAACTGTCATCTGCCATTCTGAGAATTGTGGAAGTATCTTTCTGAATCGCAAGACCCAACCTTTCCATCAGTTCAGAACTCATAATGTTAACAGATGATCCCGTGTCGACAATGGCATAATCCACTAATATCCCATCGACATAGGCTGCAACCCTTGGGCAATGCTTCTCAGCATGCTCGAACCAGTCATCACCAACTCGCGCAATACCCAAAGGTTCTACAATATACCCGGTACGTAGGATCTTTCTAAATTCCTTACGTACTCCTGGGGAAAGCTTAATAAGCTGCAAAAGGTTCACATCCGGCTTGACTTCGCAAAGAGAGCCCGCCAAATCGAATTCATGATAGTTCGATAGGGCTCGCTTTTCACGCCAAACCATCCGCTCTTTAGGTCGCTGAACTGGCTTCATTGCCTCTTTCTTAACTTTCACCTTCTTCTTTGGTGGTTCCTTATCGGCTTTACTCTCTACGGGCTTCAAAGGTCCCCCTTCTAGGGCAGGATCCAAAACTTGCGTTCCTTTGTCGCCTTGTTTAGGGTTTCCGTCGACAGGCTTATCCATGTCGGCTTCTCTACCCTTTTTACCTCTTGTAAGGACAGCTCGTAGATTAGAGGTTTCAGTATCATTAACGCGTACAGCCTCAATCAAACTAACCCCACTTCCACTTGGTAGCTCTTCCACTGTAGTCTTTGGTCGTTGAAGTATTTGTTTAGGCCCATCCTCTCGCTGGGAATCATTTCCTTGGGCACGATGATTAACAGGCCCTGGTTGCCGACTACCCCGCTGGAGGGAACTGATCTTACTCCAGCAAGTAGCTGCTAGATGGCCGGATTTTCCACAAATGTCGCACTTAACATTTGGGCAATTTCTTGGATAGTGCTGCCCGCCACACCATTTGCAACTAAACCTCGACGGTGCACCCTCCTCCGGGTATCTACTTCCTATCAAATTTTGTTGTTTTTTAAGGAAGTTGACATCAACAGCTATTTGTCGATACTGCTCCGTAATCATGTCGGTATAATGCTTCATCATGTCCTTAACCTCGCCAAGAACATTGGAAGAACTCGACTCATAGCCTTGGTCATTACCATGTCGCTCCATCGGCCTAACAATTCGATTAGGCACTGGTTGTTGAACCACAGGCATGGGATTAGAATTGACCGCCTGGCCTCCACCACTTGGAGCCATTTGACTGCCCGTAGGCATCGACATGCTAGGGGGAGCTGGTAATAAAGGCACATTCTGCATCATGTTCCCTCTCCCATTAGGGTTAGCCATCGCTATCCCTTGGCCACTACTGCCATTGGCTATTGCCATATTGTTTCCCAATACTAGACCCATGTTCGAATTGCCTCTAGAAGCATAGGCTGCTTGTAGTCGGGATTCCACCTCTTGTGCTCGTGTAATGGCAGTATCTATATCCCCCAAGGGAACACTACTCAACTGCAATTGGATATTAAAGTCCAAACCATGTAGGAAATATTGCAATTGGGCAGCTGCGGGGATAGGAATAGAGGTGTCCAACTTACGGAAGACCTCTTTTATCTTCTTCGCATAAGCACGAATATCCTCGTGTGGATCTTGGCGGGTCACGTTGAGTACACGCAACCAATATTGCCCACCCCTTTCAGGGGCAAACTCCCTTCGAAAAGCTCCATAAAATGCATCAATGTTCAATATGGTTCCGGCTTCTAAACCATGATACCATATAGCGGCTCTTCCTTTGAGAGTCATGTTGAAGAACATCATTAAATGCCCTTCTTCTTGAATGCGACAGTTAAACATCAGCTTTTGAAACTCCCTAATGTGGAGTTCCGCATCTTCCTCAACTAGCCCATTAAAAATAGGTAGTGGGTAACCTAGAGCCGGCAAATCCGTCGTTCCTGCTGGAATTGCAATAGGCTGCGCCATGACGCGGATTGGATTTGCACGAGGAATAGGGAACGGTGGGGTTACACCTCCCGCAATTGACGTGGACTGGCTTAAGGAAAGAAGGGGAGCACTAGAGCTTCCACCTTCTCCTAACTTACTGCTTGGGGTCCTAAGACCACTAGATCCACTCCCTCGTAAGGGTTCAGCACCGCTCCGCTTAGGGGAATATCTCCTAAAGATTTCAGCACGTCGCCTAGCTCTCTCGTCTCTTTCTTGCTTTTGGATTTCTGCTAGACGATGCTTATCACTAAATAACGGATCAAGCTCAGTATCCTTTGGCATAAACTGCTAGTTGGTCCCTAGAAAACCAGGATTCGAGAACCGCCACTTTTAAGCAGCTCCCGGCAGACGCACCACTGATGGACCTAAAAACGGGCCGGCACTGGCTCATGCACTAGCCGGACCTCGTCACTATGCACAAGACAACCCCTCGGCCTCGCGGCCAGGAGCGTCTATCAAAATCTCTGCCTTCCTAAACATTGCGTTTGTAATACGTTGTAGTCCAACTGATCCTAACCCAATATTGCTCCTCAAAGGGAGTCCCTTTCACATAGCCAAAAGGCTCGAATCACATACACATGGGGTTCCTCCTACGGCTGAATGCCGTCAACCCTCTGCGACTCTCCTACACCTTGGGGATTGGCCCCTCGATGCGCCGCTCAACATTTAGACATTTCGCACAAACGTCACTCAAGGTACCAAATAAACGTATCCAGGAATGTACCATTGTCCTTACTTGACTTCCCCTTTATGATCCCACGACTAGCCTACGACATAGGAACCTCACTGCCTCTCAACGTAGGTCATATCCCAAAAACAATTGCAATGCATATCCAGGAGCTAACTCTGATACTTTTAATTTCCTCTAAATGATCATGCAAAGAGGTGGATGCCTAGTGCTCAAACATCTTAAAAATCAGCAGCGTGCAAGTGCAAATCATCTCTTTCATGCTTTTCTTTCTAACCGCTTTGTGCTTCGTTGCAACACCTAGCACCGAAGTGATCTTCGTGCTACTAGGTTTTAATTCTTATCATTATTATTCCGTCCTAGATGCGATGTATATAAAATCAGCAAATTATTCCTCATGCTCAGTGTCATTTAACCATTTTTCCACAACTCTACCCTTCCCCGTTGATAGTGCATCATTATATTCATTTCTTTTAGGGTTTCCTTGTCATTTTATGTGGAGAAAGGAATGAAACACGCACCAAAACATATAAACAAGGCTGAACTGAAGCATAACTTCATGCCCCAACCTTGCTATACATCAACAAACATAAATCCTATTTTTCTGTATTTTTCGTAGCCCCAAATGTATTTTTCCCCTATTTTTCATGGTGTTTTTATCATTTTTCCCCATTTTCTTCATTTTCTTGTATTTTTTAAATTGCTGAAAATTGAAACCAGTTTGTGGGCTGTGGCCCTTAGTTCATTTGCAACAAAATTGAAAGATTAGTTGATGTGTATCGACGGTTTTCCCCATTTATATGCCCAAAACCCTTGTTTTCCCCCATTTTTATGGTTTTTCGTGTCTCGGTTCCCTATTTTCTGCTATCCCACACATGTTTTCCAGATTTTTAAATGATGAACAGCTAGAAACCAACTCAAAGCACGACATACTCAAAACTCAATCCATATGAACACATTTTTATCAACCAAATTTGCATCAAAAGACCATTTTCCTTGAAAAAACAATTATTACCGTGTCTTGCGGGTTTTTCCATTAAATTTGGCACGTCCCACGATTGATTTCCAGCCATGAATTCTGCTTGGAATCAGCAATCTACAATGGTTTTGCATTGCTCTTTCATCCCGTCAAGAATCGGCATCCATCCGGCCGTCCATCTTCATCCTATTCCTTCAAGCACGAACGGGGGCTAAGAGGAGAGAGAGAGAGGAGAGAGAAAGACTGGTTTTCTCTCTCTTCAACCAGTCCATTCGCTAGTGAGTGGGTGACAGTGAGTGAGTGAGTGAGCTCATGGGTGGCTCAAAGGTCGGGGGGGGGGGGGGTGACATATAGGCATGGTAGCCTATAGGTGGGTGGGTGGGTGGGTGGGGGGGGGGGGCGTGTTTTCAGCCGCCGCCCCCCCTCCATATCCACGATTTTTTGAGGGGGGGGTGCCAAAGGTCACCCCCCCTCCTTCACACCTTTTCAAATTTCCATTTTGGACCCCCTCTTGGGCACCCCGGCCGGTTTCGGGCCATCTTCCGCACCCGGACTCGGAACTTCGATCTGAAAATTCCTATGAGCTCGTCTCAACATCCCGGACAGGCCTGCAGCTTCACTGACTGGCACAGGCGCACGGAAAAAATTATGAAAATTCACGGAGTGTCGCACGGGCGCCCGTCAAGCACTTAATGCTTAAAATCGTCCTAGGTCGAGCTGCCGCCTTCGTGGTTGAGCATTTTCCCCCGCATTTCCATATTTTTCCCCTATTTTTAGGCATGTTCCGGGGCCTAAAATCCATCCTTCACACAACAAAATGGAATTGCAGAAAGGAAAAATAGGCATATTGGAGAGGTATCTCGTGCCATGCTCAATGAAAAAGACCTACCAGATTTTTATTGGGCTGAAGTAGTTGCTACAGCAGTCTATATAATGAACAGGACTCCCACTGTAGCAATACATGGGATGACTCCAGAGGAGAGGTATACTGGTAGGAAACCAGATATTTCTCATTTGAAAAATTTTGGTTGCATTGCCTATGTACATGTGCTAGATGAGTTGAGATCCAAGTTGGATCCAAAAGCTGAGAAGTGCATCTTTATTGGTTACTCTCTACAGTAGAAAGGGTATAAATGCTATAACCCTTCTACTCGTAAGTTTATAGTGAGCAGAGATGTTGTTTTTGATGAGATGAGTAGCTGGTATAAACTAGTAAATGTGATTGATGATGTAGATGCACAAAACGGTAATGCTGCACAAAATTCACAGCATCAGTCACAAAATATTAGTGGACCTGGAGCGTCCTCTAGTAGTGGTTCACATTCTTCGCCATGGACAGGCAGATTGAGATAAGGAGAATCTTCTCAAAGCAATGCAGATAGTGGTATGCATGTATCACGAAAAGGAAAAGAGAAGGTTGATCATGTGAATGCAGGTCACTCTTATGTGGATGGTGAATCCAATGGCTCAGAACAGAGCATTGATGATGAGTTGGGTATTCCTTCTATTGTTACACATGGAGTAAGGAAGACCAGGGATATTTTGAGAGCACCTGGGAGTGAACCTATTTTGCGCAGGTCTACCAGAGCTAGGTATCCTGTGGATAGGCTGAAATATGATGGATTTACAGCCATTCACTATGCATGTATGGTCAAAGTGATACAGGAACCAGAACCCACTTCTTTTAAGTAAGCCATGGGAAAAGAAAAATGGGAGAAAGCCATGGATGAAGAAATGGATGCCTTGGAAGAAAATTCTACATGGGAATTGGTATCTTTGCCTAATGGTAAAAATGCAATTGGTTGTAAGTGGGTTTATAAGGTAAAGCACAATGCAGATGGTTCTGGGAACAGATATACGGGGACACACAATGCAGATGGTTCTATGAAGAGATACAAGGCAAGATTAGTAGTCAAGGGGTATGCACAAACATATGGCATTGACTATGAAGAAACATTCAGTCTGGTTGCAAGGATGGCAACTGTAAGAGCAGTCATTGCTATGACTGCATCAAAGGGATGGTCTTTACATCAGATGGATGTAAAGAATGCCTTTTTGCATGGTGATTTGCAAGAAGAGGTCTATATGGAGCAGCCACCAGGTTATGTGCATGCTGTTCATCCTGAGTTAGTTTGCAGGTTGAAGAAAGCATTGTATGGCTTGAAGCAAGCATCTAGAGCATGGTCTGACAAGATAGGTCAATATCTTGTCACTATTGGCTTTCAGATTTCCAAGGCAGACTTCTCACTTTATGTGAGAAAAACAGAGAAATGTATTATGCTACTTGTCATTTATGTTGATGATTTGATTATGACAGGTGACAGTGATGAAGATATCCTTCATGTGAAAATGCTATTGAAGCAGAAGTTTGAGATAAAGGATTTGGGAGAGCTGCGTTATTTCTTGGGCATTGAGGTGATTAGATCACCAAGTGGGATACATCTCTTGCAGAGGCAGTATGGATTGGACATGCTGTCCAAAAATGGGATGACAAGCTGTAAGCCTATTTCAGTTCCTTTGGAGCAGAATGTGAAGCTGAGAGTAGATGCAGGTGAGCTTCTGGAAGACCCTACTATGTACAGACGCATAGTAGAAAGTTTGATTTATATGACAATTACCAGGCCAGATTTGAGCTATGCTATTGGATTGGTAAGTCAGTTTATGCATGCCCCAAGAAAACTGCATTTGGATGCGGCTAGACACATACTCAGGTATGTGAAGTCCACGTTGCAGTATGGACTATTTTATGAGATTGGGGTTCAGATACAGCTGCATGGATACACTGATGCTGATTGGGCTCGTAGTATTTCTGATAGATGATCTACTAGTGGATATGTGTTCTCTTTTGGGAGTGTTGCAGTCACTTGGAGCAGCAAGAAACAGTCTACAGTTGCCTTGTCGAGCATAGAGGCTGAGTACAGGGGTGCAACAATGGCTGCATGTGAGGTAGCTTGGTTGCATAAGCTACTTTATGATATGCATCAGCCTACAGATGGGCCAGTTGTCATTTATTGTGACAACATGAGCACTATACACTTGGCAAATAACCCAGTCTATCATGCTAGAACAAAGCACATTGAGGTCCATTATCACTATGTCAAGAATGTGGGAGAGAAGGAAGGAGTCTCACTTGAAGCTTTCTTGCTTGCACAATGGGGGAATACACACAAGGGTGGAGGCTGAAAATAGTTTTCCTCTTCTTAGTTGTGTAAGCCAAAAGAACTCTAGTACAAAGAAATAGAAGAACCCTATATATGGGTCTCAAACCAAACTCAACTAACTAAGGCGGCATACTAACTGAGCCATGAACTAGAGTAGATAAGGATAGCTATCATGTAGCTATTATTCATGGGCGGTGTACCAACCGCGTCTGCAACTGACAAGTCGGTGACATAAATACACAACGGTCACCCTGGCGTATCACGAGTGGAGCTTGATATCTCAACACTCCCCCTCGAGCTCAATCCCAATTCCTGCACACCCAGCAGGTCTCTGAACTTACGCAGCTTCTTTGCGCCCAATGCCTTCGTGAATATGTCAGCTACCTGATCCTCTGTGCTGACATAAACTAGATCAATAAGACCTAGTAAAACCCTCTCTTGCACATAGTGATAATGCACCTCAATGTGCTTTGTTCTAGCATGATAGACTGGGTTATTTGCCAAGTGTATACTACTCATGTTGTCACAATAAATGACAACTGGCCCATCTGTAGACTGATGCATATCATAAAGTAGCTTATGCAACCAAGCTACCTCACATGCAGCCATTGCTGCACCCCTGTACTCAGCCTCTGTGCTCGACAAGGCAACTGTAGGCTGTTTCTTACTGCTCTAACTGACTGCAGCACTCCCAAAAGAGAACACATATCCACTGGTAGATCGTCTATCAGAAATACTACCAGCCAAATCAGCATCATTGTATCCATGCAACTGTATCTGAACCCCAGTCTCATAAAATAGTCCATACTGCAATGTGGACTTCACATACCTGAGTATGCACTAGCCGCATCGAAATGTGGTTTCCTTGGAGCCTGCATAAACTGACTTACCAATCCAACAGCATAGCTCAAATCTGGCTTGGTAATAGTCATATAAATCAAACTTCCTACTATGCATTTGTAGATACTAGGGTCTTCTAGAAGCTCACCTGCACCTGCGCTCAACTTCACATTCTGCTCCAAAGGAACTGAAATAGGCTTACAGCCTGTCATCCCATATTTGGACAGCATGTCCAATCCATACTGCCTCTGCAAGAGTTGTATCCCACTTGGTGATCTAATCACCTCAATGCCCAAGAAATAACACAGCTCTTCCAAATCCTTCATCTCAAACTTCTGCTTCAATAGCATTTTCACATGAAGGATATCTTCATCACTGTCACCTGTCATAATCAAATCATCAACATAAATGACAAGTAGCATAATACCTTTCTCTGTTTTTCTCACATAAAGTGAGAAATCTGCCTTGGAAATCTGAAAGCCAATAGTGACAAGATACTGTTCTATCTTGTCAAACCATGCTCTAGGTGCTTGCTTCAAGCCATACAAGGCTTTCTTCAACCTGCAAACAAACTAAGGATGAACAGCATGCACATAACCTGGTGGCTGCTCCATATAGACCTCTTCTTGCAAATCACCATGCAAGAAGGCATTCTTTACATCCATCTGATGTAAAGACAATCCTTTTGATGCAGCCATAGCAATGACTGCTCTTACGGTTGCCATCCTTGCAACCGGACTGAATGTTTCTTCATAGTCAATGCCATATGTTTGTGCATACCCCTTGACTACTAATCTTGCCTTGTATCTGTTCACAAAACCATCTGCATTGTGCTTCACCTTATAAACCCACTTACAGCCAATTGCATTTTTACCTTTAGGCAAAGGTACCGATTCCCATGTAGCATTTGCTTCCAAGGCATCCATTTCTTCATCCATGGCTTTCTCCCATTTTTCTTTTCCCATGGCTTGCTCAAAAGAAGTGGGTTCTAGTTCTTGTATCACTTTGACCATATATGCATAGTGAATGGCTGTAAATCCATCATATTTCAGCCTATCCACAGGATACCTAGCTCTCGTAGACCTGCGCAAAATAGGTTCACTCCTAGGTGCTCTCAAAACATCCCTGGTCTTCCTTAATCCAGGTGTAACAATAGAAGGAATACCCAGTTCATCATCAATGCTCTGTTCTGAGCCACTGGATTCACCATCCACATAAGAGTGACCTGCATTCACATCAAACATGGGTTGATCAACCTTCTCTTTTCCTTTTTGTGATACCTGCATACCACTATCTGCATTACTTTGAGAAGATTCTCCTGATCTCAATCTGCCTGTCCATGGCGAAGAATGTGAACCACTGCTAGAGGACGCTCCAGGTCCACTAATATTTTGTGACTGTTGCTGTGAATTCTGTGCAGTATTACCATTTTGTGCATCTACATCATCAATCACATTTATTGGTTTATAGCAGCTACTCATCTCATCAAAAACAACATCTCTGCTCACTGTAAACTTACAAGTAGAAGGGTTATAGCATCTATACCCTTTTTGCTGCAGTGAGTAACCAATAAAGATGCACTTCTCAGCTTTTGGATCCAACTTGGATCTCAACTCATCTGGCACATGTACTTAGGCAATGCAACCAAAAATTTTCAAATGAGAAATATCTGGTTTTCTACCAGTATACCTCTCCTCTGGAGTCATCCCATGTATTGCTGTAGTGGGAGTCTTGTTCATTATGTAGACTGCTGTAGCAACTGGTTCAGCCCAATAAAAATCTGGCAAGTCTTTTTCATTGAGCATGGCACGAGATACCTCTCCAATATGCCTATTTTTCCTTTCTGCAATTCCATTTTGTTGTGGGGTATGACTGCATGAATATTGCTGCTTTATGCCATGCTCCTGCAGGAACCTTGCAAACTCATTTGAGAGGTACTGTCCCCCTCCATCTGACCTTAGGCATTTTATCTGCAGGCCTGTTTCTTTTTCAACCATAGTTTTAAGAGTATGAAATGCCCAAAAATTTCACTTTTCTTTTTCATAAAATACACCCAAACTTTTCTGCTATAGTCATCAATAAAAGTGACAAAATAATGACAGCCTCCAAGAGATGCAGCTTTAGTAGTCCACACATCAGAGTGGATTAATTCCAATGGCTTCTCACTCTCTTGAACATGTCTAGGAAATGGTTTCCTTGCCTGTTTTCCAAACTGACAGGCTTCACATACCTTATGCATTTCTGCAACCTTGAATTTGGGCAATCCTGCAACAATATTTTGGACCTGCATTGATTTAAGTCGTTGTACATTAACATGACCAATGCGTTTATGCCAGATATCAATATCTGCAACTACACCGATCCCATGTGCAAACATTGCTGCACTCAATTCAGACATGTGTGCATCCAATGTAAACATTCTGCCCTTCTTATTTCCTTTTGCTATCAAACGACCTTTATTTTTCATATCCTCAACAAAGCATCCATGAGGATTAAATCTGACCTGCAAGCCCTGCTCAACCATTTGACCAACAGAAACCAGATTCTTGGTGATATTCGGGACATGAAATACATCGGACAAGTATTTCTTTTTCCCATCCTGCATAGACAAAGGAATTTTTCCAATCTGCAAAATAGGATGTGCAGTATCATCGCCAGTCTCCACAAATCCTGGTTTTTCCATTTTCCTTACATCCTCCATCCATTCTGCATGACCTGTCATGTGGTTTGATGCACCTGAGTCAACATACCATATATCATTGCTTTCTTCTGCACTTGTCACAGAATTGTTCATGTGCTGCACCATAAACAAGTGCTCATTTCTGTCATCACCCTGTCTACTGGAAGATGCATAATTCCCTTGTTGCAGTTTTCCATTCATGATGTCATTCTGCTTTTTATAGCAGTCTTTAGCTGTAATATTTCCGGCCATGTGAAGTTTCGGGAAAATAATAAGGTTACAGTGAGGTTTTCGGACGGGATAGTCTAAACTAACACACCTTCACTGAGTCCATACAAGACACGGCTTTTCGAAACCGTGTATTTCCCATAAGAACCTCCTCTTGGGAGGAGGACAAGGGATAAAAATGGGAATTTATGCAAAAAAAAAATTCCTTTTTCCCTCAGCCGAAGCATGGCTGAGGGAAGAGAATGATGCTTAACTAAGATGGAGTAGTCGTGGAGAGGAGGGATCACATGCAGGATCCACGTGGGGGGAAAGGTCCTACCCCCCTCCTCCCATAAATACTCATCTCCTATTGACGACGGGGAGGAGAAAAAGGAGAGGAAGTGACATATTCTGTCCGTGAGAGAGACACGGAAAAGGGCGAATAGATAGAGTCTACGCCTTCTGTGTATGCCAAGACCGTTAGTCGCTGCGGGCCGCTGATTGGAAATTCGTTCCCTCCATAGCGTTGCACGTCTTCCCTGGACCAGGCCGCTGTGACGGATTTGCACTCGCTTCTCCACCCAGGCCGTAGATATTGGTCTTGATGGCAGTCTGCGCCTCCTAGCCACATGCCTTCTTCCCTGGACTAGTCGTCTTTTCCCCTTCGACAAAAAAAATCCCCCCACCCAGTTGGGTTATTAGAGCTGCCACCCCTGCCTCGCACTTCCTTCTACGTCGACTTCACAAAAATACATTTCCCCCCCCCACCCGACGTCATCCGCGTAAGGAAATAGGAAGGGATAGAGAGAGAGGAGTGAGGTAAAGGAGGAGGGGTAGAGAGGAATAAGGCGGAAGAAAGTTAAAGAAGAGAAGGAGTGAGGTAAAGGAGGAGGGGTAGAGAGGAATAAGGCGGAAGAAAGTTAAAGAAGAGAAGGAGTGAGGTAAAGGAGAAGGAGTAGAGAAAAATAAGGTGGGAGAAGAAAGGAAGAGGAGTGAAGGAGGAAGGATAAATAGGAATAGGGTAGAAGAAGATAAAGAAGAGAAAGAAGAGTAGAGTGTAATAGAGTAGAAGAAGATAAAAGAGGTAAGGTAGAAGGAATAGAGGGAGGTAGAAGGGTAAGAGTGAAGGAGGAGGAGTAGGAGTAGGAAAAGAGGAGGTGCAAGGAAAGAGAATAATTTCCTTCGATAATTTTTTTTCTTTTTCTTTTCTCCAAAGAATCTAAGAATCTAAAAGTCCTATCATTCCTTCTCGTGATTCAACCATTTTTAACGACACTTTGCTCGAAAGAGAGACGGGGGGGAATTCCAAAAGAAAGAGTAAAAGCTACCTTCACAATCGAACGGCGATGCCACCTAAGAAAGTTCAAGGAGTAGTTGCGGGAGGGTCATCTCCGGGTATCCATGTGGATATCTCACCTCAAAACCAGGTTTTTCTTCTTCTTAGTTTTAAATCAGTTTTAAATCAATCAGGCAAAGAGAAATTGATAGGAATAGAATATATTGTTCCGACTTATTTACAGTAAAGGAGTTTAGTCTAATTGAACAAATGATAATGTATAGAACATAGTTTCTTCAAATTACATCAAGCATTATAAAATTTTAGGCAAGATTAACCATTTACTATAGTAATATATTCAAATTATATCTTGCGCCATTAGTATTATTCCTTTTGCAACAAATCATGGTAAAATGGCTAAAGTCATGGAAGGGTTCTTCGATGCTCAAATTAATAGGGAGTTATCTTTGCCAGTTGCACATCTTAGCAAGGCAACTGTTGTTATTTGGCATGAGTTCATCTTTAAAGAAATCGAAAGTTAAATGTTAGGAATTAACAAATATAAAAACTAGATATACGAACTCATTTGAAAAGAAAATGTAATGGGAAATTACTAGATGACACTCTATTAACATTTTTCCCCTACTATTTGAGGACTTGGAACTAATAAAGTGTGTATACACTAAATTCTCAGCTAGGTTTTTTTTGTCGTCTTTGTATTATCTTGGCATTATACTATATGTCAAATTAAACTGTATTAATCTGGAAGGTTAATTGTCACAAGAATAGTAAAACCATGACAAGACGAGTAAGATTACCTTCCAAAAGATAACCGAACCAATCTAAACATAGAAACATTCATAACCTAAACTCTTGACTACTTTCCTTACCGTAGGGACAATAAATTCATAAAGATAAGAAAATAGGGTTTGTCCCTAAGGTTCTTAAATAAAGAAACCCTAGACGTGACATACGTCAGCTTAAGGAATCTAAACAGATTATTCCATCGCCAGACTTACGCAACATGTATGAAATCATTTTGTGATTGATTCACAAGGAAAAAAGGGGGAAAAAAAAAAAACCTCTTCAAGGACGGCAGATCCTTACGCAAGTTATCTTGCAAAAAGACGTAGTTTTGGATATCCTTCTAAATAAGGAAAGTTGTAAAATAGAAACTAGCATATCTAAGGTACCTTGGGGTTAACCAAGTTGGGTATACCCTTCTCCCGAGTATAAGGGATCTTGCCAAGTTACAAGACATCTTGAGAACGACTGCTGATACACTCAAAAAGGAAAGAACACTTCCTTAGCAGTTTGTCGTACAATCGGGTTGATTAATGGAAATGTTTGTGCTTGCTAGAGATTGTAGGGCTCTGTTTGAATTATGAATTACAAAGTAAACAAGTACCTATACTTCAGGTTAAAGGCCTGAAGGGAGTGGCAGCTTCAGTTACCCCCAACTGCGTGCCTAACCCTAACCAAGGGGGTTGTTTGACCGCGCCGGGAACGTGGACCGAACCCGCCGTGAGAGGTCTCTCTGTTGAGTTCTACTTGGAGCAGGAGGACGCTTGGGTGCCAAGGGGGGCTCTGGCCGTAAATCCCTCGCCTTCCGGGTCCTGCACAAGAGACTAATGTGACTCGGGATTGGATCTCAAGGCCCACATACTAGTTGACGGGTGGAAGCTTGGAATAGTGATCCCTGGAGATTACTTGTTAGCCTCCGGGCAGATTATGGACAAGCCTATGGGCGGAACTTCTTGTAATTCAAAGATAAAATGATGAGATGTTAAAAGAACTTGCTTGATATTGTTTTTATATGTCACGTGATAAGATTACGTGAAGGAACCAGTGCTTAAACAAGATTAATTAAAGAAACTGATTGTTATATGTTAAATTAATGTGTTAGATAATTACATAACTAAAATAAATCGAGGAAAGTGCGGAGGATGGGCCATGGGTCTGTCCTACGGTTGGGTGGTCCCGGTTAGCCGGGAACTTTTCTCAAAAATCTCGAGGAACAGCGGAATGATCATCATCATAAAAAAGAATAACGAGAACGATGACCTAGAGTTACGTCTTACTCGATTTACGTTGTTTTAGGAGAACGGAATGGGACTATGCCTTATAGCAGAGAGGTTGAGCTTTGCATCCCTCTCATTTCCCATTCTCCTTGAATCAAGTGCAGCGTGAATCCGCTTCGGACCTGGCGTTTCTGCGTAAAGTAGTTTGCTCGGGTCTGACGCTAGTTGCTGTTAGCTAGTGACCCATTAGGAAAACCCTAATTCCGATCGATCCTAAGTGGGAACGGCCAGGATACCTCCACTACGTGGCAGACGCGGCAAGAACTAGATCGCAAAACCCGTAACATTCCATGGGAGTGTCGGGTGGAGCTTTCTAGACATCCTTTCCGATGGACTGCTAAGACGTGTCCCAGATGATACTAGGGGACACGTTACATTAGCCATATGACCCATTTTACCACAATAGTAGCATTCAACATTACTGTTTGCATTTTGGCCTCTTTGCCATCCACCACGACCTCTTTGGCTCCCCCTGCCTCTAGAGTTACCACGTCCTCCTCCATAGGACTGGTTTTCTTGAGT
Organism: Lygodium microphyllum; assembly: GCF_053477565.2. NCBI lineage: Eukaryota > Viridiplantae > Streptophyta > Polypodiopsida > Schizaeales > Lygodiaceae > Lygodium > Lygodium microphyllum. Next base: position 60,371,336 of record NC_141156.1, on the reverse strand, counting down.
TTGCTGCATATTCTGATTTCTACCATGGCCTCCAAATCGGCCTCCTCTACCTCTGCCTCTACCTCTTCCAGCATTTGAGTAGAAGACAGCTTCTTTTGAAGTTCCTCCTGAAGAAGATGCATCACCATTTCTCTGCTCCTCAGAAATTAGAAGAGAAATCAACTCCTTAAAAGCAGGAAATCTTTCACGGACGGAAATGGATGTTCGGAACTGTGCATAATCCTTTCCTAGACCATTCAAGGTCAGAGAAACTAAATCATCATCTTCCACTGGTGACCCAATGGAAGCAAGTGCATCTGCAATCTTCTTCACCTTCATGTGGTAGTCATTGATGCTCATATTTTCTCTTTGCACATTATGCAACTCTTGCTTGAGCTGCATTTTCCTGGCTTGCGTATTTGTGCTATACATTTTTGACAAAGTATCCCATGCCTCCTTTGGCATACTTGCATCCTGAATATGCACAATCATAGAGTCTGAAATGCTGATAGACAACCAGTACATAACTTTCCAGGCTCTCTCATGCCATGCTTTAAATGCCTCCATTTGCTGTTGATTGGGAACATCAGGAAGAACTAGTTCTTCTTCATTTCCTGCAACAAATTCCCAATATCCTTTTCCCATAAGGAAATTCATCATTCTAAACTTCCATGCTTGGAAGTTGTTCTTGTCAAGCTTTTCAGTGACAATCTGTGAGAGAGAATCAGACGCCATTACAGAACACTGCAAAAAATTCTGTCGCTGCAAAGAACACAGCTTCAGCCTCACAAAGGCAAATCTGCAAAACTGGCAAAAGTGGTATTTGACCACACAGTCACTTCCTAGTGACGATTTTGCATAAATAGGAACCAAGGATGATTCTGAAACTCCCAATGTCTCTGCACACAAGCATACGATGCAATTTCTACACTAACTTTTTACCGACCTGTAGAACAGTGGTCGCACAGCATAAAACAGGGCCTTTTCTTGAGTGCGTGCAGAAAACTTCCGCCTCCAAAACAGGCCCCGAAATGGCCTCAAATCAAAAAAACAAGGTCGCCGTGGGCTAAAGCCCTCACCCGCAGCATATATTGCCCTCTTGCTTTACCGCGAAGGGTGTCTCAACCTGAGACAATGCACTCCTGCACTTTCCGGCTGTGCTACCTGCAGAGATCTGCTCCCAAAACAGAAAATGAAAGCAACACTGGTCCTCTTACTAGAACACCGCAAACTTGGCTTGCTTTCTTGAGCTCCTTACCACAAACAAGGCTCTGATACCATGTCAAGATTGTGGGAGAGAAGGAAGGAGTCTCACTTGAAGCTTTCTTGCTTGCACAATGGGGGAATACACACAAGGGTGAAGGCTGAAAGCAGTTTTCCTCTTCTTAGTTGTGTAAGCCAAAAGAACTCTAGTACAAAGAAATAGAAGAACCCTATATATGGGTCTCAAACCAAACTCAACTAACTAAGGCGGCATACTAACTGAGCCATGAACTAGAGTAGATAAGGATAGCTATCATGTAGCTATTATTCATGGGCGGTGTACCAACCGCGTCTACAACTGACAAGTCGGTGACATAAATACACAACGGTCACCCTGGCGTATCACGAGTGGAGTCTTCTTGACCCAACCCTGTCAAGATTGTGGGAGAGAAGGAAGGAGTCTCACTTGTAGCTTTCTCACTTACACAATGGGGGAATACACATAAAGGTGGAGGCTGAAAACAGTTTTCCTCTTCTTAGTTGTGTAAGCCAAAAAGAACTCAAGTACAGAGAAATAGAAGAACCCTATATATGGGTCTCAAACAAAACTCAACTAACTAAGGTGGCATACTAACCGAGCCATGAACTAGAGTAGATAAGGATAGCTGTCATCTAGCTATTATTCATGGGCGGTATACCAACCGCATCTGTAGCTAACAAGTCGGTGACATAAATGCACAACGGTCACCCTGGCGTATCACGAGTGGAGCTCGATATCTCAACACTCTCCCTCAAGCTCAATCCCAATTCCTGTACACCGAGCAGGTCTCTGAACTTGCGTAGCTTCTCTGTGCCCAATGCCTTCGTGAATATGTCAGCTACCTGATCCTCTGTGCTGACATAAACCAGATCAATAAGACTTAGTAAAACCCTCTCCCGCACATAGTGATAATGCACCTCAATGTGTTTTTTTCTAGCATGATAGACTGGGTTATTTGCCAAGTGTATACTGCTCATGTTGTCACAATAAATGACAACTGGCCCATCTGTAGACTGATGCATATCATAAAGTAGCTTATGCAACCAAGCTACCTCACATGTAGCCATTGCTACACCCCTCTACTCAGTCTCTGTGCTCGACAAGGCAACTGTAGGCTGTTTCTTGCTACTCCAAGTGACTGCAGCACTCTCAAAAGAGAACACATATCCATTGGTAGATCGTCTATCAGAAATACTACCAGCACAATGAGCATCAATGTATCCATGCAACTGTATCTGAACCCCAGTCTCATAAAATAGTCCATACTGCAATGTGGACTTCACATACCTGAGTATGCGTCTAGCCGCATCCAAATGCGGTTTTCTTGGAGCCTGCATAAACTGACTTACCAATCCAACAACATAGCTCAAATCTGGCCTGGTAATAGTCATATAAATCAAACTTTCTAATATGCGTCTATACATAGTAGGGTCTTCGAGAAGCTCACATGCATCTGTGCTCAGCTTCACATTCTGCTCCAAAGGAACTGAAATAGGCTTACAGCCTGCCATTCCATATTTGGACAGCATGTCCAATCCATACTGCCTGTGAAAGAGCCATATCCCACTTGTTGATCTAATCACCTCAATGCCCAAGAAATAACACAGCTCTTCCAAATCCTTCATCTCAAACTTTTGCTTCAATAGCATTTTCACATGAAGGATATCTTCATCACTGTCACCTGTGATAATCAAATCATCAACATAAATGATAAGCAGTATAATACATTTCTCTCTTTTTCTCACATAAAGTGAGAAATTTGCCTTGGAAATCTGAAAGTCAATAGTGACAAGATACTGTCCTATCTTGTCAGACCATGCTCTAGGTGCTTGCTTCAAGCCATACAAGGCTTTCTTCAACCTACAAACAAACTCAAGATGAACAGCATGCACATAACCTGGTGGCTGCTCCATATAGACCTCTTCTTGCAAATCACCATGCAAGAAGGCATTCTTTACATCGATCTGATGTAAAGACCATCCTTTTGATGCAGCCATAGCAATGACTGCTCTTACGGTTGCCATCCTTGCAACCGGACTGAATGTTTCTTCATAATCAATGCCATATGTTTGTGCATACCCCTTGACTACTAATCTTGCCTTATATTTGTTCACAGAACCATCTGCATTGTGCTTCACCTTATAAACCCACTCACAACCAATTGTATTCTTATCTTTAGGCAAAGGTACCAATTTCCATGTAGCATTTTCTTCCAAGGCATCCATTTCTTCATCCATGGCTTTCTCCCATTTTTCTTTTCCCATGGCTTGTTCAAAAGAAGTGGGTTCTGGTTCCTGTATCACTTTGACCATATAGGCATAGTGAATGGCTATAAATCCATCATATTTCAGCCTATCCACAAGATACCTAGCTCTGGTAGACCTGTGCAAAGTAGGTTCACTCCCAAGTGCTCTTAAAACATCCCTGGTCTTCCTTACTCCAGGTATAACAATAGAAGGAATACCCAACTCATCATCAATGCTCTATTTTGAGCCACTGGATTCACCATCTACATAAGAGTGACTTGCATTCACATCAAACATGGGCTGATCTACCTTCTCTTTTCCTTTTCGTGAAACCTGCATACCAGTATCTGCATTATTTTGAGGAGATTCTCCTGATCTCAATCTGCCTATCCATGGCAAAGAATGTGAACCATTGCTAGAGGACACTCCAGGTCCACTAATATTTTGTGACTGCTGCTGTGAATTCTGTGTAGCATTACCATTTTGTGCATCTACATCATCAATCACATTTACTGGTTTATACCAACTACTCATCTCATAAAAAACAACATCTCTGCTCACTGTAAATTTACGAGTAGAAGGGTTATAACATCTATACCCTTTCTACTGCAGAGAGTAACCAATAAAGATGCACTTTTCAGCTTTTGGACCCAACTTGGATCTCAACTCATCTGGCACATGAACATAGGCAATGCAACCAAAAATCTTCAAATGAGAAATATCTGGTTTCCTACTAGTATACCTCTCCTCTGGAGTCATCCCATGTATTGTTGTAGTGGGAGTCCTGTTCATTATGTAGATTGTTGTAGCAAGTGCTTCAGCCTAGTAAAAATTTGGCAAGTCTTTTTCGTTGAGCATGGCACGAGATACCTCTTCAATATGCCCGTTTTTCCTTTCTGCAATTCCATTTTGTTGTGGGATATGACTGCATGAATATTCTTGCTTTATGCCATGCTCCTGCAGGAACCTTGCAAACTCATTTGAGAGGTACTCTCCCCCTCCATCTGACCTTAGGCATTTTATTTGCAGGCCTGTTTCTTTTTCAACCATAGCTTTAAGAGTTTTGAAATGCCCAAACACTTCACTTTTCTTTTTCATAAAATATACCCAAACTTTTCTACTATAGTCATCATCAATAAAAGTGACAAAATAATGGCAACCTCCAATAGATGTAGCTTTAGTAGTCCACACATCAAAGTGGATTAATTCCAATGGCTTCTTACTCTCTTGAACATATCTAGGAAATGGTTTCCTTGCTTGTTTTCCAAATTGACAGGCTTCACATACCTTATGCATTTCTGCAACCTTGAATTTAGGCAATCCTGCAATAATATTTTGGGCTTGCATTGATTTAAGTCGTTGTACATTAACATGACCAATGCGTTTATGCCAGATATCAATATTTGCAACTACACCGATCCCATGTGCAAACATTGATGCACTCAATTCAGTCATGTCTGCATCCAACGTAAACATTCTGCCCTTCTTCTTTCCTTTTGCTATTAAGCGACCTTTATTTTTCATATCCTCAACAAAGTATTTGTGAGAATTAAATCTGACCTGCAAGCCCTGCTCAACCATTTGACCAACAAAAACCAGATTCTTGGTGATATTCGGGACATGAAATACATCCGAAAGGTATTTCTTTTTTCCATCCTGCATAGACAAATGAATTTTTCCAATCTACACAATAGGATGTGCAGTATCGTCACCATATCCACAAATCCTGGTTTTACCATTTTCCTTGCATCCTGCATCCATTCTTCATGACCTGTCATGTGGTTTGATGCACCTGAGTCAACATACACACATCATTGCTTTCTTCTGCACTTGTCACAGAATTAGTCATGTGCTGCACCATTAACAAATGCTCATTTCTGTCATCACCCTGTCTACTAGAAGATGCATAATTTCCTTGTTACAATTTTCCATTCATGATGTCATTCTGCTTTTTATAGTAGTCCTTAGCCATATGACCCATTTTACCACAGTAGTAGCATTCAACATTGCTATTTGCATTTTGGCCTCTTTGCCATCCACCACGACCTCTTTGGCTCCCCTTGCCTCTAGAGTTACCACGTCCTCCTCCATAGGACTGGTTTTCTTGAGTTTGCTGCATATTCTAATTTCTACCACGGTCTCCAGATCAGCCTCCTCTACCTCTGCCTCTACCTCTTACAGCATTTGAGTAGAAGACAGCTTCTTTTGAAGTTCCTCCTGAAGAAGATGCACCACCATTTCTTTGCTCCTCAAAAATTAGGAGACCAATTAACTCCTCAAAATCAAGAAATCTTTCACGGACGGAAATCGATGTTCAGAACTGTACACAATCCTTTCCTAGACCATTCAAGGTCATAGAAACTAAATCATCATCTTACACTCATGACCTAATGGAAGCAAGTGCATCTGCAATCTTCTTCACCTTCATGTGGTAGTCATTGATGCTCATACTTTCTCTTTGCACATTGTGCAACTCTTGCTTGAGCTGCATTTTCCTGGCTTGCATATTTGTGCTATACATTTTTTACAAAGTATCCCATGCCTCCTTTGGCGTATTTGCATCCTGAATATGCACAATCATAGAGTCTAAAATACTGATAGACAGCCAGTACATAACTTTTTTGGCTCTCTCATGCCATCCTTTAAATGCCTACATTTGTTGTTGATTGGGAATATCAGGAAGAACTGGTTCTTCTTCGTTTCCTGCAATGAATTCCCAATATCCTTTTCCCATAAGGAAATTCTTCATTCTAAACTTCCATGCTTGGAAGTTGTTCTTGTTAACCTTTTCAGTGACAATCTGTGAAAGAGAATCAGACGCCATTACAGAACACTGCAAAAAATTCTGTCACTGCCAAAAACACAGCTTCAACCTCACAAGGGAAAATCTACAAAACTGACAAAAGTGGTATTTGACCACACAATCACTTCCTAGTGATGATTTTGCATCAACAAGCAACAAGGATGATTTTGTAACTCCCAATGTCTCTGTGCACAAGCATACGATGCAATTTCTACAGTAACTTTTCACCGACCTGTAGAACAGTGGTCGCACAACAAAAAATAGGGCCTTTTCCTGAGTGCGTGCGGAAAACTTTTGCCTCCAAAATAGGCACCGAAATGGCCTCGAATAAAAAAAATAGGGCAACCGGGGTGTCAAGAATCGCGTGGTGGAGGGGGTTGCTCAAGATGCTGCGCCGAACACACACAGAATGCACAAGGAGAAGCTCACTCAAGAGACAAGAAGAGAGATGGAGGCCAAAACGTTTTCTTGCTGGTTTCTTCTTCTTCTTCCACACACTTTACAATATACACAAAGTATAGATAAGATACAACATAAAAGGAAAGTGGCCTACTAAGTCAAACAATGCATAACCGACTACACTAGTCGACTGGCGCTATAACTATGCCAGCTGTAAATAGGTGTAACAACCTGAATATAATAAGTAATGAGTCAGTGGCCATGTGAGAGTCATAATGACCACCGACGTGCTAAGTGTAGACGTGTGGACCCATCTAACCAGGCGGTCCATCATCCATGTCCACATGTGTTGAGCTTGCCATCTCAACACTCCCCCTCAAGCTCAACTGTATCTCTGCAACTCCAAGTAAGCTTCGAAACTTTTGAAGCTTCTCTGTACCCAATGCCTTCGTGAAGATATCAGCTATCTGATCCTGTGTGCTGACATACACCAAGTCAATCTCACCTGCTAGTACCTTCTCTCTCACAAAGTGGTAGTGTACCTCAATATGTTTTGTCCTGGCATGGAACACAGGGTTCCTAGCCAACTGTATACTGCTCATGTTGTCACAATAAATGACAACTGGACCTTCCACCTGCACATCCAAATCAGCCAGTAACTTTTGCAGCCATACTACCTCACACGCTGCAACAGCAGCACCTCTATACTCAGCCTCTGTACTCGACAAAGCAACTGTAGATTGCTTTTTGCTGCTCCAAGCAACTGCTGCACTACCAAGAGAGAACATGTATCCGCTGGTAGATCGTCTATCAGACATACTACCAGCCCAATCTGCATCTGTGTATCCAAACACCTGTACATCTGTACCTGCCTCATAGAAAAGTCCATAATGTAATGTGGACTTCACATATCTCAATATGCGTCTGACTGCATCCAAATGTGGCTTTCTAGGTACTTGCATAAACTGACTCACAAGACCAACAGCGTAGCTCAAGTCTGGCCTTGTAATGGTCATGTAGATCAAACTCCCCACTATCCTCCTGAACATAGTAGGGTCTCCTATCTCATCCCCAACATCAGCACTCAGCTTCACATTCTGCTCCAACGGGACTGAAAGTGGTTTGCATGCAGTCATACCATACTTGGACAACATATCCAAGCCATACTGTCTTTGGAACAGCCATATACCATCATCACATCTGATCACCTCAATGCCAAGGAAGTACCTTAGCTCACCTAAATCCTTCATCTCAAACTTCATCTTCAAACAGCCCTTGACTTCAGCAATTCCACTATCACTATCACCTGTAATAATCAAGTCATCCACATAGATGACTATGATGACCAAACCTGCATCTCCCTTTCTCACATAAAGTGAGTGATCAGCATCAGAAACATAAAAGCCAATATTGACAAGATACTCTCTGATCTTGTCAGACCATGCTCTTGGTGCTTGCTTGAGCCCATAGAGTGCCTTCTTCAACCTGCACACATACGTGGGATGCTCTAAATCTTCATAACCTGCTGGCTGATCCATATACACTTCTTCCTGCAAATCACCATGCAAGAAGGCATTCTTTACATCCATTTGCTGCAACCTCCAACCTTTGGCTGCTGCCAAAGCAATCACACATCTGACAGTTGCCATCCTAGCAACTGGACTGAAGGTTTCATCATAATCTATGCCATATGTTTGGGCATAGCCTTTTGCAACCAGCCTAGCTTTGTACCTGCTAATAGAACCATCTGCATTGTGCTTAATCTTATAAACCCACTTACATCCAATAGCTTTCTTTCCCTTTGGCAATGATACTAGATCCCAAGTCTTATTGGCCTCTAATGCAGCCATCTCCTCATCCATTGCTGCATCCCAATGAGCATGACCAACAGCCTCCTCAAAACATGTGGGCTCAACATCCTCAACTAGTTTCACCATATAAGCATAATGGTGAGCTGCATAACCCTCAAAACCAAATCTTTTAACAGGGTATCTCACCCTGCTAGACGTGCGTACCACTGGATCACTCAATGGAGTCTTTGCATTAACACGTGCTCTCTGCACACCTGGAGTCCTCACTGAAGGAATGCCAAGCTCATCATCCAAGCTCTCTGAGCCACTGGAGTCTCCATCAAGAACTGCATCAATGCCTTCTGACACCTTATTCTTTCCTTTGTCTTTACCTGTAGTGCTACTAGATGCACTCGAAGATGTAGAGGTACTCCTTAGTCTCCCAGACCAAGGACTACCAGATGATGTCTCTGGTCCACTAAGAGTCCGTGATTCTTGCCTTTCAGCCTGCACATGAGTGTCATGATCATCATCAACATCCAATGCATCACCACTAGATGCATACCAACTGCTCATTTCATCAAAGATGACATCCCTGCTCACTCTGAACTTACATGTGACAGGGTTGTAACAGCGATATCCTTTTTGCTCTAAAGAGTATCCAATAAAGATACACTTTTCAGCCTTTGGATCCAGTTTCTTCCGCAACTCATCTGGTACATGAACATACGCAATGCAGCCAAACACTTTCAAGTGTGAAACATCAGGCTTCTTACCTGTAAAACATTCTTCGGGGGTCATACCATGAACTGCAGCTGTGGGAGTTCTGTTCATAATATAAACAGCAGTATGAACAGCCTCAGACCAAAAATGCTTAGGCATATTCTTTTCAGCCATCAAGGCGCGTGCAACTTCTGCAATATGCCTGTTTTTCCTTTCTGCAACCCCATTTTGCTGTGGGGTATACCTGCATGTGAACTGTCTCTTTATCCCATGAGACCTCAGAAAATCACTGAACTCATTTGAGAGGTACTCTCCCCCTCCATCTGACCTCAGGCACTTTACTTTCAAGCCTGTTTCTCTTTCAACTGCAGCCTTGAAAGTTCTAAAATGCTCAAAAGCTTCACTCTTTTCCTTCATAAAATATACCCACAGCTTTCTAGAACAATCATCAATGAATGTGACAAAGTATGAACTGCCTCCAAGAGATACATTTTGTGTAGGCCCCCAAATGTCTGTATGTACAACATCAAGAATATTTTTGCTTACATCTCTATCATGTGAAAAAGGTTGCCTTGCCTGCTTACCAAACTGACATGCTTCACATACCTTCTGAAATTCTGCAACTCTAAATGTAGGCAAACCTGTAACCAACCCTTTGGACTGCATTAGTTTCAGCCTTTGTACATTTGCATGTCCAATGCGTTTGTGCCAAATTTCAATGTCTGCAACAACACCTTTTCCTTTGGCATACATAGCAGCATTCATAGTAGGGATTCCGGCATCTAGAGTGAACATACGTCCAACTCTACTTCCCTTTGCTACCAACCTGCACTTGTCATTGAAGTCTTCTACAAAGCAGCCCTTTGCATTAAATCTGACTTGCAGCCCTTGCTCTACCATTTGACCGACTGACACCAAGTTCTTTGTAATAGATGGTACATGTAATACATCTGAAAGACTCTTTGTCTTACCATCATGCAAGGACAAGGGAACTTTTCCAATGTGTGAAATTGGGTGGCATGAGTCATCACCTGTCTGCACATAACCTGCATTCTGCAAATTCTGCATCTCTCCAAACCATTCTGCATGGCTGGTCATATGATTGGATGCACCTGAATCAACATACCAAACATCTTCATGTGTTCCCTTTCCTGTAACAGCATTCAGCATATGCTGCATAACGAACAAACGTTCATTTTTGTCTTCATTCTGTCGTGAAGACGATGCATAGTTTCCTTGCTGCAACTTACCACTGCGGATATCATCTCTCTTAGCATAACATTGGGCTGCAATATGACCTGTTTTACCACAGTAGTGGCACACAATACCAGAGTTGTTAGAACCTCTGTTCTGCCATCCACCTCTTCCTCTAAAGCTCCCCCTGCCTCTAAAGTTACCACGACCTCCTGAAACCTGCATATCGCCAAATTGCTGATTCAATCTGTTTTGCTGGTTGTCACTACCACGTCCTGTACCACGGCCTCTTGAAGAGAACCTGCCACGTCCCCTTCCAGAACTGGAGTAGAAAGCTTGGACCTGTTCACCACTTCTTTCAGATGTCTCACTCTGCATGTTGATCTCTTCAGTGATCATAAGGGAGACCAATTCATCGAAATCTGGAAATGGCTTTCTGACATATACGGAAGTTACAAAAGACTTCCAAGCCTTTTCATTGTTAAGTCCACCCAAGGTAGACGACACCAAATCATCATCATCGGGCATTGCATCAATCGCTGCCAATGCATCTGCAATGCTTCTTACTTTCAGTGCATACTCATTGATAGACATCTTCCCTTTCTTCAATGTATTCAACTCTTGCTTGAGTTGAATCTTTCGTGCCTTTGTATTTACAGAAAACATACTTTCAAGTATGGTCCAAGCTGCATATGCATTCTCTGCATTTCTAATGTGTCCCAGCATGTTATTGTCAATTACTGCAGACAACCAATACATGACCTTCTTGTCTTTTGCATTCCATTCCTTTCGTGCCTTTGTCTCTTCTACAGTTGGAGGATCACTCACCTCTGGCTCCTTTTCTTCACCTGAAACGAACTCATAGAGGCCTTTTCCAATAAGGAAGTTCGTGACACGAAACTTCCATGATGGGTAGTTGTTCTTGTCGAGCTTCTCAATGATGGGGCTTCCACTGTTCTCTGCCATTATCACAAAACTAATACCAAACAGCAAGCAAATCTTCTGCAACCCTTGACCTGTAGTGCACAGCAATACACCAGACAGCCTTTTTTACTGTCTGCTCAACAATACATGCAATCTGCAACTAGTTTGCAGATAAACCTTGTGTTTACTCACTGATAAACACCTTTGAACTTACAGATCTGAAATCTGTAACCTGCGCACCCACGTTCGGTCAATACAGTCGAAGTCACAGTGTACCCCGAAACTGCTGTCCGCAACCTTGCGGCTCTAAAACGGGCCCTGAAACGGCCTCAAATGCCCAAAATCTCTGTGGGAAAGCCCTAAAGGGCTTATCTGCAGAATACACAGCGCTCTTCGCGCACACCAAATCTCACTGCAATCTGAGATTTTTGCTCTGCCCTGCTTCCGGTGCCTCCACAGGCACTATCCAAGAGAAGGAGTGGAAGAATGGGAGAGATTCTTACCCGTAGCTTGCTTGCTCGAACCTTGCTTCTTCTCCTTTGCTTCAACCTTCGAAATCAGCCTCTCTCAGTGGTGCGGCTCTGATACCATGTCAAGAATCGCGTGGTGGAGGGGGTTGCTCAAGATGCTGCGCCGAACACACACAGAATGCACAAGGAGAAGCTCACTCAAGAGACAAGAAGAGAGATGGAGGCCAAAACGTTTTCTTGCTGGTTTCTTCTTCTTCTTCCACACACTTTACAATATACACAAAGTATAGATAAGATACAACATAAAAGGAAAGTGGCCTACTAAGTCAAACAATGCATAACCGACTACACTAGTCGACTGGCGCTATAACTATGCCAGCTGTAAATAGGTGTAACAACCTGAATATAATAAGTAATGAGTCAGTGGCCATGTGAGAGTCATAATGACCACCGACGTGCTAAGTGTAGACGTGTGGACCCATCTAACCAGGCGGTCCATCATCCATGTCCACATGTGTTGAGCTTGCCATCTCAACACGGGGGCTAAAGCCTTTTCCCACAGCATATACTACCCTCTTGCTACACCGTGAAGGGTCTCTCAATCTGAGACAATGCACTCTTGCACTTTCGGGCTATGCTACCCGTAGAAACTTGCTCCCAAACTCGAAAAATGAAAGCAACACTGGTCCTCTTACCAGAACACCACGAACTTGATTTTCTGTCTTGAGCTCCTTACCACGAACTAAGCTCTGATACCATGTCAAGATTGTGGGAGAGAAGGAAGGAGTCTCACTTGTAGCTTTCTCACTTACACAATGGGGGAATACACACAAAGGTGGAGGTTGGAAACAGTTTTCCTCTTCTTAGTTGTGTAAGCCAAAAAGAACTCAAGTACAGAGAAATAGAAGAACCCTATATATGGGTCTCAAACCAAACTCAACTAACTATGGTGGCATACTAACCAAGCCACGAACTAGAGTAGATAAGGATAGCTGTCATCTAGCTATTATTCATGGGCGGTGTACCAACCGCATTTGCAGCTAACAAGTCGGTGACATAAATGCACAACGGCTAACCTAGTGTATCACGAGTGAAGCTCGATATCTCAACAAACCCAACCCCAACCATACTAGGCCGACAAGGTTTGGCCCTAGGGTTTCTAAATTTAAATGGAAGTCTAGTATTTGGCCAATTGATCCTTAGGGTAAGAACCCTAGATCGTTCTTGCATGGGCATCTAACTAACCCTAACATTCGGTGAATGTGGGTAGGACATTTGGAATTGAAAGTCTTAACTTGGCATCCCAAGTGCAATTCTAGGTAGAATTTTTAACGTACTAAAACCTATCTAGCACTTTGAGGTGTTCGTTGTACTAACTTTTTATGCTTCTATGAATCCCATGTGGGTTATGCCATTACAAGAAATTTACCTAAATCGATCTAATTGTCTTACGACAAGAGGTGATATTTTCTTAGAGACGCTAATATTTTTCCTAAAAGGTGTAAATAATTGCAAGATATAACATTCCATGCAAGTATGCGATTGATAGACTTCTTCCTTCTATGCAACTATAAGATTTACAATGACCATTTCTTTTCCCTTACCTAAACTATAATGATTAACAATTTAGGGTTAACTTGTATAAAAACCCTATGTTGAATTTCATCAAGAACTATGCTCATAACCCTTTGCTTAATGTATTGAATTCAGGATTTAATATGACAATTTCATCCATTCCCAAATCCAACTTTGATAAATAAGTCCATGCAGTGGGACCATTATTGATTCAATTCGTCCTTCAGCACTTAACCCCAACCTAGGTTGTAATTTTCACCGCATGCAATTTGCAAGGTATGTAAATCCCTTTCATGCAATGCAACTACTTGAACAACATCTAATGGATGTCAACGATTATCTCATACAAATCACGTACATGAATTTAAATCATAAGTGCAACATGCAACATAAGCTCTATCCTTCTTAGCATGATATCCTCTTCTAATTTATGCATTATCATTCAAGAAAATTGCAACAACCCTTGTTGATGGGAGTGCGAGCAATTTCAATTAATCGACATGCATTAAACCTTGTAAAATGAATGGATAATTGCATTTAAAATTTCCAAATGTATTTAACTCAACTAGGTGAATTAAAGACATGCTTAAATGCATTCTTTTCATGCGAGAATCAATTTTGAAAAAATCTCGGTATTGAGGTTCGAGGTGTTGCCCACACGTGAACTTGGAGTGAAAGCTCCCGCGTGTGTGCCTCGTGTCTTTTGTTTGGGGGCCATTTGACACAGTAATTTTGTCTCAGCAACTCCCCTTGGGTCACTCCCCCGTATCGCATCCTCTCTATCTGATGAATTTATCCCTCGCGCAGGATACGGGCCTTGGAGACTTGATAGGAAGGGAAATCGGGGAAATGTGGGGAAACAAGGCTTATGGAGGCTTAAGTTAGAAGCTTCCAAAGAAGCTTCTAATGCTTCTCTGTCAAAATGATCGTGGAGAGAGGAGATGAGGGATGGAGGTGATGATGAGGAGGGATGCTGACGATGAAGAGGAGACCTATGAAGATGATGGTGCAGGTAGAGGCGAGGCGGTAGGCTAGGTGGCAGCGATCTGGCGATGGCGGCTTCTTCAGGGTGTAGGGCAGAAGCTCCTCTCTCTCTCCTCTCCCTTGCCTCATTCTTGGGGAGGGGGTGGTCTTATAGGACTAAGGGGGGGAGATCCACACACGTGGAGGGAGGCATGATCCCCTCCCCAACTCCTCTCTACTCCACTTAGCTTCAGCCCTTCCCGCACTCCCTCTCCCTGCCATGCATCAGTTGAGGGGAGGGGGTTATTATTAAAAAAATTTGCCACCATTTTAACCATTATCCCTTTTTTTTCCCCTTTGAGGAGATTTTCCTGTGCGGCCTATGGGTTTGAAGCCTCCGCTCTTGTGCTCCATGCGGCTAGAGTTTATTGACGTGCGTACGGGGTAAGCACTTAACCACCAACATTTATCGATGCGGGAGATTATTTTAGTTTGCTTTTTGTGCGGATTACAGGTCTTCAATATTTTGAGGCAGAAATATTACATTATCTCCCCCTTAGAGGAATCGAGATGTCCTCATCTCGAGAAGAGCTGGGGGTATTGTTGGTTGAGAGTACTTTCATCCATCCAAGTGACATCCTCTTTGGGATAATCTTTCCACTGGACGAGGTATTCTCTCAAGGTTCTGGATCTCAAATGCCTCTCCCTAACATCTAAGATCTTGTTAGTCCATAGCTCAAGGACTCCTTGGCTAGGCATTACAACTTGTTGATCATCAAGCACATGACTAGGGTTAGATACATACTTCTTCAGTAGACTGATATGGAATACATTATGGACTTTTAGGTTCTCAGGGAGTTGAAGTCTGTAAGCATTAGGCCCTAGGCACTTGAGGATCTTATAGGGTCCACAATACCTTGGAATCAGCTTCTTACATTCACAAGGATAGGAAACTCTTCTTTGGACGAACGCAAATGAGGACCATATCTCCTTCAATGAAGGATCTATCTTGACGTTTCAAATCTGCATAAGCCTTCTATCTCTCCTTGGCGGCTTGGATGTCCAGTCTTATTAACTTGACTTGGTCATCCATATCTTCTAGCATCTATTTTGAACCCTCAAGGTTGGATCCGATAAGTTTAAAGGACTACGACAATCTTGCCCATACAATGCTTGAAAAGGGGTCATCTGAATGCCTTGTTGATAAGAAGCATTGTAGGCAAACTCAACCAGTGGCAAATATTGAATCCACTTCTTGGGCTTGTGGCAACAACGTGCCCTTAGCATATTGTCAATAACTTGGTTGACTCGCTCCGTTTGACCATGTGTTTGGGGATGGTAAGCTGTATTGAGAAACAAAGTTGAGTCCCAATGGCTTCAAAGATAGCCCTCCAGAAGTGTGATGTGAAGAGAGAGTCACGATCACTAATGATTCTTTTGGGCAACCCATGTAGTTTGAATATTTCCTTGATGAACAACCTTGCAATGTCTGAGGCTTTATAGTTTGTCTTAACAGGAATAAGATGTGCAACCTTGGTAAGCATATCAACCACAACCATAATGGAGTTGTATCCTCCCTGAACTTGGGGTAGGCCAACAAGAAAGTCCATACTAATGAATTCCCATTTCATTTGGGGAATGTCAAGTGGTTGCAATTTCCCTAGCATTTTGACATGTTTGGTCCTAATGCATTGACAAGACAAACATTCAGTGACATATTTGAGAACGTCACCTTTAAGCCTCGCCCAATGACTGCATTGAGGGTCTTGACATAGCCAGGATGTCCTGAAAAAGGGGAGTCATGGGCTTCCCAAAGTATCTTCTGCTTGAGTGATTGACTTGCCGGTATACATAATCTCATTCTATAGTAGACAAGTTCACTATTGATAGAGAATTCTTGATACTTTGTTTGTATCTTCGGGTCTTGATCCTTGATAGGGATCTCCCTTAGCAATTTTTGATAGGTTGGATAATGGCATGCCTCTTCTCTAGCTAGCTCAAGAATTGGGTTGTTTGGCATGGATACCTTTGTGGCTAGAGATCTTGCAGTTGATGGATCTTGTAGGATCAAAGAATTCAAAAATGCCTTGCGAGACTGAGTGCATCAGCAACTATATTCTCCTTCCTAGGCCGGTATTTGATTTCAAGATCATATTCCTCCAGCACTTCAATCGATCGATGTTGCCTCATGTTGAGCTCATTCTTGGTAAAGATCCACTTAAGACTTTTATGATCCGTCACTAAGGTAAACTTGTTACCTAGCAAGTAGTGTCTCCAAAGCTTGAGAGCATGGATTACAACTAACAGCTCCAGATCGTGGGTAGCATAGTTCCTTTCATGGCTGTTCAGTTTCCTTGAAGAGTATGCTACAAGATGACCTTCTTGCATAAGCACACATCCTAAGGAAAGTGCGCCAGCATTAGTTATCACTTCAAACTCCTTACTAAGATCTAGAAGTTTCAGGATAGGTACTGATACCAAGATTTTCTTTAATTTGTCAAAGCTGGATTGTTCAACAGGTGACCATACAATTGATGTTTGCTTCTTTAGTAGATCCGTTAGCGGCACTGCAATCAAAGCATAGTTTTTGATAAAGACTCTGTACCATCCTGTCACTCCAAGAAAACTACTTATTTCTTTGACAGTTGTTGGTGTTGGCCACTCGAGAATGTCTCAGATCCACTGAAATTCCTTCCGCTGAAACAACGAATCCCATATATTCAATCTGTCATCACTTGAAGAATGTACACTTCTTCTTTTTGGCATAAAGCTTGTGTGACCTCATTGTTTCAAGAACAATGCAAAGATGGGGTTCATGATCTTCTTCCTGCCTAGAGTAGACTAGGGTATCATCAAAGAAGACGAGTATGAAGTCATCAAGATAGGGCCTAAAGATATCCTACATTAACCTGTTGAAGGTAGCAAGTGCATTTGTCAGCCCGAATGACATGACCAAGAAACTCAAAGTGTCCATATCTTGTGCTGAATGCCGTCTTTGGTATATCTTCTTCCTTGATCCTTATCTGATAATACCCATACCTGAGATCAATCTTGGAGAATATCTTCGCACCTTGAAGATGGTCAAGAAGTTCATCTATTCTTGGAATGGGGTATTTGTTCTTAATGATTGATTGATTCAACCCTCTGTAGTCAATGCATAACCGATGCATCCCATCTTTCTTCTTCTGGAACAGCATTGGAGCTCCCCATGGTGAACTAGTAGGATGGATGTAGCCTTGGTCTAACAGTTGCTTGAGTTGCTTCTTCAGTTCAATCGCTTCTGGGATGGAGATTCTATATGGCCTCTTTGCGATTGTGCAGCTCCTGGAGCTAACTTGATTTCATGATCGACTTCCCTTTGAGGAGGAAGTTCTGTCAGCTCTTCAGGAAATACGTCTGAGTATTCCTTTAGCCTTGAAGGTTCTTCCCTAGAGTCCTGATTTTGATCTAGCTTATTTAGCTTAATGAAATAAACAGGTAGCCCTTTCCTAACTCCTTTCATTATGCTTTGGCTAGTTGAACTTTTGGCTTCCCAGCCTCTCCTTGAGTTGTAACCATTTTCCCTTTAGAATTTCGAAAGGAAACTTGGCCCCTTCCATAGTGAATGTGGGCATCATTGGGTTTAAGCCAATCCATTCCAAGAAAACACTCGTGGATACCTAGGTTCATAACCCTGAATCTGACCAAAGTTGACTTTCCTTGCATTAAAACTTGTTAAGCGTTTTTCACATTTCATTACATGCCTAGTTCAGCTTTTAGCCAAGTGACCTAATCACTTAACTCCTTTACCATCACTCACAGCCATGATAGACAGTGATAAAAATCTATTTCATTCATATGGGCATAGCCCTTCTGAGTAGAATAATTTTTGGGAAGATGGAATAAGCTGATATATTAATTTGGGGAGAATAAGATTGTGTTACATTCAGCTACGAGAACTGAGTAATAATATGGATTGGGGTCACTGAATTTTAGGAATCGATAGGTCATAGGAAGATTAGGGTATCCTTTCCTTTGATATCCGTTCTTTTCATAATGTCCCAACACCTTGATTCTATCGGCAGGGATTATTTGAGTCACTTCCTCGTACACATACGTGTTCTGCTTGACCTTTCGACCGCCGACATGTAGGGTTGCATTTGCGTGAGCTTCAAGAAAGATGAATAGCTTCACGATCTTTAAGTCCTCCATCCACTTGATTCTCTTCAAGTTGGTCCAAAGATTTGCAAGTCGATGGGCAACTATGTAATAAATTCCTAAATCATCCATCCATCTCCGTTCCACATACAGGGGTGAAGGGTTGTAGATGCAGTCTAGGATATTCATCATATCTAACCTCCGTCGATAATTCGAGGCATGCATCACAGTCATAAATATAACCTGGAACACCAAGAATTTGTTCCATGCTTCGCGACTTGCAGGCCATCATTGATAAGTAAGTAAGGAAATGTCCTTAATAACAACATTTGCTCTACTTCACCTCATTAAGTTTCATTATAAATATTAGATCCTTGTTGCTTTGCTCTGATACCAACTGTAACATGTCCACCTGTTCACTTGTAGGATACGTCTTAGCAGCCCATCGAGAAGAGAGTCCAGAAAGCGCCGCCCGGCACTCTCACGGAATGTCACGGGGTTTGCGATCTAGGTCTTCCCGATTTTGCCACAAAGTGGAAGTATTCCGGTCGTTCCCACTCAGGACAGACATGAATCATGGTTTTCCTAGTGGTCAACTTCCTAGAACGGTAGTTAGCGTCGAACTACTTTACGCAGAAACATCAGGGTCAAAGCGGATTCATGCTGCACTTGGTTCAAGGAGATTGGGAAATGAGAGGGATGCGAAGCTCGATCTCTCTGCCCATAAGGTGAGAGCGGAGTTTTGATGCCGAAAAGTGCTTAAAAATATCTAAAAATTACGAATATCAAGGGAAAAATATTCAACGTCGAAGGCGGCGGCTCGACCTAGGACAATTTTAAGCGTCAAGTGCTTTAAAGGCGCCCGTGCAACACTTCCGGATTTTTAGTAATTTTTCTATGTGCGTGTGCGAGTTAGGGAAGCTACCGCCAGTGTGGGATGCTGAGACGTATGCCTAGGATTTTTCGGATTGCAAATCGAACGCCGGACGCGAGAGCTGCCAAAATTTGGCCAAATTTGAAAAGGCATGAATCTTGTGGCTAGTGGGAGGTGCCCTTTGGAGCCCCCCAACCCCCCATTTCATTTTTGTGTATGGCAGCACGTCGTGGATCAGATCAACGGCGGAAAATTGACGCCCCCCCTAAACTGGTGGCTGTAAATAAGCCATAGCAATGATGCTACAGGGCTGATGCACAAGTCCTTCGCTTCATATCGCCAGTCTTCGCACAGACAATGATGGCCTAGTTAGAGAGAGAGAAAATCAGTCTTTCTCTCTCCTCCCTCTCTCTCCTCTAAGGGGTGGTGCACGCGGGAAGAAGAAGGAATGGCAGATGCTCGTCCGGATTGCTCCGTGGATGAAGAGGGGCTGGAGACAGCAATGCGGGGTCATGCTGAGCATTAAATGCATGCTAAAAATCAGTCCCATAATCAAGACCAAGAAACCGAGATTTGAAAATAAGTAGTAATGCTATTTTTATAAAGAAAAATTATTTTTTAATGTTGTTTGCTTTATGAAATCTTATTCATATGGGATGAAAGTTCATTATGACATTGTTTGCCATGAGTTTGATCAGTTTATGCTCTGAAAATTAGAAAATATAAGGCTAAATGGCCGGAATTAGTGTTAAAATACATGAAAAACACAAGGGTAAAATTGGGTTTTTTGCTATATAAATGAGAAATATGATATGTCACACCAACTAAATCTGAGTTTTTGCTATCAATGAACCTAAGGGCCACAGCCCACAATCAACTTTTATTTTAAGTCATTATTTATTAAATAAAAATAGGGAAAAATGCTTAAAATAGAGAAAATGGATTTAAAATTAGGGAAAAATAGAAAACGGACTATGGAAAATTAGGGGAAATTATATCTATGTTTGTGCAATGTATAACGGTGGCAAAGCATGAGGTTGGCCTCGATTTGTCCCAGTTTCTATGTTTTGTACGTATTTATCCTTTTTTAAAAAGGGCAAAATGCATAGAAACCCTATCTAACTGATCAACGATGCAAAATGCTAAGAGTTAGATGAGGAGGGGCCGAAACACTGAAATATAAAAAAAAGATTTGATTTATGCATTGCACTTGGCATATAGGAAACGGTTTAATTAACAAGAGGATGGTAGCATGAGCATATGGCTCGGTGCCTCCTTTCAACGCAGCACGCCCTAGTAAAATTGATGGAAAGAATGTTTTATGCACTATGCACGATGCTGATTTTTCTTTTTTCTGATCACAGCCATACACGATTTGCATTAAGCATAATAATTAAAAGGTATCAGAAAAACCTCCTCGATGCATGGCACCTGTCTTCCTTAGGTTGTGACCAACGATGAGTATGAGAGGATGTCCCAAGCTATAGGTTAGTCGTTGGGTACTAAGGGGAAGTGTAGTGAGGAATGGTACATCCTGGAACGTAAAATATCGGTACCTTGAGAGGAGTTTGTGCTCGTTTGTGTTATATGTTTAGTAGCGCATCAAAGGGCCAATCCCTGCGATGTAGGAGAGCTGTAGTGGGGTTCCGACTATTAGTCGGTGGAGTGCCTCCTATGTGTGTGTGACGAGGCATTATGCCTATGTATTTTGGGTTCTCCCTTTGAGGAGTTTTAGAGAAATGTTGGACTATGAACTATAAACACATGAATTAAGCTTTAGGGCAGTTTGTCCTTTAGCATTAGATTGACGCTCCTGGTCTGTGAGGCCATGAGGGTGTTTGTGTGTCATGAGCATGAGGTCCGGCTAGTGCCATAGCTAGTGCCTGCCCATTTTAGGTCCCATCATTGGTGCGTCTGCTGGGAGCTGCCTATAAGTGGTGGTTTTCAGATCTAGGGTTTCTAGAGACCAAAAGGAAGTTGGTTTATGTCCTCTGACAAGGACCGTCAAGTCAAAATCCAAAAAGCGAAACGTGCTGAGAGGGCTAGGCGACAGTTAGAGATAGTAAGTCGTTATTCTCCTCAAAGGAGTAGCCCAGTATGTATACGAAGCAGTGGTTTTAATAACCCAACTGCTCTATATAGTCTGTTAGGTGCAAGAGGAAGCGTAAGTTCTTCCTCTCCTCCACCAAGTCTACCCACTTCAAGTGGGGGGGGCGAATTCACCCATTCAAGCTCCTATTGCTAATCCGATTGTCACCATGGCACAACCCATTGCAATTCCTGTAGGGACGCCGGATTTACCAGGCTTAGGAGTGCCCTTTCCCATTTTTAATGGGTTAGCGGAAGAGGATGCAGAATTTCACATTTGTGAATTTCAAAGATTGATGTTCAATTATCGTATCCAGGATGAGGGACATCTTATGATGTTCTTCAATATGACGTTAAAAGGAAGGGATATGGTATGGTATCATAGCATAGAGTCTGGAACCATAACCACTATTGATAAATTCTATGTAGCTTTCTGAGTGGAATATGCCCCTGAAATAGGTGGCCAATATTGGTTGTGGGTCTTGAATGTAACACGCCAAGATCCTCACAAGAATGTGAAAGCATATGCCAAGAAGTTGAAGGAAGTATTTCGTAAGTTACAAACTTACATTTCCATTCTGCCAACTGCCCAATTGCAATACTTTTTGCATGGGTTGGATTTTAATATCCAAGTACAATTGAGCAGTGTGGCCTTGGCAGATATAGACACCGCTATTACGCAGGCAGAGGGAGTAGAAGCACGATTACAAACTGCCTACTCCTCCCCGAATGAATGTTAATGGGTGTTTAGTACCTAGAGGCAATCCATCATTGACGAATGGAAGTCAAGGGATGCCTATGACTAACCCTATTGGGAGAAGGAGTGTGGTTTAGAATGTACCTTTACTACCAGCTCCTCCCAGTGTGACTATGCCTATGGCAAGTCAGTTGGCTCCACCAAATGTTGGAGGCCAAGTTTCAAATTCGAATGTTGTTCCTGTGGGTCAACAGCCAATGCCAAATTAGATTGTTAGGCCAATGGAACGATGAGTTGACGATTGAGGCTACGAGTTGAGTGCATCTAATGTCCTTGGCAAAGTCAAGGATATGATGAAGCATTATACCGATATGATTTCTGAATAATATCGAAAAATAGCTGTCGACGTTAATTTCTTGAAGAAGCAACAAAATTTGATAGGGAGTTGACGCACTGAAGAGGGTGGACCCTCTAGATTCAGTTGTAAATGACGTGGTGGACAGCATTTTCCCAAAAACTATCCAAATGTGAAATGTGACATTTGTGGAAAGTCGGGCCATTTAGCTGCTACCTGTTGGAGTAAGATTAGTTCTCTCCAACAAGGGAGTAAACAGCCGGGCCAAGTGAATCATAGAGCGCAAGGGAATAACTTGCAGCAGAATGATGCACCAAGACAAATATTGCAGAGGGGAAAAACAAATATAGAAGAGTTGCCACAAGGCAACGAAGTCAGCCTTATTGAGGCTGTGCGAGTCAATGATACTGAAACCTCTAACTTAAGATCCGTGACAAGAGGCCAAAAGGCTAAAGAGGTTGATAAAGATAATGCAAAACTGGTTGAGGCAAACCCTAAGCAAGGGGATAAGGGGACGCAAGTCCAGAATTCTAGTATAGAAGGGGGACCGCTAAAGCTGATTGACGGGAAAGGCGACCCTAAGAAGGATGAAGAAGTGCCAAGAAAGAAGGCAAGAGCTAAGAAAGAAGCACCAAAACCGGTCCAAAGACCCAAAGAGAGGATGGTTTGGCGAGAAAAGAGAGCTTTGGCTAGTTATCATGACTTTGATTTAGCAAGTTCTCTCTATGAAGCCAAACCAGATGTGAACCTCTTGCAATTGATCAAATTATCTCCAGGAGTACGCAAGGAATTTAAGAAGATCCTGCGTATTGGGTATATTGTAGAACCCTTGGGCATAGCACGAGTAGGGGAAGATTGGTTTGACCATGCTAAAAAGAACTGCCCTAGGGTTCCAGCTTATGTAGATGGAATATTAGTGGAACATGCCATTGTAGACACTGAATCCTCCGTCAATATCATGAGTTCAGAATTGATGGAGAGGTTGGGTCTAGGCATCCAAAAAGATAGCTCCACCCTTCTTAGAATGGTTGATGATAGTCTAAGACAACCAGAAGGTTGCATTACTAAGGTCCATGTTACAGTGGCAAGTGTAGAATGCTTTTTGGACTTTAGGGTGATCAGATTTGTAGGACGTCCTAGCTATCGAGTTTTGCTAGGGAGGCCTTGGATCTTACGAACAGACTGTCAAGTCGATATACCCGCCGGTCGAGTGGTTCTAGGTAGAGGTGCTAATCGAGTAATAGTCGATGCTTACCTTGAGTCTCCTCAAAGTGAGAGCGCTCCTTTATCTTCTACTGAATTAGAGACAGCAGATGATCCATCTGGTAGTGAGACATCATCCACTAGTGATGAATCTAAAGAGGGGTCCACTACAAAGGATATCTATCAGATAACTCTAAATGAGCCGATAGAGCCGCAAGATAGGATAAGAGATGCGGATGTGATTGAGTTGGAGCTTGGCACGCCGAATGATTTGCGGCCAATTAAATCAGGTTCTATGCTCAGTTCAGCAGAAAGGGAAGACTATGTGTCCTTTATTGAGGAATTCTGCGATATCTTTTCTTGGAGTTATGATGAGCTGAGAGGTATTCCTCCCAGCCTAGCTGTTCATATTATTCCTGTAAAAGAAGACAGTCATCCTGTGCGTCAGAAGGTAAGGCGTATGACTTTTGAATTAAGGGACAGGTTGTTTGAGGAGTTACAGAAGTTAAGAAAAGCTAGTTTAATCTTCCTTGTTCAACACACAGAATGGTGTTCACCAGTTGTTATCAAGAAGAAGAAAAACAACCAGATCTGACTATGTGTGGATTTTAGAGAGCTAAATAAGCAGACAGTTAAAGATTACAACCTGTTTTGCCATTTATTGACCAGATTTTGGATCAATTAGTGGGTAGGAAAATATATTCGTTTATGGATTGCTTTGCAAGATACAACCAGATGGCAATTGCAAAAGAGGACAAGTTGAAAATAACTTTTATTACTGTTTTGGTACTTTTGCATACCATGTGATGGCCTTTGGTTTGTGCAATACACCTGGATCGTGGCAACGAAAAATAGACAAGACCTTTGGTGACATCTCCCCGGATGAGTTGAAAGTGTTTATCGATGACCTGGGGGCAGCCACTGCTATAAGGGAGAGGATGTTGATTATTTTAAGAAAATGCTTTAAGCGTTGCAAACAATTTTGTATCGCTCTTAACCCACGGAAGTGTGTCTTTGGAGTACCTTATGGGCTACTGCTAGGTCATGTGGTCAACTTAGTGGGAATCGCAATTGACCCTGAAAAGATCAAGGTCATAGTTGCTATGAGCCCACCACGCACTCCAAAAGAGGTTCATAGCTTTCTGTGTCGATAGGATACTATCGGAGGTTTATAAATGCCTTGGCAGAAAGAATGTTTCCATTAACAAACTTATTATCCTTTAGCTATTCATTTGAGTGGAGCGACCCTTGTAAGGTAGCTTTTGAGGATGTGAAACAGGAGCTAGTAAAAGCGCCCGTTTTAAAAGCAGCTAAAAGAGGCGAGATGTTGTATATATTTTTAGCAGACCATGCATAGTATAAGCCGTTGTTTAGCCCATATCTGGGAGGAAAAGTGGTATCATCTGATAGTTTTTGCTAGTCAAAAATTGGGCATTTGAGAGATCAACTATACCTACATGGAGAAATTGTGTCTTGTGATGGTTTTTGGGACTAAGAAATTCAGGCACTACATCCTCTATGAAAAGGTAGTGTTCTATACAAAGGCGGAAGGGCTTAGATTGGTTATGAACAAGCTGCAGCCGCCTGATCGTTTGGCAAAGTGGTTAATCACTTTGCAGTAGTTCGATTATGAGATTAAGAGTAAGCCACCGAGGTTGCAGGGTATTGTGGAATGCCTTGTGGATTTCGGGGAGCCGAAAGAGACTTTGGCTAAAGGAAGTGATATTGAGAAAATGTTTAAAATTGATACAGCTTCTATCCCATCTTGGTATGCTACTATTATGCATTATCTATCAACAGGAGAGACTGGAGCTAGTTTATCAAAGTCTGAAAAGAGGAAAATCAAACAATAGGCATTGAAGTTTTCCTTGATCACAGGGATACTATATCGGCAGGGTGTTGATGATATCTACCGCCGATGTATGATGCTTGACGAGGTTCCTTTCATCTTGGAGGAGTGTCATGACTCTGCATGTGGAGGGCACTTCGCGGGACGGTTAACGGTGCAGAAAGCTTTACGAGCTGGATATTGGTGGCCGTCCATCTTCCAAGATTCCTTTGAGTATGTGAAGCAATGTGATACTTGTCAAAGCCATAACAATAGAGAGAACATGAATCGTCCACTTACACCTATCATGGCTATCCTTCCATTTGAGAAGTGGAGCATTGATTTTGTGGGTCCTATTACCCTGTCGTCTACTACTCAGAAGAGGTACATTATAGTAGCCACTGATTATTTCACAAAATGGTTAGAAGCGCGGGCAACGAGGCAGGACAATGCAAAAGATACCGCAAGTTTCCTTTTAGAGTAGATTATCTGCCGTTTTGGTCCACCGAAAGAATTAGTGTCGGACCGTGGAACCCATTTTCTGAATAAAGTGATCAAAAGCTTGACAGAAGCTTGGCAAATCAAGCATAATAAAACGATTCCTTATAATCTGCAAGCAAATGGGCAGGTGGAAAGTACTAATAAACAGCTTGTGGATATCTTGTCTAAGATAGTCTCTAAGAAGAAACGAGACTGTGACAGGAAGTTGTATGTGGCAGTATGGGCGTACAATACGACATTCAAGCGAGCTACCGGCCATACTCCATTCAAATTGGTTTATGGGGAAGAGTGTGTGTTACCCCTCGAGATCGAATTGCCAACCATACGGTTTGCAATTAACCACTCTTTGGGAGATGAGGATTCCCTTTTTGAATGTTTCACGACCTTAGCCCACCTGGATGAGCTGAAGTTGTAGAGCTTATTACACCAGGAGGTAGCCAAGCATCAGATAAAGCAGTTGCATGACCTTAGAGGGAAGAAATATACCTTAAGAAAAAGGAAATTAGTTCTGTATTACGATGCGCGTAGGGAGCTGTTTCCAGGGAAGTTGGAACCTAAATGGGATGGGCCCTACAAGATTGTTAGGCTAGGGAAAAATAGGTCTACGGCCCTATTAGCCGATCTACAAGGAGTAGAGTTTAAAAATAAGGTTAATCTTAATAAGATTAAACCTTATTATTTCTAAGTATACTAATATAGAGAAATGCATTGCAGGTCCATGCTGGGGATGATTTGAGACCTGCAAAAGAGCTTTAAAGCTGGTTGATGGGGCGGTTAATTCCTTATTTGGAGCACCCATATCTGGAGCAGAGATACCATCAGGGGAAACTTATCTGGTGGAGCAAAGGATACCAAGTGATTGAACAAGAAGATGGAACCTTTGTGTGGGAGATCAAAGTCTTCTGCCATCACTGCTTATGACTGTTGACAAATATCCCTCTTGAGTTCAATGAAGAAGGTGGGATGGAGCCATCAGTTCATCCTCTCAACATGCTAAACTTTGATTTCCATAATTACAAATAGAGGAGTTCGTGATGGCAGGCTGTGTAAACCCATTGTGGATGTACACATTATATTTTGATGGAGCGTCCAAGGGCCCTAATAAAAAAGGGTGTTGGATTAGTTATTTGAGATCCCTGATGTAGAGTTACGATGAAGTTAGTTGCTTATCTCGAGGTAGGATTCACTAACAATATGGCGGAGTATAAAGCCTTGCTTATGGGACTGCATATTGCCAAATAAGGTGGTGTTCGTCGATTGTTAGTAAAAGGGGATTCCTAGTTGATCCTGAATGAGCTAGATGGGACATACACAGTGCGGAATCCCATTCTTTGTATGTATCATCGGACTGCGATGACCCTACTTGAAGAGTTTGAGAGAGTGTCTTTTCAGCTGATTCCACGTTACTGGAATCAGTTTGCGAATTCATTGGCAAATCTTGCTTATGAAGAATATATTTTCTTCAATTGTGGTCCTAGTTTGGATATTGTGATCAATGGTGAAACATGAACCGATCGCTTGTGGGGAATGTTATCAGAGCATGCAATATATGGCAGACGATGGTTGATATGGGTAATGCAAAGAGTAGCCAAGAACAATCTACTGTTATTATCCTGGACCCATAGGTTGATTAGACAACATATTATGCGTACGCCTCTTGCTATATATGCAGAAGGGATGGGTCATAACCTTATGCATTTAGTTTAGGGCTACGAGCCCTGTGTTTTCCTCCTTGGGAAGGAGCCTATTATTGTATATCTGGATTCTTTCAAGGAGGGATGTGTAGGTGCTATTCTGTTTGATTTCGTTAGGCCAAGAGGGCTAGTTTTGCGAGGTGTTATTGCTTTATTTCACTAGGCCAAGAGGGTCGATTAAGTTTTTTAGTGAAGTGCTTTATTTCATTAGGCCAAGAGGGCCAGTTGTCTGTTTAGTGCAGGTACAGTTAATGGTTTCTTGTTTTAGTTTTGTGCTAGCCAGGTTCAGAAGAAGAGCTTGGAAGGAACCTTTTGTTGCATGGATGCTTCTCGTGGTTCTATCCAGGTGATATCTTTCCTTTATGAGTACTGTGGTTTTATTCTATATGTGTTTGTGTACTTGTTAAGGGGTTTTTCATTTCTTGTTGGGGACTGGCATCCAAGGCATGAAGTCCCAAGTTTAGGTTCAGTATGTTTGAGGGAGGTCTGAGTAGTCATTGCCTCCTGTAAAGACATTGTCAAGCATTGAAAGACCTGTTTTAGAAGGCAGTTCTAGTGACCCTATTCTGCTAGCTTGCTAGGCGGCCGTTCTAGGAGTTCTTGCTTAGTTGTGAGGTAGTTAGAGAGGCATGTAGAAGGAAAACGATGATGATAAGGGAAGAAACCCTGAATATCTTAAAGACAATAAATATATATAGAGGTGTGTAAAAAGGGGTTCTAACCCCTATAAAAATAGAAAAGAAAGAAAGGAAAGTTTATAAGCAGTTGATCATTGCCTAGCGAAGGCTTGGTAGGTTCCTAGGGACGAGTCAAACTCGGGGCCGATGCCTTGTCTTCCTAGGGGTGGCGTCTTGCTAGAAAAGAAGAAAGTCAGGAAGGTTGGAGCGAAAATAAAAGTGAGCGTCAGAAAAGGATTAAGTGTCACCTTACGAGGGCTTGGTAGGTTCTTGGGTACCGAGACAGGACCTGAGGCCGATGCCCTGTTCTCCTTGGGTCACTACACTCAACTCCCTCCTTTTTACATGCCCGAGTATGTCAATAAAATAAAGCTCTAAAAGAGGAAATGTGCTAAAAGAAAATACCTATTGATTAGGCTATAGGAGTCCTCGCCTAGTAGGAGCTCCTGGTTGTGTTGTCCTTAGTTAGGAAGGTGGTTCAGACCACCACTTAGAGCAACCTCGTTGATAGTTCTTTTTAGTTTGGCCGTGTTGGAGCAGTTGGTTAGTGACTAGCTTCGGACCTTCTATTAGATTATGCTAGGCCTACTCCTTGTGGATGTCATGCCTTGGTTTTGTCAGGGGGTAGGGTGAGCATTGTGCTAGGTTTAGTATGTATCTATTTTGTATCAGCTTGATGCTTCCTTTGGTTGTTTTGTGCAGATCTACTGTGGGATTCGACGGGTTGAGTCGCCCTATCTCATGGTCGCCAATGAGAGCAAAGTTCTGATGTCGAGAAGTGCTTAAAAATAGCTAAAATTTATGAATATCAAGGGAAAAATATTCAACGTCGAAGGCGGTGTATCGACCTAGGACAATTTTAAGCTTCAAGTGCTTTAAAGGTGCCCTTGCGACACTTCCAAATTTTTAGTAATTTTTCTATGTGCCTGTGCAAGTTAGGGAAGCTACCAGCCAGTGTGGGATGCCGAGACGGACGCCTAGGATTTTTCGGATTGCAAATCGGACGCCAAACGCAGGAGGTGCCAAAATTTGGCCAAATTTGAAAAGGCATGAATCTTGTGGCTAGTGGGGGTGCCCTTTGGAGCCCCCCAACCCCCCATTTCATTTTCATGTATGGCGGCACGTCGTGGATCAGATCAACGGTCGAAAATTGACGCCCCCCCCTCAAAATCGATTTGGTGGCTGCAAATAAGCCATAGCAATGATGCTACATGACTGATGCACAAGTCCTTCGCTTCGTATCGTTGGTCTTTACATAGACAACGATGGCTTGGTTAGAGAGAGAGAAAATCAGTCTTTCTCTCTCCCCCCTCTCTCTTCTCTAAGGGGTGGTGCACGCGGGAATAAGAAAGAAGAAAAAGGAATGGCATATGCTCGTCCGGATTGCTCCGTGGATGAAGAGGGACTGGAGACGGCAATGTGGGGTCATGCTGAGCATTAAATGCATGCTAGAAATCAGTCCCATAATCAAGACCAAGAAACCGAGATCTGAAAATAAGCGATAATGCTATTTTTATAAAGAAAAATGATTTTTTAATGTTGTTTGCTTTATGAAATCTTGTTCATATGGGATGAAAGTTCATTATGACATTTTTTGCCATGATTTTGATCAGTTTATGCTCTAAAAATCAGAAAATGTAAGGCTAATGGCCGGAATTAGTGTTAAAATACATGAAAAACACGCGTTTTAAGGGTAAAATTGGGTTTTTTGCTATATAAATGAGAAATATGATATGTCACACCAACTAAATCTGAGTTTTTGCTGTCAATGAACCTAAGGACCATAGCCCACAATCAACTTTTATTTTTAGTCATTATTTATTAAAAACAATAGGGAAAAATGCTTAAAAATGGAGAGAATGGGTTTAAAATTAGGGAAAAATAGAAAACGGGCTGAGAAAAATTAGGGAAAACTATATCTATGTTTGTGCAATGTATAATGGTGGCAAAGGACAAGGTTGGCCTCGGTTTGTCCCTGTTACTATGTTTTGTGCGTATTTATCATTTTTTTAAAAGGAAAAAATACATAGAAACCCTATCTAACTGATCAATGATGCAAAATGCTAAAAGTTAGATGAGAAGGGGCTGAAACACTGAAAGATAAAGAAAATATTTGATTTATGCATTGCACTTGGCATATAGGAAATGGTTTAAATAAAAAGAGGATGGTAGCATGAGCATATGGCTTGGTGCCTCCTTTCAACGCAGCACGCGCTAGTAAAATTGATGGAAAGAATGTTTTATGCACTATGCACGATGCTGATTTTTCTTTTTTCTGAGCACATAGCCATACACGATTTGCATTAAGCATAATAATTAAAAAGTATCATAAAAACCTCCTCGATGCATGGCACATGTCTTCCTTAGGTTGTGACCAACGATGAGTATGAGAGGATGTCCCAAGCTATAGGTTAGTCGTTGGGTCCTAAGGGGAAGTGTAGTGAGGAATGGTACATCTTGGAATGTAAAATATCGGTACCTTGAGAGGAGTTTGTGCTCGTTTCTGTTATATGTTTAGCAGCGCATCAAAGGGCCAATCCCTGCAATGTAGGAGAGCTGTAGAGGGGCTCCGACTATTAGTCGGTGGAGTGCCTCCTATGTGTGTGTGAAGAGGCGTTATGCCTATGTATTTTGGGTTCTCCCTCTGAGAAGTTTTAGGGAAACATTTACTATGAACTATAAATGCATGAATTAAGCTTTAGGGCAGTTTGTCCTGGTCGCGAGGCCGTGAGGGTGTTTGTGTGTACCTTCCATAGGACGGACCCATGGTCACATCCACCGCACTTTCCTCAGAGTTGCTTTAGTTATCTAATTACCTACCACATTTAGTTTGATATGCAGAAATAGCTTCCTTAATTAGCCAATTAGTCACCGATTCCTTCATGTAATCTTAGCACTGACATTTTCCTTTTCAACAATTGATCTTATTTATCAGTCTTTGGAATACATCATGTAATCCAGCCCGAAGGCTATTCCATAATCCGCCCCAAGGCAATTCTAGCAATCCTCAGGGATCACTATTCCAAGTTTCTTTCCGTAAACTAGTATGCAGGCCTCAAGATCCAATTTCAAGTCACATTGGCCTCTTGTGCAAGACCCGGAGGCAAGGGATTTACAGCCAAAGCCCCCTTGGCACCCAAGCGTCCTCCTGCTCCAAGTAGCACCAACGGAGAGACCTCTCGCGGCAAGTACGGTCCATGTACCTGGCACGGCTAATAACCCCCTTGGATAGGGTTAGGCATATAGTCGGGGATAACTGATGCTGCCTCTCCCTCCAGGCCTTCAACCTGAAGCATTAATTGTTTTTCCAGCTTTAATTCATTGAGCAAAGAAGTACAAATAGTTCTCCTCACTATACAAGCACAATCAATCCAGTGGTCGTTTGTTTGGCCAACTGCTAAGGTGTGAATTCCTTCTCTTTGAATGCATCCAGCTTTCGATCTAGGATCAATTGCAACTTGGCAAGATCCCCAAGGGTTTTGTTGTTTGTTTACCCTTTTGTCCTTGGGTTAGGGTTTATACCCTGTTAACCCAAATTAACAACACCTTAGGTTCCTTAAATTAAGACAGTAAATCCTGGGAAACCTTGTCGCCCCAACTTGATTGGTCAATTTCTTGCTAGGCAATTCATAGTTACCTTAACTTGGCAACTTAGCCTCACAAAAGGGTGATGTAGTAGGATGACTACCCATCCTCTTGCAAATTAAACTTATACTTAGAACCTGCCAACCTTGTTTCAAGGAGTGGCAAATCTATCTTGTGATTTAAACACAAAGCCATGCAACATTGCAACTTCTTGCATAGGTGTTGCGTCTGACTTGGGGGATTAGTTCTCTCATCAAACGATATACCTTGGTTGAGAATACCTTTGGTCAATATGTAGGGTTTGGGAGTCTTCTTGACTCAACCCAACCCTAACCATACCGGTCCTAGGTTTTCTAAATTCAAATGCAAGTCTAGTATTTGGCCAATAGATCCTTAGGGTAAGAACCCTAGATCGTTCTTGCATGGGCGGCTAACTAACCCTAACATTGCGTGAATGTGGGTAGGACCTTTGGGATTGAAAGTCTTAACTTGGCATCCCAAGTGCGATTCTAGGCAGAATTTTTAACGTACTAAACCCTATCTAGCACTTTGAGGTGTTCGTCGTACTAACTTTTTATGCTTCTATGAATCCCATGTGGGTTATGCCATTACAAGCAATTTACCTAATTTGATCTAATTGTCTTATGACAAGAGGTGATCTTTTCTTAGAGATGCTAATATTTTTCCTAAAAGGTGTAAATAATTCCAAGATATAACATTCCATGCAAGTATGCGATTGATAGACTTCTTCCTTCTATGCGACTATAAGATTTACAATGACCATTTCTTTTCCCTTGCCTAAAATATAATGATTGACAATTTAGGGCTAACTCATATAAAAACCCTATGTTGAATTTCATCAAGAACTATGCTCATAACCCTTTACTTAATGTATTGAATTCAGGCTTTAATATGACAATTTCATCCATTCCCAAATCCAACTTTGATAAATAAGTCCATGCAGTGGGACCATTATTGATTCAATTCGTCCTTCAGCACTTAACCCCAACCTAGGTTGTAATTTTCACCGCATGCAATTTGCAAGGTACGCAAATCCCTTTCATGCAATGCAACTACTTGGATAACATCTAATGGACGTCAACAATTATCTCATACGAATCACGTCCATGAATTTAAATCATAAGTGCAACATATGACATAAGCTCTATCCTTCTTAGCATGATATCCTCTTCTAATTTATGCATTATCATTCAAGATGATTGCAACTGCCCTTGTTGATGGGAGTGCGAGCAATTTCAATTAATCGGCATGCATTAAACCTTGTAAAATGAATGAATAATTGCATTTAAAATTTCCAAATGTATTTAACTCAACTAGGTGAATTAAAGACATGCTTAAATGTATTCTTTTCATGCAAGAATCAATTTTAAAAAAACCTCGGTATTGAGGTTTCGGTGTCGCCCACACGCGAACTCTGAGTGGAAGCTCCCGCATGTGCGCCTCACGTCTTTTGTTTGGGGGCCATTTGACATAGTAATTTTGTCTCAAAAACTCCCATTGGGTCACTCCTGCATATTAGATCCTCTCTATCTAATGAACTTATCCCCCGCACAGGATACGGGCCTTGGAGACTTGGTAGTAAGGGAAACCGGGAAAACATGGGGAACCAAGGCTTATGGAGGCTTAAGTTAGAAGCTTCCAAAGAAGCTTCTAATGCTTCTCTGTCAGAATGATCGTGGAGAGAGAAGATGAGGGATGGAGGTGATGATGAGGAGGGATGTTGACGATGAAGCGAAGAATTATGATGATGATGGTGCAGGTAGAGGCGAGGTGGCAGGCTGGGCGGCAACGAGCTGGCGATTGCAGCTTCTTTAGGGCGTAGGATAGTAGCTCCTCTCTCTCTCCTCTCCCCTCCCTCAAGCTTGGGGAGGGGGTGGTCTTAATGGACTAAGGGGGGGAGATCCACACACGTGGAGGGAGGCATGATCCCTTCCCCAACTCCTCTCTACTCCACTTAGCTTCAGCCCTTCCCACACTCCCTCTCCCCACCATGCATCAACTGAGGGGACGGGGTTATTATTAACAAAATTTGCCACCATTTTAACCATTATCCCTTTTTTTTCCCCTTTGAGGAGATGTTCTCGTGCGGCTTACGGGGTTTAAGTCTCGGCTCTTATGCTCCATGCGGCTAGAGTTTATTGATGCGTGTGCGGGGTAAGCACTTAACCGCCAACGTTTACCAATGCGGGAGATTATTTTAGTTTGATTTTTGCGCGGATTACAGGTCTTCAATATTTTGAGGCAGAAATATTACATTCTCTCCCCCTTAGAGGAATCGAGATGTCCTCATCTTGAGAAGGGCTGGGGGTATTGTTGGTTGAGAGTACTTTCATCCATCCAAGTGGCATCCTCTTCAGGATAATCTTTCCACTGGACGAGGTATTCTCTCAAGGTTTTGGATCTCCGTAGTATAGACAAAAATCCCTTCAATTTGAAGTCTCTTTTATGGAGATTTCAAAGAAATTCTTCAATCTCTGTCATACTTGTAAGAGAAAATTGGCCTTCAATCTTGAATGCGTTGCTTGGATTCTTCAATATCTTAAATACTTGAAGTAGAAGAGAGGTCCCTGAAGTGATTTAGAGTGAAAGCCCCATGAAATGGAAGAGAATAATCCAAAAATTTGATGCCTAAAGCTTGCTACCTTGTTTTGACTCCATAGCCAACTATCCTTGAAGCTTCAAGTCCAAGAATGGTTCAATGTCGGTCCCTTGGGTGTTGAGGAAGCTCCAAGAAGCTTGATAGAGTAAAAGCCCTTTGGTCTCTTCAAGAAATTTCAAGAGATTTCACTGTTGTCATAAATTCATCCATAACCAGGGTTTGGGAGGTCAAGAATGATCATGAGAATGAGAAATAGCTCTGTGTGCTTGCTGGGAAGCTTGAAGAATCCCTATAGAAGCTTGGTAAAGCCATAGCCAAGGCTTATATTGCTGACATTTTTCGTGAGGTAAGGGGGTGTGTTTTCAATGCAAATAGACATGGAAATGCCTGGAAGAAAGGAGAAGACAAGATCCACCATAAAAGCTTGAAGAAATCTTGAGAGAAAGAAGAGACAAAAGCTGGCTCAGAAAGGTAACCAAGGTTTAACTCCAGTAATCCCTTTTTAGACTCAAGTTAGGGTCAAGAACCTTCAAAATGGGCCTCAATCGACCATGACTTGCTATTTTGGCCAATAACCTCCATCTTCCTCAAGATCTCCTTCAAGAAACCTCCAAAATTAATCCCGACTTGTTGAGAGAATCCCGACTAGTCACTGTTTGAATTGTACCAAACCCTATGACCAAATCTTGGTACTCCAGTTACCTGCTACCTGTCCCTATGTCTAAATTCTCCATGAAAGTGACTCTTCCCATGGATCAAAGTCCATGCTCTTATACCAATGTAATGAAGGTTTCCTCTTCAATGTAAATAACACAAAGACTAATAAGAAATGCTAAGGACCATAGCTTGCCATTTCTTTATTCAAGATGTCTTACAACCAAGAATTACAAGAGACATTGAAGCCATGGAAGCTTGAGAATCAATTGATGACATCTAATGTTTCAAGGAAATCACCCCTTAGAATTACCTTCAAGCTCCAAGAAGTGGAGATCTTAAAAATGATTAAAAGATGATTTACATTGGCACCTTCTTGCCTTTTATGCTCCAGTTTGAAATAGGCTAATTTCCTAACTAAGGTAGCATGAAAATTTCTTTATTACACTCGTCTAGGGGAAGAATAATGGTAACACTATTTTGAGAAGACAAAGTCAAAGCACAAGTACAAATACTATCTTTCGATGGATTATTTGTGATTGTCATAGCCTAGGCTAGAAGTATGCTTCAAGGATTGACTAGCCTAGAGCCCATTAAAGTGGGTAGAATACCTAAGAGAGGGTGTAAACCTTAATTCACATTTGTGGAAAATATAAATGCAAGAGGGGTACAAACATTAATCCTAAAGTGGTGTGCCACTCAAGAGAGACCCTAATTTGTGTCTATATAAGGGTGGGAGGTCTCAACTATATTTATCCTTTGGTGCATCTATATTGTGAAAGCTTTGTCAGTGCAACTACTCAAGCTTTCT
Source organism: Lygodium microphyllum (assembly GCF_053477565.2). Lineage (NCBI taxonomy): Eukaryota > Viridiplantae > Streptophyta > Polypodiopsida > Schizaeales > Lygodiaceae > Lygodium > Lygodium microphyllum. The sequence continues at coordinate 60,335,303 of NC_141156.1, read as the reverse complement.
ATTCACTTCTTCCATTCTATCATCTTGCAACCATTGGTGAGAGTGATTGAGAGAAAGTGAGTGAGGGTGTGTTCAGTATAAGGGACTAAGGGAAGGTAAAGAACTTTGTTGTCTTCTTTTTCTTCTTTACTAGCTTCTCAATTCAATGGTGTGCTGGTGGTGGTTATAAAGGAGCAATGATATTAGAACATGTTTCTTGGGTCACAGAACCATCTTCAAGTCTTCAAGATTTTGGACTACAAAAAATGAAGGTAGGTTGGTGAGTTCACTACACCTCAAAGCTAGTCTTATGTTCTTGGTTTCTTAGGATAGAGAGGAGGATGCTTGGTTAGTTAGAGTAGAGCATTGAGAGACAAAGTGAGAGATTATTGTTGAAGTGAGTTGCAACTTTTAAAACAATAAAAGTTAATCCAAATTCTCGAATGATGGTATTTTTAGCTCAAATATTATTTTGAGAATACAAAGTCAAAGCACAAGTGCAAATACTATCTTTCGGTGGATTATTTGTGATTGTCATAGTGTAGGCTAAAAGTATGCTTTAAGGATTGACTAGCTTGGAGTCCTTTATGTGGATAGAATGCCTAAGAGAGGGTGTAAATCTTGATTCTTAGTTGTGGAAGCCCTAAATGCAAGAGGGATACAAACTCTAACCCTAAAGTAGGATGCCAGTTAAGCTAGTTGACCTAACCATAATCCACATTTGTGTCTATATAAGGGTGGGAGGTCTTAAGTGTATTTATCCTTTGGTGTACCTATGCTGCAAAAGCTTTATTAGTGCAACTACTAAAAATTTCTATTCACTTCTTTCATTCTATCATCTTGCAACCATTTTTGAGAGCAACTATGAGAGAGAGTGTGAGAGGTATATTCAATGAGGGACTAAGGAAAGGTGAAGTCAACGTTCTATGCATACCATTGGTCTTGTAGTGTTATAGAACCTTGGCACACGCCCTCTACAAGAAGTGTTATAAATCTTCCCTTTTCCTTCAAGGCAACCCCAAAAAATCCTCTCATCTAGCTCTACAATCCTTTACCACCACTCTCAAGGAGCAAGCCCCCACACATTTTCCATTTACCATTCTAAAACAACATTAGTTGCAATAATCTACATATCACTCCACACCCCCTAGCATGGAAGTCAACACTACCAAGTGTTGATACTCTCAAGACAAGCCTACATCATGTCAAAAAGCTAGAGAATTTACAAACCACTTCTCAACTAAAGGTTAAGATAAAACAACACATCACTGAAACTTGGCAAGGCAATGATACACCTCATTTTCAGTCACTAAATCTCAAAACTCAAGAAAGATAGAATAGGTTGCTTTGCAAAGTTGCCTTGTCGAGGGAAGCAAAGTTGTGCTACCACATGGTAACTTCTCTACCCTTGTTTCTTTCCCTATCCTCTCATTTTTTTTCTTTTTTCTTTTGAATCATTAGGAAAAAAATGAACTCATAAATGGACTCTTAAAAATAATATAGTTTAAGATGTGGGCCTTTCGGATTGTCCAATAGGAAGGCTAGATGTTGACATCCATGGAGGGTGAATCTTCTCTCTCCAAATCTTGGGTTTTCTATTTAAAAAAAGGGCAGTGGGAGATTAAAAAAAGGGAGAATGAATAGTACACAAAATTTGAGTTTCTCTCACCTTGTATTTCCCCCCTTTTTTTGGAAAATTTTCAATTTCAGTTTTTTTCCCTTTCACAAAATCAGTTTGACCCAAAATTTGAGCAACAGACCACTTTCCCTCTCTTCTCTATACTCAAGAATTTCCGTTTCCATTGAAGCTCCCAGCTGAGAGTAATTAGGGTTTTGAGCGTTCTTCTTACCTCTGCACTTTCTTCTCCATGCAGCTCCAGATTTTGGGCAAAACACAGGTGCCCATCTCTCCTTGCATTTTCTCTTGTTTGCTATTTTTTCAATAGGGTTTGATGTCATTTCTTACTATTGTTGTTGTTTTATTGCAGAGGTTGTTTGGGGCAGGAGACAGAGGTGCTCATCTCTCTCTCCTTTCTTTCCCCCCTCTCTCTATGTGTTGTTTCTCTTTTATGTTGTGTTTTCAATAGAATTTGATGTTGGTTCTAATTGTTGTTTTCTTGTAGAGTTTATTTGGAGCAAGAGGCAAAGGTGTTAATCTCTCTCTCTCTGTTTGTTTTTTTTTTGCTAATATCTTTTCAATACAACACAATGTTAGTCCTAACCCTTGTTGTTTTGTTGCAGAGATCATTTTGGGTGGCATTGCATAAGTGCTTATCTCTCTCTCCCTCTCTCTTTCTTTGTCTATGTTTCCTCTTTTCTATTGTTTTTTCAGTATAACTTCATGTAAATACTAACTCTTGCAAAATTGTCTTTTGCAGAGATCAATTTGGGCAAGATTGGATAGGTGCTCATTTCTTTCTCTCTCCCGCGTACTCACATAAACTTTCTCTTTCTTCCTCTCTACATTATCCCTTTTCTACTATCTTTACAATAGGGTTTGATGCTAGTTCTAACTTAAGGATCAATTGTTGTTGCAGCACTTAACACAAGGTGTAGAGTAGAGATTTTGTAGCTCAATTTACAGGTAAATCTACCATATTTTGCAGTGTCAAAATTTATTCATTTAATTAGTGACTTTTGTATTTGATGGGATTGATGTTTTCTTATGTCCATCATTTGCAATGGGTTTTGATTAGCAATGATTCAATCTTATCTTCAGCAAATTAGCTTATAGGTAAATTGGCCTTGTTTTGTATTGCTTCTATTCATGCAGTTATCTAGATATTTTTTGCTAAAAGGGATTCATGCAAGTATTTTTGTTAAAAGGGATTCATGCATGTGTTGTTTTATACATGTAGTTATTGTACAAGGTTTAGGTGAAGCATATAATTCTCCATCAACTATTTTGATGTGGTGAGTGATTCCTTTGTGTTGGATGATATGGATCTGCTTGAAGTCGATGGTTCAAAAATCCTCTGCTTTATTGGTCCTATGTGTCCATTTGGATCTCCATGCCAATTGGCAATGATCCATGAAACTCTTGTATCATATCATCCATATAACACACAATGTGTTGAGTCTTAGAATATCTCAAGTGTCAGTCCAATGTGCCTATTAAGATTTGCATGCCATGTGGTTGTTATCCTTGTAACAACTACTCTATAATACCCACATTTCATACAATGTATTGAGTCAAATAAGACTCCTCTTCATTATAATAAAATTTATTTTGGCGAAATTCTCTGAGTATTCTTGTGCTATTCTTTTCATTATATTTCATGTAAATGGTATGATTAAAGTGATGTCTTGAAATTAAATCTATACTTTGTGTTGATGTATATATCCACATGCGTTTCGATATCGATGTTTATGTATGTTTACAAAAGTGTAAACATCTCTTAATGCCATGTTGAATTGTATGGCATATTACTAGACAGATTAAAATGCTTATTATTTAGGGATTAATACATACTTCTTTACATCTAATGCATAGGTTATAATGCCTAAGAGAAGAACAAGAATTCTCTCGATAGAAGTACGCAACAAAAAAGGTGAAGAAGGGAATTGGATCACTAATACATATCATTACTTGTCTTGGGTACATATGCATCCAAGTATGAAGGGAGCTTTCAGGGTGAAAGAATCTGCAATTGCAAATGTATCAAAGCACTGGAAGGGTAAAATTTTAGCTCTTAGACAAAGGAATGTTGATTCTCACCTTGTAACAGAGGTGTTTGTACAACATGTATTCATGCAAAAACAAATACACATTGCACCCACAGTGCCCTTTCAACAAAACATTGCAAATAGTAAGGATTGCTATGATGAGTGGCAAAATGTTGAGAGTTTCACTGGTTTTTTTAAGTGTTACCACCTCGAAATTGGTAGATTGCTCTTTGAGGGCCGTACAGCTAAGCAACTCACAAAGGACCTTGTTTTTTTCTATGACTCCAAGTACATATTACCCAAGGGGAGTCGAGAATATGGAACCCTTGAGTATATGCACATATCGAATCTCAATAGCATAGAATGGCCATAGTCTAGTAGCGACATTTTGCACAGGTGTAGCACAAAAATTTCAGCAGACATATTGAATTCTATGAAGCCAAACACCGGCTCAAAGAATGTACATCTAAGCTGGTTCATACCGATTGCAATTTTTGCACACATGTTCAAGGAATGTAAGGGTTTGAGACGTACCAAAAGCACATATGTCATAAAAAATACATCAGAGGATTATGTAACAAGGATTCTAAGCAAAACTTGGACATAAAAAATAACTCACAGTCCTGACACAGTGGAGTGTCGAGTCACAACAAGGGACATGGCTTTCAGGTAAAAAATTTCTCTCTTAGTTGACTATTATCTTACTTTGGGATGAATCGGCTAACTTTCCTTTCCAATTACAGGTACTTTGCTGCACGACAAACTTTATGCCTAGTGTTCAAGTATCGTAGATGGAGGATGCTCAAGGGTAAATGGTTGTGCCTTGATCAAGACATGCGTCAAAGTGCAGCTGTGGATGTTACTATCATTTGTGAGGGCCGTGAGCCCCAAGTGTTGCAAAGGGAGGATGATTGGCCCTTGAGTATAATGCGCTAGGAAATTACAATATTAATGCAGAATCCACCAATTAGCTTCTATTTTAAACTATATGGTAGGAAAATTGGAAACAGAGCTGAGGATACTATTACCAGCGAAAAGAAAATTTAGAGTCTCCCTAAAAATCCCAACACCACAAGTTGTAATATCCAACACTTGTAAATTTTTGGATTTTTTTGGCCAATAGAATATTGTCACTTACAAACTTGCAATATTTAAAAATTATGGTATTTATGCAAAATCATACACTTGTTATACACTTTCCACATCAACACATTTGCATATGCATGTAAACTTTACAAAGATGTAAATAAAGCCATAACTAAATATCATATGCGAACAACCCTTAATGGTTTGAAACTTAAGGTTTTAAAGGTAGAACTAGTTTAGTTCTTGTTTCATTATTTCATTTCACACTTTCTCTCTCTTCATCTCTTTATATCCACCACATCCCTCCTACCTACTACGATGGATGTTCACACACACTTTGATGAGTGGGTCCATGAGACTATCTTTGCCAACCAGGGTGACGAGATATTCTAGGTTTTCTCTAAGAACTTCAACCTTGAAAGCGTGCTCTCATCATTGGATCCCCCCTTTAGGTTTTCGAAGACTTTGTGAGCACCATTGCTACATGCACATACTCCATCGAGGGATCCGACATGACTTGGGTGCCTCTGGAACAGCTCATGGTATTTTAGGTAGGGAAAAATCACCAAAAAGTGGTGAGTAGGTGTCTGGCCCATGTGGATCCTTCGCATAGAGTGTGCATTGTTCCCATGGGAAGTGCACCAGGTACATCACCTTTGGATCTTTGGAGTGTGATTGCGCATTGGCCTCTTTGCATTGGATACACTTTAGAGGAGGAGAGCGATGAAGATACAACTCCTCCATAGGTTGTTTCTATCACATACACGGGAGAAGAACCGATTGAAGAGCTCATAAATGTTGAAGAGGAACATTGAGTGGTGACAGAGCAAGGGTTGTCTCTCATGGTGCCATCTTCTTCAGAACAGCCACAAGTCTACAAACCCAACCTTACCTCCTTGACACCCATTGAAGTAGATGGTGTACAATACTTACTTCTATCAGATGTACTGCAATACTTGGAAATGAAAGAAGAAGAGTTGTTTTCTATCCTAGTCAGGGATTCAATGGAAGACCTGATCGATTATGATTACATGAATGTGCATCCAACAATGGCAGAGATTGGAAGATATGATGGCACAAGCTTAGATACTGTGAGTGCAATCATAGTAGCACATGAGCATATAACCTGGATTGAAGAAGATTACCTTGTGCCCGATGCTGAATTTGAAGCACTACAGCATGATTTGTTCGGACCAAGGCCCCAACTTCCTACCAAGGAGTTTGTAGATTCCTCTGCCCAAAGAGGTGCCTCCCTGACACACGAGGAAATGAAGATACAAGATGATCTAGAGAAGGTGAGATTTCTAGCTACCATATATTTTTATGCAATGAAACTTGATAATAGGGTGTGTCGGGTCCCCTGGAGTCCCCTAGTGAAATCTTGGCAAAAAATGATGCCTACAGCTGCCTTGTTTGAAGTCTGGCATCTAGGGCCACTTTTTGGCTAGTTGCCTGGCATTTGCAGCTATCCAAAGTCTAGCATCTAGGGCCACTTTCTAGCCAAAAAGTGGCCCTAGATGCCAGATTTCGGACACGATAGCTGCAGGCATCATTTTTTTTCAAGATTTCATCGGTGGACTCCAAGGGACCTGACGTACCCTAGCATCAAGTTTCATCACTTTTTGATAACTCTAGGTTAGTCACTAAATATATTGTTTGATTCGACTTTGTCAGTCAGGACATATTGTATATAGATGACTTTGCATCAAGGCAAGGAGGAGCGCGACATGCGGACCGACAGAAGGATTCAGCTCTTAAGGAGTATATTGGTATGTAATATTTCCGCTACAAAATATTGAAGACCCAAAATCTCGCGCAAAAGCGATTCAAAATAATCTCCCACAATGGAAAAGTATTTGGCTAAGTGCTCCACCCTCGTGCAATAGCAAACTCCAACTCCATGTGATGTATAGGAAGCCGTGGCTTGAAAACCGCGAGCCATCGTAGGCCTACACGAGAGCACCCCTTCAAGGGGAAAAAAGAGATAATGGATGAATTTTTGGCAAAAAAATTTCTATTAAAACTCCCCTCCCCTTCAGTTGCATGGCGGGGGAGAGGGAGTGTGAGAGGAGCTTGAGTGTGGAGTAGGAGAGCATGGGTGGGAGGAGGCATGCAACTTGCCACGTGTGTGGCTATCCCCCCCCCTCTCTTAGATCTATATGACCCCCCCTCAAGCTTGAGAGGGGGGAGAGGGAGATCATGGAGCTGCTACCCTGTGGATCGCACTGCCCGTCCGCCACGCTACCACACCACCAGGCCATGCCACCAGCTGCCGCGCCTCCACCTTCATCATCTTCTTCTTCTGCATCGTCGTCATCCTTCCAATCATCTCCCCATCTCCACATCATCATATCTCTATCCAGAATCTTGGAGGCTTCTATTAAAGCATTCCATAGTCCCTATTCACCCGTGCCTTCCCCAAGTTTTAAAACCAAGTTTGCAAGGCCCGATTCCTATGAAGGGAAGTAAGTTCATGGACAGAAGGGTGTTCGAAAATTGGAAAAAAGAGGCAATGAGAGTTTGCTGAGTTGAGATCTACATCCTCGATGGATCCTAAGCAAAAGTCACGAGGCGCACACATGCGGGAGCTTCTACCCCGAGTACGTGAGTGGACAACACCCCGAATCTTAATGCCCAGGTTCCGATAAATATCCTGCATGAAAAGGATGCACTAAGCATGTTTAATTCTTGTAGGAAAGTTTAAATACATTGGGAATTTTACTTGCTTACCAATTTACAAAATTTAGTTACATGTCGTGCATTTGCAATTGCTTGCACTTCCATGGTCAAGATGCAATCCTGAACGCATGATGCATAAGTAAAAAGACAAAATTGTGCAAAGGCATCTTTGTTGCACCTCGCAAAGGATAGGACATATAACTCATAATGCATTTATGTAGTAAATTCTTGGTTGTGTCTCACGATTAAGGTAATCATAGATGGAAATTAAATGATGTCTGAATAGTTGCAATGCATGGAAAGGATTTATGTACCTTGCAAATTACATGCGATGATAGTTCATTTTGGGTCGGATTAAGTGCTAAAGAAAGGATTAATTTAATGATGGACTCATGGTATTCGCTCATTCATGGAGTCCTTTTATCAAAGTTTGAATGCATCTTCATTAAAAATATTAAAACCTTGATTTGTTGCATCAACATAGGGTTTATAAGAGTTAGCTCTAAATCGTTAATCATTATAGTTTAGAGCAAGGAAAAGTAACGTTCATTGTAGATCTTATAGCTACATAGAAGGAAAAGGTCTATGGTCTTGAAATCGCATATTTGCATGGAATGATGCATCTCACCTATCTTGCAGTTATTTACATCTTTAGGGAAAGTATTTGCATCTCTAAGGAAAGATCACCTCTTGTTGTAAGACAATTAGATCAATTAGGTAAATCGCTTGTGATTGTGTAACTCATATGGGATTTCATAAAGGCATAAATAGTTAGTACGATGAACACCTCAATGTGTTAGGTAGGGTTAAGCTATGATAAAATTATGCCTAGTATCGCATTTGGGTTTCCCAATTAATACTTCCAATCTTAAAGGTCCTACCCACATTCACGGAATGTTAGGGTTAGCTAAACGCCTATGCAAGAATGATCTAGGGTCCTCACCCTAAGGATCAATTGACCAAATACTAAACCTCCGCATGAATTTAGGATCCCTAGGGCCAAAGCGTTATCATCCTAGTAGGGTTAGGGTTGGATTGGGTCAATAGGGCTCCCAAACCCTATATCTTGGTCAAAGGTATTCCTGACCAAGGAATATCGTGTGATGGGAGAAATAATCCCACAAGTTAGGTGCTGACACCTATCTTGTGCAACAAGTTGCATCGTCGCATGGTTTTGTGTTTAAATAAAAAAATTGTATTGCCACTCCTTAGAAGAAGGTTTGGCAAGTTTTAAGTACAAATCTAATTTTCTAGAGGATGAGTAGTCATCCTGCTACATCACCCTTCCTTGGGGCTGATTTGCCAAGCTAGGGGAGTTACAAATTTTCCAAGAAAGTAATTGTCCAAGCAAGTTAGGGTGACAAGGTTGCCCAAGATTTATTGACCTTAATATAAGGAAACCTAAGGTAGTGATAATTTGGGTTGATAGGGTATAACCCTAACCCAAGGATAAAGGGTAAACAAGCAACTTAGCTTACGAAACCATTGGGATCTTGCCAAGTCGCGATTGGTCCCGGATCGAATGCTGGATGTATTCAGAGAGAAGGATTCACACCTTAGTAGTTGGCCATATAAACGACTATTGGAGTGCTTGTGTTTGTACATTTAGGAGTAGTGTTTGTACTTCTTTGATCAAGGAACTAATTTTGGAAATATAACTATTGCTTCAGATTGAAATCTTGGAGGGAGAGGTAGTATCACTTACCTCTGACTATCTGCCTCACCCTATCCAATGGGGTTGTTAGCCGCGCTGGGTATGTGGACCGAACTCGCCGCAAAGAGGTCTCTCCGTGGGTGCTACTTGGAGCAGGAGGACGCTTGGGTGCCAGGGGAGGCTCTGGCCGTAAATCCCTTGCCTCCGGATCTTGCACAAGAGGTCGACGTGACTTGAGATGGGATCTCAAGGCCTGCATACTAGTCAACGGGCGGAACTTGGAATAGCGATCCCTGAGGATTGCTGGAATAGCCTTCGAGTGGAATAGCCTTCGGGCGGACTATATGATGTATTCCAAAGATTGATAAATAAAGATCAAATGTTGAAAATGAATTTTCTTGACATTGTTTTTCTATGTCAGTGCCTAAGTTACATGAAGGAACCGATGATTAATTAGCTAATTAAGGAAGCTGTTTTGCCTTGTCAAATTAAATGTGGTAGGTAATTAGATAACTAAAGCAACCTAAGGAAAGTGTGACGAATGTGACCATGGGTTTGTCCTACAAAAGGGTGGTCCCGATTGGCCGGAAACTTTTCTCAAAGGAATTGACAGCAAGGTAAATAATGACCTAGAATCTAGAGTGCTAGAGTCCCGATTTATATTGTTTTAGGGGAATGGAGTGGGACTATGCCTTACGGGCAGAGAGGTCGAGCTTCGCATCCCTCTCATTTCCCATTCTCCTTGAACCAAGTGTAGTATAAATCCGCTTTGATCCTGATGTTTCTGCGCAAAGTAGTTCGGGGCTCAATGCTAGCTACCTTCTAGGAACTTGACTATTAGGAAAACCCTGATTCATGTCGGTCCTAAGTGGGAATGGCCATAATGCTTCCGCTTCGTGGCAGACTCAGGAAGACCTAGATCACAAACCCCGTGACATTCCTTGGGAGTGCCGAGAGGCGCTTTCTAGACTCTCTTCCCGATGGGCTACTAAGACGTGTCCTGCAAGTGGACAGGGGGACACGTTACAGTTGGTATCAAAGCAAACCAATGAGGATCTAATATTTACAAGGAAACTTGATGAGGAGAAGTAGAGAAAATGTTGCTGTTAAGAACATTTCCTTACTTATCAATGCTGGCCTGTAGAGTCGCGAAGCATGGAACAAATTCTTGGTCTTCTAGGTTATGTTTATGACTACAATGTGTGCTTCGGATTATTAGCAGAGGCTAGGTATGATGAATATCCTAGACCGCATCTACAATCCTTCACCCCTGTATGAAAAACGGAGATGGACTGGTGATTCAGGAATTTACTACATAGCTGCCCACCGACTTGCGTACCTTCAAACCAACTTGAAGAGAATCAAGTGGATGGAGGATTTGAAGATCGTGAAGCTATACATCTTTGTCGAGGCTCACACAAACGCAACCCTACATGTCAGTGGTCAAAAGGTCAAGCAGAACATGTATGTGTACGAGGAAATGACTTGAATAATCCTTGTCGACAGAATCAAGGTGTTGGGATACTATGAGAAGAATGTGTATCAAAGGAAGGGATACCCCAAGCTTCCTATGACCTATCGATTCCTGAAAATCCATGATCCCTCTCCATATTATTACTCAGTTCCCGTAGCCGAATATAACACAATCTTATTCTCCCCAAATTGATGTGCCAATCAGCTTGTTCTACCTTACCAAATAAATGTACTCGAAAGGGCTATGCCCATATGAATGAAATAGACATTTTATCACTATTTGTCTTGGCTGTAAGTGTTGGTAAAGGAATTAAGTGATTAGGTCACTTGGCTAAAAGTTGAACTGGGCATGTTAATGTAATGTGAGAAATATTTAGCAAGTTTTTGACGTAAAGAATCTTAATGCCCAGGCGCAACCTCAAGTGCTGATTCCTAGTCTGACCCCTACACCAAGTACGGCTGTAATTCAGGAAAAGAAGTTCATTCTTAAACAAATCAAGCCACCTGAATTTGATGGTAAGGGAAGGAATGTCCAAACTGACGTTGAGGTCTGGATCGAATCCATGGAGGATTACTTCGAAGCAGTAGGAACTGCACCCGCTAACCAAGCTATGCTCGCCAAACTGAAGCTTACCAGCAAAGTAAGACTTTGGTGGAAGCAATGGTGCAGAGACCAAAGGATCTCGGAAGGGTCAATTACTTGGGAGAATCTCAAAAGAGCTGTGCGAGGGAGATATCTACCACCTGCCTACTGCACGCAAAAGATGAACGAATTCTATGAATTAAAGCAGTTTGGACTATCCCTTGATGCATACTATTCAAAGTTCGTCTCTCTCTTAAAGTACATGCCACAAATGGATATGACACAACAGGTGTTAAAGTTTTGTGCCGGATTAAACCCACCCATAAACACCCACCTAGAATCAATGCACCCAATAGACCTTCAAGACGCGCTCATTCGAGCTGCACCGATAATACAGGAGGTGCAGACCAAGTCAAGAAATACCAGGACTTGGTCTTACAAGGATCAAAACAAGGGAGTGTATAGATCTCAGGCCAATAGGGCGTAGGGCCAAAATCAGGTACAAAGGAAGAAAGCTAGGGCGAATGCTACTAACAACTTCACTCCTACCCGAGGTAATGTCTGCAATCTCCATTGCTTTCATTGCAACGAGCCTGGTCACTTCAAAAGGCAATGTCCCAAGCTTAACAGAGGACAACGTCAAGGGCCATTCCAAGCAGCCGCCAATGGCCAAGGAGCCACCGTCATGGCCAGAGGGAGAACCTCCAATGTTGCCAACCAGGAGCTCGGTGATGAAGATGTTAGATATGATCAATGCCCCACCCTCATAAGGTGCTACCAATGATCCATGGTGCTCAAAGTTGTAAGGCCCCCATTATGAGGAGAAGCCAACTGTGAGCCCGGAGTCCTGACTTGCATATCAGATGAGGTCTATGTGATCGAATGGCAAAAAGGTGACAGTTGTGGGTCTAATCTTTGGGTTAGACGGAGTAGTTAAGCTGGTAGCAACTCGAGGCACATCGCATTGAGTTGCATGGTAAGGGAGTTAAAAGGGGCCCCTATTGTGGGGTCTGAGGGCCGCAGAAGCGGCCCCTGGTTGGGGGGTCCCAGGGGGGCCAACGGCCTCCCTGGTGGGGGTCCAAGGGCAGTGTCCCCGGCTCGATGGTAAAGGAAATATTCCCTAGAATATTCTTTGGCCGACTAGTGGAGGCTCATATGGTAGGTCTGACCTAATGACCTTCGCGGGCTCTTGATATTGCTCCGTAATCATGTCGGTATAATGCTTCATCATGTCCTTAACCTCGCCAAGAACATTGGAAGCGCTCGACTCATAGCCTTGGTCATTACCATGTCGTTCCATCGGCCTAACTATTTGATTAGGCACTGGTTGTTGAGCCACAGGCATGGTATTAGAATTGACCGCCTGGCCTCCACCATTTGGAGCCATTTGACTGCCCGTAGGCATCAACATGCTAGGGGGAGCTAGTAATAAAGGGACATTTTGCATCATGTTCCCTCTCCCCTTAGGGTTAGCCATCGCTATCCCTTGGCCACTAATGCCATTGGCCATCGCCATATTGTTTCCCAATACTAAACCCATATTCAAATTTCCTCGAGAAGCATAGGCTGCTTGTAGTCGGGATTCCACCTCTTTTGCTCGTGTAATGGCAGTATCTATATCCCCCAAGGGGACACTACTCAACTGCAATTGGATATTAAAGTCCAAACCATGTAGGAAATATTGCAATTGGGTAGCTGCGGGGATAGGAATAGAGGTGTCCAACTTACAGAAAACCTCTTTTATCTTCTTCGCATAAGCACGAATATCCTCGTGTGATTCTTGGCGGGTCACATTGAGTACACGCAACCAATATTGCCCACCCCTCTCAGGGGCAAACTCCCTTTGAAAAGCTCCATAAAATGAATCGATATTCAATATGGTTCCGGCTTCTAAACCATGATACCATATGGCAGCTCTTCCTTTGAGAGTCATATTGAAAAACATCATTAAATGTCCTTCTTCTTGAATGCGACAGTTAAAAATCAGCTTTTGAAACTCCCTAATGTGGAGTTCTGCATCTTCCTCAACTAGCCCATTAAAAATGGGTAGCGGGTAACCTAGAGCCGGCAAATCCGTTGTTCCTGTAGGAATTGCAATAGGCTGCGCCATGATGAGGATTGGATTTGCACTAGGAATAAGGGAAGGTGGGGTTACACCTCCCACACTTGATGTAGACTCTGGCTTATGGAAGGAAGGGGAGCACTAGGGATTTCACCTTCTCCTAACTTATTGCTTGTGGCCCCAAGACCACTAGATCCACTCCCTCATAAGGGTTCAGCACCGCTACGCTTAGGGGAATATCTCCTAAAGATTTCAGCATGTCGCCTAGCTCTTTCATCTCTTTCTTGCTTTTGGATTTCTGCTAGACGATGCTTATCGATAAATAACGGATCAATCACAGTATCCTTTGGCATAAACTGCTAGTTGGTTCCTAGACAACCAGGATTCAAGGACCGCCACTTTTAAGCGGCTCCTCGCAGACGCACCACTGATGGAACCTAGAACGGGCCGGCACTGGCTCATGCACTAGCCGGACCTCTATCTCACGCGCTCAACAACCCCACGGCCTCGTGGCCAGGAGCGTTGATGACACATACATTGCCTTCCTAGACATCTTGCGTTTGTATTACGTCGTTTGTAATGCGCTCTTCTCTCACCCACTACTCCTCAGAGGGAGTCCCTTACACATTGCCTAATGGCACGAAGCACAGACATAGGGAGTCCTCCAACGGCTGAATGCCGCCACCCCTCTGCGACTCTCCTACACCTTGGGGATTGGCCCCTCGATGCGCCACTCAACATATAAACATTTCGCACAAAATCCACTCAAGGTACCATTTAATCGTATATAGGAATGTACCATTGTTCTTACTCCTCTTTCCCTTAGACCCCACGACTAGCCTATGGCTTAGGATATCCTGTCTCTCACTCAATGTGGGTCAAGGTCCTAATGAAAGCAATTGCTGTGTATCCAGGATTTATGATACCTTTAAATATCTCCATTATTTATGCATATTGTGGATGCTAAGTGCTCAAACCATTATGAAATCAATATTTTGCATATGTGGAAAACATCCTTTCAATGATTTTCAACTACCGTTCTTATGCAGCGTTGCACGAACCTAGCACCGAGGAAACCCTCGTGCTACTAGGCTCTCATTCTATAATTATTCACTGACCTATATGGCATGCAAACAAAAAACAACAACCTTTTCATCATTTTACTCCACATTTAGACACATTTCAACCACTCTACCCTCCCATCGATCAAATGTTGCATTGTTGTATAGATTTATAAGGCATTTTGCCATCATTTTATGTGTAAAAAACGGAAAAATACGCACTAGAACAAGAAGGTGGGGTTGAACTGAGGCAAATCCTCATGCTTCAGTCCCCACAAACATTCACAAACATTGTTCTTAATTTTCATTAATTTTTCGCACCCAAAATGCACTTTTTTCTTATTTTTTGTGGTTTTTCTCTATTTTCCTTGTATTTTCCCTTATTTTCTGCATTATTTTATTACTAAAAATTCAAAATAGGTTATGGGTTGTGGCCCTTAGTTCCTTCTTGCAACAAAAATGAAAATTTAGTTGGTGTTCCTATTCATTCTTCCATTTTTATGCCCAAAAACATCATTTTCCCTTGATTTTCCATATTTTACGTGTTTTAGTGTATTATTTTGAGTCACAAGATGCATATTTTTCTGATTTTCTAATTATAAACAGCAAATACTCATGGAAAACAGCAACATAAACAATTTTTAGTCCACATGAACAACACTTTATCAATCAAAAGCCATGAAATCTCAAATTTCCTTTGAAAAAATTGAATTACCGCTTATTTGTGTGTTTCGGGTTTCATATCCATGGCTGCAAATCTGAAAATCAGCAGCACTTCATGCTCATGACGGTCACAAGTCACCATTTCCAGCCCGTGGAGCAATCCGATCGATGCCGGACAAGCCTCCATCATTCTTCCTTCTTCCTTCCTCTTCCCACATGAACTTGCCTTTAGAAGAGAGAGAGGGAGGAGAGAGAAAGACTAGATTTCTATCTTCCATCAATTGACGGGCGAAGGGCAACGATAGAGTCAGCATTCAGGAGGGAAGCAAGGGCCAATGTCTGTTGGGTAGGTTGTACGCAGGCTGCATGCTTGATCTCCCCTCATGATGGCGCATTTTTCGGACATGTTGCAGGCGCCTTCTCTCCTCTCTCTCTCCACAATTTCTTCATCTAACTTTTCATGTAGCATGAAATTTCTTGGGCTCCCAAAGGTCATGCCCACTTTGGCCACTCTAATGTCCACCTCTTCGCATCTTGACAATTTCCTTAGCCATTTCCCCGTCCGGACTCGGAATTGAGTTCTGAAAAATCATGGGTGTCTAGCTTGGCATCCCACATTGGCCAGTAGCTCGTGTCAACCTACACGACTGTCTGAAAATTTATGAAAAATCAACAAGTGTCGCTCGGGCACCTTTAAAGCACTTTGGTGCTTAAAATCGTCCTAGGTCGAGCCACCGCCTTTGACATTGGATATTTTTCCCTTGATATTCATAATTTTTAGCTATTTTTAAGCACTTTCTGGCACCAAAATTCCGCTCTCACCAACAATGGTTTTCCGCACACATGGACATCATCCAATGCTTTATGAATCTTGGCAATCACATTACGGTACCCAATTGCGTCGGGCACTAGCATCGGATGTATCTTTAGATCATAATCATCATGTCCTCCTATGTGCATATTAACCATCGTTGTCATAGTCTTTTCTATGACATTATCATCATGAATGATCATAGATGACTGTGCCATCTTAGCACTACTTTCACTTTCCCTTTTCTCTAATCTCCATGGGTTGTTAATCTTAGACGCAACTCCATGGGTATTTTCCCATAGTGACCCAAACTCAAGCATGGTATCACTTTCAGGGCAGAGGGTAAAATAGTCAATCACCCGACGTGTCAAAGATCCCACTAGACTGTTCAAGATAGACAAAGTATCCTTTGGGTGTTGGGGATTTCTTGGATTGACTGTCATACTAATGACCATGGTTTTTGTCAGACTAACTTGATATCCACCTCTTCAAGGTGGCTATCGACCAATAGAATAAAGCTAATAGGTCCCTTATGAGACCAAGATTCGGAGACCGCCACTTATCGGCAGCTCCCGACAAAGGCACCACTGATGGGACCTAAAATGGGCCGGCACCGGCTATAGCACTAACCGGACCTCATGCTCATGACACATAAACACCCTCACGGCCTCACGGACCAGGAGCATCAATCTAATGCTAAAGGACAAGCTGCCCTAAAGCTTAATTCATGCGTTTATAGTTTATAGTCCAACGGTTCCCTTAAGCTCCTCAGAGGGAGAACCCAAAGTACATAGGCATAATGCCTCGTCACACACACATAGGAGGCACTCCACTAACTAATAGTCGGAGCCCCACTACAGCTCTCCTACATCGCAGGGATTGGCCCTTTGATGCGATGCTCGACATATAACACAAACGAACACAAAATCCTCTCAAGGTACCAATATTTTACGTTCCAGGATGTACCATTCCTCACTACACTTTTCCCTTAGGACCCAACGACTAACCTACAGCTTAGGACATCCTCTCACGCTCATCGTTGGTCACAACCTAAGGAAGACAGGTGCCATGCATCCAAGAGGTTTTTCTGATACCTTTTAATTATTATGTTTAATGCAAATCGTGTATGGCTATGTGCTCAGACAAAAGAAAGATCAGCATCGTGCATGGTGCCTAAAACATTCTTTCCATGAATTTTACTAGTGCGTGTTGCGTTGAAAGGAGGCACCAAGCCATATGCCCATGCTACCATTCCCTTTATTTAAACCTTTCCTATATGCCAAGTACAATGCATAAATCAAATATTTCCTTCATCTTTCAGTGTTTTAGCCCCTTTTCATCCAACTCTTAGCATTTTACATCATTGATCGGTTAGATAGGGTTTCTATGCATTTTTTCCTTTTAAAAACCCGATAAATATGTACAAAATATAGAAATGGGAACAAACCAAGGCCAAACTCATGCTTTGACATCGTTATACATTGCACAAACATAGATATAATTTTTCCTAATTTTCCGCAGCCCGTTTTCTATTTTTCACTAATTTTAAACCCATTTTTTCCATTTTTGGGCAGTTTTTCCCTATTTTCCTTTAATAAATAATGACTGAAAATGAAAGTTGATTGTGGGTTGTGGCCCTTAGGTTCATTGACAGCAAAAACTCAGATTTAGTTGGGGTGACATATCATATTTCTCATTTATATAGCAAAACCCCCAATTTTACCCTTAAAACGCGTGTTTTTCATGTACTTTGACACTAATTCCGGCCATGTAGCCTTATATTTTCTGATTTTCAGGTTGCAAATAGTTGAAACTCATGGAAAAAAATGACATAATGAACTTTCATCCCATATGAACAAGGTTTCATAAAGCACATAGCATAAAAAGATCATTTTCCTTTGTAAAAATAGTATTACCGCTTATTTCCAGGTCTCGGTTTCTTGGTCTTGATTACAGGACTGATTTCCAGCATGCATTTAATGCTCAGCATCTTCAAGAACAGCACTCTTCATGTCTTCATCCATCCGGAAGCAATCCGGTCTCATCCGGACAAGCTTTCATCCACCATTCTTCATTGTCTTTTTCCACACAAGAAGAGCCCCTTAAGGAAGAGAGAGGGAGGAGAGAGAAAGACTAGATCTGGTTCTTCTCATTCCCACAGTCATTTCACAGGTGAAGACAGGCGATAAGACCAGCAAGAAAGGAGAAGATCGGGGCCATGATCAGTTGGATGGGTTGTTTGTAACCTGCCATCTCCCCCATCATGAGAGAGGGCGCAAATTTCGGCATGAAGATGATGGCGCCTTCTTCCTCCATTCTCTCTCCACGTTTTTTGCTTCATAAGGTGCATAAAATTCTAGAGGGGGGTCCAAACTCAAAAGGCATGCCCAATTTTGGCCTCCCAAGTGTCCACATTTTCATATCTTGAGCATTTTGTGGTCATTTCCCCGTCCGGGCTCCGATTCGAGTGCTGTAAATTTTTGCGCGTCTAGCTTTACATCGCGCATTGACTGGTAACTCTTGGCAACCCACATGGCAGTCTGAAAATTTATCAAAAATCCACAAGTGTCGATCGGGCGCCTTTTAAGAGTCGTATTTCACTTGGTGCTTAAAATCGTCCTAGCTGGAGCCGCCGCCTTTGATGTTAAATATTTTTTCCCTAAATTCTGGATTTTTTGGCAAATTTTAGGCACATCCCAGGCTCAAAACTCCGCTCTCACTATCCAATTTTTGGGATGCCTGATTCTATATTAGTCAAAGTTTTTTTGATTTGACAATTTGATTGCGTTTGATTTTCATAATCTGATGACTTTGGGGCAATCGGATTGGTTTGATTCTAGAAATTGGACTGTCTGCATCGTGCAATGAAAACGGGCACAAACTTGACAAAAATCCAATGCAATGCTCCTACCTACGCTCCCTTCAAACCTCTAGCAAGCTCCAAGATCAAAGACTAAGGATTTAGTAATCAAACCAACTCACCTATAGCCCGTGAAAGTGTGTGGTTGCACGAAACAAATCTCTCCTTGCCTCCTTACTACCCTATAACAACTTGTCCAACTTCTCTCTCTCTTTCTCTCTCTCTCTCTCTCTCTCTCTCTCTCTCTCTCTCTCTCTCTCTCTCTCTCTCTCTCTCTCTCTCTCTCTCTCTCTCTCTCTCTCTCAAACTCTAAATGTAGAAATGAGCTCCCATTTGCTCTCTCTACCTCTTAAACCCCTTGTTCTTCAATATTTCACTCCCCTTCTTCTCTCTCTCAATGCATTGAAACCCCTTTTTCTCCATGTTTCACCCTATTTACAGGAGTAACCCTACTGTTTATTATTTTTCTTTATTTTTCGTACCTAAATGCATTCAAATCACAACTAAGAACTTAAGCTGCTATAACCCACTTGCTTAAACCTAAAAAACCATAAAACTTACTTGCAAAAGAGATCAAATGCCTTCCAACTTGCTTTCTATCTAAGTCAAGCATCGATTTGGGAAAACCCTACTCCAATGCTCAATTTAGAGCATGCAAGCACTCAAAGCTTGAATCACTTGGTCCTAGCAATAGAACCAAAATGTGGGAGCTTGTCGCTCGATTGCCAAGAGCCAAGAGCAATTAATTCAAGTGTTTTGTAAGCTCAAGAAAGCTCGATCCTCAAGCTCCAAGCTCCAAGATCCATTGCTATGTGCGAGACAAGAGAAGAGAAGAAGAAGAGAGGAGAAGATGGAGAGCTTCTCCTCCACAGTCCCTCACCCTCACACACTCACTCCCTCTCTCAAGCATAAGCACAAGCAAGAACAAGAAGAAGAAGAAGAGGAGGAGGAGAGCTAGTTTTGGCCACACACAAGATTGAGCTTCTTCATTCACTTTTTTCCTTTTTAAACATGCCATACTCCTCGAGCACTTCTTCCTTTTTTACATTATCGGCCATTTTAGCCTAGGTGCTATTTTCCTATTCCCTTCATATTTACATTGTTCCTTCACCCATGCCCGTCTACATTTACAAATTACATAGGAGGGAGCATGGCACTCTTTTACAAGGATTTAGGGTGTGCTTTTATATTTAAAATGTGTCTTTCCCATTTTGCACTTGCCTTGGACTTTTGAGTTTCCTTCTTGCACTTTTGACTCTTTTCCTTCTGTTTTCCTATTGGGTCATCTTTTTTCACTCTATCCTACATCTTTCTAATTTTCTTTGCTTTCTTTGCACTTTCTTTGGACTCAGGCTAACATATGCCTTAATGGGCTCATCCAAATCCTCTCTTTGTTCCTCTATGCCTTACATGTCAAATGGTATACTCTAGCACTCGAAGGACTTGAACCGTCCTATCAAAGTGCTCTTGGATCTCATATATCGTGTCTAGTACTAACATATGATTTTTTATGTCGAGAAGTGCTCAAAAACAGCCAAAAATTACGAATATCAAAGGAAAAATAGACTTCATCGAAGGCGACGATGGCAATCAGTACGATTTTAAGCAGCAAGTCCCTAAAGTGCTAATGCTAATTTTCATGGAAAATCGAATGATGGCAGATGGCCGAGCTGGAGTTGTCCTAAATGCAAAATGACGTCAGGAATCCAACGCAAGTCTCAGATCTCAATTTCGAGGTCATTTGATCCCCCATTTAATCCCCGCAAGGTTCAGGGTTGTGAAGTGGCTACTAGATCTGGAAGTCAAGATGAGTGTGACAGAGCCCAGCTTTGTAGATTTTGATGCCACGGAGCCAGTCGTCCAATCGGATTACGAATCGAAGTCCGTTTACACCCCCAAATAGGCTGAAAAACCCTTCCATAGTAGTGTGAAAGTGGTTTTTTTTAAAGTGGACATTTTATAAATGAAATGAAATGAAACTCTAAATGAAGCAAACATGCAAAAATATGTTGTGATGCAGAGAGGGGCATTTTTTGATTGATGCTCCATTTTTTTGGGATGTATATGCCTCTTGGATACTCAATCATCCCTGATCCATGCAGAGAGTGCAAGATTTTGATGATAACCACATACAATATGATGAAGGGAATGAAATGCTAGTTTTTAGTCTTTCTCTCTCCTCCCTCTCTCTCCTACATAGAGGCTATTCACGTGCAAGAAATCAAGAAGAAGAGGGACTGAAGAATGCTTATCCGGCTGTGATCGGATTGCTTCAAGATAAAGAGGAGGCTGAGGAAAGAGGTTCAACACTGAAGAATGGTTGCCAATTAGTCTGTGGGGGCTGCCCGAAATAATTATTAAAAAACCCGCAACATGCAAGACACACGGTATGCTCCAATTTTATGAAGAAATTTGCTTGTTTTTATTATTTCATGGTCCAAATGTTGTTCATATGTGATGAATTTTAGTTTGAACCTTGTTTGCATCATGGTTGAGGGCTGGAATTACAGAAATACAAAACCACTAATGATCTAGAGTCGTTATTAATTCTTTAAAACCCGTAAAATGTCATTTTCAATGGAAATTAGTGGTTTTTTTTAATTTTGAGTTGAAGAAAAGGGGTGAAAATGGGATAAAATTAGAGAAAATATTAATTTTCAGTCAAAACAATAAGCCAATACAAATAAATCAGAAAATGCCTATTTTTCATGAATAGTAAATAGTGAAAAATAGAGAAAATTAGGATTTTTGCGCTTAAAAAATATAAAAATTTAAGATTTATGTGCGTGAACGTTTGGCAAGGTTAAAGAATGAGGTTAAGCCTTAGTTTGGCCTTTTCTTTTATGTTATAGTCTGAGTTTATTGCTTTTTACATACAAAAATGAGACAAAACAACCATTTACACCTATGTACCACAAGAACACCTAACGGTGAGGGGGGGATGAGGTTTGTGCGACGATCTAATTGCTGAAAAGATACAATTTTTTATTTTCCTCTTTGTGCATAGCATTTAGGGATTGTTCCATAATTAAATGTAGGTGACTAGTAGCACGGAAGTTCCGGTGCTAATCCCTAAAGCAACACAGCACGTAATGCTTAGTTAAAATTCATGAAAGGGTTTTTTTTTGCACCTCACATGGCAGTTTTTAATCATAAAATGGTTGTGCACAATTGTCATACACCTTGCATCAAGCATGCCATGTGGTATCTCCTGGAATGCATTGCAATTGATTGATAAACTTTGACCAACACTGAGAGGACAAGAAACCTAAGCCAGAGGTTTAGACGGGTGCTTCCGTTGGGGAAAGTTTTTAGAGGCAAATCAAGATCTCCTAGAATGCTGAATTATGAAAGAGTGGAGTTTGTGCGAATGTTATATGTGTTAGCGATGCATCTTGGGGCTAATCCCTGAGGTGTAGGAGAGTCGCAGTGGAGCCGCGGCAATCAGCCGAGAGGTGCTTCCCTATGTGTGTATTATGAGGCATTATGCCTATATGTTATGGGATCTCCCTCTCAGGAGATGGGAAGATGAATGTTGGACTACATATTGGATAGAAACGCAAAATCATCATAAGTATTTAGTGCAAAGTGACGCTCCTGGCTTGCGAGGCCATGTGGTGGGGTTGTCTGTCGTATGCATGAGGTCCGACTAGTGCCATAACCAATGCTCGCCCATTTTAGGTCCCATCAAGTACTGGTGGTGATTCTTGAGTTTTCTCCATAGCTCCCTCCTCCCATGTCTTCAAGTGGCTCTATTGTAATGGGTTATTCAACTAGTAACTCATGTTGTATGTCACATAGCTCAATGGATGTTGGTTGCACCATTCCTCCATCTCTGAATTATTAATCATCATAGTCCATGTCATATAAGTAGTTAATAATGTGAGGTTCTTCCCTTGGTCAAAATTTTCCAAGGCACTTGTCTTTCCTTGAAGAAGAGAGAGAAAACGTACCCCATGTCATGAAAGAGGGTCTGAGGTTAATAATGTGAGATTCTTCACTTGGTCAAAAGTGGCCAAGGCACATGTAGTAATTCCCAACTGAGCTTTGAGTTCCTCCACATCGTATGTGCTTTTGGATGGTATACTACAAATGGCCTATTGATAGAGCTCTTACTGTAATGAAAGGGCATGTTTATAGGTAGCTACATAAAGCTTAAACTAGCATTCCTTTCATGAAGGGAATGTGCCAAGTTTGTCAATGGTTGCTACAACATCTTCTCATAAGCAATGTTAGCTTTCTCCTCAACTTGGGTGATAGCAGTAGTTAGACTCATTTCGATTGTACCCTATAGCCATGTGAAAGCTATCTTCATTTGTGCTTGAGTCAGATGTACCTATGCTAACTCTCTAGTGAGAAATTATGACCTTGCCTTTCCCTCCTCTAGCTAGACCATAAGATCTACAACCTGAGCATGGATAATTTCTTCCCTTTTTAGTGAGCCTTGAGAGGTTACTATAGTGTCTTTGGTAGCCTTTCATACTATTGAGTAGAATCTCACATTATTAACCTCAAATCCTCTCTCAATAGTATGTGATTCTTTTTTATTCTCACATACTATTGAGAGAGATAGTCTATAAGAGAGAGCCAATTTCTATGAAGAAACATTGCATCTACATGTGAGAAATTGAGAGAAAGACTATGAAGACTATTAAGATGATGAAATATGAATACTATGTGATAAATTCCATTCAAAGTTGATCATTTCTTTGTTTTCTTTTTGTTATTTTGTGGTTTCTATGAAAGATATAAAGAATATGTTAAAGTTTTGTCTTATTAAATCTGTGGAAGATTCACTATATGATGCTACATGAAGATTGGTTGTTCTTGGTATTCTTTTTCTTCTTGTGATTGATTAAAGTATGAAGAACATGCTTGTTGGTGTAACAAGATGTATTTTCTTGTAGTATTTTTTTCTATTTTCTTGATATTTCTCTTGGGCTTCATGTTTTTGGTGCACAGCCAAGAAATATTTCCATCAACAAGTACCAACAGAGGCTGAGAATGGAAGTAGTAGCATTATTGAAGAGGAAGAAAAGTAATGAAAGATTGTAGAATTCCTACTACTATTGAAGAATTGGAGATATGTTGAGATTTATGCAATCACACTTCTAAGACAGCCTCTTTGTATGGAGCAATAGGAGAAGGGACATACAATAGCCTAGGAGAAGCTACTTGTATCCCATAGGCACAATGTGGGAAAGTGCTACCATCATGGAACTATAAAGCAATGTACTTGATAATCATTTGAATTAGAATGCTATTGTACCTTTTACTTTTAGTCTTGTCTCTCTCAACTTGAGATTTTGTTTATGATTCTAAGCTAATCTATCTTGGAATCTAATTCACTTGAGTAACAATCAAAGTGTCTAATCTTAGTCATCATGTCTCTTGTCATTGACTTTCATCCTCCATAGCTAAACCTTGCTTAAGAATCTATGTTTCTCAACATGGTATTAGAGCCATGGTGAGCACAATTTAGCTCCACACATTCCTCTTCCAACTCTCTACAATCTGAGTCCAGGTCAACTTCAGCAGAAGTCTTCATCTCCTCACTCTATCTTCACTCTACCTCTCTTGACTACTATAGCTAGCAGTACCTATTTGTCTTGGAGCTCCTAGATCTCTCCATCCAACCGAGTTCTTAACTAGATTTCTTTTGGGAATTGTTTCTTAACTCATGGTGCAACTCCTTGTTATATTACTTCATGAGATTGACCACTTAATAGCCTAACATTACAATTTCTCTAGCTTGTTATTCAAATTGTGCCCTGTTATTGGTCATACAGCTCCCACCATCTACATGGAGTAGTGTGATTTACCATGCGACCTTAGAGCTCTTGAAGCTAATGCTATGGCTCTCTCTTTATAAATTTTGAGCTCAAAAAGTCCACTATGTAAGCTTCCATAAGTAAAAGACCAGCTAGACCCAGGTAACCATAAAGGGCAACCATAGCCAATTTCACCCAAGCTATTTTTTCACTCTATTTTCTTAATTCCTCTCAATTCAACCAACCCATTTCCACTTTGATTCATTGTATCACTAAAGTTCTAGCAAGATTGCCACATCAAATCAAAAAGGAGGGGAAGAATAAACCATCAAAGTTCAACATCAAGCTCAACAGGCATAATATCTTTTGATACTCAGTAGTGATTGGCACTTGTGTCTTTTAACACATTCAAGCAACTCACTTGCTAGTTTAATCTAATATTTTTTGTGTTGATTTGCTACTGCTCCTAGCATCTAGTATGGGGAAAGACTCACCATACCATCATGCCACTTCAAAGGAACAGACTTCCGTACTTGGTAGACAAGGATCAAGTTGATCTTGATAAAGAAGGGCCTTAACCACTGGCCAAGAGAAGAAACATAAAGATGTTTCCCTTGTAGGAATATGGAAAAAGATTGACGACAAAGCCCAAGCAATTATCGAGCTTGAGCTTGAGACAACTATATCCACCATGTAGGCACATGTGATACATCTCATGCCACTTGGGAATAGTTGGATGACACACTGTTTGGTGCCCAATCTAAATCCTCAAAATATAGATTATTGATTGAGTTTTCCAGGTTGGATATGAAGGCCAATACATCCCTCACAAGTGATCTTAATTATATGGAAAGTGTGCTAACTTAACTTGCAAGGATTAACTTAAAAATGGAAGAAGACATATGTATTGGAGTCTTGCTCAAGAGTCTTCCTTTAGAATTTGGTAATATCTCCACTACACTAATTAATATGCCAAATCCAAACTAGGTATACATCAAAGCATCAATCCTAGAAGAAGAGAAAGAGCTCAAAGGTAAAGGAGAAGTAATCACTTCAAAGAAGGAATAGGTTCTCCATGTCAGTAAACAAGTACAAAGAGAAGAAAGACATTGTTTGTGACTTTTATAAGAGAATGAGACACATTGAAAAAAATTTCATGCTAGGAAAAGATCAGAGAAGGCTACCTGGAAACTGCCAAAGAAGAAGAAGACCATGAAGAATAAGAAGAGGAATAATAATAATAATAATAATAAGACACTTAAGAACAGAAGGGCAAGCCTCAATAATCCTTCTATTCCTAGAATTCAAACTGACTTATTTAAGCCTTGTATGTACTTGTATTAATGCTCCAATCATAACCCTTGTAACCCTCATGTAAGCTATGCACTACAGCCTCTGCACACTTAATAAGGCCTTGTGACAACCTCTAGCTTTATATGGTTGGTTTTTCTATGCCTACACTTAGCAAGGTCCTACTCATGATAGCCTTTGTATACTCAATGCTTTCTATGGTTGTTTTTTCTATGCCTACACTTAGCAAGGTCCTACTCATGATAGCCTCTATATACTCAATGCTTTCTATGGTTCTCATTGAGGAGGGGTTTTGATATTCATGCAATCACACTCCTAAGACAACCTCTTTTTATGGAGCAATAGGGCAAGGGACATGCAATAGCCTAGGAGGAGCTGCCTATATCCCATAGACACAATTGGGAAAGTGCTACTGTCATGGAACTATAAAGTAATGTAATTAACAATCATTTGAATTAGAATGCTATTGTACTTTGTACTTTCAATCTTTCTCTCTCTACTCAAGATTATGTTTATGAGTCCAAGCTAATCTATACTGGAACCTAATTCACTTGAGTAATAATCAATGTGTCTAGTCTCGGTCATCATGTGTCTCTTGTCATTGACTTTCATCGTCCATAGCTAAACCTTACTCAAGGATCTGTATTTCTCAACAATATCTTTATTGCCAAAACTACTTTCTACAAAAAGTGCATTCCTCAATGGTGGAAACATGTCACTATCTTAATGCTAGCTCTATGTGATAAACTCATCCCACTATCTTTTGAAGCCACAAAAGTTGTATCATGATAGCTAGTTGTTTCTCACAAAAGTGAAGAGCAAAATGGACAAATGGAGTATCAATGGAAGATTTTTCCTTCATTGAAAATTTTCTAGACATCATCAATTGGAAGATTGAGAAGAAGCTTTAGGAGTCGTGGTTAGTGGAGATTCACAAGAATAAGAAGGAAAAGAGCTAGGATTTGTTCATAGATGCACAACAACAAGATACGTGGGATACTTGGTGTACTGACAACCTTCTATTTGCTCAATTGAAAACCCAGTAGAAGTGAGTAGATAGAGTGTTCTTTACAACCTATGCTATCCAAAATTGGTATTATCATGACAATGGTACTATGGTGATCCTCAAAAAGAAGAATGAATTTTGATACATTCAAAATTGAATATATTTGCCTATATAGTGGAATGAAATATGAATTCAGAGATGTTGAAAAGAAGGAAGTAGAAGAAATGTTAACAAGAAAGTCCTCCAAAGATTGAAGCCCCTCTGATTCCCTTGTATTGAGTATAGACAAATTGGGTGGAGCCAAATCCTTGATGAATGATGCAATTCAAGATGCAAGTACTAGAATGAATCTAGAGGTACATGAAAAGAGAGAAGGCAAAAATCAAAGCCAAGAATAAGGTAGTAGTAGAAGCCTCCTTTATGCCCTTGTTGTCAAGATTGTGGGAGAGAAGGAAGGAGTCTCACTTGTAGCTTTCTTGCTTGCACAATGGGGGAATACACACACAAGTGGAGGCTGAAAACAGTTTTCCTCTTCTTAGTTGTGTAAGCCAAAAGAACAATAGTACACAGAAATAGAAGAACCCTATAGATGGGTCTCAAACCAAACTCAACTAACTAAGGTGGCATACTAACTGAGCCACAAACTAGAATAGATAAGGATAGTTGTCATCTAGCTATTATTCATGGGCAGTGTACCAACCGCATTTGCAACTAACAAGTCGGTGACATAAATGCACAACGGTCACCCTGGCATATCACGAGTGGAGCTTGATATCTCAACACTCCCCCTCGAGCTCAATCCCAATTCCTACACACCAAGTAGGTCTCTGAACTTGCGCAGCTTCTCTGCACCCAATGCCTTCGTAAATATGTCAGCTACCTGATCCTCTGTGCCGACATAAACTAGATCAATAAGACCTAGTAAAACTCTCTCTCGCACATAGTGATAATGCACCTCAATGTGCTTTGTTCTAGCATGATAGACTGGGTTATTTGCCAAGTGTATACTACTCATGTTGTCACAATAAATGACAACTGGCCCATCTGTAGACTGATGCATATCATAAAGTAGCTTATGCAACCAAGCTACCTCACATGCAGCCATTGCTGCACCCCTGTACTCAGCCTCAGTGCTCGACAAGGCAACTGTAGGTTGTTTCTTGATGCTCCAAGTGATTGCAGCACTCCCAAAAGAGAACACATATCCACTGGTAGATCATCTATAAAAAATACTACCTGCCCAATCAGCATCAGTGTATCCATTCAACTATATCTGAACCCCAGTCTAATAAAATAGTCCATACTGCAATGTGGACTTCACATACCTGAGTATGCGTCTAGCCGCATCGAAATGTGGTTTCCTTGGAGACTGCATAAACTGACTTACCAATCCAACAGCATAGCTCAAATCTGGCGTGGTGATAGTCATATAAATCAAACTTCCTACTATGGGTCTGTACATAGTAGGGTCTTCGAGAAGCTCACCTGCATTTGTGCTCAACTTTACATTCTGGTCCAAAGGAACTGAAATAGGCTTACAGCCTGTTATCCCATATTTGGACAGCATGTCCAATCCATACTGCCTCTGCAAGAGCCATATCCCACTTGGTGATCTAATCACCTCAATGCCCAAGAAAGAACGCAGCTCTCCCAAATCCTTCATCTCAAACTTCTGCTTCAATAGCATTTTCACATGAAGGATATCTTCATCACTATCACCTGTGATAATCAAATCATCAACATAAATGACAAGCAGCATAATACATTTCTCTGTTTTTCTCACATAAAGTGAGAAATCTGCCTTGGAAATCTGAAATCCAATAGTGACAAGATACTGTCCTATCTTGTTAGACCATTCTCTAGGTGCTTGCTTCAAGTCATACAAGGCTTTCTTCAACCTGCAAACAAACTCAGGATGAACAGCATACACATAACCTGGTGGCTACTCCATATAGACCTCTTCTTGCAAATCACCATGCAAGAAGGCATTCTTTACATCCATCTGATGTAAAGACCATCCCTTTGATGCAGCCATAGCAATGACTACTCTTACGGTTGCCATCCTTGCAACCAGACTGAATGTTTCTTCATAATCAATGCCATATGTTTGTGCATACCCCTTGACTACTAATCTTGCCTTGTATCTGTTCACAGAGCCATCTGCATTGTGCTTCACCTTATAAACCCACTTACAATCAATTTCATTCTTATCTTTAGGCAAAGGTACCAATTCCCATGTAGTATTTGCTTCCAAAGCATCCATTTCTTCATCCATGGTTTTCTCCCATTTTTCTTTTCCCATGGCTTGCTCAAAAGAAGTGGGTTTTGGTTCCTGTATCACTTTGATTATATAGGCATATTGAATGGCTGTAAATCCATCATATTTCAGTCTATCCATAGGATGCCTAGCTCTGGTAGACCTACGCAAAGTAGGCTCACTTCCAGGTGCTATCAAAACATCCCTGGTCTTCCTTACTCCAGATGTAACAATAGGGGGAATACCCAACTCATCATCAATGCTCTGTTCTGAGCCACTGGATTCACCATCCACATAAGAATGACTTGCATTCACATCAAACATGGGCTGATCTACCTTCTCTTCTCCTTTTCGTGATACCTACATACCATATCTGCATTGCTTTGAAAAGATTCTCCTGATCGCAATCTGCCTGTCCATGGTGAAGAATGTGAACCACTGCTAGAGGACACTCCAGGTCTACTAATATCTTGAGACTACTGCTGTGAATTTTGTGCAGCATTACCATTTTGTGCATCTACATTATCAATCACATTTACTGGTTTATACCAGCTACTCATCTCATCAAAAACAACATCTCTACTCACTGTAAACTTACGAGTAGAAGGATTATAGCATCTATATCCTTTTTGCCTGCAGAGAGTAACCAATAAAGATGCACTTCTCAACTTTTGGATCCAACTTGGATCTCAACTCATCTGGCACATGAGCATAGGCAATGCAATCAAAAATTTTCAAATGAGAAATATATGGTTTCCTACCAGTATACCTCTCCTCTGGAGTCATGCCATGTATTGCTGCAGTGGAGTCATGTTCATTATGTAGACTGCTGTAGCAACTGCCTCAGCCCAGTAAAAATCTAACAGGTCTTTTTCATTGAGCATGGCACGAGATACCTCTCCAATATGCATGTTTTTTCTTTCTGCAATTCCATTTTGCTGTGGGGTATGACTACATGAATATTGCTGCTTTATGCCATGCTCCTGCAAGAACCTTGCAAACTCATTTGAGAGGTACTCTCCCCCTCCATGTGACCTTAGGCATTTTATTTACAGGCCTGTTTCTTTTTTAACCATAGCTTTAAGAGTTTTGAAATGCCCAAAAACTTCGCTTTTCTTCTTCATAAAATACACCCAAACTTTTCTGCTATAGTCATCAATAAAAGTGATAAAATAATGATAGCCTCCAATAGATGCAACTTTAGTAGTCCATACATCAGAGTGGATTAATTCCAATGGCTTCTTACTCTCTTGAACATGTCTAGGAAATGGTTTCCTTGCCTGTTTTCCAAATTGACAGGCTTCACATGCCTTATGCATTTCTGCAACCTTGAATTTAGGCAATTCTGCAACAATATTTTGGGCCTGCATTGATTTAAGTCACTGCACATTAACATGACCAATGCGTTTATGCCAGATATCAATATTTGCAACTACACCGGTTCCATGTGTAAACATTGCTGCACTCAATTCACGCATGTTTGAATCCAATGTAAACATTCTGCCCTTCTTCTTTCCTTTTGCTATCAAGCGACCTTTATTTTTCATATCCTCAACAAAGCATCCATGAGGATTAAATCTAACCTACAAGCCCTGCTCAACCATTTGACCAACAGAAACCAGGTTCTTGGTGACATTCGAGACATGAAATACATCCGATAGGTATTTCTTTTTCCCATCCTGCATAGACAAAGGAATTTTTCCAATCTGCACAATAGGATGTGCAATATCATCACTAGTCTCCACAAATCCTGGTTTTTCCATTTTCCTTGCATCCTACATCCATTCTGCATGACCTGTCATGTGGTTTGACGCACCTGAGTCAACATACCACACTTCGTTGCTTTCTTCTTCACTTGTCACAAAATTTTTCATGTGCTGCACCATAAACAAATGCTCATTTTTGTCATCACCCTGTCTACTAGAAGATGCATAATTCCCTTGTTACAATTTTCCATTCATGATGCCATTCTGCTTTTTATAGCATTCTTTAGCCATGTGATCCATTTTACCACAGTAGTAGCATTCAACATTGTTGTTTGCATTTTGGCCTCTTTGCCATCCACCACGACCTCTTTGGCTCCCCCTGCCTCTAGAGTTACCACGTCCTCCTCCATAGGACTGGTTTTCTTGAGTTTGCTGCATATTCTGATTTCTACCATGGCCTCTAGATCGGCCTCCTCTACCTCTACCTCTACCTCTTCCAGCATTTGAGTAGAAGACAGTTTCTTCTGAAGTTCCTCCTGAAGAAGATGCACCACCATTTCTCTGCTCCTTAGAAATTAGAAGAGCAATCAACTCCTCAAAATCAGGAAATCTTTAACTGACGGAAATGGATGTTCGAAACTGTGCATAATCCTTTCCTAGACCATTCAAGGTCACAGAAACTAAGTCATCATCTTCCATTGGCGACCCAATGGAAGCAAGTGCATCTACAATCTTCTTCACCTTCATGTGGTAGTCATTGATGCTCATACTTTCTCTTTGCACATTGTGCAACTCTTGCTTCAGCTGCTTTTTCCTGACTTGCGTATTTATGCTATACATTTTTGACAAGGTATCCCATGCCTCCTTTGGCGTACTTGCATCCTGAATATGCACAATCATAGAGTCTGAAATACTGAGAGCGGAATTTAGGTGATGGAAAGTGCTTAAAAATAGCAAAAAATTATGAATATCAAGGGAAAAATATTCACCGTCAAAGGCGGCGGCTCGATCTAGGACGATTTTAAGCGTCAAAGTGCTTTAAAGGCGCCCGAGTGACACTTGTTGATTTTTCATAATTTTTTAGACAGTCATGCGGGTTGACACGAGCTACTGGCCAATGCGGGATGCTAAGCCGGACGCCCAGGATTTTTCAGAGCTGAATTCCGAGTCCGAACGGGGGAATGGCCAAGAAACCAGTCAAGATTTGAAAAGGTGGACCAAAGTTTGGCCAAATGGGTAAGTGACCCTTGGGGCCCAAAATGAAATGCCACATGAAATGTTTGAACCAAATCGTGGAGAGAGAAAGAAGGAGAACATCATGCCATGCTGCGCCCGAAAAATGCGCTTGAAGATCATGGAGGCTCCCTCCTGCCTATGAACAACCCATGCAGATCATCATTGGCCCTCATTCCCCTCTGAATCTTGACTCTATCGCCGCCCTTCGCTCGCGCAATGATGCCCTCTTTGAAGATCTCTGATTTCAGCCTTTCTCTCTCCTCCCTCTCTCTCTTCTAAAGGCAAGTTCATGTGGGAAGAAGAAGGAAGAAGAAAGAATGATGGAGGCTTGTCCGACATGGATCGGATTGCTCCACGGGCTGGAAATGGTGATTGGTGATTGTGCTGGACATGAAGTGCTGCTGATTTCCAAATTTACAGCCATGGACATGAAACCTGAAACACGCAAATAAGTGGTAATTTAAAATTTTCAAAGGAAATTTGAGATTCTATAGCTATTGATTGATGAAATGTTGTTCATGTGGGATAAAAATTGTTCATGTTGCTGTTTTCTATGAGTTTTTGCTGGTCATAATCAAAAAATCAGAAAAATATGCATCTTGTGGTTCATAATAATACATTAGAACACGAAAAACATGAAAAATCAAGGGAAAATGAGGGTTTTTTTTTGCATAAAAATGGGGAAGTAAATAGGAACATCAACTAAACTTTCATTTTTCTGCAAGAAGGAACTAAGGGCCACAGCCCATAACCTGTTTTGAATTTGCAGTAATTAAATAATGTAAGAAAATAAGGGAAAATACAAGAAAATGGTGAAAAAAACTCTTAAAAATAGGGGAAAAATACATTTTGGGTTCCGAAAAATAAGGATAAATAAGAGCAATGTTTGTGAATGTTTGTGGGGACTGAAGCATGAGGATTTGCCTCAGTTCAACCCCACTTTCTTGTACTAGTGTGGTTTTTTCCCGCTTTTAATACATAAAATGGTGTCAAAACACCCTATAAATCTATACAACGATGCAATATTTAAACGGGGAAGGGTAGAGGAGTTGAAATATGTCTAAATGCCATGTGAAGTGATAGAAAAGTTGCTGATTTTTATGCATAGCATTTTAGGATG
This sequence comes from Lygodium microphyllum, assembly GCF_053477565.2. Classification (NCBI taxonomy): domain Eukaryota; kingdom Viridiplantae; phylum Streptophyta; class Polypodiopsida; order Schizaeales; family Lygodiaceae; genus Lygodium; species Lygodium microphyllum. The sequence continues at coordinate 60,302,319 of NC_141156.1, read as the reverse complement.
GATGATAATTAAAATTAAGAGCTTAGTAGCACGAGGATCACCTCGGTGCTAGGCCCATGCAACGAAGCACGAACGGTAGTTGGAAACCATTAAAAGAATGTTTTACACTTGTGCACGATACTGTTGTGCTAAATGTTTGAGCACTAGGCATCCACCGAATGCATAGAGCATGAAAAAGAATTTAAAAGTATCAGTGACCAACTCCTGGACATGCATTGCAATTGGTTTATTAGAACATGACCTACGATGAGAGGCAGTGAGGTACCCATGCTGTAGATAGACGCGGGTCCCAAAGGGGAAAGAGAAGTAAGGACCATGGTACATTCCTGGACACGCTTATTTGGTACCTTGAGCGACTTTTGTGGGATGTGTCTATTTGTTGAGCGACACACTGAGGGGCCAATCCCCAAGGTGTAGGAGAGTCGCAGAGGGTTGACGGCATTCAGCCGTAGGAAGAACCCCATGTGTATGTGATTCGAGCCTTTTGGCTATGTGAAAGGGACTCCCTCTGAGGAGTAATATTGGGTTAGGATCAGTTGGACTACAACGTATTACAAACGCAATGTTTAGGAAGGCAAAGATTTTGATAGACGCTCCTGGCCGCGAGGCCGAGGGGTTGTCTTATGCATAGTGATGAGGCCCGGCTAGTGCATGAGCCAGTGCCGGCCCGTTTTTAGGTCCATCAGTGGTGCGTCTGCCGGGAGCCGCTTAAAAGTGGCGGTTCTCGAATCTTGGTTGTTTAGGGACCAACTAGCAGTTTATGCCAAAGGATACTAAGATTGATCCGTTATTTATTGATAAGCACGTCTAGCAGAAATCCAAAAGCAAGAAAGAGACGAAAGAGCTAGGCGACGTGTTGAAATTTTTAGGAGATATTCCCCTAAGCGTAGCGGTGTTGAACCCTTACGAGGGAGTGGATCTAGTGGTCTTAGTACCACAAGCAGTAAGTTAGGAGAAGGTGGAAGCTCTAGTGCTCCCCTTCCTTCTATAAGCCAGTCCACGTCAAGTACGGGAGGTGTAACCCTACCGTCCCCTATTCCTAGTGCAAATCCAATCCTTGTCATGGCGCAGCCTATTGCAATTCCAGCAGGAACGACAGATTTGCCGGCTCTAGGTTACCCGCTACCCATTTTTAATGGGCTAGTTGAGGAAGATGTGGAACTCCACATTAGGGAGTTTCAAAAGTTGATGTTTAATTGTCGCATCCAAGAAGAAGGACATTTAATGATGTTCTTCAATATGACTCTCAAAGGAAGAGCCGCTATATGGTATCATGGTTTAGAAGCCGGGACCATATTGAACATTGATGCATTTTATGGAGCTTTTCGAAGGGAGTTTGCCCCTGAAAGGGGTGGACAATATTGGTTGCGTGTACTCAACGTGACCCACCAAGAACCACACGAGGATATTCGTGCTTATGCGAAGAAGATAAAAGAGGTTTTCCGCAAGTTGGACACCTCTATTCCTATCCCCGCAGCTGCCCAATTGCAATATTTCCTACATGGTTTGGACTTTAATATCCAATTGCAGTTGAGTAGTGTCCCCTTGGGGGATATAGATACTGCCATTACACGAGCACAAGAGGTGGAATCCCGACTACAAGCAGCCTATGCTTCTCGAGGCAATTCGAACATGGGTTTAGTATTGGGAAATAATGTGGCAATGGCCAATGGCAGTAGTGGCCAAGGGATAGCGATGGCTAACCCTAATGGGAGAGGGAACATGATATAGAATGTCCCTTTATTACCAACTCCCCCTAGCATGTTGATGCCTACGGGCAGTCAAATGATTCCAAATGGTGGAAGCCAGGCAGTCAATTCTAACACCATGCCTGTGGCTCAACAACCAGTGCCTAATCGAATTGTTAGGCCGATGGAACGACATGGTAATGACCAAGGCTATGAGTCGAGTTCTTCCAATGTTCTTGGCGAGGTTAAGGACATGATGAAGCATTATACCGACATGATTACGAAGCAGTATCGGCAAATAGCCGTTGATGTCAACTTCCTTAAAAAACAACAAAATTTGATAGGAAGTAGATACCCAGAGGAGGGTGCCCCTTCGAGGTTTAGTTACAAATGGTGTGGTGGGCAGCACTATCCCAGGAATTGCCCAAATGTTAAGTGCGACATCTGTGGAAAATCCAGCCATTTAGCAGCTACTTGCTGGAGTAAGATCAGTTCCCTCCAGCGAGTAAGTCAGCAACCAGGGCCTGTTAATCATCGTGCCCAAGGAAATGACTCCCAGCGAGAAGACGTGCCTAAGCAAATACTTCAACGACCAAAGACTACAGTAAAGGAGCTACCAAGTGGTAGTGGGGTTAGTTTGATTGAGGCTGTACGCGTTAATGATGCTGAAACCTCTAATCTGCGAGCTATCCTTACAAGAGGTCAAAAGGGTAGAGAAGCCGACAAGGATAAGCCTGTCGATGGAAACCCTAAACAAGGCAACAAAGGAATGCAAGTTTTGGATCCTGCCCTGGAAGGGGGACCTTTGAAGCCCGTAGAGAGTAAAGCCGATAAGGAACCACCAAAGAAGAAGGTGAAAGTTAAAAAAGAGGCATTAAAGCCAGTTCAGCAGCCTAAAGAGCAGATGGTTTGGCGTGAAAAGCGAGCTCTATGGAACTATCATGAATTCGATTTAGCGAGCTCTCTTTGTGAAGTCAAACCGGATGTGAATCTCTTGCAGCTTATTAAGCTTTCCCCATGAGTACGCAAGGAATTTAGAAAGATCCTACGTACCGGGTATATCGTAGAACCTTTGGGTATTGCGCGAGTTGGTAATGACTGGTTCGAGCATGCTGAGAAGCATTGCCCAAGGTTTGCAGCCTATGTCGATGGGATATTAGTAGATTATGCCATTGTCGACACGGGATCATCGGTTAACATTATGAGTTCTGAACTGATGGAAAGGTTGGGTCTTGCAATCCAGAAAGATACCTCCACAATTCTCAAAATGGCAGATGATAGTTTGAGACAGCCAGAAGGCTGCATTACTAAGGTCCATGTCACTGTTGCAAATGTAGAATGCTTGTTGGACTTTAGGGTGATTCGTTTTGCACGCCGTCCAAGTTACCAAGTATTACTCGGATGACCTTGGATCTTGCAAGCGGATTGCCAAGTAGATATACCTGTCGGTCGACTGATATTTGGTAGAGGTGCCCAGCGTGTGGTGGTTGATGTTTATCCTGAGTCCCCGCAGAGTGAGAGAGCTCCTCTATCTTCTACAGAATTGGAGACATTAGAAGATTTATCTGCCAGTGAGACATCATCAAGTGATGAGTCCAAAGAGGGATCCACCACGGAAGACATCTATCAGATCACTTTGAATGAGCCGATAGAGGGCCAAGAGCGTATAAGAGATGCAGATGTTATCGAGCTAGACCTTGGTACGCCTGATGATTCGCGGCCAATCAAATTAGGTTCTATGCTCATCTCAGCAGAAAGGGAGGACTATGTGGCCTTGATCCAGGAATTCCGGGATATCTTTGCCTGGAGTTATGATGAGTTGAGAGGCATTCCTCCTAGTCTTGCTGTTCATACAATTCCGTTGAAAGAGAGCAGTCGTCTTGTACGGCAGAAAGTAAGGCGTATGACATTTGAATTGAGGGACGGCCTATTTGAAGAGTTACAGAAGCTTCGAAAAGCGGGTCTGATTTTTCCTGTGCAACACACAGAATGGTGTTCGCCAGTTGTGATTAGAAAGAAGAAGAATAATCAAATCCATTTATGTGTAGACTTTAGGGAGCTGAATAAGCAGACAGTTAAGGACTACTATCCGTTGCCATTTATTGACCAGTTTTTGGATCAATTAGCGGGTAGGGAGATATATTCGTTTATGGATTGCTTTGCAAGATACAACCAAATGGCAATTGCAGAAGAGGATAAGTTGAAAACAACTTTTATTACTGTATTTGGTACTTTTGCGTACCATGTGATGGCCTTTGGTTTATGCAATGTGCCTGGTTCGTGGCAACGAACAGCAGATAAGACATTCGGTGACATATCCCCTGAAGAGTTGAAGGTGTTTATTGATGACTTAGGGGCCGCCACCGTGAGAGAAAGGCAGTTAATCATTTTAAGAAAATGCTTTGAGCACTGTAGACAATTTTGCATCGCCCTAAACCCACGGAAGTGTGTTTTTGGAGTACCTTATGGGCTATTGCTGGGTCATGTGGTCAGTTTGGTAGGAATTGTGACAGACCCCGAGAAGGTTAAAGTTATAGTTGCCATGGGTCCACCACGCACTCCGAAGGAAGTTCATAGCTTTCTATCTTCGGTTGGTTACTACCGTCGATTCATCAACGCCTTAGTAGAAAGAACGTTGCCACTTACAAATTTATTGTCCTTTAGCTGCTCGTTTGTATGGGGTGACCCTTGTAAGGTAGCATTCGAGGATGTGAAACAAGAGCTAGCAAGAGCGCCTGTTTTAAAAGCCCCTAAAAGAGGTGTGTTTTATATATTTTCGGCAGCCACCATGTATAGTATCAGCTGCTGTTTAGCCCAAATTTGGGAAGAGAAGTGGTACCACCCGATTGCTTTTACTAGTCGGAAGCTAGGGGTATCCGAAATCAATTATACTTACATGGAGAAATTGTGTCTAGCGATGGTCTTTGGGACCAAGAAATTCAGGCATTACATTCTCTATGAGAAAGTCGTGCTTTATACGAAGGCGGAGGAACTTCGACTATTGATGAATAAGCTACAGCCGCCTGATCGTCTAGCAAAGTGGTTGATCACTTTGCACGAATTTGATTATGAAATCAAGAGTAACCCACCAAGGTTGCAAGGCATCGTGGAATGTCTTGTGGACTTTGGGGAGCCGAAAGAATCTGTGGCTGAAGGTAGTGACATGGAGTTGTTGTTTAAAATAGATACGGCATCTATTCCCTCCTGGTATGCTGCAATAACACATTATTTATCGACAGGAGAAGCGGGATCCGAATTATCTAAAGCTGAGAAAAGGAAAATTAAGCAGCAAGCGTTAAAGTTTGCTTTGATCTCAGGTACATTATATCGGCAAGGGGTTGATGACATCTATCGCCGATGTGTGATGCCTGATGAGGTGCCATTCATTTTGGAAGAGTGCCATGATTCTGCTTGCGGTGGCCATTTTGCTGGACGGCTCACAGCACAAAAGGCTTTAAGAGCAGGTTATTGGTGGCCTGCCATCTTCTAGGATGCGTTTGCGTATGTTAAGCGATGCGATATTTGCCAACGACATGATAGCCGAGAGAATAGGAAACGACCACTCACCCCTATTATGGCGATACTTCCATTTGAGAAGTGGGGAATAGACTTTGTGGGTCCTATTACTCCGTCGTCGACTACGCAAAAGAGGTACATCACTGTAGCAACCGACTACTTCAAAAAGTGGTCAGAAGCACATGCAACAAGGAAAGATGATGCTAAAGAAACTGCTAGTTTCCTGTTAGAGCAAATAATATGCCGGTTTGGTCCGCCGAAAGAATTAGTGTCGGACCGCGGAACCCATTTTCTGAATAAGGTGATTAAAGGTTTGACAGAGATGTGGCAAATCAAGCATAACAAGACAACCCCATATAATCTGCAAGCCAATGGGCAAGTTGAAAGCACCAACAAGCAGCTTGTGGGCATCCTGTCCAAAATTGTGTCAGAAAAGAAACGGGATTGGGATAAAAAGTTATACGTGGTAGTGTGGGCCTACAATACGACTTTCAAACGAGCCACTGGCCATACCCCGTTCAAGTTAGTATATGGGGAGGAGTGTGTCTTGCCGTTAGAGATTGAGCTGCCGACTATTCGGTTTGCCATCAATCATTCTTTGAGCGATGAAGACGCACTTTTTGAGCGCTTGACGACACTGGCACATTTAGATGAGCTTAAGTTGCAGAGCTTATTGCACCAAGAAGTGGCGAAGTGCCGAATGAAGCAGCTACATGACCTCAAAGCCAAGAAATACACCTTCAAGAAAGGACAGCTTGTTCTGTATTATGACGCACGACGTGAATTATTTCCAGGCAAGTTAGAGCCCAAATGGGATGGGCCCTATAGGATCGTTAGAATAGGAAAGAATAAATCCACAGTCTTGTTAGCTGACCTTGAGGGGATAGAATTTAAAAATAAGGTTAATCTTAATAAGATTAAACCTTATTATTTCTGATTGCACTAATGCTATGACTGCCTTGCAGGTCTAGGCGAGATTGATCAAACATCTGCAAGGAAATCGTGATAGAGGTTGATGGGTCGTCTGATCCCTTATTTAGAACACCCATATTTAGAACAAAGGTATCATCAGGGAAAGCTCATTTGGTGGAGCAAAGGATACAAGGTGATTGAGCAAGAAGGCGGGACATTTATTTGGGAGATCAAGGTCTTCTGCCATCACTGCCTACAAATTTTGACGAGCATCCCCGTTGAATTCAATGACGATGGAGGGATGGAGCCTACAGTCCACCCGTTGAATATGCTGAATTTCGATTACCATAATTACGAGTAGAGTTCAGGATGGCAGGATATGTAAACCCTTTATGGACGTACACCTTGTACTTTGATGGGGCGTCCAGGGGTCCATGCAAAAAAGGAAGTGTAGGAGTTGTCATCCGAGACCCCCGATGACGCATTGTCATGAAGTTAGCTACTTATCTCGGGGCGAATTTTACCAATAATATGGCAGAATACAAAGCCCTGATTATGGGTTTGAATATTGCAAAGAAGGGTGGTATCCACCAGTTGTTGGTGAAAGGGGACTCTCAATTGGTTTTAAATCAACTCAATGGGACGTACATGGTACGGAACCCCATCCTTTGTATGTACCATCATACTGCCATAGCCCTGCTAGGCGAATTCGATAGAGTGTCTTTTCAGCTGATTCCACGGAATTGGAATCAGTTTGCCGATTCTTTGGCTAATCTTGCGTATGAAGAGGACCTTTTCTTTAATTGTGGCCCTTGTCCCGATATATCTATTGATGGTGAGACAGGACCTGGTCGTTTGTGGGGTATGCTTTCTAAACATGCCCTCTTTGGCAGACGATGGTTGATCTGGGTGATGCAGAGGGTAAGAGAGACTCATCTGCCTTTATTATCTTGGACCCACAGACTGGTTAGACGACATGTGATGCGAACACCTCTTGCAATATATGCAGGAGGGATAGGTCATAATCTAATGCATCTAGTTTAGGGCTACGAGCCTTTGTTCCCCTGGGAATAGTATGCTTTGATGTCTATCATAGTTTTTTCCAGGAGGATGTTATGCATAGTATTGTTTGATTTCATTAGGCCAAGAGGACCGATTCAGTTTTGTAGCAAAGTCATGTCTGATTTCATTAGGCCAAGAGGGCCGTTTCCCTGTCTAGTGCGGGTGCGTTTAATCGGGTTTTTGTTTTAAGTGTTGTGCTGGACAGATTTCGTGGTTTGTGGAATTTCGTGGAGCCTGGAGGAGCCTTTGCTGCGATGGAAGCTTCTTGCGGCCAATCCAGGTGATATTTCTCCTTTACGAGTACATTTCTTTCCTGTTATAGGTGTATTTGTACTTGTCGAGGGGATACATTTTTGTTGGGGACCGGAAACCAAGGCATGAAGTCCCAGGTTTAGGTTGAGTATGTTTGAGGGAGGTCGGAGTAGTCATTGCCTCCTGCAAAGACATTGTTAGACATTGAAAGACCTGTTTTAGAAGGACGTCCTAGTGGCCCTGTTCTGCTAGCCTGCTAGGCAGCCGTTCTAGGAGTTCTTGTTAGTAGTGAGGCAGTTAGAGAAGCCTGCCAGAAGATAATAATAATGATGCCAAGAAATTCGAAATATCCTAAAAGATGAATATAAATACGAAGGTGTGTAAAAAGGGGTTCTAACCCCTATCAAAGAAAAGAAAAGGAGTAGAAATGTATAAGCAGTTGATCATTGCCTTGCGAAGGCCTGGTAGGTTCCTGGGGACGAGTCAGACCTGGGGCTGATACCTTGTCTTCCTAGGGGTGGCTTCTTGCTGAAAAAATAATAATAATAATGACACAACACGGAAGGTTGGAGCGAAAATAAAAGTGAGCGTTAGAAAAGGATTAAGTGTCGCCTTGCGAGGGCTTGGTAGGTTCTTGGGTGCCAAGACAGGTCCTGAGGCCGATGCCCTGTTCTCCTTGGGTCACTACGCTCAGCTCCCTCCTTTTTACATGCCCAAGTATGTTCATCCAATACAAACCCTAAAAGAAGACATGTACTGAAAGAAAATACTCTTTGATCAGGCTATAGGAGACCTCGCCTTGTAGGAGCTCCTAGGTGTGTTGTTTTTAGTTGGTAAGTAGTGCAGACTACCACTTAGGGCAACCTCTTTGATAGGTTTTTTTTAGTTTGGCTGTGTTGGAGCAGCTGGTTAGTGACTCACTTCGGATCTTCTATTAGATGATGCTAGGCCTATTCCTTGTGGATGTCATGCCTTGGTTCTGTCCAGGGGTAGGGGGAGCATTGTGCTGAGTTTTATTATATATTTGTTTTGTATCAGTTTGATGCTTCGTTAGTTGTTTATGTGCAGATATGTTCGTGGATTCGACGGGCTGAGTCGCCCTATCCCGTGGTCGCCAATGAGAGCGGAATTTAGGTGACGAAAAGTTCTTAAAAATAGCAAAAAATTATGAATATCAAGGGAAAAATATTCACCGTCAAAGGCGGCGGCTCGATCTAGGATGATTTTAAGCGTCAAAGTGCTTTAAAGGCGCCCAAGCGACACTTGTTGATTTTCATAATTTTTCAGACAGTCGTGCGGGTTGAGACGAGCTACTGGCCAATGCGGGATGCTAAGCTGGATGCCCAGGATTTTTCAAAGCTCAATTCCTAGTCCGAACGGGGGAATGGCCAAGAAACCGGTCAAGATTTGAAAAGGTGGACCAAAGTTTGGCCAAATGGGTAAGTGACCCTTGGGGCCCAAAATGAAATGCCACATGAAATGTTTGAACCAAATCATGGAGAGAGAAAGGAGGAGAACATCACGCCATGCTGCGCCCGAAAAATGCGCTTGAAGATCATGGAGGCTCCCTCTTGCCTGTGAACAACCCATGCAGATCATCATTGGCCCTCATTCCCCTCTGAATCCTGACTCTATCGCCGCCCTTCGCTCACGCAATGATGCCCTCTTTGAAGATCTCTGATTTCAGTCTTTCTCTCTCCTCCCTCTCTCTCTTCTAAAGGCAAGTTCATGTGGGAAGAAGAAGGAAGAAGAAAGAATGATGGAGGCTTGTCCGGCATGGATCGGATTGCTCCACGGGCTGGAAATAGTGATTGGTGATTGTGCTGGACATGAAGTGCTGCTGATTTCCAAATTTACAGCCATGGACATGAAACCCGAAACACGCAAATAAGCGGTAATTTAAAATTTTCAAAGGAAATTTGAGATTCTATAGCTATTGATTGATGAAATGTTGTTCATGTGGGATAAAAATTGTTCATGTTGCTGTTTTCTATGAGTTCTTGCTGGTCATAATCAAAAAATCAGAAAAATATGCAACTTGTGGTTCATAATAATACATTAGAACACGAAAAACATGAAAAATCAAGGGAAAATGAGGGTTTTTTTTTGCATAAAAATGGGGAAGTAAATAGGAACATCAACTAAACTTTCATTTTTCTGCAAGAAGGAACTAAGGGCCACAGCCCATAACCTGTTTTGAATTTGCAGTAATTAAATAATGCAAGAAAATAAGGGAAAATACAAGAAAATGGTGAAAAAAACCCTTAAAAATAGGGAAAAAATACATTTTGGGTTCCGAAAAATAAGGATGAATAAGAGCAATGTTTGTGAATGTTTGTGGGGACTGAAGCATGAGGATTTGCCTCAGTTCAACCCCACTTTCTTGTGCTAGTGTGGTTTTTTCCCGCTTTTAATACATAAAATGGTGTCAAAACACCCTATAAATCTATACAACGACGCAATATTTAAACGGGGAAGGGTAGAGGAGTTGAAATATGTCTAAATGCCGTGTGAAGTGATAGAAAAGTTGCTGATTTTTATGCATAGCATTTTAGGACGGATGATAATTAAAATTAAGAGCTTAGTAGCACGAGGATCACCTCGGTGCTAGGCCCATGCAACGAAGCACGAACGGTAGTTGGAAACCATTAAAAGAATGTTTTGCACTTGTGCACGATACTGTTGTGCTAAATGTTTGAACAATAGGCATCCACCGAATGCATAGAGCATGAAAAAGAATTTAAAAGTATCAGTGACCAACTCCTGGACATGCATTGCAATTGGTTTATTAGAACATGACCTACGATGAGAGGCAGTGAGGTACCCATGCTGTAGATAGACGCGGTCCCAAAGGGGAAAGAGAAGTAAGGACCATGGTACATTCCTGGACACGCTTATTTGGTACCTTGAGCGACTTTTGTGGGATGTGTCTATTTGTTGAGCGACGCACTAAGGGGCCAATCCCCAAGGTGTAGGAGAGTCGCAGAGGGTTGACAGCATTCAGCCGTAGGAAGAACCCCATGTGTATGTGATTCGAGCCTTTTGGCTATGTGAAAGGGACTCCCTCTGAGGAGTAATATTGGGTTAGGATCAATTGGACTACAACGTATTACAAATGCAATGTTTAGGAAGGCAAAGATTTTGATAGACGCTCCTGGCCGCGAGGCCGAGGGGTTGTCTTGTGCGTAGTGACGAGGCCCGGCTAGTGCATGAGCCAGTGCTGCCCGTTTCTAGGTCCATCAAATACTGATAGACAGCCAGTACATAACTTTTCTGGCTCTCTCATGCCATCCTTTAAATGCCTGCATTTGCTGTTGATTGGGAACATCAGGAAGAACTGGTTCTTCTTTATTTCTTGCAACAAATTCCCAATATCCTTTTCCCATAAGGAAATTCGTCATTCTAAACTTCCATGCTTGGAAGTTGTTCTCGTCAAGCTTTTCAGTGACAATCTGTGAAAGAGAATTAGATGCCATTACAGAACACTGCAAAAAATTCTGTCACTGTAAAAAACACAGCTTCAGCCTCACAAGGGCAAATCTGCAAAACTGACGAAAGTGGTATTTGACCACACAATCACTTCCTAGTGACGATTTTGCATCAGCAGGCAACAAGGATGATTCTGTAACTCCCAATGTCTCTACGCATAGGCATACGATGCAATTTCTACAGTAACTTTTCACCGCCGTGTAGAACAGTGGTCACACAGTAAAAAACAGGGCCTTTTCATGAGTGCGTGCAGAAAACTCCCGCCTTCAAAACAGGCCCCAAAATGGCCTCAAATCAAAAAAACAGAGCAACCAAGGGCTAATGCCCCTTCCCGCAGCATATACTTCCCTCTTGCTACACCGCGAAGGGCGTCTCAATCTGAGACAATGCACTCTTGCACTTTCCGGCTGTGCTACCTGCTGCAGAGACTTGTTCCCAAAACGGAAAAATGAAAGCAACATTGGTCCTCTTACCAGAACACCGCGAACTTGGTTTGCTTTCTTGAGCTCCTTACCACGAACAAGGCTCTGATACCATGTCAAGATTGTGGGAGAGAAGGAAGGAGTCTCACTTGTAGCTTTCTTGCTTGCACAATGGGGGAATACACATACAGGTGGAGGCTGAAAACAGTTTTCCTCTTCTTAGTTGTGTAAGCCAAAAGAACACTAGTACATAGAAATAGAAGAACCCTATATATGGGTCTCAAACCAAACTCAACTAACTAAGGTGGCATACTAACTGAGCCACAAACTAGAGTAGATAAGGATAGCTGTCATCTAGCTATTATTCATGGGCGGTGTACCAACCGCATCTACAACTAACAAGTCGGTGACATAAATGCACAACGGTCACCCTGGCATATCACGAGTGGAGCTCGATATCTCAACACTTGTGACACTCTTTATAGAAGTCCCAATGGCAAATCAAGGTCCCCTTCTAAGCCTGATTCATCCTAGGAATGTTGATGACAAGCCAGCAAATGTAGTCTCATTGCCAATCTTTAAGGGAGAATACAATGAAGACCCCAATCTTCATATAGCCAAGTTCATGGTAGCATGTAAAGGCAACAATGCCAGAAACCCAGAGCATTGGTTGGCAATATTTCCTACCACTTTCAAAGGTATGACCTTTTGATGGTATGAGAGACAATCAACATGAGCTTTTGACACATGGGATGACCTAAAGGTAGCCTTTCTCACCAAATTTGGGTGTGAAGGTTTTGAAGAGAAAATGTGAGAGGAGTTCATGTCGTCCTCTGGAGAATGGGTGAAAGAATATGTCTCTAGAATGGAATCCATACTAAAGAGATGGACCAACCATAATTTTGATGAACCATTAATACCTTTGATCTATAACTTATAAATTAAGGTCATAATTTCTAACTTTAGTAATTTGCTACTCTAGACATTGACTTATATTCTAGTAGTGTAGCTTAGAATATTGTTTTCAAAATTAAGAGACAATAATCCAAATTAGTACAATGAGATTCTAATAAGTGAACTATGTACCTACATCCATTCTTTGCTTGTTAAAATAATAATACGTGTTTATTTAAAAGATTACTTGACTTGTGCTATAATATTAAATTTGATAAAGTTTATTTGTTTGAAAGATTGCTTGAATTGTATCATATGTTTAATATAGCTTAGGCGATGATATATTCACTTAAGATGCAATTTTAAATATTTTATCCTTATTTGATTTCATTTTTATTTTTTACCGAATAGTGTTGGCTAAACAAGCCTACAAGAAATCACATTTGTAAAAAGATACGAGTTCAATCCATACTAAAGTAAGTCTATTTGAAGAATACATTCACCAAATAGAGCTTGAAAGGTGAGAAGGATCAAAGCTTGCACTTGAGAGCTATGGCGAGAGAGCAAGAGCAAGAAAGAGAGAGACTAGAAATGGGAACTCCAACAGTCACAATGTGTGACCGGGCCTTCCTTTATTCAAACTGTCACTAAAAGAATAAAGAATAAAGTGATGGTGATGGGCGCCTGCCACCTACAGTGTGCAGTGGCGATGACTATCAGTGTAGTAATACACGGGCGGCTAAGCAGAGGTGCCTTTACCCCCAACAACCTTCCACTTGAAGGCGAATCTGCCCCAGTGAGGAGTGAAAAGAAAAAGAAAAAAAAGACAGTACAACATGTACACATGTACAATAGGATGAGGAAAGACATCATCTCATCCTATGCCCATCAACCTCCTGAGGAAGGCAAAGCGCTCTGTAGAGAGGCTTTTCGTGAGCAAATCTGCAGGATTTTGGTCAGTCGAGATCTTGACAAGATCAACAGACTTGTCCTCAACGACCCCACATATGAAGTGATACCTCATCTCAATGTGTTTCGTCTTCACATGGAAGACCGGATTCTTGGCTAACTGAATAGCACTCATAGAATCCGAATGCAGTGTAGGGATAGCATCAATACCAAGGTCAGTAACTAAGCAACCCAACCAAATGGCCTCCTTGCAAGCCTCAGTGGCTGCAACATACTCGGCCTCTATAGTAGAAAGGGCCGTGTATTTCTGCACCCTGGACATCCAAGAAACAGCACCTCCAGCATAGGTGAATACATAGCCGAAAGTGGACTTCCTACTATGTGTATGTCCTGCATAATCAGAGTCAGTGTACCCCACGACTCCTGTATCCTGGCTGCCATAGCATATGCACATATCTGCAGTGCCCTTCAGGTACCTCATGATACCCTTCATGAAATCCCAATGCTTCTTGCTAGGTGTAGCCATATAGCATGCCACAACACCAACTACAAAGGCAATATCTGGACGAGTGGCTATCATGGCATACATAAGACTGCCCACTACGGATGCATAGGGAATCTTGGCCATCTCGGCCTTCTACTCTTTTGTCTGCAGATAATCAGCCTATGATACCTTTACATAAGAAGGCAATGGACAGCCAATAGGCTTTATGTCCTACATGTGGAAGCGCTTAAGGACTTTATGAATGTACTCCCTCTATGACAAGTAGAGGAGTCCCTGATGCCTGTCGCGTGTAATGCACATACCAAGTATGTGAGCGGCCTGTCCCAAATCTTTCATCTCAAAGCTCTTCTTGAACTGAGCCTTAAGAGCATCTAGCTCATCATGAGCTTTCCCTGCTATCAACATATCATCCACATAGAGTACCAAAATCAACAAAGAACCATCACAAGCTTTCTTCGTGTAAAGACACGGATCCATAGCACTCCGGCTGTAGCCCTGTGACTGCATAAAGGCATCAAACTTATGATACCACTCCCTAGGTGCCTATTTCAAGCCATAAAGACTTTTCTTCAATTTGCACACTAGGTGCTCCTTGCCAGGTTCTACAAAGCCCTTAGGCTGCTCCATATAAATCTCATCATGCAAGTCCCCATGTAAGAAAGCTATCTTGACATCCATCTGGTATAAATCCAAGTCAAGCTGAGCAACCAAAGCCAAGACTAAGCGCAGGGTGGTCATCTTAACCACAGGAGAAAAGACCTCATCAAAGTCCACACCATGCTCCTGCTTAAAACCCTTTGCTACCAATCTAGCCTTATATATCGGCTTGGGGTGTCCAAGGGTACTTTTTAGCTTGTACACCCACTTGAATGGCAAAGGCCTTCTTACCCGTAGGCAAGGAAACCAAATCCCAAGTGTCATTCTTATTTAGGGAGTCTATCTCAGACTGCATAGCCCTCTCCCAAGAGTGACTGTCACCCCTACACATAGCCTCATCATAAGTGAAAGGCTCTCCTGTATCTATAAACTGTCTAGATCGCCATCTAAGCTTCACATAGTGGAAGCGCACGGGTGGATAGAGCCATTTTTGTATCAGTTGTTTGAAGTTAAAGAATTTACTGATTCTCCTCTTATCTGTTGTGTACTCTCTATCTCTTTCTTAGATTCTGTTCGCTGCGCCGTGTAATATTTTACATGGTATCAGAGCCCAGGGGGCTCTAGAGATCAGAGAGTGTGTAAGAGGCAAAGGCTTCAATAGAAAAGAGAAACTATGTCAACTTCCAAAAGCGGGGCAGGAGGTGGTGTTGCTATACCGGCTATTCAAACACTGAGGATTCATCCACCAACCTTCAGCGAAGGCAAGTTAGATGGTACAAACTACGCCTTGTGGAAGTTTAAAATTACAACTATCCTTGATTCTTATGAGCTTCTGGAGACTGTGTTGGGGATTGACGTAGAACCATAGCCTACCCCCGACCCATCAAATCCTAGTGTGATGATTCCTTCGAATGCAGATCTTCTATAAGCTTGGAAACGAAGGAATGCAGATGCATTGTGTGCCTTAGTTACAAGCTGTTCTAACAATGTTTTGACTTTGATTCAGCATACAACCAAAGCGTCATAGGCTTGGAATGTACTAAGGAGTCAGTATGAAACACGAAACCAAATAAGGATTCAAAACATGGAGAATCAACTAGCAGCGGAGAAGTTTGCTGAAGGAGAGATGGTTGAAGCATTCATCACTCGGATTAAGAATCTGCGCGACCAGATGGCTGGCGCTGGGATACAAAAGACTAGCGAAGAGCTAGCTTGGAGGTGTCTTCGGATTTGTCCACAAAAGTTTGATGGACTAGTAACTGCCCTTAATACTAAGGTGAGACCTCAAGATTTGACTTTTGAGGAGTTTTGTGCATTATTAATGGAGGAGGAGTTGAGGCTAAAAGTCCGAGGAGGAAGCAACAATGGAGATGCTGCATTCTCTGCCAATGCAAAAGGCAAATGTGTTTCCTCCACCAAAAATGATGGTGACAAAAAGAAGAAGGGCAGCAAGAAGAAGTTTCAAGGAGAGTACTTCTACTGCAAGAAGAAAGGACATGCAATTGCAGATTGTCGTGTCAAGAAGGCAGATGAAAAGAATGGTACCCTTAAAAGTAAAGGGAAAGAGACAGCCAATACGGCTGAAGCAAAGTTGGAATTATTCATGACGACCATTGAGGAAGTGTGCTCCTCGGCGCAAGAAGAATCTATCACTGACTCATGGGTGTTGGATAGTGGGGCCTCCCATCACATGACCAACAAGAAAGGTCTATACAGTTCTATGCAGCCTCTACAAGAATCCATCACTGTGACGGTTGGAAATGATGTTAAATGCCCTACTATGGGCACAAGTACTATTTCTTTTGTTGCTCCAAATGGTGAAGTTAAAAAGCTTTCAAATGTGTTGTTTGTTCCCGAAATCAGGAGAAATCTCTTATCAGTTTTGCTGCCATAACTGATCTTGGTCATGAAGTGAGGTTCAAGAAGACAGGTGCAGAAATTATTGATAGTGATGGCACAGTTTTTGGCAAAGGAGAAAGAATGAGCAACCTGTATGAGCTAAGTGCTCTTACAGCCACCGCTGGAGTGGGCACAAGTAAGCTTTGGCATGAAAGTTTTGGACACATCGGATTTGCAGTATTGAAGGAGATACAAAAGCAAGGTATGGTTGCTCACCTACCTACAATAACTGAATTGAAGGAACCATGTGAAGCTTGTATGATGGGCAAGCAACAGAGAAAGGCATTTCCACAAGAAAGCAAGAATAGAGCACAGAATCCTCTAGAGTTGGTGCATGCTGACTTGTGTGGTAAGATGCCTACACAGGCCTTGGGGGGATCTTCTTATTTTATGTTGATTGTCGACGACTACAGTAGGAAGATGTGGGTGTACTTCCTTCGTGATAAGGCTCAAGCTTTTGGTAAGTTTAAAGAATGGCTAATACTTGTTGAGAATGAAACAGGGAAAAGTGTGAAGAAATTTAGAACAGATGGTGGTGGTGAGTTCAACTCAAAGGAGTTTGAAGGCTTTTGCAAGAGCAAAGGGATCAAGCGTCAATTGACGATGCCTCACACACCTCAGCAGAACGGTGTTGTGGAACGCAGGAATCGCACCATTGTGGAGATGGCAAGATGCACGCTAAAGGGCAAGGGATTGCCTAACCATTTTTTGGCTGAAACTGTTAATACTGCAGTCTACATTCTAAAACGGAGCTATACAAAAGCTCTCAAGGGAAAAACACCTCATGAGGCTTACACTGGTAAGAAACCATCTGTCTCACATTTCAGAATTTTTGGATGTGAATGTTATGCACATGTTCCAGATGAGAAGAGAAACAAGTTACAACCAAAAAGTAGAAAATGTATCTTCTTGGGTTATAGTGATGAGCAGAAGGCTTACAATTTATATGACCAAGAGGCAAAGAAGATCATCGTGAGCCATGATGTGGTGTTCAAGGAGGAGCCGCATACGTGGAGGAGGAGAAGGCAAGTTCTTCCACTTTATCATCAAGTGAAGAAGTAGTCCACTATGAACCTGTCCCGAGAGCTATCCCTATCCTTAAGGAGGAGGAAGCATCATCTTCAGATGATGAGGAAAAAGTTCACCAACCTGACATCACCCCACCGGAAAAGCAATTGCCGCACTGGGTGAAGCAGCTCTATGACCACAATAATCCTATGCCTGCATCTGTTGAGGAGAAGGCAGACGGATCAAGGAGGTCTCAGACAATAGAGGAGCAAAGGAGGGCTTCTGCTCACATAGTCAATATGGCCTTGATGGTTGAGATTATGAGAGAAGTAAAGGAGCCAACTGACTTAGAAGAAGCACTTGCAGATCCATCATGGAAGGCTGCTATGTAGGCGGAGTATGACAGCATAATGAAGAATGACACTTGGGAGCTAGTGGATCGACCAGCAAAGCGGAAGGTTATTGGCACCAAGTGGATCTAGAAGGTAAAGTACAAGGCTGATGGTACCTTAGAAAAGTACAAAGCTAGACTGGTTGCCCAAGGATTTTCACAAGTTGAAGGGTTTGATTTTCAAGAGTCATTTGCCCCAACTGCCAGAATGACCACTATTCGCACGGTACTTGCAGTGGCTACCCACAAGAAGTGGCCAATGTACCAAATGGATGTTAAGTTAGCGTTCTTAAATGGTGACCTCAAGGAGGAGGTGTACGTGGCTCAGCCACCACGGTTTGAGGCCCCCCATTCTGAGAACAAAGTATGTAAGCTAAAGAAGGCATTGTATGGGCTAAAACAAGCCCCCAGAGCATGGTACCAGCGGCGGATAGATAGGTTCTTTTTAAACCTAAACTTCAAAAGATGTGCCTCAGATGCTAACTTGTATATTTACAGGGATGGTAAAAAGTCTGTAGTGATTGTCCCATATGTGGACGACCTTCTTATTACATGTGACTATGAAGATATGATCAACCAAACTCGAAAGGCTTTGAGTTTTGAGTTTAAAATGACAGACTTGGGCTTGCTGCACTATTGTTTGGGGATTGAAGTCTGGCAAGAGCTAGGAAAGATCTTCATCTCTCAGAAGAAGTATGCATGGGAGATCTTGAAGGCATTTGGCATGACCGAGTGCAAGGAGATAGCTACACCTATGGAGGTGAATGCAAAGTTATCCGTCGAGGATACATCAGCACTAGCAGACATTGGGAGGTATAGGAGGTTGGTCGGCTGATCTACTTGGGTAACACCAGACCAGATATCAGTTTTGCTGTTGGTGTTTTGAGCAAGTTCTCAAACAAACCTCATGAGAGTCATTCAAAGGCTGGGATGCAGGTGCTCAGATACTTGAAGAAAACTCTTGACTATGGTATCACATATAGTTTCGGAACTTCTCTTGTGGGGAACAGTGACTCAGATTGGGCAGGAGACATTGATTCCAGGAAGTCAATTTCTGGTTATTGTTTCTCTTTGGGTTCAGGAATTTTCTCTTGGATTAGTAAGAAGCAACCAACAATGGCATTGTCTTCTACCAAAGCAGAGTACAAGGCAACTTGTTTTGCTGCATGTGAGGCCATATGGTTGAGAAGGATTCTATGGCATATGGGAGTGCAAGATGAAGAACCAATTGTGTTGAGATGTGACAATCAGAGTTGCATCGCCATTGCCAAAAATCCACTGTTTCATGCATGCACAAAACATATAGAGATCCAGTATCATTATGTGCGTGATTTGATGGAGGATGGGATAGTGGAATTGGTCTATTGTCCAACAGAGGAGAATGGAGTAGATATCTTCACCAAAGCACTTACGAAGGATCTGCTTCAAGTTCATCTTCAGAGACTCGGCATTGGGCAGAGGAGATAGTTCACCTATGGGTGGACATTGAGGGGGGGTGTTAGATATGATCAATGCCCCACCCTCATAAGGTGCTACCAATGATCCATGGTGCTCAAATTTGTAAGGCCCCCATTATGAGGAGAAGCCAAGTGTGAGCCCGGACATTGGTTGAGTCCTGACTTGCATATCAGATGAGGTCTATGTGACCAAATGGCAAAAAGGTGACTGTTGTGGGTCTAATCTTTGGGTTAGACGGAGTGGTTAAGCTGGTAGCAACTCGAGGCACATTGCATTGAGTTGCGTGGTAAGGGAGTTAAAAGGGGCCCCTATTGTGGGGTCTGATGGTAAAGGGAATATTCCCTGGCCGACTAGTGGAGGCTCATATGGTAGGTCGGTCAGCAGGCTGACCTAACGACCTTCGCGGGCTATAAAAGCTAAACCCCTTCGCAGCCATCTCTCACTCATATTTCACCCAGTCAGAGGTTGTTCCAGCTAGCCTTAATCTCTTCACCTATCTTCTATCTAGATCGCCATCTAAGCTTCACAGAGTGGAAGCGCACGGGTGGACAGAGCCATCTTTGTATCAGTTGTTTGAAGTTAAAGAATTTACTGATTCTCCTCTTATCTATTGTGTACTCTCTATCTCTTTCTCAGATTCTGTTCACTGCGCTGTGTAATATTTTACACAAGAAGACCCAACCATGGAAGTTGACATTGAGAGCTCAATAGTTCATGCCGCTCTTCACAAAAAAGGCCCGGATCGCCAATTCTCGGTGATTCAAACCCCTTCAGATTACCAAGGTAAAAGCTTAAAAACCCTGATTGATTGTGGTAGTACACATTCCTTCATTTCACCAATCTGTGCAAAAAGATTAGGAATAGCCAAAAAGATGCACCTACCTTACTTGTGGAATTAGCAAATGGTCGTGAGGTCTCTTGTACCAGGCAAACTGCTAAGGTGAAATTCCTACTAGGTGAAAAGTCGACTAGGGTCAGATTCACGGTAATGAACCTAAGTTTCCACGAATGTTTGCTCCGTATGGATTGGCGAATACCTAATGATGCCCACATTCACTGTGGAAAGGGCCAAGTCTCCTTTCAAAATTCTAAACGGGAATTGGTCACAACTCAAGGAAAGGCTAGTAGGCCAAAAATTCAACTGGCCAAAGCAACACGGATAATAAAAGGAGTTAGAAAGGGGCTATCTGTCTATTTGATTAAACTAAATAAGATAGTTATGAATCAAGAATCTAGGGAAGAACCTTCATAGTTAAAGGAATATGCAAACGTATTTCCTGACGAGCTGACTGAACTTCCTCCTCAAAGGGAAGTCGATCATAAAATCAAGCTAGCGCCAGGAGCTACACCAATTGCAAAGAGACCATATAGGATGTCCATCCCGTAAGTGATTGAGCTAAAGGAGCAACTCAAGCAACTGTTAGACCAAGGCTACATCCATCCTAGCAGTTCACCATGGGGAGCTCCACTGCTGTTTCAGAAGAAGAAAGATGGAATGCTTCGGTTATGCATTGACTACAGAGGGTTGAATCAATCAACCATTAAGAACAAATACCCCATTCCAAGAATAGATGAACTTCTTGACCGTCTTCAAGGTGCAAAGATCTTCTCTAAGATAGATCTCGAGTCTAGATATTATCAAATAAGGATCAAGGAAGAAGATATTCCAAAGACGGCATTCAACACAAGGTATGGACACTTTGAATTCCTAGTCATGTCATTCGGGCTGACAAATGCACCTGCTACCTTCAATAGGTTGATGCAGGATATCTTTAGGCCCTATATTGATGACTTCGTACTCATCTTCTTTGACGATACCCTAGTCTACTCCAAGCAGGAAGAAGATCATGAACCCCAGCTTTGCATTGTTCTTGAAACAATGAGAGCACACAAGCTTTATGCCAAGAAGAAGAAGTGTGCATTTTTCAAGTGACAGATTGAATATCTAGGATTCATTGTATCAGCAAAAGGAATTTTGGTAGATCCCCAGAGATGTTCTGGAGTGGCCAACACCAACTTCTGTCAAAGAAATACGTAGTTTTCTTTATTGACAGGATGGTACAGTGTCTTTATCAAAAACTATGCTTTGATTGCAGCGCCTTTGACGGATCTACTAAAGAAGCAAGTATCAATTGTATGGTCACCTGCTGAACAGACCAGCTTTGACAAACTAAAGCAAAGCTTGGTATCAGCACACCCATCCTGAAACTTTCAGATCTTAGTAAGAAGTTTGAAGTGATAAACTGATGCTAGCGCACTAGCCTTAGGATGTGTGCTCACGCAAGAAGGTCATCCTGTAGCATACTCCTCAAGGAAACTGAAGAGCCATGAGAGGAACTATGCTACCCACAATCTGGAGCTGTTGGCTGTTATCCATGCTCTCAAACTTTGGAGACACTACTTGCTGGGTAACAAATTTACCCTAGTGACAGACCACAAGAGTCTTAAATGGATTTTCACCCAGAATGAACTCAATATGAGGCAATGTCAATGGATTGAAGTGCTGGAAGAATATGATTTGGAAATCAAATACTGGCCTGGAAAGGAGAATGTAGTTGCCGATGCACTCAGTCGCAAGGCATTTCTGAATTCTCTAATTTTGCAAGATCCATCAATAGCAAGATCTCTAGCCACAAAGATATCCATGCCAAACAACCCAATTCTTGAGCTAGCTAGGAAAGAGGCATGCCATGACCCAACCTATCAGAAATTGCTAAAGGAGATCCCCATCAAAGATCAAGACCCGAAGCTACAAACAAAGTATCAAGAATTCTCTATCAATAGTGGACTTGTCTACTATAGAACAAGGTTATGTATTCCGACAAGCCAATCACTCAAGCAGAAGATACTTTGGGAAGCCCATGACTCCCCTTTCTCAGGACATCCTGGCTATGCCAAGACCCTCAATGTGGTCAGAAAGAGCTATTATTGGGATAGGCTTAAAGGTGACATTCTCAAATTTGTCACTGAATGTTTGTCTTGTCAACGCATTAAGGCCAAACATGTCAAAATTCCAGGGAAATTGCAACCACTTGACATTCCCTAAATGAAATGGGAATTCATTAGTATGGACTTTGTTATTAGCCTGCTGCCCCAAGTTCAGGGAGGATACAACTCCATTATGGTTGTGGTGGATATGCTCACCAAGGTAGCACATCTTATCCCTGTTAAGACAAACTATAAAGCCTCAGACATCGCGAGGTTATTCATCAAGGAGATTTTCAAATTACATGGGTTACCTAGAAGAATCATTAGTGATCGTGACTCTCTCTTCACATCACACTTTTGGAGGGCGATCTTCGAGGCCATTGGGCTATGAAATATTGAAGACCCAAAATTGTTGAGATTCAGCAATCACACTCATTAACAGCCTCTTTGTATGGAGCTTCAGGGCCAAGGACATGCAAGCTAACCTATCCCATATGCACAGTGGTGCCTACTGCAGTTTCCTACTTTCCTATAAAGCATTGTACTTGCTTCCTTTTCTTAATGCAATGATAGTACTCTTTTCTTTTCAGTGAAGTGTCAGTGTCATTGTCCACATACACAAGATTGTGTTTATGAGTCCAAGTCTCAATCTTGGAACCTAATTCACTTGTGTAACAAACAGTGTCTTTGTCTTCTCCATCATGAGTCCACACTTCTCCTTCCATCCGCCATAACTCACTGCCATGTCCTAGATCCCGCATCTTTCACATGGTATCAAAGCACAGACGGGCATGGCACTACTCCTTCAGCTCCATTTCACTTTCATCTAGCTCAGCTTGAGCTCAGTCCAGCTCAAGACTTCATCTTCTACTCTTTTTTCTCACTGCCCTGTTTGGCAGCCATAGCCAAACCTGCACCTACCTACCTTTGATCTCTTAGATCTCTTGAACTAGGCAATATCTCCCCAAGCTCTCTTCTGGAGGATTGTTCCTAAACTTCCTGAGCTTCCCTCTATTGCATAACAATCCAACATTGGGCTCTTATAGCTCCAGCATTGTCATTGTTCTGTGTTTCTGTCCTATGGCCACCATAGCCAGCCTGGAAATACCTCTGATAGAGGGCTGAGATCTCCCTCTACAGGTCAAATCAGCCTATGACCTCTTCTTGGAAGATGTTCTCCAACACTAGGCGCAACTCCCTATCACAATAACTGATGAAATTGTTGCTCTCTGGCCCCGGCATTACAGAAATCGACTGCGCCTGTCCTGAACTGCACCGATTCTGATCGAGTGCTCGCGTCGTACTACCTGCGATTTGGACGATCTCCATGGGGCTTTGATAGCCCTTGACATAAGCCTCCTAGACATGTAAACATTTTTGAAAATGATCAAGTATTAAGGTCACAACAGTTGAAAAACCAGGCCCTGTCTCAGAAACCCTAATTCCACCATAGCCAAAATCTTCCAAGCTCATTTTTTCTCTCATTTTCTCACTCTTGCCACTAAACCAAGCTAAAGCCTATCTGACCCACTATCCCAGCACAAAATCAAGGAGGGGAAGGACCTGAGAAGATTGAAGAACGACCCAACGACCCCGAACAAGAAGATTCAAACTCAACATCAGCACAAACATAATGTGTTTTCACACTGTCATTACCTGTGTCTCTTGACACATTGTAATCTGCTCTTCCATTGATAAAATCTCACAATTCTGGAGTTGATTTGCTGCTGATCTTGCAACCTCAACATGGGAAAAGACTCTCCAAATGCTCGATTCAAAGGAGTCGGATTTCACACCTAGCAAACCCGCATCAAGCTCATCCTGATGAAGAAGGGTCTTTGGGCCATCACAAATGGCAAAGAGAAGAAACCTCGAGATGCGGACCTTGTAGTTACTTGGCAGAAGAATGATGACAAGGCACAAGCCATCATTAAACTAGAATTGGACGATAGCTACATCCATCATGTGGATGCATGTGACACGTCCCATGACACTTGGGACAAAGTGGATACCTTATTTGGTGCACGGTCAAAGTCGTCTAAGTATGGTCTATTAATTGAATGTTTCTGACTTGATATGAAGCCTCATACATCCCTAGCATCCCATCTGAACTACATGGAAAGCTTGCTTACTCAACTTGTAGGGATAGAGCTAAAAATGGATGAAGATGTTTGTATTGGTGTCTTGTTAAAAAGTTTGCCTCCTGCTTATGATAATGTATCAACCACTCTAACCAATATGCCTGATCCTCAACTTGTTGACATTAAAGCCTCTCTGCTAGAGAAAGAAAAGAAACTTAAAAGAAAAGAAGAGCCTAGCACTTCAAAGGATGAACAAATGTTATATGTAAACAACAGATACAAAGGTAAAAAGGAACTGCTCTTCTGTGACTTCTTCAAAAGGACCGAACACACTGAGAAGTTCTGTCATGCTAGAAAGGGGTCCCAAAATGCCTATCTTGCAACTGTGAAAGAAGAAGAAGACCATGGACCAAAAGATGAAGAAGAAGATGAAGATGAAGACCACCAGGATCGGAAGGACAAGACTCATCAGTCCTTCTACTCTCATTACTCTGATAGACTGTTTTAAAAGCCTTGTATTTCCTTGCCCTAATGTTTCTTGTCATAAGCTTTGTAAACTCCTCATGTAACTTGGCATTACGGTCCCTGTACACTTTGTGAGGCCCCTATTACAGCCTCTGGATGTCCATCATGTTTTGGTGCCCAGACTTAGCATTTTCTGTGACAACCTCTGGTGTCTACCATGTTTGTGGTGTGCCCACACTTTGCATGTGGTTCTCATTACAGCCTCTACACACTTTGTGCCTTTCTAGTTGTGATTGAGGAGGGGTGTTGAGATTCAGCAATCACACTCATTGACAGCCTCTTTGTATGGAGCTTCAGGGCCAAGGACATGCAGGTGAGAGCAGAATTTTGGTGCCGGAAATTTCTTAAAAATAGCTAAAAATTATGAATATCAAGGGAAAAATATCCAATGTAAAAGGCGGCGGCTTGACCTAGGACGATTTTAAGCATCAAAGTGCTCTAAGGACGCCCGGGCAACACTTGCAAATTTTTAGTAATTTTTCCATGTGCCTGTGCCAGTCAGTGGAGCTGTTAGTCACTGTGGGATGCCAAGACGAGCTCACAGAAATTTTCAGAACTGGATTCGGACACCGTATGCGAGAGAGGCCGAGAAAAGGGCCAAAAGGCCGGTCAAAATTGGGGAGGTGCCCAAAAGGAGGAGTGAAGGGGTGCCTTTGGGAAGGGGCACCCCCCCTCCCTTTAAAAAAAACAAAAAAGGAGAGGGGCGGCGGCTGCAGAGAGGCGCCGCGAAACCCCCCCCCCCCCCCCCACAAATCGAGATGATGGCTGTCAAGCAAGCCATGAAACAAATCACAGCAGGGTATTGCATTCATTCCATGCTCCGCATCGCTCCATGCTGTGCGAGAAATGGCAGCCTGTAGAGAGAGAGAGAGAGAGAAAATCAGACTTTCTCTCTCCTCCCTCTCTCTCCTCTAAGGGGGGATTCATGCGGGAAGAAAAAGAAAGAAGAAAGAATGATGGAGGCTTGTCCGGCATCGATCGGATCGCTCCACGGGCTGGAAATGGTGACGTGTGATCGGCATGAGCATGAAGTGCTGCTGATTTTTAGATTTGCAGCCATGGACATGAAACCCAAAACACGCAAATAAGCGGTAATTCAATTTCTTCAAAGGAAATTTGAGATTTCATGGCTTTTGATTGATAAACTGTTGTTCATGTGGGATAAAAATTGTTTATGTTGCTGTTTTCCATGACTATTTGTTGATCATAATCAAAAAAATAGAAAAACATGCATCTTGTGGCTCAAAATAATACACTAAAACACGTAAAATATGGAAAATCAAGGGAAAATGATGTTTTTGAGCATAAAAATGGAAGAATAAATAGGAACACCAACTAAGTTTTCATTTTTGTTGCAAGAAGGAACTAAGGGCCACAGCCCATAACCTATTTTGAATTTTCAGTAATTAAATAATGCAGAAAATAAGGGAAAATACAAGGAAAATAGAGGAAAACTACTAAAAATAGGGGAAAAATGCATTTTGGGTGCGGAAAATTAATGAAAATTAAGAACAATGTTCGTGAATGTTTGTGGGGACTGAAGCATGAGGATTTGCTTTAGTTCAGCCCCACCTTCTTGTTCTAGTGTGTTTTTCCCACTTTTTACACATAAAATGATGGCAAAATGGCTTATAAATCTATACAACAATGCAACATTTGATCGATGGGAGGGTAGAGTGGTTAAAATGTGTCTAAATGCGGAGTAAAATGATGAAAAGATTGCTGGTTTTTGTTTGCATGCCATATAGGTCAGTGAATAATTATAGAATGAGAGCCTAGTAGCACGAGGGTTTCCTCAATGCTAGGCTCGTGCAACGCCGCATAAGAACGGTAGTTGAAAACCATTAAAAGGATGTTTTCCACAGGTGCACAATATTGATTTTATAATTTTTTGAGCACTTAGCATCCACACTATTCATAAATCATGGAAATATTTAAAGGTATCAGAAATCCTGAATGCACAGCAATTTCTTTGATTAGGACCTTGACCCACGTTGAGTGAGAGACAGGACACCCTAAGCCATAGGCTAGTGATGGGGTCTAGGGGAAAGAGAAGTAAGGACAATGGTACATTCCTGTATACAATCAATTGGTAGACACGTTACATGGTAATCTTATTATAGATTTGGTGGTCTTCCATAAGAAGTGCTCACTAGGAGGGCAAGAAATAATTATGAAAATTTGAGCTTTGACCAAGTTTGGACCTTTTTGAGCGATACTTGTGACACCTAGCTTAGAGAAGGTGGTGCTAATCAAGCCGTCAAAGCTTCTTTATTTGTTTGATCAAACGCGGGGTGGAGCTATGTGTGTGCTTGCGACATTAGGTGGCCTCGCTAAAGTGTCGGATCCGCTTCTCCTGGAGAAAGAGCTGGAGGGGGAGCACATCATTTTTGAAGCAAAGAAGGAACTTATATTTTCATTGGAAGCTTGCCTCTCCTCTCCACCAAAGAAAAAGCCAAGGAATAATTGAGAGTTCTTGTTGGCTATATGATTTTTGTATCTACCATCACTGACAAACATCACATGTATTTTTCTTGATGAATATAAGATACTTTACTTTTTCCCTACAAATAAATATTTATTAAATAAATGTGTGATTCATATAAGTGTGACGATAATGTGTGGTACGTGAATGACGCATTCGCATACGTTAACATAATTCAACGCATAGTACTGCACTTGTGATTGTGTAAGTGTGATGATATTGTGTGGTACGTGAATGACACATCCGAATATATTAACATAATTCAACGCATAGTACTGTACTTGCGATTGTGCATAAGCAATAACATAACTTGTATCCATATGTATTACTACTTTTGATGTGTTCGTACATTAAACAAAAATTAAGAGTCATGCATTTCAAGAAACAAAACAAAACAACTTTACTCAATTATTTGAATTCAGTACACATCGCACAAGAAAATATGTATATATAAATAAATATTCCAATATGGCAGAGTACAAAATTTTTTGGGCTTCCAAGATGTTATGGTGTGGTAACACTCATTACAAACCTTGCATCATTAATCTAGTAAACTATGGTGGGGTTCCCTTGCCGTGTCAAAGCCGAATGATAAAGTTCATGTCTTTGTCTGTGATTATAACACGCTCCCTCTACTTTATTTATTCATTATTTTCTCTCTCCTATGTTTTCCTCCACTTCTCTTTACTTTTCTTATATTTTCCCTCTCTTTTGTCCTCTCCTTTTTTATATCCGTCTATCCCCCGCCTTCTCTCCCTCTTCACTTTTTTTGTGCTCTCCTCTTTTTTTCCTCCCCCTCCCTTTTCTCTTCTCCCTTTTTTCATTCTCTCTCTCTCTCTCTCTCTCTCTCTCTCTCTCTCTCTCTCTCTCTCTCTCTCTCTCTCAATGTTTCATTTGATAATATTCCTTCCCCATTCTATGATTGCAAGATGCAACCCATCATTGCACCCTCACTAATGCTATGTGCACCCCCTCTCATCATGCTGCATCGTCACCCTCGTCACACCACATCGATTTAGCTCAACTAGTCACACCACATCATTGCACCCTCACTCATGCTATGTGCACCCCTTCATCATGTTGCATCATTACCCTCATCACACCACATCGATTTAGCTCAACTCATTCTCCTACTTACCATGATGCCATACTTACCACCTAATAGATAGGCATGTTGAGCAACCGAGGGGAAGGTCTCCCAAGCTCCCCTCGTGTGTTTGGCTTTTGTGTGTGGACCCTAGTGGCCTATCCCAAGAGAGAGCCCCCAACTTCCCTACATCATCAGAATGCTCCTAACTTCCTTACATCATGCATGCCCTTGCTGTCTAAGAAGGGATAGGTCAATAGTTTATAAGGACCACATTACCTTCCTTGTTGAACATGATGCAAGTGTGGGCTCTTCCTCATAGTGGTGTGGCACATTGGTTAGAGAATGAGAAACAATAATAGAGAGTGGTGGTGGTATGCTCAAAGGATTGGTTTTCATCATCTACATGGTAGCAATTTTCTTAAAGGAATCTCGCAAGGTTAATTGTGGGCCCTAGGGTAGTACAATGCCCTATTCAGCTATTAGTATGTATTTATTGTGTGCTAGCTTGGGTAGAGTAAGTAGCTAAGGGCTTTGTAGCAAGTGGATTTGTGCTTAAAGTTTCTATGATTCATGCACAACCATGGGGGCATTGAGCTTTCAAAACGTAGATAATATCCTTCACAATGTTCCAATGCATATGTTGGTGGTACGACCATGCCTATTTAAGGGCCTTGATGAGCTTGGTTATCCCTAGCTATCGATAGTTGAAGGATGCAAGCTACTCTTGGGCTATCCTAAGCTCCAAGTTGTTCCTAAGAAATGCAATGTCACTTTCCAATCCTTTTTTATGTTATTTTTCTCTATGTTGTAGATTGACTATGTGCATAACTTCACCCATTCAACATCAAATTATTGACTAGAGCTTCATGAATACACTCATATTGAATGCCTTTCACCATAATTCCCATGAATTCTAAGATGGTAAAGAAACCCTCAATGGGCCCAATGTATGGCACAAAAAGGCATAACTTAAAATAATTGTAAGGTGGAACATAAGAGGGGTTGTGGAATCCAATGATTGGATATCTACCTCGAGGAAACAAGCTGCACAAGCTACACAATATTATTTCCAATTCTTTTTTTAAATATTGTTTTCATTGTACCAATGTATTAACTTTAATTAATTGAATGTCATGAAAGGACTCTTTGTACCTTAGCACAACTAGTTTTGGTTCAAAAATTGCTATGAGCTTTATGTGCTTTAGCACAAAACCAATGATTTTGTCACCCCTCCCATAGGTGTTTGTCAAGGCACCAAAAAGAGAGAGAGGAAGAGAGTGGACCTTCCCAAATGATTGTCGAATGAACCGAGGGGGATTCACACACACACACACACACACAGAGTGTGTGTGTGTGTGCGCGCACGTGTGCAGGAACGTGCGCATGTGCACATGCGAGCTTCGTGGTGGGGAGGGAGAGGCCTCAATGCGAGAGGGAGGAGATTTTGGAGAGAGAGAGAGAGAGAGAGGCCTTTTTTGTGGGGTGGGCATATAGAGGAGGGTCAGCTTTGCGCTACAATCTAGATTGCTGATAGAAAGTTGCAACTATTGGTTAGGTTTAGAGAGAACCCTATTAATGTAACAAATTTTACATTTGAAATTTCCCTCTTTTAGATTTCCAGATTCAAGTTTCATTTTTAGGTTTGGGAATGTTGTGGTGCTGTTGAGTGTTGAAATGATTTTATTTTTTGGCTGATTTTTTATGGATTTTATATGTTGATTGATTATTTTAGAAGTTTTTAAGAGTGTCTTGGATGAGGTTGATTAGGTTTGAGAAGATCATGATAGTTTTTAGTGGAGAGATGATTTTCTGACATGTTTTGTTGTGATGTCTTATTAGTCTTATTTGTTGTGATGTTTTGTTGTGATGTCAACTCAAACTACAGCCAAAACTTATCATTCAAATTCAAGTCATAAGTAGCTCGACAAAGGTTCATGAACCTTAAGATGCAACTTTGGAAACATTAGAGAACAACATATAGAGAAATGTGCTAGTAGGTATAGGACATCTCAAAGCTATCTACAACTATCATCTTAAAGCAACAATCCTAAAATACAACTGGTACTATACATTTTAAAGCCATGGTTATAGACACATCCAATCTCCTTTGAAAGAGTTGGTAAAGTAACTCTTAAAGGGAGGATGAGACAATCGTAGTAGAGAGCACCATGATGAAAATTTTAGAATCATTGAGCTTGCCTCCCTAGAGAATCATTAAACCACCAAACCAAAACACATGCCATTACAAGTGCAATTGCATCATCATGCAAAAGCTCTATTATGTATACAATGCCTTATTGTAAGAGCTTGAAGTTGTTTTGGTCATGTGGTGCACTATAATCTATGTTAGGTCCCACTATAATCCCACACTGCATATTTTGGTGGTATGATCATGGCTA